>NC_133037.1:654583-1304166 GCF_048771995.1 Taeniopygia guttata
GCACAGCCTGGCACGGCCTGGCACGGCCTGGCACAGCCTGGAATGGCCTGGCACAGCCTGGCACAGCCTGGCATGCAGATGCTCCACTTGTGCCGCGGAGCAGCAGAAAACGCGCCCGTCCCCTCCCTTCTCCCTCTGGAGTGTTTGCACCCCCAGTGCAGAAGCAGAAGGCTGAACTGGCTTAGATGCCAGTGGTAGCCAGGCTGTTATAAATCCTTTCATCCTCAGACAACAGACTGGGTGTTTTTATGGTGTTTTAGATTAGGTTTTTTTGTTTGTTTGTTTAAAAACAGCCCCCATTTGCCCAGGAAAGCAAAGCAGCAGAGGCAGACCTGCTTTGCACAGAAATCCCAGCACACCCTCCCTCGCTGGCACTACCATGACACCTTTCCATGAAATTTGATAACACAGCTGCTGAAAAGACTAAAAACCCATAAGCATCAAACCCCAGGAGCAGCTCTCTATTGCCTTGTGCTGGGCCAGGGAGAGCTGCAGGGAGTGAGGCACTGGGCACACTGAGCACCCCAGAGCCCCACGGGGCTGTGTGCACAGCAGCTCGCAGCGAAAGACCATCCTCCATCAGTTAGTGAAATCATCATCATACAGGGAAAATTCAGGTAGCAGTTGAGTCTGGGACACTGACAGCCCCAGTTCCACCTGACTGCTGATTTCACAGCAGAGGGAAGGTGTTTGGCCACTGATGCCCTGTGACACAGAAAGGAAATGCCCAGAAAGTGCCCGGAATGAAGTCTCTGACTTAACTGGCCACGACCTCAGGAGCAGAGCAAACCCCTGTGAGTCTTGGCTGGGTCAGTGCTGGTGGCCACGGGGGCTGCACAGTTAACTTCTGCTGGCCGGGAGGAAGGGAAGGGAGTTTCCCATCCGGCATTTTCCTATTGTGGTGTGAAGAGTGACAGGGCAGCCAGTTGGCTTCCTGCCATTCCCCTTAGACCAGCATCCAGCTGCATCACATTTGCTTCTTACTGGGTCAGCACTTGAGAACTCCATCTTAAAGAACTTTGCAAAGAGATTTAACTGTTTGTGGCACATGGGCTGCTTCAGGCTGGGCTTTTCAACACAGAAACGCTTGCACAGCACTGAACTCTTCAGCACGTCAGGAAAAACTTCCAAGTCCCTTCCACCTTGGCTCCTCTGGGCCAGAGAGCAGTGCTGCCGGGCGGAATTCCTGACAGGAAATTTGGAACAGCAGCAGATAATGATTCAATGGGAGCGGGGTTTATTCCCCAGGTCTCGGGGTGCCAGTTAAATCCCTGCACCCCGGGATATCAGACATCAGCACGGGACACTGTGCCCCTGTGCAAAGGCGGGCTTGATGCCCCGTTTCATGGGAGGCTGTTGCCCTGTGGGAGAAAGGGGAGCTGGGGAAGAGCTGCTTGGAGGGCGGTGGGTGCTGGGCAGTGATCTGGTGCACAAATGGCTTTCACAGACGTGAGGAACCCTAAGAGGAATGACAGGGGAAAGAGACAAGAATTCCCTGCGGGCTCCTCCCAGGCTCACACAGGCACTGCCCCACAAGGGCACAGGAAACAAGTGAAGTGATGCTGTGTGAGCAGGACCACCAGGGCAGCACCAGCTCCAGCAGAGCAGCAGCGTGCTGGGGTCTCAGGGGGGGAATCCTCAATCCACTGATGTGCCAACACTAATGAACATTTCCACCAGAGCAAGGGGCCAGCACGGGCACCTGGGGCCTCCTGGTCTGCTCCACCTCCAGGATCTCCCTTCCCAGCACAAATGTCTGTGCTGAGAGGGAGGAAAGCAAAGCCTCAAGGCTTTTTAAAAGGCTTACTTAAAGCCTGCTCACAGGCAGGTTTCAGTGAGATTCCACTCCCTGACCAAGGGAATGCTTGAAGTTGTAATTGCAGATGTCAATAAAAATGTGTCCCAAGAAAAGATTACGGGGGAAAAAAAAATCCAGCCTGAAACCAAAAACTGCCATGAAGACTAAGAAAAAGTTGCTACATCTGCTGCTATCACTTGTTGTTATGGCCCATGCTTCACTGAGTGCAGGTAATTTGGAGGGAGAGAATTTTAGTTTTCACGGTTCACTACTGGATCCTGGGGCTATTTTATGATCTGTTCTTTTCACTGTCCCTAAGGACCTAAGTATCTGCTTCATGATTTCTGCAGGCACAGCTTAACAAGAACATGCTCTGAACTTCCTCCTATTATTGACCATCCACTTCAGCAAAACAAGGTTAAAAGCCATCCCAAGTTTCCAGGCTGCCTCCAGGAGGAAACCACTGGAGAGAGGCAGTTGTGCACTAACAGCTCTTTGGCCCAAATCCCTCTGAAACTATCCCGAGAGTGGCTGACATCCAGCACTTCTCAGAGTTTGTCAAGCTGATCTGCAAGCCAGAATTTATCAAGGTCGTCTCCAAAGCTCCTGCTTGTTGTTTACTTGAACCAAGATGTATTCCAGCCTGTCCAGGCACTATAAGGAGATCAAAAACTTTCATAAACCTCCCCTATCAGGAGGGTGGGACTGGGCTGGGGGCTTAGGGAAGGGAAGGGAAGGGAAGGGAAGGGAAGGGAAGGGAAGGGAAGGGAAGGGAAGGGAAGGGAAGGGAAGGGAAGGGAAAAAGGACCTCAGTTGAAGCATCCCCAGCACACAGCTCACCCCCCACCCAGCCTGTCCAAGGCCCTCAGGACAACTGGCTTTTAAGCCAAATTAACCACTCTGGCTCTGGGGGCTGTGGCTGCACTTTCACACTGGTATCCCAATTCTCCTTTAAAAAGGTCTCTGGTTGCATTTTCAGCAGCTTTTTTTGTTGATTTGTATCAACAGCTTTCAGCTATTTGTTTCATTGGAGGAGCAGAAGCTTTTGCTGCCTGGCAGTGGAATACAGAAGGGTTTCATACCACAGCACAGTGAAAAGGCAGCTAAATGCTTCCCCCAAGAAGTGCTCTGCTGGCTCACACTTGCACATGCTGAAAACCACTTCCACCCCTTCCCACACAGCTGGTCCAGATGGAAACCAGGCATGGGAGGGAGGTGGAGCTGGGCTGGGGGCTTGGTTTTGGATCCAGCCCTCAGAACAGGATTGCACTCCCTATCTCACCTTTTTACCCTGAACTCTCTTTATAACGTTGTTTTTATTTGGACCAGATTATGCTTGAACTGTAAGGAAGAAAGCCCAGCTCCAGAGCTGGAGATGAGAGTGGTTCTGGCAGCAGCAGCAGCGGGCAGAGCTGTGCCCACGCAGGCAGGAGCTGCGGGCAGGAGCTCTCGGGCACTGAGCTCAGCTCTCGCCAGGCTGGCACCCCGGGCACCAGGAGCCCTTCCACGCCTGCTCCTGGGGCAGAAAGCTGCTCCAGGCTGCTGGAACAGGGATGGGCTGCTGTTCTTCATCAGAGGGACTGTGGGAGACCCTAGGAACGGGGCTTCTGAGCCCACTCTCCAGGCAAGGACTCCTCCAGTAGCACGGGGTGCTCTCTGCGAGCAGGAGGAGGAGCCCTGAAGCACCCAGCTGCCCACCATGTGCTCCCCAGAAACCAAATCCCTTCCTGCTCCCCTGCTTGCCCAGCCCAGACACCCCGGAAGGCCTGGAGGAGCTGTTCTTACATCCAGCCTGGGGCTTTGGAGCAGGCCTGGGCTGAACAGGGCTGCAGGACAGCAGGGATGGCTCTCTCCTCAGCCGTGCTTTTACTGCAGATGGGCTTTACCAAAAGACTAAGAGCTTTCTAGTTGTAAAATCCATTAAGACTTCTCCTGGAAATGTAAACAAACCTATAAAACCCAAAGGCATTCCATCCCCCTCTCCTACCTACTCTGCTTATTTAGTTTTCCAAACCACCGAGCGCTCTGCACATTTCTGCTCCTGAGGCAAACCGTGGTTCCCTGGTTTGCCCCGAGAGCTTTGCCTGAGCAGAGCTCTGCTGCCAGCCCCTTACCAGCTTCTGGGTGAGGCCGGGGGGAGCCCACTCGTAGGTGATGGTGTCGAAGGTGGGGTCCTTGCCCGAGATGTTGGGGTTGGTGACGATCATGCGGTTCCTCTTGTAGACGCGGGCGCCGTCGCCGCCCTTGAGCCGCGCGGTGAGCGAGGCGTACCTGGAGTCCGAGAGCAGGCGCCCGATCTTGCGGTCATCGTCCAGCTCCGAGCTCAGGCCGTGCTCCTCCTGGCTGCACTTGCACGACTTGCAGATCTTCCTGTGCCCAAGAGAGCAGCCCGGGCTGTGAGCCGGCCATGGGGTGCCAGCCTCTCCAAGGGGCAGCCTGGCCTTATGGCACGGGCAAAGGCTCGGGATGGAACGCGTGGTTGGGTTGGGAGGGACCCTAAATCCCACCCAGTGCCACCCCTGCCATGCAAGGACACCTCCCACTGTCCCAGCTGCTCCAGCCCCAGTGTCCAACCTGGCCTTGGGCACTGCCAGGGATCCAGGGGCAGCCCCAGCTGCTCTGGGCACCTGTGCCAGGGCTGCCCACCCTGCCAGGGAACAATTCCTGCCCAGTATCCCACCCATCCCTGCCCTCTGGCAGTGGGAAGCCATTCCCCCTTGTCCTGGCACTGCAAAATCTGCTGCCTCCCACCCACGGGGAGCTGCTGCTTCCCCTGAACTCTGGAAACCCCTTCAAGCATCATGAGATTGGAGATTAGTCTCCTCACAGATTCCAACAGACCAGCACCAGCCTTGCCTATGATGAATCTTTACATGCAGTTTAAAAAGTGACTGCTGGAAGGAACTGATGCTTAATTGACTGTAATTGGAACGATAATAGGTACAAATCACACAGACAAGTGTCTAAGACACTCTGGTGGCCAGCACTGTCATCAAACACTAATAGCAAGAGGGGCAAAGTAACTCTGACACAACCCCGAGGATTTCAGCAGGATCTTGGAGTAAGAATGAGTCCAACTAGCCTTTAATGGAGTCAATAAAAAAATGGTTGTGCTTTCACCAAATGAGTCTTTAAAGTTTGGGTTTCACACAGCTGAGGTATCACAAGTGGGAGCTGAAGGCATCCAAGGCATTCCAGCTGCAGCAGCACAGCTGGAGCACAGCCTCCCTGCCCCACCACCTCGGGCCCAGCGCCCTGGGGAGCTCCCCAGGAGCACAGAGGGGCCAGTGTTTGTGAGGCAGCTCAGAGGGCACTAATTCTCTTTTAATGAGTGACAGCTGGATGTCTGCATTGCATTTTACAGCCCCTTTGCTGCCCTGAGCTGGGCACTGTCCTGGTGTGCTCCCACCAGCTGCTGCCATCAGGGGCTATTTACCCCAGTTTGTGGTTTTAGCAGGAAAACTGGAAATGAAGTATCAGATAAGGAGATGTTCTGTCACCAGGCACGTTTCAGTCGGGATGCAGGACAGGACCAACGTTACCTCCAGGAGTGTGGCTCGAAGCCCGTGCACAGCCCTCTGCAGCGCAAGCAGGGCACGCCTCGTCCCCCCTGCAGCTGGCTCCCCGACATCTGCAAAAGAGCAGGACACCGAGTGGGCAGGCTTTATCCCCAGGGGCTCCCTGAGACTGCCCTGAGAGTGCACACTGCCCTTCAGAAGTGATTTCAGCCATCCCTTGTGTCCCCTGAAACCTCCGATCTCCCAACGCTATTTGACCATGTCCACACAACCCTGCCACAAGTTTATTTAAGGATGCTTGGGTGAAGGTTTTCCCTTCAAAGTGAGGGAAGATGGAGGGGCTGGCACATCAAACCCAGGGAACATGCTCACACACTGGGCAGCCACCTTCGCCTCATCCACAGAGACCTCAGGTCTCGTTTGGGTCCAGTTCATGGAGTTCATGTGCTGCACATGGATCTGTGCAAGTCACAAAGTCAGGCTGGAGATGTGGAGGTGCACTGCTATACCCTGATGCTAAACTTGCTTCACAGCACCTTGGACCCCTGTGGTCTTTCTCCAGTGTATTTCAGGAATGTGGGAGGTTTCCATGCCTCTGGCACTGGACTTTGTGGGTGGTTTCCATAGTGAACAGGAAATACAGCGGGGAAACACTCTGGGGAGCAGAGGTGGTGGTGGCGTGACATGGGGGGCAGTGGTTGTGCTGCACTTTTTGCTGCTCACTGGAAAGAGACAAAAGTCACCCATCCTTGGTGATCATTGCTGCAGAGACATCCCAACAACCTCCCAACAGCACAAAGATGAGCAAAAACCCACACCAGGAGCGCATATCTTTGGAAAACAAACCTATTTACTGCCAGCTCCATGAATTTATCAAACACGGCGTTTTGAGCATGAGCAACGCAGCAGGGCACGGCGGGAGACAAAAACAAAGTGCTGCAGGAGGCACCAGGGCAAGGTGACACCAGCAGACGCTGAATTTATCTCAGCCGGGATGTTTATACAGGAGCTGTCAGGCCCCTGCCTGAAGGACACGCTTGTTCCCTGGAAAAACGAGCTGAGGGAAGCAAGGACAGTGCTGGGCAGAGCAGGAGCAATGGCAGCAAGGACAGTGCAGGGCCCAGCAGGGCTGAGGCTGCGGAGGTGCCCGTGCTGGTACGTGCCTGTGGCTCCAGTCCCTGCACATCTCTGCACTGCCACAGCCCTTCAGTGCAGATCATGCACGGATTAAATCACTCTGGCACCTCGCAAGAGGCTGTCCTGGCCAAAACCTGTTTTCACCAAGAGCAGTGAAAGAACTGGGGCAGAAGAGCGGATGCAGCTCCCCAGCAGGGACCCATGGGGACCTTGGGCTGACCAGGCTGTGCCCAGCAGCCCCAGGCTCTGAGTCTCTGCTCAGAGACCAGCCCAGTGATGATGCTGCAGCCCTTCTTCCTCCTGCTCCCTCTGCATCCACCTGTCCCACTTCTAGCACCTCAAAGCCCCTGCAAGGACCTGGGGCACCCTGAGCTCTCGTCTGAGGTTCAGACTCACGCTGCAGCTTTCAGGAGGAAGAGGTTATTTAATGGCACCCAGGACAGATACTTCACTTGCTCGGAAAACGTGATGTTGCTAACAGGTACAAAATTTTTACAAACAGATGTTCTAGAAAACCAGATGTTTGTCTGCCAATTTTAAGGTAGATGACAGGCCTTTACATGCCACTTTTTCTTGCCCAGAACTATGAAGTTTCCACACAAGGCTGCTCATCCTGGAGAAACCCAGCCCGAAGTGGTCTGTTTCAGCTCCCTTTGCCCCAGGACTGCTGTTTTATTTCTGCCTCATCTTTCACCTGGGATTTTCATCTCGATTTTCACCTGCAGTTTGTCCAATATTTTGAAGCCAATGAAAAGACCTCTCACTCCCAGAGTTCATAAAAATACATCTTAAAAATTGCCTTAACATGGCCAGATAGTCCCCTCTGCCTCTGCTATCCAAACAGAGGATGTTTTTGGTTCTTCAGCCATGTGCCAGCTGTCCAGGACAGATACAGACACTGAGGATTCCCACAGACCACTCACAGCCCTGCCAGTTCTGGAGCCACGTGCCAGGTACCATGAACTGCTGGGGTTTAGCTGGTGCTGATCTGAGAGAGTCAAACAGGAGCTGGGAAACAGCAAGGGACTGCAAGTGGTGGTTTATCTCAAACACAAACATCTGGATTGAATAAACCCGTTTGGAAAAGGCTCATTGACTCAAGGGGAAGGGCACAGGGAGAAGTGTGGTCAGCAGCACAGGAGCCTCCCTGGACAAGCTGGCACTGGAGCCCGTGGCAGTGCCAGTGCAGGAGCTCACAGCCCCAGAGGGTGCCCAGCACGCTCAGACCCTCGGGGCCAGCAGCTCCTCGAGGCTCTGAGAGCCCAGGCAGGCTGTCTGGGGCACAGAGTCATTCCTCACTCCTCCAGGAGCAGAGGAGAGCTGAGCCACTCTCACTCCCAGCCCTGCGCAGGCGCCAGTGCCCGGTCACTGCCCGTCCTGCCCAGGCACGGAGCTTCTCCTCACATCGGCATAAAAGGAGATTTCTTTTCCAAAATTATGCAAGACGCTGCAAAAACCCCAAACCCGGTAGGGTAATGTGAAACAAATGCTCTGACTATCCCAGGCTCCACCTATGCCCATCCGAGAAGTGCAGCTGAACTTTGGCATCACCTTAAGATAAAGGGTTTGGAGACATTTGTAATGGTTTAAAAAAGCACCAAAACCCCAAAACCAGGCCTGTGTCAACAAACTGGCTGGAGAAAAGCAAATCCTGCTCACCAGGACTAGATAGACACTCCTTGCAGGATTTCTGTTTTGGCTTTCTGTGCC
This sequence comes from Taeniopygia guttata, assembly GCF_048771995.1. Classification (NCBI taxonomy): domain Eukaryota; kingdom Metazoa; phylum Chordata; class Aves; order Passeriformes; family Estrildidae; genus Taeniopygia; species Taeniopygia guttata. The sequence goes on from NC_133037.1 coordinate 662,747, forward strand.
TCACAGCATTCTTGCTGCTGGAAGACAGAAGCAAGTCAGGGCAGAGGAAATTCTTGGGTAGTGAAATGATAGGAAATCGAGGCTGTTCTACCCACAAAAGCATTGCTGAGCAGTGTCAGGAGCACACCAGCAATGCCATGGTTTGCTGTTATGCTGGCCAAAGGCAGGGCCATTGGTCACTGAGCAGCTGCAAAATGGAGAGCCTGGAGTGACAAGTGACAAGGAAAGAGCCCAAACCAGCTTGATTCAGAGCTCGAGGACTCCTCTGCCTCCCCTGGCAGGTCTGGTGAGGTGGAGCCCTGGCCAGGAGCTCTGAGCAGGTCAGGCTCCAGCCCCACAGCCTGCTCTGTTTGCTGCCCAGCTGAGACTCCTCCGTGCCTTTGTTCTGTCACCTTCGGTCAGCCCAGCACACCTTGGCCAGGGACCCTTTGCAAAGGCTGCAGTGAAACCAGTTTGACAGCTGGGTTTGGTGCCAGGGGCTGTCCTCAGGGGCAGCAGGACCTGGAGAACTCGGGCCTGAAATCACGTTCAGGGTTTCAGGAAACTTGGCCAGTGTGGTGGTTAGTCCAGGACCATGGAGGACCCAGCCCAGCACACAGCCAGCACACTCCCAGCACAGCCAGCACACTCCCAGAACACACCCAGCACACTCCCAGAACACACCAGTACACTCCCAGAACACACCAGTACACTCCCAGAACACACCCAGCACAGCCAGCACACTTCCAGAACACACCAGCACACTCCCAGAACACACCAGCACACTCCCATCACTCTCCCAGCACACCTGTCCCCCCAGGGACAGCAGGGGACAGGCAGGGCTCCTCTCTCCAAGCGCTGTGCTCGGTGCCAGCAGAGCACACACCCAGCAGGGCAGGTCCATGGGCAGGGTGAAGGGTGTGCCATGGCTCTAATCCATCAGCAGGGCAGGTCCATGGGCAGGGTGAAGGGTGTGCCATGGCTCTAATCCATCAGCAGGGCAGGTCCATGGGCAGGGTAAAGGGTGTGCCATGGCTCTTATCCCTCCTGGCTCTGCTGCCTGAGCCACCCGTGGCTCTGCAGCCCCCAGAAGGGCTTTGGGGACGCAGTGGCACAGCCACAGGCCTATGAGGGACTGGCAAAGGGAGCCCTCCTGCTTCCACAGAGGCTTCTGGATCCCAAAAGCATTTATTGCACAACACCCTATTTGGAGACCGAAAACGGTGCTGGAGACACGTAACTACCTCAAGTATGTTTTCCCCTCCTTTTTAGGGAGGGAGGAGGAAAAGCTGGTTTCCAAAAAGTTACTCTAAGTTCACAACAGCCCTTCAGAGCTGAGGTCCTCGTTTCACCTCTCCCCTCAGCCAGTGCTCCCCAGTGGCCATGACAGGCTCCATCCAAACCCTTCCCTGCAGCATCAGCTACCCCACCCTAATGCCAGCCAGGGCAGGAGAGAGCTCCAGGGAGGCTGAGGCACCTCCAGAACCCTTTGGGGGCTCCTCCAGCTGCAATGAGTTTGGAAGATTTACAGCTAACTCTGAACTAGGGCTGTGAACAAAGGCACAGGGAAAAGCCACACAGTATCCACATGGGTGGGAGCAGGCTGCTCAGCACAATTGCTGAGGGATAGGGATGGATAGCAGATCATTTGTTGTCATTATTTGACTATAATAGAGCTATGATTGCATAATAACAGTGGGCAAGCTCAAACTTCCTTAAGGATTTGGGGCTAAATCAAACTTCCTTAAGGATCTGGGGCTAGCTTGAACTTCCTTAAGGATCTGGGGCTAGCTCCAATTCCCCTGCAGGTCTCCAGGAGCTGCAGGGTGCAAGGGTTACACACAGGGCAGTGCTGCATGCTCCAGTTCACATATTGGCCATTTGCTGCCCTCTTCCTTCTCTGCTGATGCCCACAAACAGAATGGTTTGGGTTGCAAGGGACCTTAAAGTTCAACATCCTCCTTGAGTGCCCCTAAGTCTGGTGAGGCCCAGCTCAGGAACCAACTCCCAGTCCTGACACAGAACAGCCCAAAATGTCCCCCAGACCTCCTGCAGGAGGGCTCAGCTCGGGCAGGACACCTGGGGCTGCTCTGGATTGCAGGAGAGGCTCCTTGACAGCAGCTGCAAGGGGAATAATTCTGAGCAAGGCAAGCAATGCCCTTAGAAGTGCACTAACCAATAAACACATTCACTACTGCAGTTCTGAGAACAGCAAAGGGATGTTTTGATTTATTTTCTTCTCATTTTCATAGAAAACATCCATTGTAATCATGACCTGCAAGCAATTTGTTTCCCTGCCAGATTCCAAGCGAGCGTTATCCCAATTACCACACTCACAGGAAAAAAATTCCCTTACAAAAGGCTGTCTTTCATCCCAAATTCTCTCTATTGGATTTATTTAAGGCATCAATGAATGGGTTGATCCATCTGCAATACTGGAAGCACTTATTGTATTAAACTTTGCAGAGTAAGAATTTTGCTACCTTTTATTTTAGCAACATAAAGAGCAGGTAAAGGCACTGATAGTGGAGGAAACTATTTCAATGGAACTGCCAGATCCCAACCCACAGGATGACAGAGCCCCAACAACCAGGGCCTCTGCAAATAGCTCCCTCTTCCAAGAGCACATAGCTGGCAGCATTCCTTTCTTCACTAACAATGTGTGAATTAATGATAAGAGAAGGGCAAATGCTGAAAAATCAGATTCTTTTCACAAGCCAGACAGTGCTTCAGATACTTGGACTTAATTATAAATCCAAACCAAGACGTGAGGAAGTGTCTGGAATGGGAAGAGAACCCCCCCAAACTCAATGAAACAGGAGACCTGCTGAGTTCCAGAGCACTCAGGTGAGGGTCTCGGGGTGATCTCCAGTTACCTGCCCAGAACCAGCTGGGTCCTTCCCATCTCCCACGTGAGGAGAAGGTTCTGGATGCCACTGGGAATGGGGGACACTGGGAATGTCCCTCAGGACACTGACAGGATGCCCTGATGCAGCTGCTTCCATCAAATCTCCATATAACAACGGATTTAGGACTAAATATCTGCTCAGCAGTAGGAGGAGGATCTTTAGTGGAGGAAACAGGAGGAAGCTGAAGGTGGCACGAGGGCAGGGCCCCCATCCCTGTCCCTCACCCTTCCTGCACTGCAGCCTCTGAGCTTCACAAGCTCAGCACAAGGTGGAAAATGAAGAGAGGTGGCTTGGAGCAACACATTTGCAGGTCTCCAGAAGGAGCACACGAGCAAGTCCAGGTGATTCCTGTGGCTGGTGAAGCCTGAACCCAAGGCAGAAGCTGAGGGGCTGTGCCACCCCAAATACTGGCAGGGCACAGGCAATATCACGATGCCTTGCAGAGGATTTACCTTCCTGTGCCCATGTGATGTAACCACGCCATGGAGCCCGTGTTGGCAGTAGGTGAGATGGCACAAGTGTGGGGAATCGGGCTGGCACCACCATTAGGGAGCTCCAGCGCCCTCAGAATTGCAAACAGCTGCCTGGAAATATCCCCCTTTCTCTGAGCCCCATCTCTACATGGAACAGTAGCTCCAAGGTGGGACATCTGAGTACTGTCTTTCCTGGATAGCTGGAATACAGTATTTCCTTCTTTAAAAAAGGGAGAAAAACCCCAGCCTAAACAAATACTCCAGACACTGCCTCTCTGCAGGACCAGAGGGATTCTGTAATGTGTAAGTTGCATTTCACTGGACTCTGCTTAGCTCTGCGTCCAAGTCCCAAAATAAGGTCTTTAACCCCTGTGCTGCTTTATGGTTCCATGGCTAGAAACACATTTGCTTCCTCCCTGGGCTGGTTCCTGCAGCCCTCACGGGGTCACACAACAGAGCAGCAGCACCTCTGAGGGACTGGGCATGGCCTCCACGGCCCCTCACTCAGCATCCTCATCCCCAGCCACCCAAGCTGCTCACGGGGCTCTGGGACACCACAGAGGCTCCTCAGGTGTGTCCCACAGAACCCCCATCGTCTGGAGCTGAGCTTCCTTCCCACAGAGCCAGGTGTCCCTGTGCCAAAAGGTCCTGCTGTGGCAGCCAGGCACCTGCAGGCTGTGGAACAGCTCGGGGCTCAGCCCAGGCCCCCTGCACTCCCTGACCAGGCACCCAGCCTGAAAAGCTCCACGGTTTTGGACTTTACCAATGCAAGCTGCCAGCCCCAACCAGCTCCCACCCACATCTGCAGACCCCTGCAGAGGGCTCCTCCAGCATCCAGGATCTGCTGATGGAGAAGGAGCTCCTGCCTCTCCTGGAGGCACCAAGGCCCCCAGACCAGACCCTGGAGCCCATTCACCCCTGCAACAGCAGCACTTCTCTGCTGCCCTGCAGGATGCTTGGGATGTCTGCAATCCCATGCTGAACAACCAAAGAAAGAAAAAGTTAAAGAACCAAAATTTGTACGAAGCGAGTAAACTTTACCTTGGCTTTGATGGGTGCTTTTAGCTTCGTGGGTTATTTTGTTCTGACAAGAAGGACGGAGTTTAGTGAGAGCAGCACACCAGCCCAGAGCCTGCCTGGCCAGCTGGGCCCGCTCCAGCGCTCGCGCCGTGCCAGCCATCGCCTTCTCCCTGCTTTGAGCCTTAACTCCCCACTCAGAATTTAATCTAAACAAGCCCTGTGCCAAACAGAATGCTGTCCCACTCATGCTGCTTTAATTTCCTCAGAAAGAATCCCAGAATACTCTAGGCAAGACATCAACAATAATTAAACCCAACAGTGATTGAAAATCAAATTTTCGGGGCCTCGCCACAAGCTCTAATGAGTTCCAGACTTGCCTTCTCTGACTTGCTCAGACTGGCTGTGTGACACTGCCAAGCTAAATTAAAATTTGACAGTATTCCACACCATGCCCAGAAAAAGTGCCCGTCTTAGGATTCAGGAAATTAAACAGCCGTCTACTGCAGAGACACCCGTTTATGCTGGGATGTTGATTATTCAGACACTGATACAGGGCCTGTGTTATTCTTTTTCCTTGTTTTCATTATGTCATTTCTATCCCTTTTGAAGTACAAACTAGCTGGCATGTCTTTTTTCATGCTGCAGTGTTCAGGTGAGAGGAGACAGGCAGCTGGGCAGCAGAACCGTGCAGAGGTGGGCATCCCCCTGCCCACAGCAACCCCGGCAGGGTCCCCCAGCAGGGCTGCCCCTTCCAGTGCAGAGTCTGTGCTCCTGCCTCCATGTGAGTGACATTAGAGGTGACATCTAGTCCTTTGCCCTTCTCCCCGTGGGAGCTGAGCGTCCAGCCACACATTTTGGGAAGTCCCTGATGCTTTCTGCGCTCACGAGGCTTTTTGGGGTGCACTGTGAGCCCTCCCTGCTGCATGCCCTGCAGATGATGCTTGAGAAGCTCCTGGGAGATGGCTCCAGTGCAGGACCAGCTTCGCCAGGCTTATCCCACAGCAGGGATTTGCTCAGCCCTCCCTGCTGCCCAAGCCCAGCCCTGCTCCTGCACTGCCCCGAGGGACCCCCAGCCTGGGGCTGCTGGCAGAGCTCGCCCCGCTCAGAGCCCCCTCCTCCAGACGAGGCAGGGATGGAGCTGCTGCAGCAGGGCCAGCTGAGCTCAGCCCAGCACACAGCCTCGTGAAAAAGGCTCTGATTTCACTCCTGTGGGGTCCAGCCCCGGCAGCGCCTGGCAAGAGCTTCCCGAGGGCTCCAGCGGGCACCCAAAGGTGCCCTCCCCACGGCAGCCAGGCCCCGTGGGCATGCCTGAGGTGCCAGGAGCAGGGACCTCAGGGAGAGGACACACTGCTCCGAGTCCGGGGTAACACACCAGCAGGTCCCACCAAACCCCGGCCACTCCCGCCGGGACACGGGCACCCAGTGGTGCCACCCCGGGGTGCCTGCTCGGGTCAGCCAGCACTGACAGCGTCCCCGCGGTGGGCAGCCAGCAGGGAAGGAAGAATCCTGAATGCCTCGGTGCCACCTCAGAGCACCGTGTATCCCAGGAGAGCAGGCAGGGGATGCTGAGAGCACAGCCCAGCGTCTGTGGGGCACCCAGACAGCAACTCCTGCCGCCAAACACCGGTGTGCCCACGGCCCTGCGGGAGCAGCCAGCTCGCAGTGAAACGGGTACAGCTCTCCTGGCTCAGCTCAAACCCAGCGGGACAGACGGTGCTACACCCCGGCTGCAGCCAGGCTGGCCTGCCCATCCTGGCAGGCGGGGTCCCCGAGGCCAGCACTGCCAAAAACCCCCATGGCAGAGGGAAGCAACCCCCAGTGCAGGGAGCAGGGTCTGGGGTGCGGCAGGGCGCTCCCAGGGAGATGGGATCATTCGGGCTGACACGGGGCGCTGAACTCATCCCCGAACCACGCGGGGACAAAGGCGCAGAGAGGAAGGTCAGGAGAACAGCTGCTGCCATTCCACAGGCTCGGATCCGGCAGCCAGGATGCCTCCAGGGAGCTCAGGGCGGCGGCAGCAGCGCTGCGGGCTCCCGGGCACTGCGGGCTCCCGGGCACTGCGGGCTCCCGGGCACTGCGGGCTCCGGGCACTGCGGGCTCCCGGGCACGGCGGGCTCCCGGGCACGGCGGGCTCCCGGGCACTGCGGGCTCCCGGGCACTGCGGGCTCCCGGGCACTGCGGGCTCCGGGCACTGCGGGCTCCGGGCACTGCGGGCTCCCGGCACTGCGGGCTCCCGGCACTGCGGGCTCCGGGCACTGCGGGCTCCCGGGCACTGCGGGCTCCCGGGCACTGCGGGCTCCGGGCACGGCGGGCTCCCGGGCACTGCGGGCACGGCCGGATTTCGGGGAGCGAACCTCTCCAGAGGGCTCAGAAGGGACAAGCCGCTCCCTCCTTCCCTCCGGGGGCAGCTCAGGCAGCCGTGCCGTGCCCGAGTTAATTCAGCCAGCCAACAGCCGCTCTGCCAGCAGGAGCTCGGCGGGGTGACTTTGGCACGGAAACGAGCACGGAGCGGCACGGAGCGGCTCGGGGCCTGCGGCTCGGTGCCGCTGGCAGGGCAGGCGGGGAAACCGGGAGAATAAACCCCCCCGGCTTCCTCAGCCCTGCGCTGCCCGGGGCACCGGCCCTGCCGGGCACCTCCGGAACGGGGATCGCTCCCGCTGTGTGCCGGGACAGGGACCGGGATCGCTCCTGCTGTGCCCCGGGACAGGGACCGGGACAGAGACCGGGATCGCTCCTGCTGTGCCCCGGGACAGGGACCGGGAAACGGACCGGGATCGCTCCCGCTGTGTGCCCCGGGACAGGGATGGGGACAGGGACCGGGACAGGGACCGGGATCGCTGCCGCTGTGCCCCGGGACAGGGACAGGGACCGGGACAGGGACCGGGATCGCTCCTGCTGTGCCCCGGGACAGGGACCGGGACAGGGACCGGGACAGGGACCGGGATCGCTCCTGCTGTGCCCCGGGACCGGGACCGGGATCGCTCCCGCTGTGTGCCCCGGGACAGGGATGGGGATAGGGACCGGGATCGCTACCGCTGTGCCCCGGGACAGGGACCGGGATCGCTCCTGCTGTGCCCCGGGACAGGGATGGGGACAGGGGTCGGGATCGCTCCCGCGGTGTCCCAGGACAGGGACCGGGACAGGGACCGGGATCGCTCCTACTGTGTGCCCCGGGACTGTCCCGGGACAGGGATTGGGATCGCTCCCGCTGTGTCCCGGGACAGGGATTGGGATCGCTCGCGCTGTGCGCCGGGACCAATCCCGCTGTCCCGGCACGGGGATCGGGATGAGTCCCGCTGTCCCTGGGCTGTCCCGGCACGGGGATGGGGACCATGCCCAGTCCCGCTGTCCCTGGGCCGGGCCGGGCCGGGCCGGGCCGTGCCCGGGTCCCCCCTCTCCCCCTCTCTCCCTCTCTCCCCTCTCTCACCTCCGCGCTCTCCGCCGCTCCCGCGCCGCCGCCGCCGCTCGCGCTGCCCGAGCGCCGCCTTTCATTGGCGGGCGCGGCGGCCGCGCGGCGCTCTCGGCCAATCCGACGGCGCCCCGAAACTTCGCTGGCCAATGGCGTGCGGGGACGCGGGCGTGGGCGGGGCTAGCGGGACACGGAGAGGGGCCGGGAGCGGGACAGGGACCGGGACAGGGACCGGGACAGGGAGCGGGACAGGGACAGGGACCGGGACAGGGACAGGGACCGGGACAGGGACCGGGACAGGGACAGGGACCGGGACAGGGACGTGGGCACGGTCGGGACAGGGACCGGGACAGGAATTGTTAAAGAGCTGCGGATATTGATCCGGTATTGATATCCAGCCGTGACCGACACAGACTGTCTGACAGCTTAGAGTCAGAAAGTGTGTTTTTACTGCGTGTGGGATCGCACCCAAACCCACACCGTGCCTTCGGAGCGATTACAGAGCCCTTTTATCCATCCAAGTGTTGAATACCCAAAATACAAATACATATTCATCATTTTGGTGCATCCCATTCCTCGCTTCGTATGCTAATCATTTCAAAAGGTATTAAGCATGCATAGTTTGTCCCTTGAAATGGGTCGGTGTCCCTTTCATGGGGAGGGGTCCCAAAACGAGGAAGTAAATGAAGTCTTCCTCGTTCTGACCTTTCTACCTTTTCAATGCCAATATGACAAATGAACTCTTGGTAGAACTCCCATTCCTTGTCTTCAATTGGCTTCAGAACAGAGGAGCCCCACAATTGTCTCATGTTCCTAAAAGCTATTTGTCAGTTTGTGTATTCTTCATTATAAACCCAGCTAACTAAACATTGTGCTGACAGGCCATCAATTACTAGTTAACTACTCACTCTTAACTTTAACTGTCCCCCCGTCCCTCTGTCCCCCTGTCCCCCTGTCCCCGTGTCCCTCTGTCCCGCCACCCTGCCGTGGCAGCTCTGGCCGGAGCGGGAATGGATTTCCCCAGGGATGTGCTGCCGTTTGTCACGGACAGACACGGAATGGTTCGAGCAGGAGAAACTGTGCCAGACCGCGTTTCTCTTGTTGTTTCAGTGATGCTGAACGCCGAATGACAATCTATTGCCTTTTGGATTTTGGGTTTTTTCCCAAGGATTGGTGAGGTCTTTACGGCCTCAGCAAACATTCCTGCCTGCTGCAGCAAACATTCCTGCCTGCTCCCGCTGAGGCCAGGAGGCAGCACAAAGGCCCTTTGTGCAGGTGAGGAGAGGGCTCCACGTGCTGCCCTGCTTCCCACTGCCCTCTGATCCCCGCCATTCGTTCTCCCTTCTTCATCTGCCCCGGAGAAACCCCGACCTGGCAGCCAGCAGCACGCAGCTGCTGTTGGGATGTGGGATCGGGGAGCAGAGCCCCAGCCCGGGGCCCAGCTGCCTCCTCAGAGCTGCAGCCTGACCCGAACATCCCAAACTCCGCTGCTTTCCTTTCTCCCTCCTTGGTGCAATAGTTCTGAAATTTCCCAACGGGGAAGGGGAACAGGGAAGGCGACATCCCAGGGTTGTATGGAGCTGGATATCCCAGTGCCTTTGAGATCCAGCTGTGCCTCCAGGATCCAGCTGTGCCTCCGGGATCCAGCTGTTCCTCAGGGTCCCACAGTGCCTCAGGATCCAGCTGTGCCTCCAGGATCCAGCTGTGCCTCAGGATCCAGCTGTGCCTCCGGGATCCCACAGTGCCTCAGGATCCAGCTGTGCCTCAGATCCAGCTGTGCCTCAGATCCAGCTGTGCCTCAGCATCTGGCCCTGGGAGAAGGGGTTTGTCCTGTTCAGGACAGAGAACGGGAAGGAGCACGGAGGTGGCACCGGCTGGGTACGGCAGAAAGGCCGAAGGCTCTGGGGCTGGCAGCCCCTCTGCAGGGCAGGAACGGGCCCCTGAGTGAATGAACAGTTTTAGCAGAGGTATTTAAACGTCCTCAGAAAAATCTGGGTTAGAAAGCAGTGGCAGAAGAGAAATTCTGGAGGGATAAAGTGCCCCCGGGAGGGCTTCTGAACCTGACCTTGCAGAGGCGTTTTGGGAGCGAGCAGAGAGAACAAAGGGCACAGGGATATTGTTTCTCAGGCGCACGGAGGGCTTGGCAGGCCCGGGGAAGGTTTGGCATGGCAATGGGGTGACACTATCTCCCTTTCCCAGGGCACACCCGGCCCTGGGACATAGGAAAGAACTCACCAAGGGACACAGGGCGCCACGGGGCCGGGGGTGACAGGCCAGCACCCAGCAGGAGCAGTGGCATTGCTGTGCTGCCACCCACCATGGGGACACTGTGGCAGGTCGATGTCACCCTGATTTTTAAGATTTTCTAAAGCCTTCTGGGTTTACATTCTTGTAGAAACTTTCTCACACAACTTCCTGTAAATAACCTATTGTTTTACATTCCTTCACAGAGGTGGAGAAATTTAATATTCTAGTAGTTTGTCCAGTGTTGTTGGAGAGGTGGTGCGTTCACCCTCCGATCCACTGGCACCTTTAGAAAGATAGAAATGTCAGAGTCAGAAATAAAAGCTTCTCTTTGTTACCTTTGCAGCAGCAGCAGCTCGTGTGGGGCTCTCAGGTGCCCCACAGTAACGGGTGCCCAGGCTCTGCCAGGCTTGGACAAGCGTGGGGGAAGGATTTTGGTGTGTGCTGGGCAGTCACCGGGCAGGGATGTGTCCCAGGGGGACGTGCCAGCTCTGGCTGGGGCTTCTGCAAAGCTGCTGAGCAGCACTGGGCGCTCCCTGAGCAGCCAGGGCCTGCCAGCGGCAGAACCCCAACGCTGCATCAGGAGTTAAAGCCTTTCCAGATGCTTCCTGTGCAATGAAACCACATCTGGAGCAGCTGTAATTGTGACAGCACAAATACATCAGGCGGCACAGGGGCAGAGCGAGAGGCACACCCGGGGCAGGACAGCCCCACCCGCAGAACCTCCCGGCGCTGGGAGCTCGCCGGGCTGGGAATCAGCCGAGCTGCCCGCGGCTCCTGCAGCCCAGAAACCCAGAAACAGCAAACGGGAACCGGGCCCTGGGCTGGGACCGGCGGCAGTGCCTGCGGGCACCGGGCAGAGCGGGGGAGAGAGACGGGAGAGGGGGAGAGGGAGGGGAGAGGGAGGGGAGAGCCGGGAGAGGGAGGGGAGAGCCGGGAGAGGGAGGGGAGCTCAAAGAGGCAGAGATGCGCTCAGAGAGGCAGAGATGCGCTCAGAGAGGCAGAGGTGCGCTCAGAGAGGCAGAGGTGCGCTCAGACAGGCAGAGATGCGCTCAGAGAGGCAGAGATGCGCTCAGACAGGCAGAGATGCGCTCAGACAGGCAGAGATGCGCTCAGAGAGGCAGAGGTGCGCTCAGGGAAGCAGAGATGCGCTCAGAGAAGCAGAGATGCGCTCAGAGAAGCAGAGATGCGCTCAGAGAGGCAGAGATACGCTCAGGGAAGCAGAGATGCGCTCAGAGAGGCAGAGATGCGCTCAGAGAGGCGGAGATGCGCTCAGAGAGGCAGAGATGCGCTCAGAAAAGCAGAGATGCGCTCAGGGAGGCAGAGATGCGCTCAGAGAAGCAGAGGTGCACTCAGAAAAGCAGAGATGTGTCCCGGAGCCCTCGGCGTGCCCCGGCCGGGGGGCACTGGGCTGCCCTGTGGCACGGAGGTGCGCCCCGGGGCTCCCGGCACATCGCCACCGGCGGGGTCTGTTTCAAAGCGCTCCTTGAATGGCTCCGTGGTTAATTCACTGAAACCCGGCCCACGGACAGCAGGAATGGCCAGGGCTGGTGAACATTTCTGCTGCTGCAGCAGCCCTGGGACCCCCCAGCAGCACCTCTGCCCCTCGGGAGCAGCGGCTGTGTGCTGCAGGAAGAGGGGCTGGAGCTGTGGTCAGAGGGATTACTGCTCACTCTGCCCTGTTTTCTGGGGCAGAATCTGTGCTACACATTCTTGGCTAATTTTCAATTTTTCTCTTTTGTACAAACATAAAGGGATAAATGAAGTAGAAAATACGGCTCTGCAGCTGCTTTCAGTTAAGTGTTTCCCCCTTCCCATGAATGTTGTAGTAAAGCTACAGATTTGGTTGAAATATTTTTGAATAAATTTTCATCTCCTGGATCCTCAGTCAGAGCAGAGTAATCAAAGGGAAATGACAGGAAAATAAATGGAAGAAACTAATCAAAAAGGCAGACAAAGGCCAATTAAATCCTGACAGATCCTTTTCTCTTAAATACTGATTAAGACAACCTAAATTTTTGTTTGGGCTGCTTTTGCCTGTGGTTGATTTACAGAGATACAGGATTGAAGTAGGAAGGAAAGAAAATACTGCATCAACTCTAAGAAATATTTTGTGGCGACACACACATTAAGTTTTTTCACTGGTCGTGATCAAATGAGTCATCCCGTTTGTAGTCAAAAATAGATTCAGTCATGTAGATTAAAAAATAAACCAGCAATACGTGTGGTTTTGAACACAGCTCTTACAGGAGGGCTTTCCTAATTTGGCTATATTCAGGCAGGGTCTTTCTTCCAAAGCTTACGCAGTTGGTTTCATCATCAAAAGATGATTTGTAGTGAGTGAAGTGCCTGAAATCGGGATCAGGCAGGGCTCGGGACCCTGGGAGCCTGGCTGTAAAACGGGACATGCCATAAACGTTCCTGCAGGAAATGGATTTACCTTTCTGCCCTTTTCTTGGGAGTCAGGGGCTCCCTTTGCTCAGCCGGGGCTGTGCTGCTCGGGGAAGCTGCTCCTGGCACGGCCAGTGGGTGCCAGGGGTGCCAGGGGTGCCAGGGGTGCCAGCCTGCCCTGCCCAGGGCAGCTGGAGGCTATGGGGGGCTGGGAGCCATCGGGAGGTGCCCTGGCACGGGCAAGGCTCTGCCTGGCCTGGCCCAGGGTGTCGGGGCTGCCACGTCCCCTGCCCGTCCCAGGGCTGGCACCCCCAATCCTGCTGGCCTCACTGCCAGGGGGGCAGGGGCAAACTGGGAGGGGAGGAGATGGAATCTGGAGGGTGCCAGGCTTGTGAGAACGCCCTGGTGGGCACAGGGGAAGGAAGAGATGTGCCCAAAGGGGCATTTCAGGGTGAGGGGCTGCTGCAGCTGGCATCTGTGCCCGGTAAAGGTCACCGTGCAGCCAGAGGGCACCGGCCAAACACGGCTGGGAGGGTGCTGGGGTGGGGAGGGTGCTGGGGTGGGGAGGATGGTGTAGCACGATGAAGGTGCTGGAATGCTGGAGGCAGAGGGGATGAGGAGGGTGGAGAAGGAGGATGAAGGTGCTGCAGGCAGAGGGGATGAGGAGGATGGAGAAGGAGGATGAAGGTGCTGCAGGCAGAGGGGATGAGGAGGATGGTGTAGTAGGATGAAGGGGCTGCAGGCAGAGGGGATGAAGAGGATGGTGTAGGAGGATGAAGGTGCTGCAGGCAGAGGGGATGAGGAGGGTGGAGAAGGAGGATGAAGGTGCTGGAATGCTGCAGGCAGAAGGGATGAGGAGGATGGTGTAGGAGGATGAAGGTGCTGGAATGCTGCAGGCAGAGGGGATGAGGAGGGTGGCAGGGCAGACCAAGACAAGCTGCTGCAGACATGACCCCGGGATCCAGCTCTGTTGGAGCAGCAGGGTTTGTTCTGGGGCTGTAAATCCTTCAGCCCACAAATGACAGAGACCTGCTGACCCAGCACCCTGGCACCTCATTGGCATTGAAATACAGGTCAATAAAGCCATGGCCGAGTGTCTGTGGCACCTCTGGCTGTGTCTGTGTCAGGATCTTGGAGCTGGCTCTGAAGACTGAAATGTTGTGACATTAGGAACTTTACTACCAGGGAGAAAGCTTAGAAATGCAAGGATGCAAAAGTAACAAAAGTAATTTTGCAGATCATTACAGTTAAAAAATAGAACCATTAGCAAAGGAGGACTAACCTTATCTGATGCTCCTCTTCAGAATCTGGCGGGTAGTTTTATGGATTGAACTGTTTTTCATTTTGACACTAAGAGCCCTCTTTTAACTTTCCAAAAGGCACATCTGAAAACAGCTCAGGAATCTCAAAGAGAAAAAGAGTTGACAACAAAGATTCCTCCCCTGCAAACCCTCTCCTTCACTGAAACTTGGCCGCAAAGGCCTGTCTCCCAGCTGCAAACCCTCTTTTGGAAGAAATTATGAGTGGCTTTTACAAACAGAGCAGTCCTGCCTGTCCCAGCACGGCCCCGGGGTGGACCAGGATGGGCCAGGATGGGCCAGGATGGGCCAGGATGGACAAGGATGGACCAGGATGGGCCAGGATGGACCAGGATGGGCCAGGATGGACCAGGATGGGCCAGGATGGACCAGGATGGACCAGGATGGAGGAGTTCTCTCCATGGCCTTCATGAGGAGAGCATGGATGTGTTGTGGCTGTTTTCCCACTTTCTGATCACTCTGCTTGCAGTGTGCAACAAAGGTGCCTCACCTGGGGATGGCCTGTGCCACCAGAGCCATCGGAACAATCTGCTGCTGCCTGGGAAGGAGCTCAGGAATTCCTCTGGAAAGGCTGCCAGATCTCCCCCATTATTCACTGCAGAGGGACCCATTGTGGTTTGATAGGAGGTGTCCTGTTTCCTTAAATTAATGATACACTGCAGGGCTGCACCATATATTTAAATTGCCATTTACTGTAGTAATAAATATTAATCATCCTCTAAAAGAAGAAATGGGCCATTGTCAGAAGGAAGTAAAGGTACATTTCATGTTACCCCAGGCTGTTCTGTTTCTGCAGGGACACAAGAAAAATTGTGTTTATCATCTGGTATTTCAACAGAAAAGCACTGTAGGGCCTCTCTAAATCCATCCAGCTTAACTGGCTGCTTGCAAGTTCAAAAAACAACTATGGATTTAAAAGAAAGCATTTATTTCCCTATAGTTTAGCTACAGTTTATCAAATGTTCCTGCAAGGTGAAAGAGCACGTGGGGACCAAGGGCCTTGCTGTGCCACGGGGCTGTGCCAGCAGTGACACGGCAGCACCAGGGACACTTCCAGAACCTGCTCAAAGGGTGGCCAGGGCACTGAGGGATTTCACCCTGAGGTGGGCTCTGTGCCCAGAATGGGAGCCCAAACCCTGCCTGGAGGAGAAGAGAAGAGAAGAGAAGAGAAGAGAAGAGAAGAGAAGAGAAGAGAAGAGAAGAGAAGAGAAGAGAAGAGAAGAGAAGAGAAGAGAAGAGAAGAGAAGAGAAGAGAAGAGAAGAGAAGAGAAGAGAAGAGAAGAGAAGAGAAGAGAAGAGAAGAGAAGAGAAGAGAAGAGAAGAGAAGAGAAGAGAAGAGAAGAGAAGAGAAGAGAAGAGAAAGGCTGGCACTAGCTGGCTGTGCCCACAGCGTGTGTGTCCATCCATCACAGCCTGACACACTCACACATTCACAGCTGGCTTTGGAATGGGGCTCTTGGGCACAGATGAGGCAGATTTACAGCTCTGAGCTCCACAGCAGCACGTGGAGGTAAATCTGGGCAAAGGAATTTCCTTGTACCTGTCATTGTGAGGCTTTCACACAGCACTGCTCCAGCAGAATTATTTATCCCTACGATCACATCGACAGGAGAGGACACAGTGTTAGGTAAGGGCCACGGGTGGGTTTGCATCTGAGAGCAGGGTGATGCAGGGCCTGTCTCTGGCCGTGGCACAGCACA
Organism: Taeniopygia guttata; assembly: GCF_048771995.1. NCBI lineage: Eukaryota > Metazoa > Chordata > Aves > Passeriformes > Estrildidae > Taeniopygia > Taeniopygia guttata. The sequence continues at coordinate 678,191 of NC_133037.1, forward strand.
CACGGATTCATTTGCCCCTTCCCTGGTGGGCAGCAAGAGCTGATCAGCCCGGGAGCCAGGCTGGGAGAGGGGGAGGGATGCCCGAGGGAGGGATGCCAACAGCCCAGCCCACGGGGAGTGGAGTTTGCCAGCCTTACCACCACAGCTTGGCCATTATTCTAGCTCATTTAGAGAATGAATCTTCTGCCTTTCAATCAATTCTGGTCTTTTGGGTTGAGTTAAAGAACCAGTAAACGGTGATTAAATTAAGGATAGTCCTAAGTTAAGAAATAAGAAAAAATGGGAGCAGGGAACCCATGGAAGCAGCCCATACATGGTCTGTAAGGAATATTCTTATCTGCCAGGGAAGTAACAATACGGTTCTGTAAATAATGGGGAAGAAAATTTGGGAATGTCCCAGCCGAAGGGACTCTAGGACAGGAATTAGTGTTGTGGTGCACATGGAAGGGGCCATGAAGGACAACCCCACGTGTGCATTCCCAATAACGTGGTGCAAACCTGGCTCCTCAGGCCAGTCCTGCTCATAAAAGGGGCTCTGGGTCCTGAGAGACCTCGGGGCGTTGGGCAATTCCCCTGGAACTGGGAAGTCAGCTGAAAAATTCCTGCTGGGAGGAGGGCTGAGAGCTGCAGAGTGGCACAGTGCCATCCCCACGGGCAGCCTGGGGCTCCTGGGCGATGCCACCGGCACTGGGAGCCTGGGCACGCCGGGCTGGGCACGGGTGCCTTTCCCACAGAGGGAAGGCAGAGCTTTACCCGAGCCCTGGGGCTGGAAACGGGTCACTGACCTCCCTCATATTTGTAATTGCTGCATTAGGAGGAGTAAAGGGCTGCGCAGCCTGAGGGACAGAAAAAAGGCAAGCAAACAAACTCGAGTGTGAGTTAGAGCTACCCAGGGATTTTGCTAACTCGTTTCTGGCCCCAGTTAGGGTTTTATGTGTCTCTGTCCTCCAAGCAGCCAATAAAAACAGCCCTTGCCATGGAAACTGCCTCCCTCAGCATCCAGAGAGCCGAGGCACCAAACCTTGGGCACACAAAGCCCTTCAGAGGAGCTGCTCAGCCACTGAGCACTCGCCGTGAGCATCTTTCCTTGTGAGCATTGGGAGCGGGTGGGAGAGCCCATCCCAGCTCGTGGTGGGTGAGGATTTCCTGCAGTGCCCCACACCCAGAGCCCTCTGAGTGCTCCTGCCGGAAATCCCAGCCCAGCCCCATCCTCAGCCCAAAGACAAAACTGCCTTTTTTAACGTTCCCCGCAGCCCCGACATGCCATATTTGCAAAGCAGTGTCTGCATAACTCATTGCTGTGGAAAGAGTCATCAGGATGATGTATTGAAACCCAGCCATCTCCATTATGGTATGCCATGTATGTTTTTAGAAGCTATTTTTAAAATTAATAGTACTCTGTAATGCTGATAAAGTAGAAAGCATTTATAATTTGTTGCACTCCAAACCTCTTTCTGAGCCCACATTAGTTCACTTTCCACTCGACTGGAGGACAATTTTTTAAAGATATGATGGTTTGGAATTTGTTAATAGTGTATTAAGGGAAAAAAGCCTTTGTTATTTAATGAGTACACCGCTCTGAAGTGTTATATAAAAGCTGTTGTGCTTCCTTTCCACCGCTGATTTACGTCTGGATGTGTTGTGGCAGCGTTCCCGGCGCTCCTGCCACAGGAACACTCCTCCGGATCTCTCAGGCTGCTTCTCTGGGTCAGGGCTGGGGTGGGTTTGGTGGCGCAGGACAGGGCGCTCTGCCTGTCCCACAGGGAGTCCACAGCCGTGGAGGGGATGGAGGTGAGAGTCCAACTGCTGTGAGGACACAGAACATTCTCCGTGCACATGGACACCCCTGCCCGGACTGCGTTCCACAGGCGTTTCCAACGCCCTGCATTTCCAGGAAACGTTTCCTGATGCTGTCCTTGGGCTTTCTCCTGGAACAGGCATCTCCTTCTCCCCGAGACTGCCCCTCCGGGCCCTTTCCCTCTCCCTGCTGTCCCCCACGGGGCTGGTGGCAGAGCGTGTCCCCAGGGATGTGGCGCCTGGCACCCGCTGCCACCAGGACACGCCGAGCCCCGCCTGGGCTCTCCTCTGCCAGAACCACACCTGCAGGACCCTGGTGTGCTTGGACAGAGACTGGGGCATCAACAGAGTCTACCAAAATTATTAATGGTGTTTTCCCAGCCTATTTAATGAGGAGATACTCACTTCCAACAGCACTGCCAGTGTTGGCATCCTTGAGTTTTTTTCTCTCCAAAGTGGTTTAATTGAGCTAGGTATAAATAGCATATCAGTAAACAAGACCTTTTGGCTCCGTGAATCATGTCTAAAATATTTGAAGCCCTCCACAGCCTCTCTAATGGTGAAGAATGTGCTCATTAGGCTGGTCCAGATGCATTCTGCAAGCCAGCGAGCAGCTCCCTGTGCAGCAGATAAATCACACAGGGTTAATGGTCCTGTTCACAGACACCGAGGGCTCCGAGCTCCGGCACCCCCTCCAAGGACCCCGGCGCTTTCTGGGGCTCTTGGCCTTCCCAGATTTCCAGAGTTTCACCCCGAAATAGTTTTGACACAAGAATCGCCGGACTCGAGTTTATTTCATTCCATTGACTTCACTCCCTGCCTCAGAGAATTCCAGAGCGACTCTAAAAAACCCATAAACAATCCTGCACTGAAAACAAAATGGACACTGGGAAAAAGAGCAACTTTTGTTCTGAGTTTACTTTCTTGGGAAATTCTCAGCTAAGCATTTACATGACAAACATCTCTAGTTAATCTTGCTTGGGTGATGTAAGTGAACGGTCCCATCGTCCCCAGGAATGCATTTTATTTTCTTTTGGTAATCTCCATGGTATTAATTACGTCTGGTTCAGAGTATGTGGAAGTGTTTGTAGCATCAGAAACTTTATTTTTAAAGTCAGGCTAGACCTAAAAACATGTATACACGTGGATTCACACCTACCCCCACCCAAATAACTGCTACAATTATAGAACGGAGTGGAAAGCTGGAGTCCGAAAGCAGAGACCAAATGCCTCTGAGGTGAAGGGCACAGAGGGTTGTTGTGACCTGAATAACAAAACTGAAATGCCCAGGTCTAAAAATATCCAAGAATATACTTAGGTCCCAGATTCTTCAAATTTCCTTAAAATGCAAATATGGGGATTGGAACTTTTCTTATCTCGCCTGACGCCTCTTGGAAATAGAATTTGTTGCTTTTATGGCCTGCTTTTATCTGAGAGTTTCAAAGTCCTCTGCTGATCTTAATTAAAACTTGGATGTGGAGCTGTGTAAGGTTTAGAACTCCTGGTCGAGGTAAGGAAAACAACTTCATTAAAAAAGAGAAAAGAAGCCTCCAGGGCTGGCAGCAGGCAGGAGGGCAGAGCGGGCTCACCTGCCCAGCAGCTCCTTTCAGCAGCAGCAGCACTGCAGCTCCTCTGCAGCGAGCAGGGCTGGGGGAGCAGACCCGAGCAGGGTGTCAGTGTGGGCTCTGCTGCTGCTCCACAGCTTCACCAGCTGCTGCCTTCAGGCCCTCTGCGAGTCACTCACAGGACAGCAGCAGCAAAAACATTTTATGGAGCTGCCCTCTCTGCTTCAGGGCAATTGCACTGTTACTTCTGATATTTTATCACTTCTGCTGGGGATTTAATGGAATAAAACTGAACTCATGCTGCCCTTCAGGGTCAGGCATTTGGGGGGTGATTTTGCCGTGGGCATTTCCATCCTTGTGCGTCTCCCCACGGTGGGGAAGTAAAGACACACCGATGGGGAGGGGTGGGGAAGGTCTGCAGGGTCAGGGCTGGACAGTGACGAACCTCAGCACAGCCCAGAGGGAAAGGAACTCTCAGGCCATAAATATTTCCTGTCCTTTTCAAGCCATCAGTATCTGTTCTGTCCCAAAGCCACGCGAGGAGTCCTTGCTGTGCTCAGGAAATGCACCCCAAGTTCTCAGGGGTGTAAAATGTGCTGAGCTCACCCTGGAGCTGCTCATCCCCCTTTCCTCTTGGCCAGCAATTAGAGCCAATAAACATCTCAGGCATAATGAATGGATTTATTATGGTTATCTTAGTGCTAAGTAAACTCAGAGATAAGAAACACAAAGTTGGTCCATAATCTTAAACTGCTCATTGAATTATTATCTTTTAAGTATTTTATAGGCTGAGGACAACAGCAGCAGCTCCCAAAATCAAATCCCTCAGAGAACTACCTGGTCTAGTGGAAGGTGTCTCTGGCCATGGCAGGGGATGGGAACTGGGTGGTCTTTAAGGTCCTTTCCAACCCAAACCCTCCCAGGATTCCGTGATTCTCTGAAAGAAGGATTTCATGGTTGGGGCTCCATGATCTTAGAGGTCTTTCCCCACCCAAATGTTTCTGTGATTCAGTAAAAGAAAGCCAGGCACAGGCTGCACTCAGAACCACATGAAAAGGTCACACATGAGCTCAGGGTTGTTCGTTCACAAATCCCAGGTTATATTTGCAGTCAGGAAAACCCAGGCTGAGATTCTCTTTTAGGAAAAGCAGAAAGATTGAAAAAACCCCTCTTGACCATGTCACATTCCCCTGGTGTCTAATTGCTGGTGCCAATGTCCCTAATGTGCCCAAGCCCAGCTGCCAGGCTGCAGTGTGATGCTGAGCTCTGCAGGAGGGCTAGTGGCCCTCAATTTAGGTACAGAAAGGTGAATTCTTATGTATTACAGCACTTCAGAGGGTGTGGAACAGGGCAGCTATTAGTTTGTAACTGTGGTGATCTTTGAGTGCCTTTAATTGACAGGATTAAGTGCACATCTTCATGTTCCCCTTTTAAAACACATAAAAACGTTCTTTAGCTCTCTTGCCCATTTCCAGGCACTGCACTTCCCCATGCTGGGAAAGCTCACGTATCCCAGTGAATCACACGCCTTTTCTTGTCGAATCACCGGATCCCTGACCTGGCACAGCAGTAACAATTCACTTAAACTATTTGTAATGGTGGAGCAGTGTCTGTAAATCAGCCTCTCTCTGCTGACTCTGCTGCAGCCGCACGGATTTACTCCAGCTCTGGATCTGCTACATTCATTTTTTAAACTGCACCTTTTCCTTTATTGATGTGACATCTGTGAAGGTCACAGATACGTCTGTGTGATGCCATATGAAAGGAGACAGTACAAGGGGATGCTGTTCATCAAAATCCCAGACAGTTCATTCCTGTTGATGCAGAGAAATTCCCAGAAGTGCTACACGTCTCTCTCTCCCCCAGTACTGCTCCATCACTGGGAGCCATCAGCCATAAATCTGTGAGTCCAGCCGTGCTGTGGAGCTCTTTCATCCCCGGGTAATTCTGCTGAAATGGGCAGGAAAGTGCAGCTTTGGTCCCAGCCGTGGTCCTGCCTTCTGTGATTTGGTCTCGGGGCTGTTGAGAGCCTCTCACTGGGTTTGTTTCTGTATTTCAGCAGTACTGGGGCTCTGTAAATCCGGAGAAAACAGAGGTGGAGCAAATGTTCGGAATATGGAAACTGCATCTTCCTGAAATCCCTGGTGGTGCTCGAGGTCTGGAGAGCTCCGGGTCCCCCGGCAGTGCTGCTCTGAGGGCCAGGCTGGGGATGTGGGGTCTGGCAGAGGGAGCACCCCGGTACCGAGCCCGGGCTTACAGAGAACCGGCACCGAGCCCGGCCCTACAGAGAGCCGGTACTGAGCCCGGTACTGAGCCCGGCCCTACAGAGAGCTGGTACTGAGCCCGGTACTGAGCCCGGCCCTACAGAGAACCAGCACCGAGCCCGGCCCTACAGAGAGCCGGCACTGAGCCCGGCCCTACAGAGAGGCGGTACCGAGCCCGGCCCTACAGAGAGCCGGTACGGAGCCTGGCACTGAGCCCGGCCCTACAGAGAACCGGTACCGAGCCCGGCCCTACAGAGAGCCGGTACTGAGCCTGGCACCGAGCCCGACCCTACAGAGAGCCGGTACCGAGCCCGGCCCTACAGAGAGCTGGTACCGAGCCTGGGCTTACAGAGAGCCGGTACCGAGCCCGGCCCTACAGAGAGCTGGTACCGAGCCTGACCCTACAGAGAGCCGGTACCGAGCCCGGCACTGAGCCCGGCCCTACAGAGAGCTGGTACCGAGCCCGGACCTACAGAGAACCAGCACTGAGCCCGGCCCTACAGAGAGCTGGTACCGAGCCCGGCCCTACAGAGAGCTGGTACCGAGCCCGGCCCTACAGAGAGCCGGTACCGAGCCCGGCCCTACAGAGAGCCGGTACCGAGCCCGGCCCTACAGAGAGCCGGTACCGAGCCTGACCCTACAGAGAGCCGGTACCGAACCCGGCCCTACAGAGAGCCGGTACCGAGCCCGGCCCTACAGAGAGCCGGTACCGAGCCTGACCCTACAGAGAGCTGGTACTGAGCCCGGCCCTACAGAGAGCTGGTACCGAGCCCGGCCCAACACCTGAACCAGAACCGAGCCCAGCCCCGAGCCCGGTACCGAGTCCAGCACCAAACTCGATACCGAGCCCGGCCCGCAGCAGAACCAGCCCCGGGCCGGTCCCGAGCCCAGCCCCGGCTTCAGCCCCGAGCCGGTGCCGGGCCCTGCCCCGAGCCCAGCCCCGGTCCCGGCCCGCAGCAGAACCAGCCCCGGGCCCAGCCCGGCCCTGCCCGGCCCCGCCGCCCCGCGCTCCGGGCCCGGGCCGGTGGCTCCGGCGGCGCTGCCGGGGCTGGCGGCTCTCGCCACCTGCGGAGCCCCGCGGGAAGCGCAGGAGCCGCCGGACCCATCCCCGGGCTGGCAGGGACAGCTCATGCCCAGGAATGAATTTCTCCACCTAATTCTGTCCATTTCTTATCATCTGGAAAAACAAACCAACATGGGATATTTGGGATCAGGAATTGTTCCCTGGCAGGGTGGGCAGCCCTGGCACAGGTGCCCAGAGCAGCTGTGGCTGCCCCTGGATCCCTGGCAGTGCCCAAGGCCAGGTTGGACACTGGGGCTGGAGCAGCTGGGACAGTGGGAGGTGTCCCTGCCGTGGCAGGGTGGCACTGATGGGATTTAACCATTCTCTGGTTCTGCCATCACTGGAAATGCCAGGTGAGGATGTGAAAGCAGAGAGTTTATTCCTGTGGCAGAGCTCAGCTCCAGCCTCAGCCCAGCAATACCTGGACCAGCCCTACAGCAAACCCATGAGAAATTTATTCAATACATCCTGCCTCATTTTCTTGTCACAAATTGCCAGTATTCACTATTCAGTTCATCACAAAGTAATTTTGGCAGACAGTTCTTGAGCTGAAGTTCATTTGTAGTTCATCTTCAGAATTAATTCCTTTTTGTTGGACACATTAATGGCATATTACTGGTAATGCTTCTAATGAAGCCTCCAGCATGAGCACTCACATCTACAGTCTGAAACAGGGTTTGTGAAAATATTCCCCACTAGGTTAAAATTGATTTACAAAAGAATGTCCAAGTAAATTGCTAAATATTCATGAGCACTAGGCATAAAATACCCCTGAGCAAGAGTGAAAGCAGCTGAAGATGTTGGGGATCCATTTCTGGCTCTTTGTGTGGGTTTCCCTTTCTCCCTGTGTGGCTCTGGTGCCGTTGCTGTGTCCAGCACGAGGCTCCTGCCCAGCTCTGGCACTGCAGCTCCTGCAGAGATCCCTTGGACAAAGCATCTTCTCTCTCAGCAGACTCACAATTAAATGCTTTAAAACTTTCTCTCTGATTTCTCATTAAAACTTGCTGCATTGATGTTTTCAGCTGTTCTGTCAGAGTCGTTGCCCTCTCTGTGTTAAACACAGAGTTAATGAGCAGCTCTGCTTCTGTATTGAACCTTCTTCACCTTTTTTTGATTCAAAATCAGAATCGATAACCCCTGATCAAGAACATGGAGTTATTAAAAAAACCCTTGTCTCTGGAAGCAACAGTTAATTTTGGATTTTAAGGGAGGGAGGGAGGGAGGGAAGGAAGGAAGGAAGGAAGGAAGGAAGGAAGGAAGGAAGGAAGGAAGGAAGGAAGGAAGGAAGGAAGGAAGGAAGGAAGGAAGGAAGGAAGGAAGGAAGAAGGAAGGAAGGAAGGAAGGAAGGAAGGAGGGAAGGAGGGAAGGAGGGAAGGAGGGAAGGAGGGAAGGAGGGAAGGAGGGAAGGAGGGAAGGAAGGGTGATACTGACACTGGAAACTTTTACCTATGTTTCTTTGAACAGCAAACACATTTACTTCTGTTGTTATTTGCCACATGGAAGGTAACAAAATGTGGCATCAGCCATTCTGGGATTTGTGGCTTTTTTGCCCTTGCACTGCAAATCAATAGTATGATTGATATAACATCTTTGTGTCACTTCATCCAGGGCACAGGACTCCCGCTCTGATGCTGCAGCTGGAGCATCCCATTTCCTTAGAGAAGTGTCCAGGTGTAAAAGCAGGGACAGAGCCAAGAGTGGTGTCCCCAAAGCTCTGACTTCCTGCAGACACTGCTGTCCAGGCAGGAGGGGGGATGGATTGCTCAGATTTGTAACTACAGATGCCAAGGGGGGATAAAGAGCCAGCCAGACTCGTGGGGAGATGGTATCTGTGTTTGGAACACCTGAGCAAAGACAATCTGATCTTTTATTAAAACTCTATTGCATTTATCCATTAATAATTTACCCTGGACATGAGCCACGTCTCTCCCTGAGCAGTTCTGAGCCCTGTGAGACACACGAGGGGGTCAGGAGGGAGCTGAGAGTCTGTTCCTGCCTGGTGGCACTCGGTGCAGGCTCTGTCCTCACACCAGGGGCAGCATTTGGGATTTGGGAATTGCTGGCAGGGAGCAGGAGCTCCCTGTGGATGCTCTCTGCCTCCTCCAGGCTCTGGAATGCCCCTGGGCCAAGGCCCCAGCACACCTGAACAGGGATTTTGGCTCTTGTATTCATTATTGCTCTCCTTGTCAGACTGCAGCCCCTCTCAGGCAGCACTTGTTTGTGTCACATTTTGTATTTATTTATTCTCACTACGTGTTAAATGCTAATAACGGGGACCTTGAGGACAGACTCTGTTGGTTCTTATTTGCTGCTCACATTTCAATGCCTCCTCTTAGGCATTATCTAAATGAATTCTTTATTCTTTATCCAGCTGTGATCACGGATGTTTCACGGGGGAAACCCTGGAGCAATGACCTGAGTCCTTTTTAAATCAATGAGAGAACTCCCAGAGAATTAAACCTAAACTAATCTCTACCTAAACTCCCTCCATAGTCTTAGCACAATTAGGGATTGATTTACAGCCTGAAGGCTGAGGTGTTTCACCTCCTTGTGTGGCTGCTCAGAACACGGCCTTGCTCCTTGCACAGACACAAAATGCAGGATTTTAAACATTGAATTGTCTTTGTTCAATTAGGTTTTTTTTCATACTTACCACTTACCTCCTCTTATAGTACACAAACACTTCTAGCACACAGATACTCAGAATTTTTAACTAAATTGCCTGAGTGTAAATATCTTTATTGCTCCATTGGAACATGCAGACTTGCCACAGACCTTTAGCACTGAAGACAGTTTTCCAGGCAGCTCCTAGGAAGGGTAAGCAAGAAAGTCTTTTCTCTTAACCTACATTTGAGATGAGCATTTCCCTTTTATTGTGTGTGGCAGAAGAATCTGAGGGTATCAAGCAAGGAAACTGAGGAAATCAATCAACTGCTGTGCAGAGCCACCTGCAGAGGAGCCTTGAGTTTCACTGAAAAGAAAATTAAACTAATGCACAGAACCAGGAGGATGCTGCAGCTCGGTAGGGCTGGGCTGGAGCTGTGTGCTGGAGGGGCTCCCAGAGCAGTGACCTGTGAGGGTGGCACGGGCACACGGGAGGGAGGTGTGATGGGCACTTGGGGGGTGGCACGGGCACACGGGAGGTGTGACAGACACACGGGAGGTGTGACAGGGTTGGAATTCCCGGTGTTCTGGATCGGGTCCTGGTGCAGGGGTCCCGGAATTCCTGCAGGAATTCCCGGTGCTGGCCGGGTCCCTGCCCTTCAGGACAGTTGTGGTGCTGTGTGCCCACCCTGTGCCCACCCTGTCCCAGCTCTGTCCCCAGCCTGTCCCCACCTGTCCCCAGCCCGCCCGCAGACCCACCGGGTGGCACTGTGTGACAAAAGCTTCGTCCCGGTGGCACTGGTTCACATCTTCTGGTTCACACATCTCTTGGTTCACATCTCTCCTGGTTCACATCTCCTGGTTCACATCTCCTGGTTCACATCTCTCCTGGTTCACATCTCTCGGTTCACATCTCTCCTGGTTCACAGCTCCTGGTTCACAGCTCCAGGTGTGCTTTTACGAGGGGCTGGAGCAGTTCCTTGCTCTTGCCTTGCCGTGGCATTTGTGCTCTTCCCTTTCCTGGTGCGTGGTTGCTGTCGCAGGACTTTGCATGGAAGGTGACAGAGAAAATGACATTTTCCTTTTTGGCGTGTTATTTGATCCCAAACTCCCAGGAGATTTCAAGGAAGGAAAGGGGATAATGATGTACCAGGAGGGTGTAGGCTGAGCACAGAAAGGTCATGATTTACACGATGTTTCATGTGAAAGGGAGGGCAAAAGCTGCTCCTACAGTGAGACTGCGATGTAGCTGTGAAACTTGAGACTTTGTGGTGTTCCTCATAGATATTTTGTGTTCTGATGCGAATTCTTCAAGTCTTGAAGCAAATTAATTCATTATCAAATCTGATAAATGATGAGACTGCTTACACAGGTTTTTAAACACCTGTGTCACGTGGCTGGGCAAATAACACACATTTGTGAATGTTTCCATGGGCAGCATGTGAACGTCAGAGCAGACACGGCTTCATTGTCCAAAGTTCTGATTTTAGTCTGTTCACTGTTTCATTACCACTTCTAGGTCATTAGTGAAGTGACACCCGAGGGGGCAGAGCGAAATCAAATGACAGCGTAGGTGATGTCTGACATTAGCCAAATGTCAGGCTTTCTGATGGAGGCATCAAAATTAATCTGAAAATGTTATACCATTTTAGTCATTTTCCTAGGAGATTGAAAATACGAGAGGCAGGCTGATGACATTTTGATTATAGTTTCAAATTGCAAAGACCTTGCAGAACACACCTTCTTCTCTCCTCTCATGTAATTAAAACCTGCTGTCACCTTGATCTTTATTATATTTTACCATGTCCTGGCAGGTCTCTCGAGCTCCGTGTGCTATTGATCCTTGTTGTTTGAGCAAATCCAACATGTCAATATTGCTCAAGGAGCAAATGGCTCTCGTGTTTTGTATTTAAGGGTAGAGATGGAGGAAAAACACGTGGCAGAAGCAGCATAGTAAGAGTATCAAGTATTAGGTCCACAAAAAGCTGCAAGAAACTGAATTTGAGTCATGGCTCAGGAAAAGCTTTAAGCCCCGAGGTGAATTCCACGCAGGGGGATTCCAGAGGGGTCCCTGAAGCTCTCCCTAGGACAGGTGTGCTGTCTGGCAGGGAGACACGAGGTTTATTCCCACTTCAAACTGCTTTAGGGCATATTTGGCTCTGCCATCTGTCACAAGCAGTAAAACCTCCTGCTGAGGGTGTTCGAGTGGCATTTTCGTGGTGACAGAACAACGGGCTCATGGCTCACCCTGTGCCAGGACAGCCCTGCCTGTGTCCCAGCCGTGCCAGGAGAGCCCTGCCCCTGTCCCAGCCATCCCAGGAGAGCCCTGCCCGTGTCCCAGCTGTGCCAGGAGAGCCCTGCCTGTGTCCCAGCCGTGCCAGGAGAGCCCTGCCTGTGTCCCAGCCGTGCCAGGAGTGCTGTGCCCATGTCCCAGCCATCCCAGGACAGCCCTGCCTGTGTGCCAGCTGTGCCAGGAGAGCCCTGCCCATGTCCCAGCCATCCCAGGACCCCTGAGCTGGGGATGGGTTGGAGCTGCTGCAGCTCCTCACTGCCCAGCACCCCTGATCTGTCACCTCCTCACTGCCCTCACCCCTGATCTTCCTTTTCTCTGCTTTGCATGACTGTCAGGGCATGAGCTGAGTGTGTGTAGTGTAGGAGTATTTCTGAAAGACATTGATTATTGGCTGCCAATCTGATTTTTGGCAGTAAATTCTGCTGCAAAGGGAAGCAAGGGACGCTGTCCCAGGAGTTTTTCTGGACCGCCTTAACCCAAACATTCACACAGGGTTTCCTCTCGATAGCTTTTATTTGCTGGTGTTTCTCCTGACAAATGCCTTCTGAAAAGCAAGTGGTCTTTAATTCAGCTGTGCTTGAATTTGCATTCCCTTAATGCTAAGCAGATGCTCTGATATCACCAGTGGCAAGGAGATAAGCTCAGTCCAGAGTTTTCTCAAGGAAATTAAAATGTTATGGAAGACAAATGCCCAGACAGGAAAAATCCCACAACAGCCCTAAAGCAATCAGGGAAAAAATTATGTGGATATTTGGACTTTACATTTTAATGAGACTCTTTGGAAACATTAAATCCATTCGCTTTTCCTTTTCTAGGCTTACAGAAGGGACGAGACAATGACTGTAAAAAGAAAATTTGGCATTAATATCAGTGAAGAAAAGGGTTATGTTCAGTATTAAATTCCTTCGCAGATACCTTCAGCATATAGTGAATAAGTAGAAATAGATTTAAGAAACACTGTAAAATTAAACTTTATAAGATTACTTTTTTATGGAATATGCAGTAGCTGCCACATAGAATAAATGTATGTTTTTCATTATATTTTTATTATGCATTTAAAGCACATTAAGGAGCAAACAACCATCAAAGAAAAAGAAACTTATTAGATTTAGCAAGTAATCGTATCAGCTTTATGTACGGTTATATTTTGTGGGAGAAGGGGAAGATGCATGTCAGGTGTCCTTTCAGGCTATTCAGTGAGCCATTTTTCTTTGGGAGAACAATATTAATGGCTGTTTGCCTCTGTTCCCGCTGCATTGCATGAGCATTTTGTCTTCTTTATTACAGTTCCTTATAAGAGTGCCATTACAGCTGGAGAGACCAGTGGAGCATCTGGAAAAATGGATTGCTTTGATTTTGGTCTCTAAATGGGCCTCGGTTTGTGCACGCTCCTAAATTGTTTAAACATTTGGGGACAGGTTTGTGGGATTGTGAGTGGTGGGAGCGGTTGTGGCACTCTGCCCCAGAGCTGAGATCCGTGCTGTGGTGGGAGGGATCTGCTGCCAAGCCTTGTCCTGGGGTTTGCTTGGTCCGGGATTTGTTTGGTCCAGGCTGCAATAACCTGGGATTTGTTTGGTCCAGGCTGCAATAATCCGGGATTTGTTTGATCCAGGATTTGCTTGGCCCGGGCTGCAATAACCTGGGATTTGTTTAATCTGGGATTTGTTTGGCTCAGGCTGGAATAACCCGGGATTTGTTTGATCCGGGATTTGTCTGGCCCGGGCTGGAATAACCCAGCATTTGTTTGATCCAGGATTTGTTTGGTCCGGGCTGCAATAATCCGGGATTTGTTTGGCCCGGGCTGCAATAACCCAGGATTTGTTTGATCCGGGGTTTGTTTGGCCCGGGATGGAATAACCCGGGATTTGTTTGATCCGGGATTTATCTGGCCCGGGCTGCAATAATCCGGGTTTTTCTGGCTCGGGTGAATTCCCCTGCCGGGCCCCAGCGCCTCTGCAGCGCAGTTAATGTGGGTAATGAATGGGCACTTGAACAGAGCTGCTGAAAGCCAAAGGCCAAGGCTTGTTTTCATGCTGAATCACTCCAGTAAATTTAGCAATGAGACTTGACATTCTCCACCTAATAAGAGCAGTTTTTATGCTCAAATTGTGGCTCTCTTTATATAAAAGGAAAATAACATAAAGCAGTACTGTATAGCTTTAGCAGTGTCACAGTTTCTATAAATGTCAAAGTACTTATTCATTTAGTTGACAAATGTCACTCCAGAAACAAATTATTTTTCTTAGTGGCAACATGATTTATGTATGTAACACAGTCCATTTTCCAAAAAAAAAGTGGATTTCTTTTCAAGAACTACTAATTAATTTATTATCAATAATTATTTTGAGGATTTCATATCTTCATAACACTTATTAGAGCAAGATCTCAGAATTATTTTGTTGTGTGGAAGAACCTGATACACAGCTTTTTGCTTGTGTGTTAAACATGGGTTTATTAATCCCTAGGTGACTGCAGGAAAATTGAGTATTCAGCACTGGTGATCTGGGGGGCCCTGGAGGGGACGAAGCTCTGGTGCTGCAGGGAGGCATGCAGCTGAAAATTGCATTTGAAGCTGGGAGGAGGAGGAGGAGTGTGGCAGGCAGCAGGGGAAGGATGTGGCACCGTGGCTGGCTGATGGTTTTGCTCTGTGTTGGGTACCCCTGTGAAAGCCAGCTCAGGTTTTTATTGGGCAGATGCAAAACTCCTCGTGCATCCCAGAGGATCTCTGTGCTGAACTAGAAGGTTACACAAAGGATTTCTGTGCTGAACTACAAGGTTACACAGCTTTTATGTGCCCCTGCACGCTTTGTGTAGCATTTAATGTGCTGGGAGCCCAAATTCATTACCAGGAAAGATCTGCAGCACCAGAGCAGTAAGTTGTGACTGCTTTCAAAACCTGAAGGATGGCCCCAAAAGCTCAAAGAAAATAGAGTAAAATGATGTTAATGGGTACAGAACTTCTTCCTAAAGCAGCAGTAAGGGGTTTTACTTCCTGTATTTGCTTGGAAAAATCCCATCCAAATGCTGCTTCTCCCGCAGGGTGAGGAATGGGCGCTTGCCACAGCTGCAGCCACTTTCAGAATTTCTGAGTCTTATTTTGCTGAATCACAGAATGATGAGGTTGGAAGAGACCTCTGAGACCATCAAGTCCAACCCATGCCCTAACACCTCAACAAACAATAGCACCAAGTGCCATGTCCAATCTTTTTTTAAACACAGCCAGAGATGGTGATTCCACCACCTCCCTGGGAAGACAATTCCAGTATTTTATTAGTCTTTCAATGAAAATTTTTTTCCTAATATCCAACCTAAACCTTCCTGACACAGGTGAGGCTGCTTTAAGGCTGTGATATTTCACATGGTTTTGGACTGGTGAAAAATCGCAAGTGCTTTTTTCTGGCTTCGCTGTGGTTCATGTAGAATAACAAAGGCCTGTGTTTTATTTCCAAGTCAGTGTGATCCTCCCATAGACACCGTTTGTTTAAGCATAATTTCACCTCAAATGCAGCCATGCTCTGGGAGGTCTCAGCCCTCGATAGAGGCAGAAAATGTGATCCAGGTTTATATAAATAATAGCTGGGGTTTATTTGCTGTCCCAGAGGGGGGATAGCGCAGGTGTGTGCCTTCGTAGAAATAGTAAAAGATTTAGTGAGTAATGGCTTTAAAATTTAATCTGTGCAGTCTGCTTCCTGAAAATAAACTTTCTGCTCTGTGGGAAGGCTCCTGTGTCTGTCCTCTCAGGGAGGAGCTGCTGCTGTGTGGGTTTTCTGGCGCTGCAGGTGTGGCAGTGGCACTGACAGCCTGGCCTGGTGCCTGCCCAGTGCCTGCAGCTTTCTGCTCTTTGGGTTGGGATTCCTGTCATTATTTGCCCATACTAAGCAGCTGTATTTTTAAATATAATTTTCTTGAATAATTTGAATTAATGTTCAGGCAATTACCAGGCTCTTCATGTACTTAGGGTACATATGTAATTGCATCATTTGGACAGTTAATTGCACTGTTTAATGATGTTACATCAATTTCCTTATTAAGCATAATGAATCAAATGCAACTGCCATGCACATGGGGTTTTGAAGGAGCAGTTTCTCAGATGGTGGTTCTCAGAGCAGGAAAAAGCCTGACAGATGCTTGAACTGGACTGCAAGGAGCTTTCCCACTGCCTTTGATCAGAGATGTAAACTGAGCTTTGAAAGAGAAAACTCTTGCATTCCAGGGTTTTGGGGTTCAGCATCCGTTTTAAACCTTTAGCACTAAGAGAAGACCAAATAATGAACTGCACAAGAAAGGGGATGTGTGACCTGTACAAGGACAGGGATGGCTGTTCATGCAGGGAAGCTCCTGCAGCAGTCCCTGTTCCTGTCCTGGCAGCTACTGTTATGGGACGTGGCTCTGTGGGGAAATGGCTTTTGGGGTGGTGACAAATCCCACCCCAGGGACACTCCTGGGCTGGGAGTGGGAGCTTCAGGGACTGCTTGGACTGTGCAGCTGCCTTTGGATGAGCTCTGGGAGAAGGCTCTGTTCCCTGAGCTGTGCTGGGGAATATTTCAGGAATTTAAAGGCTCCCAGCGTGTGTGAGCAAGGAGGAGAATCACAAGGGCTGGGACTGAGGGCTGGGAGCTGAAACCAAGGGAAGCTGAGGCACTGAGGGGGCAGTGATCAGTAATGTTGGAAACAACGAGAACTGAGAGGGACAAGCTGCAGAAGGCGCAGGAACTTCAAGGAAAGAAAAGTTTCTTTGTTATTCCCTAAAGTTTATTAGCAGTAACATTTCCAAAAGGTTAAGCTGAATTGCCGAAATGAAGACTAACAGTGTTTGTGGCACATTTGAAAAGTGAGCTGCCCTGATGAGGAATTCATGGCCTGTTTCCTTGGTTTGCAGTTTTTACATTGATGGTGCATTGTTGCAACTCTTACTAATGCCCAAATACTCAATGGTTCTGTCATACCTGGTGAGAACTTCTTTTTTTGGGGGGATGCTAGTGTTGGTTGTTTCCCCAAATCCTTCCCAGAATGAATTTTTGCCCAACTAAGGCAGTGTGAGCGCTGGGGAAGAGTCTCCCCTTCAGAAATCACTGGGAACTGAGGCTGCCGAGTGTGAGGGGGCTACAAAATGTGTTCTGTGATCAGGATGAGCAGGCCAATCATGTCAGCCACGCTAAGCTTTTGTTCCAGACCTGCTGTGTGCTTAAACCTGCCCCTTCGCTGGAGTTTTGGGGAAAAAACCTTGAAATTATTCAGCTAAAGGTTGAATCTACAGCACCCCCCATGCACCTGGGTCCCTGTGCACAGAATATTGAAGGATTTTGGTGCTGTTTTATGATGTCTAATGAGGGCAATAAAGCAGAAGGAAAAGGGAGCATTTTGTGTTGTTTTGAGAAGCCAAAATATGAATGAATTCTATTCTGCCTTAGGATCAGTGTGCCAGGTAGTTACTAGAGACTTCCATGCAATATTACAGACACAAACAGATTTGACAGGGTTTTCTTTTCCCTGTGGAATTTCTAGTAAATAGAGATAAATTATCTCATCTGTTTTCTGTTTATTAGCTGGGACTGTATCAAATTAAGTGCCTCCAGTGTTGCTGTGAGATGGAGAAATGATCACTGCCCTCTATTTAATCATTTCTCTGTCAACATGGGCTGGTGGCAGCGGGACTCGAGGAATTTGCTGGCCCTGTTTGGCCACGTGTGAGTGCGTGTGCTGCTCATGGGGAATGCCTTGGAAACACCTGCCAGAAGCTCTGAGCTTCTCCTGCTGCTTTTGTTCCTCCTCCTGGTGCTCCTCGTCTCACCTGCAGCTGTGGCACCTCCTCGTTGTTTGTGACCAGACAAATTTGCCACAGCACAATCATTTATGACTGGCTGGATGTTTTGTGTGCAGAGAACCTTTTTTTGATACAAAATATGGATTTTTGTGTCAGTGAAACTTTGGAGCTGTGGCACAGGTTGGAGTGCAGCTCTGGAGACTCACTGGGCCCCACTCGGGCAGGAAAACCCAATTTAAAGTTACACCACTTTGCCTGGGGTCACATCCACTTCAGCTTTCAGGGTCTGGAGATAACAGGGCTCTGGAAAACCTGATGTGAAACAGCATTTCTTGTTGGAAGTGTCACCTAGAGAATGGGATAACTCCCCAGGACAGGCTGGGAATGCACTGCAGCCTCGTGTGTTCTCTGCAGGTTAAACAGCCTCCCCCTGCTGAGTCCAAAGCTGAATAATTTGGATGGCCACTTTCAGAAAAGGTGGTACTGGAGAGCCCATGTCCTCAGCCTGGCTGGTTGTTTTTGTCTTGCCTGCAGTCTCTGTTATCCTGGAGCAACACTCACGATTCCAGCAGTGCTTTAGTTGTGTTCGTGTGGCAGATTGGTTTGGTTTGAGTGGACTGTAATTCTTTGTTCAAAACCTCCAGAGCACGTTACTGCCTCTCCCACTCCACCTTTGGGAGGCTGCAATAGCATTTAGGACGTGGCTCTGCACTGCAGAATTTCCTCTCCTGACAGCCCTGGCCTGGGAGGGCACCGGGGCACGCTGGGGCTGCTCACAAGGTCTGTGTGGTCTCATTCAGTGACAATTCAGCAGCTCCCCGGGCACTGCCAGGGCAGGGCAGCAGCCCCAGCAGGCCCTGGCTCACAGAAGTGCTCTTTGCCCACCCTGCCAGGGAACAGTTCCTTCCCAATATCTGTTTGCTGATTTGTTTTTTCCTCCCCAGATCCTTTTTTCTCTTCTTGTGAACCAGCCTTGTCACACCAAATGCAAAGTCCTGGCAGCTTCATCACCCTCACTGTGCTAATTCCATCTCCTTGCTGGGACATCTTTCCCTGCCTTCCACAAGGCACGTGTGCCAGCACCTAAACTGGGCAGCAGTTTGAGTCAATAAATGTAATTCTTTGCTGGATGGGGCTCTGGCAGGGAACTTCTTGGGTATTGCAGTGGTGAGAAGGAGAGTTTGCTGCCAAGTACCTTCTAGAAACAATAGAACCAAATTGTTCATAGAATCAGGGGTCTACATTAAACCTGAGGTCTCATTCAAGGAGGTGGCATCCCTGCAAAGGCTGGCTAGGTGATGATAATACCTGTTTTTTTTCTGTGATCCCTTGCAGAAGTGCAGAGAAAAGCGAGTTGAGGCAGGCAGGGTGGGCAGCACAGGCTGGCACACATCAATAGTGCCCAGCTGCCTGCTCCCACTGTTCACACTGCCAGTAAAGCATCACCCAGCCGGCCCTGCACATGTACAGCTGCTATTTCATATTGCACACACAGCATTTCAATCAGCTTGCATTGTTTCCCGTGTTTGGGTGCAGATTTGTGGGCAATAGGGCTGGTAATTAAGTATTTGTTCTGTGCCCTGGGCAGGGAACAGAACAAAAGCAGCTGTTGCCAGAGGGAGGTTTAAATCAGCCAATAACAAAAACTTTGTAAGTGGGAGGAGAGTTAAATACTGCAATAAATAGTCACTGAATTTTGTAGGATCCCTATACCTCCCTCCCTCTCCGTGGGTTTTTTGGGGGAGAGAACACGTTGTGCTGGCACGCCTTCATTGTTAGTTCTGCTTTGTGTGAGTGGGATGGACTGGGGAAATATTTTAGACTAATTTTTTATGATCCTAGGACAATTTTGTGCATATAAGCCCAGCAGAAATTCTTGTAGGAAGTGATTTAATGCTGGGGTTTTTAATCCCAGCCACAGTTAATAAGTACCCAGAGTGATTCTGGTACACGTGCTCTGCTTAAATAAAATGTTCCTGTGGTGTTGGCTTGTTTTACCTGAACCCATTCAATACTTGTGTTGTTACTGATATTGGATTTTTTTGTCTCTATGTTTTGTCAGCTACTGAAATGTGATTTAGAAATCCAATAACACTAATGTGCTGCAGAAATACAGCTTTATCCACTGACCAGGAGCAACCCACCACAAGTGTTGCTTTAGGTTTAAAGCTGACCTTTTCTGTTATTTAGCAGAAAATCCAGAGTTGCAAAATGAAATGGAGCTTTTCTTTTGTGGGCAGGGTATTTTCCTTGGGGCTAGGAGAGACTGAGGGACTGGGCTGCTTTCCCTGTGCTAACCCAGAGAGAATAAGGATATTTTGGGTTAATAACCAGTGGCACTGCCAACAGGGGCCACTTTCCAGCAGCCCAGTCCCTCATATTTCATCAGGAGCATTTGCAGTTTTTCACAGCCACCCTTTCAGCGGTGTGGGCAGCAATTGGCATTAATGTCAATTAATGAGACCCTGGATTTGTCCTGCCAGTGCTTCCATTTGGAACTGGTTGTTCTGGGATTCGCTGCACAGGCTTTAGCTGCTGTATAAAACTGCAAATGCTCCTGATGAAATTTGTGAGGAAAAAATACGGATCCCTTCCTGGGAGTTTTATAAGAAGAGATGTGTTCCTATAGAACTCTACTCTCTGTTCTGAAAAGGGTCTTTCAAATCAGGTATAGCTTTATAACCACTGGGCAACTTCTTGAAATCATCCTATAAACTTTAATAAAAACCCAACATGTCAGAGGAATTATGCAAAAAGATGCAAAGTACTCTGAAAGAGAGCTTCTCTTTTTCTGCTAAATCCAGTATTGAGAACTTCCAAGTTCTCTATAAAAATATGCTGATGTTCTTTTATAAATATCATGTACCACTTTATAAATATTTTATGAAAAATATTAACACTTTGCTTCAGAGGAAAGCTTTTGAGGCTTTTAGGCACATCAGAATTGCTTTTCCCAGTCCTCCCACACTGCATCATTTCCCCCACTGCTTTTGTCCTTATGCAGAGTGCTCCTGAGGAAACAGAGGTATCTTAAATTCCCTCCCTGGAATCAGCTGAGGGCAGCAGCACAGAATTGTTAAGGCTGGAAAAGACCTTTAAGATCACCAGGTCCAGCCACCAACCCAGCAGCATGTTCACCATAAACTGACCATGAACAGGGGCTTGAGGCTGCCCCTGTGCCCTGGGAGCCTCTTCCAACGCTGCCACCAGAGCTGGTGAATTATTAAAGAAATCTGGATATTGATCTAGTACTGATATCCAGCTGTGATAGACAAAAACTCTTCAACAGTTTAGAGTTAGAAAGTGTGTGTTTATTGTGTGTGGGATCGCTCCCAAATCTACACCACAGCCTCCAGGTGATTACAGAGCCCTTTTATCCATACAAGTATTGAACACCCAAAATACAAATGCATATTCATCATTTTTTACATCCAAAATTTGGTACCTCGCTTTGTACACTAATAATTTCAAAAGCCATTCAGCATGACGTTTGTTCCTTGAAATGGGTTGGTGTCCCTTTCATGGGGAGGGGTCCCAAAATGAGGAAGTCAATGAAGTCTTCCTCGTTCTGACCTTTCTGCCTTTTCAATGCCAATATGACAAATGACCTCTGGGTAGAGCTCCCGTTCCTTGTCTCCAGTTGGTTTCAGAACAGAGGAGGCCCACAATTGTCTCATGTTCCTAAAAGCAGTTTATCAGTTTATATTCTCCATTCTGTGCCAGGAGCAGAGCCAGCCCCGTTCCATGGGCACCTGCAGTTCTGGGGCTGGCACACCCTGTGCCTGGTCTGTAGGATTCCTGCCTCCCTCACCATTCTCCCAGAGCTGTGCTCCGTGGTTCTCCTCCCTTGGATGTCTTGCACTGCCTGATGTTTATCGTGAGGGTTTTTTGCCTTTTTTTTTCCTGGATGAAGGATTGAAGGAAGGACACCTGAGTCTGTGATCCCTGTGAAGGAGCCTGGGCAGGCACAAGGCTGAGCTGGGGTTGGTGTCTAAGTGAGGAATGGGAAGGAAATCCCATGTAGGATTTATCCTGTGCTGCCATTCCCCCCTCCCTGTGTGTGCCTACTCCCTTGGCTTTCCATTTCCCCATTGTCTGCTCCCCTGATGGTTTCTGCCTGCTGTGAGCTCTGTCAGCCCCCAACACCCTTCAGGGTCAGGCACTCCTCTGCTCAGCTGTGTGCTGGAAATTCTCCTCTCCTCCTCGCTCAGCCCACCCTGTGCCTGCCCACCCCAAAAGGCAGAGCCCGACCACCCCTCCATCACCTGAGGGTTTCTCATCTCCCCACTGCTGCTCTGCAGAACTTGTTCCTGACACGTTCCTGCTGCTCCTAATGAGCTTTCACTCAGGGGGCTGATCAATGCAGAGCCCAGCAGCTCCGTCTCCACTGCTTGTTTTCTCTATCTTGAATCTGCCAGGAGAGATTAGACCATTGCCAAGGTCACTCGATAGGCTGTGAGTGAAGGAAAAGATATCTGGCTGGCTTTTTTAGGACAGGCTGCCAAAAGGCAGGAGTGGGGCAGATTGAATCCGTGCCAAGGGCACCGAGGCTGCTGGAGTGAGCCTGGGACAAGCTCCCCGAGCCCTGCCAGGGCAGGGGCTGCCATCCTGTGGGGAAAAGTGCCCTGGCAGGGCTCGGGAGTGAGGGAGGGGACCTGAGTCAAGGGGACGTGGCAGCTGTGGTGGCAGAGCTGTGGCACCCGGGGACGGGGAGCAGCCGTGTGCCACCCTCCTGCTGGCACTGTGCTGTGCTCAGGGGGCTGAGGTGCTCCAGGACCTCCCCAGGGCTGAGCTGCAGCTGTCCTCTGGCATGGAGAAATATTGTATTCAAAAAAAGCACGAGCCACAGGAAGTTTTTTGCACTGACAGTGAGTGAAATGGCAGAAGGAAGGCTCCTGGAAGAGGCAATCTATATTTTCTGCTGGAACGGGGGCAGCAGCTCCATGGCTGGTGTGTCTGAGCGCTGGTCCTGCTTGTTTTCCCCCAGGTTCCAGCAGCTGATCTAATAAAATTCACTGTCTGTATAAATCTGCCAGCCTCAGATCATCGTGTCTGCCTCAGAACAGCTCATAAAACAGCAGCCAGAGCTCCCTAATATCGTTCCCTCATTTGATGGCTCGTCGTGGCCACTCACACAGAACCCGGACTGCAGTGCCTGTGAATGTTCAGAGCCCTGCACAGAAAACTGAGTGTGGCTTCACCTGCCTTTGCAAACAAGACTGAAATAACTGCTTCCATAATAACAAAAATTAAAAATCCTCTCCCCTCTCTTTTCATTCAGACTTCTCTTGAGTTTGAAGCTGTTTGATCTGTAGGAGACAAAACCTCCCTTCCTCTGCACTGGGAGGAGATGTAGCTGTGCCCAAGCTGTAATTCTGCCTTTATACCTGCTCGGTTGGTAGTTGGGTTTAACTTCAGTCTGGTTATTCCTAAGCTTTTAAGTAGCAGTATGCAGACTCTCCATGTCGGGGACCCGCTGCAGGAGCCCAGGGACACTGCCGTGTCAGGGACACTGCCGTGTCAGGGACACTGCCACGCCAGGGACCCGCTGCAGGAGCCCAGGGCAGTGCTCTCTGCAGCCCTGGGGCTGCTCCTGCTCCCAGACCCCCAGACCCCCAGGCAGGACGAGGCTCCAGGACCCTCAGGCCAGCCTGGGGACACAACCAGCTCTGGCTTTCAGCTTCCATTTGTTTCCTTCTCTCTTGCCCAGCTGAGATGTTATTAACTCTGTCAGCTCTCTGGAGATTAATTGGCACTGTAAACACTGAAATTACATTGGAGTTTAAAAGGTGAGTTTGTTCAGACCTTGAGGAGGAGAGGGAGCTGTTTGAGCCTTGCTTGGCTTGGTCACAAAAACCTTTGGATCTTTGCAGAAGGAAAAACATTGAGTGAATGGAAGATGTTTCTGTTTTCTTCGGGCTGTGTCACTGAGGTGTTGGGACTGGTTTTCACCCCTGCGTTTCTTTGTGTGTGTAGCTCACTTCAGCCTGGCTTTGCAAATGTGGTATTTTGCTTCCAAAGGGCTTTGCATGTTTATGGATCTGCAGAAAGTTTTGGGTATGTCAGAGCAGGAGTAATCGAATGGAAATACAAATGGAAGCTGAGGCTGGAGGCAAATTGGGAGAACTTGGACCTGTTGCAGACTTTCAGTAGCTAATTATTGAACTGTTTATTTCATTAGACCAAAAGCAATGGCGTTTGAATAATGAAGAATTTGCTTTGTTGGTGGCACACTTTGTTCCTCATTGATCCATCTACTCTAAATTGCCTGTGTGCATTTGGGGCGTGCACTGTGGGCAGGGGTTTGTCCTTCCTGTTGGTTTTGGGTTTGGTTTTGCCCTTCCTTTTCCTTGCTGGGGCTGCTGGTGCCCATGGGCACGGTTCCCAGGGCTGCTGCATGCCCGGCTCTGGGCAGGGCTGGGCTCTGCAGCTGGCAGCAGTGGGATGCCCTGGGATGCAGGGACGTGCTCTGGGGATGCTCAGAGCAGCGTGAGCTGCTCCCTGCTGCCCTGCCTCGGCTCTCTCTGGGCTCTGCCCCTCTGCACAGCAGCTGCTGCTGCTCCAGGAGGGAGGAATGGCCCCTGAGCACGGCCTGGGGGTCCTGGCTGCCAGGAGAAGGGGCAGGCAGCCTCCACTCCCCAGGGTTTCACTCTGCTGGTTGGCAGTGAAACTCCTTCCCTCAGAGCCAGCCCAGGCTTTAACATCCCTGGCAGCTGGACTAACTCGTCCTGTATGTTTCAATCTAAAACAAATCATATAAAACCAGGGAGAATGTTTAATAGGAATATAAAGGTGTACTGCAATAGAGGATTTGTGCATTTTTATTGGGTTTCCTGGTGCTGCCATAATACTCATCATTTTCTTCAATGCATTTTCTCATAGCGGGGGGAAATTGTAACGCTGACCCCCAGGGCAGAACAGACTGTTCTGTGCCACAGACACAGCCCTGCCCATGGTGCCAGGGCAGAACAGACTGTTCTGTGCCACAGACACAGCCCTGCCCATGGTGCCAGGGCAGAACAGGCTGTTCTGTGCCACAGACACAGCCCTGACTGCAGTGCCAGGGCAGAACAGACTGTTCTGTGCTACAGACACAGCCCTGCCCACGGTGCCAGGGCAGAACAGGCTGTTCTGCCCCCTCAGATGCTGCAGGTACCTGCACAGGTGCCCCAGTCTGGCTGGTGAGAAACCTGAGCCGTCAGGGCTCCTGACAAGCCATGCATCCCCAGCTCTCACATAAGCTGAGCATGAATATTAACCTGTCAAAAAGCACCTAAGAAAGAAATTGACCTCATTTGCAGATAGCTAAAAGGAAATTTCTTCTCAGGCTCACAATGTTATGAACATTTTTTGTTCATAGAAGCCATCAGGTGTGACACAAACTTTATAGATATAGGAAAAAAAAAATCACTTGTCATTTTCCTCCCATAATTCTTCCATTTTCACAGCATCAAAATGCGAGTGGGACAGACAAACCCTGCCTGCCCCCTTCGTGGCTGGACTGGGGTCAGTCAGAGTGTCTGTGGTTGGCATTGCCCCTGTGCCCTCGGTGCCCCCCAGCTCCAGCTGCTCGCCCCGGCTGGCTGATGTCCCCATCCCACCCGTGCCAGCCCAGAACAGGCTGGCACAGCACCAGCCCTGCCCGTGTGCCACAGGGGAAGGGTGAGGGTGCCCCGGGTGTCCCTGCGTGCTCAGAGGTGCCAGCCCTGCTCTCCAGGGCACACGGGCACCTCACCCTCTGCTGCTGGAGCGCCAGGGGACAGCGGGCAAGGCTGGCACGGCTCACCAGGGCTCACCGGGGCTCACCGGGGCTCACCTGCCTTCCCATTTAAGGGATCCTTCCCCAGCCCGAGTTTTGGGATCTGTGGATGCTGCTGCCCCCCGTGTGCCATCCCTGAGCCCCGCCAGGCTGTGCCTGTGGGATCTGTTGCTAAGGTGACACAAACAGGTTTTGCTTCAGCTGCTGAGAGGGCAGTTTAGCAGGAGGTGATCAAATGAAGCTGAATTCTTTTTGCATTCTTTCACCCTTAAGTAAAAAGAATTTTGTTTCACGGAGGTTTGGTTTTGTCCCCCTGAGCTGGGGTCATTTCTAGGCCAAACAGAAGCATCGTTCTGTGTATCTGCAGAAATGTCTCTGTGCTTGAGAGGGAGAAATGGGTCTCACTCAGTGTATTTCCCCTGTAATCTGTGTTTCAGTGCTCAGTGTGCTGGTGCCCATGGAAGCGCTGAGGTGGAAGGTTCCTAATGGCTGAGTTTGCCATAGATCAGAGGAGCAAGGCTCTGATGGTGCCTCCGTGCCATGCTCCTGCTCAGCTCTGCCCGTTTGCCCATTTGAGCTGGAAGTGAGTGTTCTTCCAGCCCCTGGGCGAGGAAATACCCGCAGAGCTTTGCCAGCAGCTCTGTGTGTGCCATCGTGCTTGGCTCTGTGCTGATCTGCCCTGGCAGTGCCCAGCAGGAGGGAGCACCTCCTCTGCAGGGGCAGGAGATGCCCCAGGAACTGCCCAGCTCGGGGCTGCAGGACTGTCTGCCTGTGCCCTGGGGCAGCCGTGGTTCCACTCCCAAAGCCCAGCTGGGCTGGGGTCCCTGTGCCAGGGTCCCTGTGCCAGGGTCTGTGCCAGGCACATTTCTCTCTCTCTCAGGACTTTTCATAGAGGTGCACACAGAGAAGAAAGAGAAAACAATTTCCATTTCTGCTCCTTGTTTTCCCATGTGGAATGTGTTTGGAGAATTGTTTCCCTGAGGTGTTGCTTGGTTGGATTCTGTGAGGATTGTTTGAGCTGATGGCCAGTCCAACCCACCTGGGGCTGGACTGGAGAGAGGGGCACGAGTTGTGTTAGGGTTAGAGATGGAGTTAGAGAAAGTACTATGTAGTTCTAGTATCCCCTTTTCTATAGCATATTGATGTATTTTAGCATAGTTATAATAAAGAAATCATTCAGCCTCCTGAATTGAGCCAGACATCGTCATTTCTGCCCATTGGTTCACCTGCATTTACAATAAGGGTCCCTGTGCCAGGGTCCCTGTGCCAGGGCCAAGCAATGCCCCCCATTCCCTCAGCAGGACCTGGCTCTGCCCAGGGCTGGGAGCAGGAGCAAACCCTCCTTCCAGACTGCCCCTGCCCTGCTGAGCTCCCCTGGTGCTGGGGCTCAGGCTGCCTGTGCTCTCCCAGACAGATTTGCCTTTATTTATACCCTGGCTGCCTGACCCAGGCACTCTGTGAGTTTAGAGCCTGTCACACAGAGCTCAGAGTAAATAAATCCCCCCGGCGTTAATCGTGCATTGGACACAAATCATTTACAAATGCAAACAAAATGTTCCTTTTTGGAAGGTTTAGCAATGGCTACGTTTAAAACTGGAGTATTTGAGCTGAGTGTCAGGTTTAATTTTCACTTACTAAGAATATTAGTTAGGATGCTATTTACTTAAGAAATTTGCCATTAAGAATTTATTCCTAGCAAACTCAAGTACCTCTGAAACCTTTGTTCTCAGTTGAAACACAATGCTTTGTGGGATTATTAAATGCTGCTCTGTGAACTTTGAGTTTCAAACAAGAGCTGGGTTCAAAGTGTCCCAAAGGACTGAGGAGATGGAAGAACCACTGGGGACCCCCACTGACCTTGAACAGTCACGGCAATGGGGACATTCCAACTGCTGCCCTGGTTTGTGTGGGGAGAGATTTGCACTCGCCGACCTTGAAGAATGGAGCCAGAATGAATTTTCCTTCCCTGCAGCAGGCTCCAGAGGCTTTGTTGGTGTCAGCAGCAGTGCACAGACCCTTCCTGCAGGCAGGGCTGTGCCCTGAGCACTCTGTGTCTGTGCTGGCCCTGCTCTGGTTTGTGGCTGCTCTGCAGGATCCTGATCCAGTCATCTCCTGCATCCACTGTGCTGGTTTTTATTCTCTTGGCCTCCCCCTTCCTCACTTGTGGAAATTCTGTAGGGATTAGGGCGCAGCTGCAGGGTGTTGGACACAGTTTGTGAAAGCAAAGTTGTATTTTTGAAAAGCTGGGCGCACTCTGGGCATTGAATCCATCTCACCTCTCAGGTTTGCACCTCAGACACCTTTGTGTTATCAGAGGACAGCCAGAAAAGGAAGGAGTTCTGTCCCTCTGCAGGGTTAGTTAAATTCTCCATATGCTGGTAGGTTAAATGGGTATTGAACTGTTTAGCATTAATTAAACAAGCAGGCTGGGGAGTAGCTGGGAGCACACTGTCCAATTAAAGCAGTTGCCTGTGTGAACAGCTGCCCAGAAATCAGCTTCTCTTGTACACACAACAATTGCTAATTGAATAATTGCTTAAAATTAATCTCTTAATTTTTCCTCGGGAAACGCATCCCATTTACTTGGAAACATTGAATTTTTGAGCATGTCTTGATTTACCAAAGCTGAGGTGCAACGTGTGTGTTTGTGTTAGCAGGAGCAAGGAGCTCAGGCTGAGCCCAGCAGGACAGGACAGGAGGGGACAGGAGGGGACAGGAGGGGACAGCAGGGGACAGGAGGGGACAGCAGGGTCTGTGTGTGTGCAGACACTGGGCAAGTGTCAAGCTTGTACATGTTTTTCTCTGGCACCGTTCAAAAATTCGGAGTTCTTTAAGCTCAGACTCCAAACAAGGACTTGTGTATTTCAAATGATTTTATGTGATCTGGGAGAAAAGCATCAACTCGTGTTTGTTCTTGGTGGGCTGGATGTGGCTCCCTTATGTGTGTCAGGCAGCCTTTGGCACTGTGGGGAAGAGCACCCCAAGGTTAGTAAAGCTTTTATCTGTCCTACTTGGATTATTATACGAAAGAAAAATCTGAGTCTGCATCTTTAGCTGCTGTAGGTTTGTGAAATTCCTTTGAAGTTGGCACTCTGGTATGCATACATAAAGAATCAGAATAATTTTAGTGAAAATCTGCTAATACAGATGTTTTCTTCTTTATAACAATAACAGTGAATTTTGATCACTCCTAAACAAGATCAAAGGCATCAGAATCTCCTCTTTGTTTTAAAATGATAATGAGAACACAATTATGCTTAAAACACTTGAAAAGGTTGAAGGCACAGTAGCTGAAATAAACCTCAGCTGCCTGAATGATGCCTCAATGCTGGGCTGTAATAACCTGAATTATCTGTGGATAATCTGCTGGATGTGGGCTGTAATAACCTGAATTATCTGTGGATAACCTGCTGGACGTTGCTGAAAGGAGAAGCACAAATGGCTGGGGACAGGAAATCCAGTCCATGAGCACTGGTGTGCACAGCAAGCAGAGGTTCTTCCTTGAAGTCACCAGCAATGGGAAAGAAGAGGGATTTTTCATTGCTGATGGGGGCGCAGTGGCTTCAGGAATGGGATTTTCCTGTGGCTGGCTGTGTTTGGGTGTGCTGGGCAGGGGCAGGGCCCTGTGCTGGGTGTCTCAGCTCCTCTGCAGCCTCCTGCTTCTGCCCTGCAGCTCTGTGCTGGGAGAGCAGGGGAGAGCCCCTGGCTCCAGCTCCTTGCACCAACCCCGCTGCAGCAGGCTCTGCCTGCTCCTCCCTTCAGGTGCCAAAGTGCTCCCATCCTTCCCTCTCCCCATCCCAGCCCCTTCTGGTCAGGGAATTGTGGAGTGCTTTGGCTTGGAAGGAGCCTCAAAGCTCACCCATGTCATGGGCAGGGACACTGAGGCACGGCTGGGGCTGCAGGGACACTGAGGCAGGGCTGGGACTGCAGGTTTGTCACCTGCCCAGGACAGTAGGGACAGTGAGGCAGGTCTGGGACTGCAGGTTTGTCACCAGCAGGACAACAGGGACACTGAGGCACGGGTGGGACAGCAGGTTTGTCACCTGCCCAGCACAGCAGGACAGCACAGGCCCCAGCTCAGGGGCACCCATGGCCCAGGGAAGGGGCAGGGAATGGAGCAAAGCAGCAGCCCCGTTGTTCTGCCGTG
Organism: Taeniopygia guttata; assembly: GCF_048771995.1. Lineage (NCBI taxonomy): Eukaryota > Metazoa > Chordata > Aves > Passeriformes > Estrildidae > Taeniopygia > Taeniopygia guttata. The sequence goes on from NC_133037.1 coordinate 707,447, forward strand.
GCCATCCCTGCTCTGGGTGCTGTCCCACCTTGTCCTAGCACAGCCACGGTGGGACGTGAAGCTCTTGGTGGCTGGGTGAGGTGGCAGCCGCTCTGAACTGTCCCCTCAGGATCCTCAGCAGGGATGTCAGGGCATTCTGTTTCATAATCCCGCACTGGGGAATATTCTGTTTAATATTCCCACCCTGGAATGTTAACCTGGTCAGACTGGGCTGGACGTGGTGCAGGAAATGAGCCCGTGGCAGCTGCAGCCCAAGTGCCCCTGCAAATGCATCTCTGTCCGAGCCAGCAGGCAGCTCTGCCACCCTCCCAGCAGCTGGAATTGGATGCCTACAGAGGTGGTAATTACAAATCCCAGCCAGGCTGCACAGGCTCATTTGTCTCTGTTTATCATCAGAGCAAGAATATTGATCATTACTAAACCATTACATATCTTTGGAGAGGAAGAAGAAAATCAGATTAATAAAGGTTGACACGCACAGTGGAAGGTTCTTCTCCATGAAAGTCAGGTTTGGCAAGTGCAGAGATGACAAATGGGATCACTCTGCTGGCCTGGGGCGGAGGTGACTCGGAGAAAGCCCCTCGGGGTTTTTGTCACTCATCTCTGCCTCTGGAGCCAGGCCCCAGTGCAGCCAGGGCTGATTCCAGCTGTGCCTGCTGGTGTCTGTGCAGCCAGGGCTGATTCCAGCTGTGCCTGCTGGGTGTCTGTGCAGCCAGGAACAGCCAGGGCTGATTCCAGCTGTGCCTGCTGGGTGTCTGTGCAGCCAGGAGCAGCAGGACTGACCATCTCCCCTGGCACAGCCTCTCCACAGATGGAGCTGCTTGCAAATACCTGCAATCAGCAAAAGCCTTTAATCGCAGTTTTAGCCCCAATTTCGCTTTCCACGCATGCCAATTAGGAGAACCTTGTTTTCTGTAGATACAGTATTTTCTGTTTTGAAAGCTTGACAGTTTTAATGCTTTGAAATTATTGAAGCTGACATGTCTCCTCAAGAATCGTTTCATCTGTCAGATCCTTCCTTCTTCTATCATCTCAATCATCTAATGACTAAAGAAAAAGAAAAACCTCCCAATGAGTTATTTTCTACCTTTCTTTAACTTGCCAGTAATTACTGAGATTTTTACTTGTGGTAGGAATTTCTCTTTAGAAACGAGGAGCTAATTAAAAACATCCAATATCCCAAGTGATGAATTATGGTGAAGTGCAGGTGATAATGTCAGTGTGGGTTGGAGACACGATTTGCTTGTTTTGCTGGATGCTGAAAAGAAATTCAGCTTTACACAGACCAGATGACCTTTCTGGATTCTTTCATTTTTATACTAGAGTTTCTCTCCACGTTCGTCCAAGCAAATCTTCCTTTTCTTGCTACACCAATCCTGGTGATTTTGCTGGGAGATTTTGTCAGTTGAGGTCCCGATCAGCTTGTCTGAAGGAAGTGGCAGATGTGGCACAGACTGGCAATCTCCTCTCAGAGCAGGGCCAAGGATGATGCAGCAGTGAAGCCTTGGGTGGGCATCCTTGGAAACACCACAAGCCCTGCAGATAATGCCTGGGAACGTCCCAGCCAGCTGGGGACTCACAGCAGGGCTGCCTGGGGTTCTGTTGTGCTCTGTGCTCCTGTCTGGTGCAGCTGCTGCAGGAGCCTTGGCACAGGAGTGGGAAGATGGTAAAATTCCATGAGATCTGCTGAGGTGAAAGAAAAGCTGTGAATGGATGGTATCAGCACTATTAGCTTGCTTTCACTCCTTCAGTGAAACCAATTATTGATTGCAGTGGGCGTTTGAATAATGGATGGTGGGAAATGGGTGGGAGCAGGAACGTCCGGATTTAAGTCTTGGATCACCAGCTTTGGTGTACAGGGTGTTCCTCGTGCTCAGTCAGAGCAAGAAGGCTGGTTGTTATTCTCTGGAGGGAAAGCAACAGGATATTGCACATTAACAGCCTTGATTCCTAATTAAAAATGAACAAGAGATGCAAACTCTCCCAATCAAAGTGTTTAATCGGTGCAGGTTTCATTTTGTGAAGCTCTTAGTCCCCCACATCTGCATATGTAATAGCAGGTAAATCCCCCATTGTGAATGATTGATGTGAAGATATAAACAAAAGCAACTTTGATTTATGACTTCAGATCACTGCAAAGGCATTTAAAACAATCTCCCTCAGGTGCCTGCTGTGGCTGCAAAGGCAGGGAGCAGGTCCCACTGGAGAGTGGCCACTCCTCACAGCCCAGCCCAGGGCTCTGAGCTCCCCCGGGATTCCCTTTGCCCCCAAACCCTGCCCTGGCTCTGGCCTCGGCTAATCCCAGCTGTGTCAGCAGGATTAATGCTGTCCCTCAGGTCCCCAGTCACCTTTCTGCTCCTTGAGCCTCCTGCTGGATCTCTCAGTGGTGGATGCACATCCTGAAGCGATACACGGAATAAATAACCAGACTCCACGAGCTGGGGTAGCTCTGGAGTGGGTGTGTATTGTCAGTGCTTGGCACAAGTGAGATATCTCCCCAAAAACTTGTGCCCCGAGCCTGGTCTGACCCACACCTTTATTCCCAAGGTGTTCCATGTGCAGCACATTGCACAACTTTCCTGCATGTCCAACCCTGGCCTGGCCTGGCCTCTCGTGCTGAACAGCTCCAGCCCTTCTGGGCACGCCTGGTTTGCTGTGGTGGTCCTGAGGGGTCCCTGGTGGTCTCTTGGGGCTGAAGATCGTGGTCTTCCTCATGGTTGAACTTTTGAACTTTTCCTCTTTGAGTGTGCACTTTTGGTCCTCTGGTGCTTATCTGAGCACGTCTGTCAGTCTCGATGGGCTTGGAGACAGAGCAGCCTGTTGTTACGGGGCGCAGCGAGCTGCCCTAAAATCTGGATTCCCTTGGCATCAGCTGGGATTGCTGCAATGCTGGGCTGGGCTCAGGGCTGGGGCAGTCCTGCTGCCTCTCCTTCCTCCCTGCCCTGCAGCCCCAGGCTCCTGCCTTTGCCCATGGCCCTCACTTGGAAGGCTCCAACTGACAGCAGATCGCTGCCAGCCCATCACTTGGGGAAGAAGCTGAGAGGCTAAAACTGCCAGCAGATCGCTGCCAGCCCCTCACTTGGGGAAGAAGCTGGGTGTGCCCTGGGACAGGGACTGATCCCTGTTTGGTCCCACCGAGGGCTCCCACCAGTGTGTTTGGTCACACTGCCCAGCACAGCCAGCAGCCAGTGGCACTGCTGCAGTGGTGCTGTTATTCTATTTACAGGACTGAACAGATCCTGGTGGTTCTGACGTGGAGAGGGTTTCACACAGGGATCAGGGCAGGGTGCTGCCTCCCCATGCAATGCCAGCCCTGAGTCTCCTCTGCTGGAGCAGAAGAGCAGCAGTGGTTCAATGCAGGGCTGCAGTCAGAAGAGCTGTGTGCAGGTGAAGGCAGTGCAGTGAAGAAGCCCCTCAGAAGGGATGGAGACAAGCAGGTAACACAACGTGTAAAATCTGATTTATGTTGTCTTGCCAGATAAAGCCCCACATCTCTGCAATTTGTTACTTACAGTTCAGCCCTGTGAAATCAATTACTGAGATGCAATTTAATTAAGGCAGGTTAATGCTTGATCTAAGGCACTAAACCCATAAGACGTAATTTCAGTTTGCTAATCATTGTGATGCTAATGGCCATTTGACATCTGCTCGGGCTAATTGGGCCATACATACGTTCTTGTGCCAACTCCTCAGTGGCTTCCCCATCCCAGAGCAGCTCTGCAGCTGGGGAGGCTCGGGCACCACTCAGGGAGGGACCTTTCCTTGCTCAATCCCTGCTGCTGCTGCTGCCCAGAGCTCTGGGCTGCACTGGGCGATATTCTCAGCTCAGTCAGGGAGAAAAAGAAAGGTTTGTGCCAGGCTAAGCCTGGGAAAAAGTCTGAGAGGAATATAACAATCGATTATCTTGCTTTCTGTTCATATTGTTTATAGATGTGTTCTGCCACACTGATGTAAGCCCAATCAGGTGCAATGGTTTTACTCTAAGACCAGTGGAATTAACGTTCACGATGTTCTCTATAAAAGAGAGAAGTGCTTTTGAATAAACCCTCCTTTGCCTTCTGAAATTGTGTGGGTCATTTCACCGTCCCTGGCTCAGCAGCACCAGCAGCTCACCTTTGTGAGCTGCCCTTGCCTCCTGCCCAGGCAGCCCACGCTCCCCGTGCCACTGCCCCAGCACCTGGGGCTGGTTTTTTGGTTCAGATGCTCTGCAGAGGCTGCAGCCCCAGGGCAGCTGTGCCCCTGCTGTGCCCGGGGTGATCCCAGTGGGCAGCGCCAGCTCTGTGCCCCACTCACTGCCACTCACGGGACAGCGGCTGTTTGCTCTGACACAAGAATCAGGAATGTCCCCAAGGTGGGAGAGCAGGAGTGAGGTTTGGGAGGGCTCTGCCCGCTCTGTGCTCAGTCACTGCTCAGCAGCAGCACAGCCCTCCGAGGTTCTGCTGGGGGATCCTGCAGGACTGGGGCAGCCCTGTGGAACCGGGCTGAGCTCCTCTTCACTCCCAGGGAGTCTGCTGGGCATCAGGGCCTGGCATTTGTACTGAATAATCACCCTGGGGACTCACATGAGAAATTCATCACCTTAAGTGTAGTGTTGGAGTTTCCAGCTAAACTTCCAGCTCTGTCCTGAGCCAGAGGAGCCAGGCTGAGCCTCGCTGAGGGAATCCCACCACCGCCCTCCACCAGCCCAGGGCAGCTGTTTGTCTTCTCAGAGCCCACAGAATTATCTCTGTTCTCTTGATGCAGCCCTCGCTGTCATCTGGGATGTTGGTGTGAGTGGCGACTTGGATCTCTTCCTAGCTTCAGAAAGTTTTCATTCTGTAATTTTCAAACTGGTATTTGTAATTAGTCCATAAAAGAAGGTAATATGTGAAAAGTGTTCAACTGCTCTTGCCAGGATAGAAAATATATATTGTAATGCATTCAGAAAACATTCCAAGGGTAGAGGATCAAGTTGTATTTGATTTTCTCATTCTCTATAATAATCATTTTTGTTGTCTTGCAAAGCTCCAGCTTTGAAGTGCGACACATAAAGATTCTGCAATACCAGCAACTGTTTCTCTTTAGCTATTTTCCAAGTGATTTGATTTTCTCAATAGCATTAACTATATGGAGGTCTAACAAGTTGTAATTAATGTATTCAGCCATTTTCTTTTGTGACAGGCTGGAATGTGAGTGACAGCGTGAAGGGAAAAAGCAGAATAGAACTGGATGCTTGAGAAGATTATCATAACATAAAAACTGACAACTCTCTGGCTCTTGAATAACATATTGTGTTACTGAAAAGGGAGGAAAATGCTATTTCACAAAAAAGCCCAGTGGGGCTTAGAAATTTTTTGAGGAGGGGAGAGATTTTCAAAAGCCTTTTTTAGTGCTGGACAGATTGGAATACTGAAGCTCACAAACAGTTCCTCGCATGCTCGAGTGTGTGTGCAGTGGAATTTGGGAGCACAGGTGGGATGGGCTCTGCTGGACCTGCTGAGCTACCCCTGGGTGCCCGTGAGTCAGGAGCTGTGGGAGCCAGCATCCTTGGAGAGCCAGCAGGAGAGCAGCCCCAGAGCATGGCTGGGAGCGGAAGGTGGGCTCCCCATCACCTGCCAGGACCTCAGAGTCCCCTGGGCTGGAGTGGAAAGCAGCTCCCCATCATCTGACAGGATCTCAGAGTCCCCTGGGCTGGAGTGGAAAGCAGCTCTCCATTATCTGCCAGGATTCAGAGTCCCCTGGGCTGGAGTGGAAAGCAGCTCCCCATCACCTGCCAGGATTTAGAGTCCCCTGGGCTGGAGTGGAAAGTGGGCTCCATCACCTGCCAGGATTCGGAGTCCCCTGGGCTGGGAGGACCCACAAGGGTCACCAGAGGCAGCTCCTGGCCCTACCCAGGAGGATCCCACCACGCAGTGAGAGCTGGTGCCTGCTCAGCTCATCCCCTGGGGCTGTTTTTTTGGAAGCTCCTGGTTTTTGTTTGGATTCCTCCTCAGAAGATGCCCCGGGTGATTAAGGAGCGGGGCTGGCAGCCTTTCCTCTCTGCTGCCATCCATCTGCCACAAGGTCATCTCTGCTGCCCTGCACGTTTATTTCTGAGCCAATAAAATTCCCATTTGCCCTGGTACATTTTGCAATCCACAGCTTTCAGCCCAGGGATTGATTATCTGTATTCCTAGATAAAATCAAAGTGCAGGACTTGAAACAGATTTCCACTCAATTATTTCCCCCGGACAGCTTAAAGGGTGCTGTGAAAGCCCAGATCAGCTCAGGAGCGCCCAGAGCTCTGTGCCTGTGTCACCTCCTGGCCTTGCTGCATTTCACTTCTCGAGGGGTTTTACTGCTCCCTTGCATTTCCCCCAGCAGGGCTGCAGTGGCTGTGCCCACTTTTCTGCCCACTTTTGTGCCAGGTGGGTTTGTGCCCACTTTTCTGCCCACTTTTGTGCCCACTTTTGTGCCAGGTGGGTTTGTACCCCCCTGAGCAGGGGAGTTTTGTTCTGGTACAAATTTCAATATTGAATTTTAATTGATTTAATGCTGCAGAGCACCCAACAAACACCATGGGCACCATTTGACTACAGTTTTCCTTTGGCCTGGGGGATCCCACAGGAGATCCTGGCTGAGCAGCCCAGGCCTGCGTGGAGAGCTGCAGTGAAAGATGGGCTTGAAACAGAACCAGAGAATTCCTGGTGGGAACAGAGAATTCCTGGCGGGAACAGAGAATTCCTGGCGGGAACAGAGAACTGCTGTTACCTCCACCTGCCCCTGAGATTGGATCAAGGTTGTGTTCCAGGAGCCTCAGTTCAGCCATTTAAATGTGAGAAAGTGAAATTCCTCAGGGACCCAAAATGAATTTCAAGGAGGATGTTAGAAGTTAGGATTGGAGGAGAAGTTGTTAGCACTTGTTCTAATATTCCACTTTGGGGCTGGAGGACAATTTTGCACGAGACTTTTTCACAGAAACATAAATGTAATCCCAGCAGATTTGATAAATATGCTAATTATGAGCTATGCAGCAGATGGAGGCTTTCAAACTGTATTATTTTGCTTGATTTATTGATGGCTTCTTCAGAATTTTTTTAATTACCATTTTATTCTGAAAACCTTTAGTATCACAATGATAGGTGTAAGACTGAACACTGCCAAGGGGAAAAGATATATATATCTATTTATCCCAAACCAGACATTTGAACTTTTTGATTCATCGGTGTGTTGACATTTATTTTAATTATGGTTTTAAATTTTTTTTTTCTTTTAACACTTCCTGGAATATCAGTGATTCAAACTACCTTTTCCTTGCCCAGTTCTACAGGAAACCAGGGCAACAAAAGTGAGTTTTTTTGTTCCGGGCAGACAGTTTTGTAATCCAGAACATTGAGATGCTGGTCAGGGAAAAAGACATTCCCCATCTCTTTCTTGCAGTATTGAAGTGTAAATTGAAACTGTGGCAACAAAGTCCAGTGTCAGTGATAAGAAATTGCAGGTGTGTGTAGTATGGGATGGATTTGTGCTCACAAACGGATCACAGGTGGATTAGACAAATAATTGGAAAAGGAACCCACAGCCAGGCTCTCACTGCAGCACACAGTTACCCTGTAATTCCAGAGAAGTTATTCCAGCTATTCTGATTTACAGGAACCACTGAGATTAGGAGACTTCAGAACTGACTATAATGGCATCAAAAGAGCTGCAAAAATGTGTGAGTCGTGGTGGAGAGCATCCAAAGCGAAGCTGTGGCACGGGATGACGACATGGCTCCTTTGGGGATGTTCTCATCTCGAATTTTGCTCCATTTCCTTTGTTCCTTGGAGTGCTGTAGTGTGGGGTGAAGCACACTCTAAGCAGCAGCGTGTGCAATAACTGCATGATTTTGCAATCTCTGTTAAAGCAGCTGCATCTGTAACTCATTTCATGAAAGTTTTAGTGGTTTTTTTCCTTTTACCATATCCTACTCGAGGCTCAATAAAGATAAACTTCAAATAATGCCAGTATATCAGGGAAGATTCAGAGCCCTGCAGCTGAGCCCGTGTTCCTGCAAGTGCCATTTATGAGCTGAGCTGTTTTAATGCAGGGTAGAAGTGAAGCCAGGCACTTGGCAGGTCTGTCTTTGCACCCTTGGGGCAGATGATGGAGGAGTGATTTGCTCCAGCCTTTAATCAATTTGGGGCAAACAGCACGGGGGTCCCTTGAGCATCCATATTTCCCAATTCCTATTTTCTCCCAGCTGTGAGCCTGCCAAGGCTCGGGGGAGAGGGGGAGCCCAGCAGTGCCCACCTGGAGCCCTGCTGGGTCTGCTGTGGCTGCACCAGGAGCTGCAGCTCCTGCCAGCCCAAAATGCACATCTGGAGCCCCTTCCCAGCCCTGGGGTGCAGTGCCCTGCAGGTCTGGGGCTGCTCTGGCAGCTGGGCTGTGCTGAGCTGTGATTTAGCACTGCCAGAGCTGCTCATTTCACCTGTTCAGTGCCCCAATCAGCACCTGTTATCCAGGAGAGGCTTCCCGTGGGGCTCAGGGCTTTGGTAAATGTGCTCGCTGCTCTGGGCTGCTGGGCTGTTTGTGCCACATCTGCAGAGATGTGCTCACATCTGGTGAGCTGTGAGATGAGGCAAAGGGGGAGTGAATCTTCCCGTGGGCTCGTGTCCAAAGTGGTACGGGACGTGGCAGGGCTGAGCAAAGGCGCAGGAGAAGAGGGATGGTGACAAATGGCTTTGCTTTTTTAATGCATCTGACTTTACCCGGCTTCCCTTGGCTCTCCTCCCGAGCTCGGCAGCCCCAGGCTGGCCCCAGGCCCTGTGTCCAGTGCCAGGCCAGGCTGGACAGGGCTGGAGCACCCTGGGGTGCTGGGAGGTGTCCCTGCCACGGCAGGGGACACTGGGTGATGCTCAGTGTCCCTTCCAGGGGAACCCTCTGTCCTTTTCCATGTGTTTGCTCCCCAGCCTTGGCCTCAGCTCTGGCTCCTGGCTGCCAGGGCTCAGCTCCGTGCTCTCCTGATTTTATCCTTTGTGTTTGTGATCCTGGCGCTCTGTAACTTCCAGAGTCAGATTCCCCAAGTGCAGGGAGCCCTTCCCAGCTCTGCCTCCTGTGACAGCACACACACACACACAGCTCTGTTTGAGGCAGCCCCTAAGAGCAGCATTTTGCACAATATTCTGCATTTTCAGCAAGTTGGGACACCCTTGGTTAAGATTCAGACTTTATGCACTGATTACTTCTCCTGTGCTACAGCTTAACTTCTCCTGCATGGCTTAACTTTAAACCCAAGTGAAAGGAAATCCAATAAAGACAAATGAGATGTCTTTAAAGGATCCAGAAGGAAATTCAGTAGTGTCAGCAATGAACGGGAAGACACAGTGAGTTGAGGAACTTGAGGATGATGGGCTCTTTATGAGGTTACATCTGTTCACAAAGGCTTGGAAGTATTTAACATAATTAATTGCTTTAGGAGCAACACTTTTTCAAATTCTCATGGCTGTGATTCTCTGTGTTCCTGTCTAGCCCCAGAGCTGGGTGCATAGTGTAGTAGCTTGAAGCTAGCCCCAGCCTCCCCTCCTGCAGCAGCTGCTCCCTGCAGGCCCTTTGAGTGCCCAAAATCCCCAGAACTGGCCCAAATCTGGGCTCTGCTGCCTCAGCAGCCTGCTCTGCTCTCTGTGGTTAATCAGATCTGTGCTGGAGCTGTCATCCCTGATAACACCTTTCCCTGCTTATGTTGTTCTTCCCAGTGGTCACCAGCACAAATGGCTCTGGGAATCTTAATGCCTTTCCTTTTCTTCTAATGCATAAATGCCTGCAAACCAATCAAAACAACCATCCTCCTTTGATTGTGTATTTTATTTCTGCTGAAAGGTTCAAGTGTAATGAAAATAAAATGTTCAATGAGCAAACACAGATTTTCCAGAAGAAACAGGCACATTTAACTTGTTTTGAAAGATGGATGAACGCTATTAGTTTTGATATATTCTATATATATCTTCTCACTTGGCAATTGTTATTTAAAGATTTAGTTCTGGGTTATTGCTGTACTTATGTTGTAGAGTCATTTTACACCAACGCACGGATCAGTAACTTAATTATAAATAAGTGGGTTTAAGCCAAATGTAATGGAAACAGTGTTTTAGCCAGTGTGCTCAGCTGGGCTGTGGGGTGAGCTGGTGGCATGGGGGTGTCCCCCCTCCGGGCTGCCCCGGGGGTCCTGTGCTGAACTTGGGCTGTGCTGGGCACATGGCACGAGAGGATAACCCAAAAACCAGGAGGGTCAGCACAGCTGTGATGAGCTTGGTGTGAATACGGGGGTGTGGAGCTGCTGTACAGCAATTCCAGGATATCTGCCCCGGGAGAGCCAGAAGGGATGCTGGGACAAAATATTACAGGGTTTTATTTTTACACTTCATTCTTTAGCAGGCAAAGTGATGGGCATTGTTCAGCCTGAGCCCCTTGATGCACACCATTGTCAATATTAATATAAAATCCTTTCAAAACCGTCTTCGAAATGTCTATTAAAATATTTAATTGTGAGGTGCTGTTTTTGCTTCATCTCTCTCTCACGTACATTGTTCTTTTTCTCAGAAAACGAAGCACTTGAGACCTTGACGGGGAGTGAGGGGAAAACGTGAGAGGGCAGCAGCAAATGGGCCGGGTGGGGGTTCCCTTTGGGCTCTGGGGGATTGGTGTGGGCTTGGGGCTGCTTGTAACCCCGAATCAGTGCCCGAGGGGCTGCATTATCGATTATATTATCGACTGATTATCGATCACAGCAGCACAGCAGCAGGGGGAGGAGAGGAATTGTTCTCTGTGAGCATCCCGGGCTGTGGAGGTGCCAGGTACCCATTCTGGCTGCAGAGACACCAGGTACCCATCCTGGCTGCAGGAAGGACAGGAATTGTTCTCTGTGAACACCCCGGGCTGCCCAATTCCCCACCCTCAGACCTGCACTTCATTTAAAATCTGGCAGCTGCTTGGGGAAGGGTCCCAGTTAGAAACGGGGAAGAGAGAAGGAAGCTTCCGTGTGACCCCCATCCCTTCCTGGCAGCAGGAACAGCCCTCCTTTGTGTCTTTTAAATCATCCTGGGTTAAGCTAGGAAGTGCTTAGATTTATTTTTATGGATTTCAGTTTTAAATACTTTCACTTGGAAAAATGACTTTTAAATTATCATTATTTTCTGTGAAATTTGCTTTCTTCATCCGTCCCATGGTTTAAAAGTCAACTGCTTACTCAAGAGAAAACCACTTTGATATCATGGAAGTAATGAACACTATAAAGAGACTTCTGAAAACTTTCAGTTTTGTTCTCAAAATGGCTGATAATGTCATTTATTTTTCTTCATCCCCTTTTCACTGCTACTGAAAGTACAAAAAGAAAGAAAGGGGAAAGCAAACAATACCCTGGGAATAATAACTGAAATATTTTTATGGGAATTAATCTATCTCTTTTCTAAAAACAGGCGAGAAAAGCAGAAATAATTCCATGAAACCAATAGGAGAAACCCCAAGTGTCTGTCCCTGAGCTGTCAGCACGTGGCAGGGGGTGGAGGTGGGATGAAAATGGACAAGAAAAACGAGAGTCTGAGAGAAGGAGTCCTGACAGGGGATTTGGGTCAGCCGTGGGGGGAAGTGACGGGGGCAGTGCTGGATCCCAGTGCCAGAGCAGCCGGGGTGCCCTGGGTCCTGCAAGGGCCCGAGGCCAGGCTGGGCACTGGGGCTGGGGCTCCTGGCCTGGGGCTGGATCCGGGTGCTGGATCCCAGTGCTGGATCCCAGTGCTGGATCCCAGGGCTGGATCCCGGGGCTGGATCTTGGTGGTAGAAACCAGGGCTGGATCCCAGGGCTGGATCCCAGGGCTGGATCCCAGGGCTGGATCCTGGTGGTAGAAACCAGGGCTGGATCCCAGGGCTGGATCTCGGTGCTGGATCCCAGGGCTGGATCCCGGGGCTGGATCCTGGTGCTAGATCCTGGTGCTGGATCCTGGTGCTGGATCCCGGTGCTGGATCCCAAGGCTGGATCCCGGTGGTGGATCCCGGGGCTGGATCCTGGTGGTGGATCCCAGGGCTGGATCCCAGGGCTGGATCCCAGTGGTGGATCCCAGGGCTGGATCCTGGTGCTGGATCCCGGTGCTGGATCCCAATGCTGGATCCCGGTGCTGGACCAATGCTGGTCCCTGGTTTCTGACCAGCCCTGGTCCCTGGGTGCTGACCATTGCTGGTCCCTGATTTCTGACCATTGCTGGTCCCTGGTTTCTGACCATTGCTGGTCCCTGATTTCTGACCAGCTCTGGGCCTCTCTGCAGCGCTGTGGGGCCAGCACAGGACCAGGTCCCCTCTGCAGGGTCTGACAAGGATGGGAGCTGTGTTCCCGTGGTTGTGCTGTGCAGCCCAACATGTGGTTGCTATAACTACAGCCTGCCTTGGCTCTGACACTGCTCGTGTGCTGATGGAGCAGTGTGCTTGCCCAGGCATCCATCCCTCCTCCTCTGTGCTTTGTCTTTCTCTGCCTGTGCCAAATGACGATGGCTTCTTGTGTACCTGCCACAGGAACGTGTGTGTTCATTTACCTATTTACATTTAAATTCCGGATCGGATGGCAGAGGACTAAATCGGGGGAGAAATTGATACATTAGAGAAGAAATTAGACATTATAATCTAGAAGTAAGTGAATGATGAATTAGCAAATAAGTCAGGTGTTCAGACATCAGCAGTGCTCTGTCATCTGTGTATGAGAAGCCATGGAATGAATGTTGCTGGACTCCTTTGCTTCTGTAACAGCCCAAAGGAAAAAGCCACCTTTGCAAATACTGAATCCTGTCACACTTTGCACATGATTTAAAGATCTGAAAGTGAAAAGTCCTTGATTTTCAGTAAAGAGAGGGAAAATTGATAACACTCATGAACCTAATTTGAGTTACAAGCTGGGCTCTGGCAGAGTTTTCCTTGGGTTTGGTTTGTCTACTCCATCTTCACCTGCCAGCAAAACATCTTCAAAAGAAAATCTCCCCGAACAAATAGCAGTTACTCATCTAATTGCTCGCCAAGGACACCCCACTAGCAGGATTTATAGAAGCTCTCGAGCCATGAATTATTTTGAGGTCCTTCCAGACTGTTGTAGAGTTCATTCATCAGCAGCTACATCGCTGGTTCCACGTTGTTCACTGCTGGCTCCGATCTCACGGGGTTGGATTGAACCTGTCCCGGATTTTTGCAGAAATAGGGACAAGCCAGGGCCACCAGGGATGGGAGTGATGGCACAGCCCACCCTGCCAGCACCCCCAGCTGGGGTGTGGGGAGAGCTCTCCCACCCTGCTCCTTTCTGGCTGGTCCAAGGAAGCTCAGGTCAGCTGCCCTGGCTGGAACAGGCAGACACTGCCCAGGGAGCTGGCAGTGCATCCAGGAAAGGCTTGGAACAAAATACGGACTCTCCCCAGATACCAACAGTCATTCCTTGCTCATTTACCCTGTAAAAAGGAACCTGTGCTGATGGAAAGCTCTGCTGTGGTGCTGATGAGCATCACAGCTCTGCCCTCCAACCACTTTGACCTTTTGCTACATCAGTGGCTGTCAATATTCCCTAATTCCCTGCCTGCACTTGTGGCTCTGTAATTTCTCTTGTTGGTTGATGCAGTTACTGTCAGTGCACTTCTGCTCACCTCAAAATAGAAATGCACGATACAATCTCAGAATTTAACCTTAAAATCAGGGAGGAGAAAATCATTAAAAGCAAATCCTCTCTTGGAGAGGTTTCAGCTGTGTTAATAATTCCAGGGCAGGAGAGCTGGCTCAGAGGGATGAGAGTGCCAGAGGTGCTGGCCCTAACCCAGCCCCTCCATGGTGTGAGCAGGAGATTCCAGCAGGGTGGGATCGCTGGACTGCGGCAGGGGTCTGAACCGGGTCAGAACCAGCTCCAGCATGGGTCAGAACCGGGTCAGAACCAGCTCAGAACCAGCTCCAGCATGGGTCAGAACCAGCTCCAGCATGGGTCAGAACCAGCTCCAGCATGGGTCAGAACCGGGTCAGAACCGGGTCAGAACCAGCTCCAGCATGGGTCAGAACCAGCTCCAGCATGGGTCAGAACCAGCTCCAGCATGGGTCAGAACAGGGTCAGAACCAGCTCCAGCATAGATCAGAACCAGCATGGGTCAGAACCGGCTCAGAACCAGCTCCAGCATGGGTCAGAACCGGGTCAGAACCGGGTCAGAACCAGCTCCAGCATGGGTCAGAACCAGCTCCAGCATGGGTCAGAACAGGGTCAGAACCAGCTCCAGCATAGATCAGAACCAGCATGGGTCAGAACCGGCTCAGAACCAGCTCCAGCATGGGTCAGAACCGGGTCAGAACCGGGTCAGAACCAGCTCTAGCATAGATCAGAACCAGCATGGATCAGAACCAGCTCCGGCATGGGTCAGAACTGGGTCAGAATCAGCTCCAGCATGGGTCAGAACCAGGTCAGAACCAGGTCAGAACCAGCTCCAGCATGGGTCAGAACCAGCTCCAGCATGGATCAGAACCAGCAGCATCCAGGCTGGCCCCAGCCCAGAGAGTGTCAGCTCAGGGGCAAGCTTGGAGGGAGCTGGGAGGACCTGGAGGGACCTGGAGGGACCTGGAGGGACCTGGGAGGACCTGGAGGGACCTGGGAGGACCTGGGGGGACCTGGGGGGACCTGGGGGGACCTGTGAGGACCTGGGGGGACGGGAGCTGCAGCTGCCCCAGAGCCAGCTCAGGTGGCAGCCCGGTGTAGCTGGCACTGCCCGAGATGAGGATGCCAGCGAGGAATGGCTCCTCCAGCAGTGCCCCCGTGCTGGGGGTGTCTGGGGCATCCCCTCCTGGCCCTGTTGTTCATCTGGGGCCACCAAACCCCGGCGTGCTCGGCCATCACTTCCCTCAGGCCCAAAGGATGCATTCTGTGTGATTCACTTGCTCCTGGTAATATTTGTTTGTGTGCAGGATAATGAAGGGCAATCCTTGTTAAACTCCTAAATGAAGTTAATGCCCAGTATCTGTCATAAATATGGAAAAGCTTGGCAGGCTGCAGAATCCAGCCCTGGGCTGTTGGTGGGCTCTGCCTGGGACTGGAGAATGCCCTGGGCTGGCCCAGGCCTTGCCCCGAGTGGGGCGATGTGACCCCAGCTCAGAGGCTGAATGATTTCTTTGTTAGAACTATGCTATAATACATTAATGTACTATTTAAAGCAGATACTAAAACTACAAACCTACTTTTCTAAGTCACTCACAACTCCTTATCCTCTCTCCAGTCCAGCCCCAGTGGGGTTGGATTGGCCATCAGCTCAAACAATCCTCACAGAATCCAACCAAGCATCACTCCAGGTAAACAATTCTCCACACACATTCCACATGGGAAAAAAAGGAGCAGAAATAGAAATTGTTCTCTTTCTTCCCTCTGTGCTCCTCTATGAAAAATCCTGAGAGAGAGAGAAGAGTGTGCCTGGCCCAGCCTTTGTCCTGGGCCCTTCAGACCCAGCTTGTCCAGCCACAGCTCCTCACCTGAGTGTGGTGAGTGCTCACCTGGGGCTGTGGAGAGGCTTTGGAAAAGCCCTGGCACCCAGGGGATCAGCAGCAATACCTGCCTCTCCACAGCACAATCTGAGCTGCATGCAGATTCCTCATGTGCCTGTTCTTAGGCATTAATAAAAACAAGAGCAGTACACTGAGCAGTAACATTTTCAGCTGCTCCTCACTGGATTTAGTTGCGAGCCCCCAAATAGCCAGATGGCCATGGTGCCAAGCTGAACCAAGTGGGGCAAAGAGAAGGCCTGGGGACCCAGAGCTGCTGCTCAGGATCAATCCCAGCCCTGCGAGGTGGGAAGCAGGTGGCTCGCTTCCTTCTCATCATTTTTCATTTTTGTTTACCTCTGTGTTCTCAGACACAGGCCAGCAGCGGAGTGGGGAGAGCCAGAAATAGCAGGAAATATGGTCTGCCTGAAAGAGGGAGGACTTGTCCTCTCTTGCATAAAGATCGTGGTGATTTGCATATGCAAATGAGAACGAAAACGGTCACATTTGATGAGCACTCCAATGAATACGTTACCCTTGGAGCACAGGTGGGGATGCTGGCTGTGCCTGCTCAGAGGTGAGGAGTTCTTGGGGCTCTGGGATTTAGGCTGGAATTTGGGAAAGTTCTGGAATTTGGCATTGCCCAGGGAATGGGCACAGCCCCAGAGCTCCAGGAGCCTTTGGACAGCGCTCCAGGGATGCCCAGGGTGGGATTTGGGGTGCCTGGGCTGGGGGATCCTGCTGGGGCTGTTTATTCTCTCAGAGTCAGGATTTGGACACTAAGGCAGATCACCAAATAATCATCTTTCTGGAATGATGCCAGAAAAAAAAAAAAAAAGAAAAATTAAAAAAAAAGGAAATTCTTGTGCAGCTGCAAAGACTGGGAACTTGATTTACAGTGCAGACAAGAGGAGCCTGCCAAGTTGCCAACACAGTTGTCTAATTTGTTGACACGGAGATCACGAGCAAGGTGTTATTTAGTCCAGTCCCTCTGCTGGGGCAGCAGTGCTGTGGCTGCACTGCTGGGTGGTGGCACCCAGCTGGGTCCTGCGGCTGGGACCCCTCAGTGGGAGCCCCAGAGCAGCCCAGGCTGGGCTCCTGCTCTGCTCCCTTGGCCCTGCTCACACCCAGCAAAGCCCTCCCGTGCCCCGTGGGTATTTACACAAAGGGAGATAAATTCCTTCACCAGGAGCATCTCCCTCTCACTTTCACACTCAATTGACATTTTCCTGCTTTCCTGCCCACCCTCTGCTCCCCTGCCAGCTGGGACAGGGCACAGTACAAACCCCCCAGACCCTGCAGGCTGCTGGGACACCTCTGGGAGCTGCTCCTCATAATGGACATGGGAGCTGCAGAAGAGCAGAGCTCTCTCAGGCTCTTGCCTCTTGCCAATGCACCTTCACTGTCAAGGATCAATTTCCCTGCTCAGGAAATCATTTTGTGTATGCCCAGGTGACAAAAGGGACTGGATGGGGTCATTCTGTCTCAGGAAAAATTCTACTTGATGTGCAAACGCCATGACCCCAAATTCTCCCTCCTGACCCCTGAATAATTCCTGTCTCACACTTTGCCTGCCTCTCTCTCATCCACTCCCCCTCTCAGTGACCTCTTTAAAGCTCTGCTCTGCTCTGTGGTACCAGCCCTGCTCCTGGCCTCCTTCCCCAGGAGTGTCCCCAGGAGTGTCCCCAGGAGTGTCCCCAGGACTGTCCCCAGGAGTGTCCCCAGGAGTGTCCCCAGGCACTCCCCCCAGGCACTCCTGCCCTTGTTCTCTGTCACTTGTTGCTCTGAAAAACCCTCAGCCTCCTTAATGGCAATTCACTAAGGGCCAGGGTGAATTAAACAAAACTTCTGGGTTTTTGGTCTCTTCCTAAGGATATTTCAGCTTTTTGATCTCAAAGTTTAATTTAATCTGTCGGGGCAGAATAAATGATCTGACCTCCATAAAGAGCTTTCTGCCTTTGTATTAATAAATTTAAATAACTCCAACCTTTCAAAATGTAGAATAATACTGTTTAGAACTCTCTAAAAATTGGTAAATAACACTTTTACTTTAATGACAGCTGGGGAAAATAATCCTTTCAAAAACTCTAATACCTTTTTAAAAGACCTGTACCTCCTCAGCTCTACAAATGTACAAGCAACTGGAGCCCAGAAAAAGCTTTGTCCTTTTTTGGTCCTGACAAATCCCTGTGTCTGGGACAGGAGAATGGTGGGGTGAAGCACTCTGGGGTGTGATGGCCACGTCCTGCCCGGATCCTGGGCTGGCTCAGTGCTGTGCAGGGCTGCATTGCTGCATTTCTGTGCCCTGCAGTGCTGCATTTCTGACCCTGCAGTGCTGCATTTCTGCATTTCTGTGCCCTGCAGTGCTGCATTTCTGACCCTGCAGCCCTGGGGGTCACACACACGCCGTGGGGGTGACATGGGGGTGTGCAGGGCACCCAAGGGTGGGACAGAGGGGTGTCCCCAAGCAGCTCTGCCCCATGGCTCCCCTCTTCCTCCTGGGCTGGCCTTGCCTGGCTCTGTGCACTGAAATCCATTGGTTCCAGGGATGCTGAGGCTGGGCCTGGGTGACTTTCCAAACATCCATTAAAATAGAGCCAAGGCCTCTCTTTCCCACAAAACTTCCACTTGGCTCTCTGCTGGAATGATGATGTCAGAGCAGAGTGTTTAGGATCTCCAAATTCCCTGCCACAAAATAGGAATCAGCTAATCAGAGGGACAGACAGGCTAATTACAGCAGAGAGAGCGCTTCTATTTATTCCCAAGGATCTTGTTAATCAGCAATAATGGAAAAGGAAACAGCAAAAAATTACATGGCAGTTAAGTGAGTTTTGGGTAAAATATCTGTTCTTAAATTAACCTAAGTGTCTTTGAATCACAAGAATGTAATTTAATTAATCCATGAACAATAGGAAGCTTGAATCCTACTTCCCCTTGTATTTCCAGCGGTGGAGGTCATGGTGTGTGTGGTGTGGGGAGGAGCTGGTGCTGCTGTCAGAGCCCTGCCTGCTCTAAGGTGGGACAATATCTACCCAAAGGTTTCATTCTGGGGGGCCTGGAGTCCCCTTTGCTGTCCCAGTTGGAAGAAGCTGGGGCAGAAGTGCTGGGCAGTTCCTGGAGCAGCCATGGGTCACAGCCTGACCCTGGGCTGGGGGAGGTTTGGTGCGTGGGACGGGAGCAGAAGGAGCCCAGCAGAGACTCGTGGATGGAGCTGCTGTTTCCCTGCTGTGTCCTGCAGCACAGAAACATCAGCAGTAAAGTCACAGCAATTGCATTTGGCCAATATCTGATCTCCCTGGTGTGCAAAGCCCCTTTGGGGATCAAGGCTCATCACTGGTGTAGGATGGAGAGCAATAGGATCTGGTCTGCATTTGGAGTCTGCTTGCAGAGGTTGGTGTTTATGAGCACATTCAGTTTCCTGATTGGAAAGAAACACCATTTAAAAATCAAACTTTGATCCCCTCGAGTCGCATAGAGACAGGCACTAACAAGCATCTGTGAGCTCAAAATTGACTTTTAGAGCATTTCAGCAGAGCAGGCTTGGAAAATTAAGATGAGGTCTGGAAACAGGAGAGAGCTTAGGTATCTGTGTGTGATGTATGCATGCTCTGTGCAGCCGTGCTTTCTGTATGTGCACTGCATATACTCCTGTGCTGACCAAAGCCCCCGAACTGTTCCACCCTGCAGGTAAAGAAACTCTGGCTGCAGCACACGGGACAGAAAAGAGCCCGAGGAGCAGCTGATGCTTTCTGCAGCCTCCCCTCCCCAGCCACAGCAGCCCTTCAGAAAATGGCCCTTCAAACACTCGTGATTCCACCTTTCCCTTCTGCTGCTGGCCGTGTGTCTGCAGCGAGCTCTGATGGAATCTCTGATGGAATCCCATGCTGGGATTGGAACGGCACCTCCCATGGGGAGAGCCTTTACCCATGGGGAGAACCTTTAATGTTTACCCATGGGGATAACCTTTAACCTTTACCTATGGGGATAACCTTTACCCATGGGGAGAGCCTTTAACCTTAACCCATGGGGATAACCTTTAACCTTAACCATGGGGATAACTTTAACCGGGTCCTGCTCTCCTCCCTGCCGGGTCCTGCTCTCCTCCCTGCCGGGACCTGCTCTCCTCCCTGCCAGGTCCTGTTCTCCTCCCTGCCGGGTCCTGCTCTCCTCCCCTACTCATCCTTTTATTGCTCAGGCCCCAGACCAACACTGATCTCTCTGCAGCTCCTTCATCCACCTTTGTTTGGGTTTTTAATTTCCATTGGAGCCAAGCAAAGCAGCCCAGGCTCTGCTGGAGGCTGTGGGAGCTGGTACAATAAAGCTGTTGTTCTATAAAAAGGCTGACAGCTTCTCAAGGGCTGCTGACATTTCTTGTATCAAGAATAATACACAGCAACAGCATTCACAAGCCCTGGGATGGGATTCCTGTGATTTTCCTGCTTGGCTCTGCTATATTCCTCCGTGGACGCTCCTGGTTCAGAGAGTCCCAGTACTCATTTTGGTTGATCTGGGCTGTAATGTTTTATTTCACTCTGAAGTGTTTTTTTCCTAAGATAGAACAAAACCTATGAAACTTAAAGTCCACGTCAAATAGAAAATTTTTCTTTTGACATATTTTATCTCGATGCCACCACGGAAAGTATTGAATGATCCACTTCTAGCTGAATATTAATGAAGTAAATTATCTTGGAAAATTCCCGACTGTGTTCAGACTACAGGAACTAACAGGCCTCATTAGATGCCTGTTGATTAGAAATGTTCAAGTGGGTTTTCTTTCTCTGAATTGTAATTAAAATTAATTTGACAGCCTGAACCCCCAGGCCTGGAAGGGGCTCCCGCTGCGTGGTGTGAGCCGGAGGGGAGCGCACGTCCCTTCCCGTGGGGGCTCAGCAGGATGGGACCTGCCCTGAGGGGCACCCCGGGGTCCCTCCCCACCCAAACCTCTCTGGGGTTCTGCTACGTTTGCTGGCTTTGCTCAGATCCCATCACTTTTCTCCCCACGGCTGCACCTCCTGTCACTGTGGCTTCTCACCCTGTCCCACCCCTGCAGCTCCAGCCTTGCCCTGCCCTGGGCTGTGCTTTCCTGTGACCCTCCTGCCAGGCAGGGAGTGCTGCTGGGTGCTGCTGGGTGCTGCTGGGTGCTGCTGGGTGCTGGAGTGCTACTGGGGTGCTGCTGGGTGCTGCTGGGGTGCTGCTGGGTGCTGCTGGGTGCTGCTGGGTGCTGCTGGGTGCTGCTGGGGTGCTGCTGGGTGCTGCTGGGTGCTGGTTCGGGCAGGGAGTGCTGCTGGGTGCTGCTGGGTGCTGCTGGGGTGCTGTTGGGGTGCTGCTGGGTGCTGCTGGGTGCTGCTGGGGTGCTGCTGGGTGCTGCTGGGTGCTGCTGGGGTGCTGCTGGGTGCTGCTGGGGTGCTGCTGGGTGCTGCTGGGTGCTGGTTCGGGCAGGGAGCCTGTGCTGGGTGCAATCCCAGCTGGGCAGCACAGGAGTGTGTGTGACAGCCCAGCTCTGCCATCAGTGGCCCCAGTGCACAGCAGGGTCAGGAGTGCTGTTTAATCACCCCTCCCTTTAGGATTAACAGGCAAGACAAGGGATAACGTGTAATGGATTTGATCTTTCTGGGGGCTGAACCTAGGCAGATTAAAGACTGTATTCCTTACAGTTATTTTTGTTCTCAGGGGGTGTATTTGGGTCAGAAACATCCTGAATGCTGCGATGGAAATGCACTACGAGGCACAGAGCTTCGGCTGTCACTGTTTGGCTCCTCTGTGGGTGCTGCCCAGCCCCTGGCTTTGCTGGGGCTGTCTCTGGGACTGGGACCCAGCAGCTGTGTCCCTTCTGCCCAGGGAGCCGGGCAGGGCCCTGCACCCCTGGGTGCTGCCCAGCTGCAGAGGAGCAGGCAGGGCAGCGGGTGCTGAGCGAGCCTGGAGCAGCAGAGCTGTGTGAGGCCGAGGGATAAACCCCCTGCTCCCTCCAGGGAGGGCTGGCTGGGCTGGCAGCTCTGGGGTGGCATCCTGCAGCCCTGGGCATCACTGCTGGCACTGCCACCGGCCGGGCTCGCTCACTGCCCGGCTCCATCCCCTGCAGGAAGGGTCTGCCGGGGCAGGAGGGTCTGGAGCCTCCCTGCAGCAGGGCTGCCACCTCAGACCCAGCTGGGTTTGGCTCCTCCAGCCCAAGGAAACCAGGAGCATTCCCACCCAGGAACCATCAACTCACACACAGCTGCCTGGGGCTCCAGGCCTTAACAGGGAAAACTTCCTGCCCTGCTTTCCTGGGAACAAAAACTCACCGTGTTCTTAATCCAAAATCCTGGCAGGGCCCATGCAGCCCTGGCCGGTGGCCACAGCCAGCAGGTGCTTGCCCAGTGCCATGTTCTCCTGGAGAATGCTGCTCCAAGGGAAAGAACAGGTTTTCTGCAGGCTGTCTCTGCTGTTTGTCACCCATGGGTAACTCTGCTCCGTGATTTATTCCTCCCTCCCCTCCCCTGCACTTCCTCCCAGCGCCTACCAAATGTCTCAATTAGATAATTGCCCTGATTTAGACATAAGGAAGTTCTCAGCTGTCTGAGGCCCCGGCTGGGCACCAGGATTCCTGGGAAGAGATGAAAGCTCCTGCAGGCACAGCATGCAAAGCTCTGCTTTGGGAGCTGCAGCGTGCTGCTTCCCCTGGCAGCAGCCAGCCTGGCTGCTGTGCTCCTGTTCTGCTGCCACTCCACCAGGGAACCCCTGGTGTGGCATTAACTGTGACCCAGGAACCCCTGGTGTGGCATTAACTGTGACCCAGTGCACAGGTTCCCATCCCGCTTGCAGGCCGATGTTCCCTGGCACAGCACCAGGGCCAGCTCTGCTGTGCGGGGCAGCGTGGCCCTGCTGCCACAGCCCCTGGGGACACGGTGACAATGGCTGTTAGTCACGATCAGCCACGGCCCCAAGAGCACTTCATTAAATTGCCTCCAAGACTCGGGAGTGGGGTTAATTATTTAGGTGCCTTAATTTTCAATTCATCTCTCTCTGTGGCCTGCAGCACCACAACTCTGTAATGCTGCTCCAGAGACAGAGGCACGAGAAACCTGAGCAGTATTTACCCGAGTGCAATCACTGCCGTGGAGGAGCTGGGATTTACAGTGCTCTGCGGTGCCTAGCACACAAAAATGAAGGTTAAAACAACCCCCATTGTTTCTCCTGCACCTACAAGGCTCCAAATTCCAGCAGGTTTTGTGTCTGTGAGTCGTTACCACACACCCGTTGATGCTGTTGGTTTGGTTCTGGGCTGTCATGGCTGTGCAGCTGCAGCATGGGCAGGGTGGGGATCCCTCATCCATCCATGGATCCCTCATCCGTCATCCCTCATCCATCCATCCAGGGATTCTTCATCCATCCATCCATCCATGAATCCATGGATCCCTCATCCATCCATGAATCCATGGATCCCTCATCCATCCATCCATGGATCCCTCATCCGTCATCCCTCATCCATCCATCCAGGGATTCTTCATCCATCCATCCATCCATGAATCCATGGATCCCTCATCCATCCATCCATCCCTGGATCCTTCATCCATCCATGCATCCCTCATCCATCATCCATGGATTCATCCCTCATGCATCCCTCATCCATCCATCCATGGATCCTTCATCCATCCATCCATGGATCCTTCATCCATCATCCATGCATCCATGAATCAATGCATCGATTCATCCATCATCCATCCATGGATCCCTCATCCATCATCCCTCATCCATCCATCCATCATCCATCCATCCATCCATCCATCCATCCATCCATCCATCCATCCATCCATCCATCCATCATCCATCCCTCCATCCATCCCTCCATCCATCCATCCCTCCATCCATCCATCCATCCATCCATCCATCCATCCATCCATCCATCCATCATCCATCCCTCCATCCATCCCTCCATCCATCCATCCCTCCATCCATCCATCCATCCATCCATCCATCCATCCATCCATCCATCATCCATCCATCCATCCATCCATCATCCATCCATCCATCCATCCATCCATCCATCCATCCATCCATCCATCATCCATCCATCCATCCCTCATCCATCCATCCATCCATCCATCCATCCATCCATCCATCCATCCATCCATGGATCCCTCCATCCCTCATCCATGGATCCCTCCCGTCCTGGCCTGCAGGGCTGCAGGGCTCTGGTGGCTGGTGTGGCACCCTGGCACAGCGGGCACCCTGCCCTGCCCTGGCTCTCTGCAGCCCCGCTCCCCTGGCCCTGCCGAGCAGGTGTGAGGTGGGGCCTGCCAGAGCAGCACTTTCCCACAGCCTCCAGCACAGTGACAGGGGTGATTGCTTATTTTCATTTATTTCATAAATAACTCCAGCAACAGAAGCATTTGCCTGACTCGGTTCTACCAGCATGAATTAAAACATTCAATTACACCACTGGGGGAAGTTTAAATATTTACTTATTCTTGAGGGGATTATAAATTAACCCAAAGGACCTCCATAAACCTTTGCCAAGACATTGACAAAAATCTTCAATCCAGGCCTTAATTAATCTGGGGAGAACTGCACAGAGGCCCCAAGAGACGCTGGGTGGAGGAGCCCCAAGGGCCCTGCAGGAGCGGGCACACCCAGCTGCAGTAATTCAGATTTACTGAAAGCATTAAAACCAGCTGTACCTGGCACATTGCGTGGCAGGCCCTGGAGAGGAGCGTTGGCTGCTGCCCTGGGCTCCTGGGCAGTTTTGGGGCCCGAAGCCCAGCTGGGGTGAGCTGTGCTGTGACTGCCCCAGGCAGGGATGCTCCAGACCAGCTGGGAAGTGCTCCTGGGCAGGCTCAGGGTCCCCTCAGCTGCCTTTCCTCTCCCCAGAGGAAAAACAGGAATGGAAATTGCTTGTCCAATGTATTTGTTGCTGTCCTCTGAGGAACCAAAGCGGTGCTGTCAGGGGTGATAAATGAACGGGATGGGTTTGATGGGCAAGCAGCAGTGCAGGGCAGCTCCAGCGAGGAGGGCTGGCAGGGTTTATGCTGACCCAGGTCCTGGAAGAGCGCTGGAATCCAAATCTGCTGGCTGGGAGCCCTGCCCAGGCTCCTCCCGGGCAGGGAAAGGGCAACTTGCTGGGACCCCATTCTGGGAGGCCCTCGCCACCCTGCCACCCTTGTATTCTCTGCTTTTCATGTGGTAATTCATGGTTTATTTCAGCAGAAAGGCAAAACTCTGCCTGAGAAAAGCCTGCCCCACTTGGCCCTCGCTGTGCCTTAGACCAAAGCTGAAATCCTGCTTGATTTGGATTTATTTTCCTGAATTATCTGCGTGTGTGGCAGGGCTGTTTGGCAATCCCCTGCCCTCTGCAGATGCTCTGTTCTCCAGGCAGCACTGGGCTCCTGGAAGGACGCTCCTCATCTCTGCAGGGCAGGAGAGCCTCTGATGAAAGGGCTGCAAATTGGGCCAGTCCCCGAGGGAAGCAATTCCAGGGATAAAAGCAGGTACAGTAACTGCACTTCAATAACCTCCTTTTGCAGCCTCTGCTGGCTGTGCAGCTCTCAGGGGCACGAGTCAACCTGCCCTGTGTCCCCTGCATGTGGAAGGGGCTTGGCCTGAGCTGAAACTGGGGGAAGGAAAGAGGCAGAATCCGTGGGGCTGGGAATGAAAATCAGGATACGAGGCTTCACCTGGATTTCTTGGGGCTTTGCTGAGGGTCTGCCTGGGGCTGGAATGGTCTTTAAGGTCCTGTCAAATCCACCCCTCTGAAGGAGTCATGGAATAAGGATAATTGTGGGGGGAGATAATAAAAAAAATTCTTGCAGGGGGACTTGCTCCGGGAGGAGGCTGCAGCTGGCACTGACAGCAGCAGCAAACCCCTGAATTGCTCCAGGCCAGGATTCCCCCTCCTGCCTGTCCGGAGCTGCCCCATCCTCATCCTCCTCCTCCTCCTCACACCTGCCTGCCAAGGTGGGCGCTGGGCAGGAGCTGCAAACCTGACCCGGGGCCCTGAACCCCAAAGCATCTGCAGGGGGCAGGGGCAGCCCCAAACCCCAACCTCTGCCCCCACAAGAAGGGGTTTGGTGGCTCCTGCAGAAAGCCAGCCCCTGCCAGGGGTCTCACCCTGCTCCAGGCAGAGCTCTGTTGTTGTGGCAGCAGGAGTTTGTTAATTGAGCAATTTCTCCTGACCTTGATGGAGACCAGCACTAACAGCCAGATAAATAGATTAGGATTGTAATATTTCAAGGCCAGGCCTGGAAATGAGGTGCATTTATCTGGTTGGGCCTGTTTTGCCGTGGCAGTGGCTGGAATGTTTTGCAGGTTTTGGTTCCAATTTGCACAGAAGCATACATCACACCGGGGACAATGCTACACCTAACTCACAGCAGCAAATGAGAGCAATTAAAAATAGCTCAGTAAAAATTATACTGAGTCTTCAATTACTTGGGGAGATGAGGAGCAGGACATTCTGTAATTGACTTGTTCATCTTCTTGTACTCCAAGCACAGCCTCAGCCAGGGTAACTCCTGAGCTGGTGACCATTCCACCCCCAGTTCCACTCTCTGACACTATAAACCACACACTGTGGCTTCAGTTTTCAGGCTGGATGAAGGTTATTATCTGTATCTGTGGGAGAGGGGGAAGATGGGGCATTTTTTCCATCAGAAATGCAGTTTTCTTCCAGCTCTGCTGCTCCTGGTGTGCTGTGACACCTCCTGCTGACACCTCACCCAGGCTCTGGATGGGTTATTACGGTGCAGAGAAAAGCAGGAAATAGCTCTGGGCTCTCACTGGGGGCTGGAGTGGGGCTGTGCTGCACACAACCTGCTCTGCATGGCTTGGAGGTAAGCCTGCCTTTCAGCCAGGAGCAGAAATAAAATGCCATGGGATGATTGGAATTCCTGCCTTTGCAGATGCCTGCTTCGAAAAGAAATAGAAGCGAATCACAAAGGTTGGAAAAGATCTGTAAGACCATCGAGTCCAAGCACAAAGCTGGCACTGCCACCAAGCCACATCCCCAGGCACCACATCTTCTAAACACCCCTGGAATGAGCTGCTGCCAGCTCATGTGCTGAGCTCATTTCCAGCAGTGGGACAGCTCTGGTGCCCCTCGTTCCCGGGTTTCAGCTCTGATGAAGGGCCTGTTCCTCTGCTCCTCGCCCACAGCTGAGTTCTGGGCAGCAGCAGGCACTGTACAGCCAAGGGGAGCCTCGCTGAGGGGCTTTGCTGGGGCTGCTGCAGGACGCCAGGGAGGCTCTGCCAGTGCTGGCCCAGCTTTTGGGGAGGTACGTGATGCCCAGCTGGGCTGGCAGGGCACTGGGGGCTCTGCCCTGCCCAGCTGGTTGTGTTTGATCAGCACAGCCTGGCTGTCCCCAGGGCTGCTGGACACCTTGCTCTTGAGGCTCCCTCTCATGGGGGCGTTGCTGAACCTGTCTCAGGTGAGGGGCAGAGTTTTCCCCTTGCTGCAGTCTGCCAGAAGAATGCTCTGGAATTCTGTGCCCAGGTTTGGCTCTGCCATCCTGCAATGCTGTGTGCCCAGCTGGCTGCCCATCCTGCTGGTTCGTTCCACGACTTTTGTTCTGTCCATTCCTGCCCAGTGGGAGATGTGGGGAAGTTGAATTGATGGCAGGTCCTTGAGGGCCCTGAACACGTGTGATGGTGCGTGGTGCTGGCTGGGATGAGTGTGTTTACAGCTTCTTTTTCTGTCCCTAAACTGCTGCCCCTTTGGTCACTTCTGAGTTTCAAACTGCACACAAACGAAGAGCTGGCTCCCCTGTTTGATGTGCAGTAAGATCATGGAATTGGGAATGAGCCTTGCCTGTGATGGTGCTGCTGCCAGTGCTGCCACCACTGAGAGGAGGCTCTCCTCTCTCGGAGCAGCCTGTACGTTCCTCAGGCCATTGTATACATTTGCTGCCTTTGATCAATAATTTAGGGTAATCATTTTGTTCTGTAAAATTTCCCAAGTCCATATATATTGCATGAAATGCAGAATAGCCAATCCCAGAATGGACTTTTAAAAGCTTTTCATGAAAGGTTTGGGTTTTTGTTTTTTGGTTTTTATTTTAAACTATGAGGAGGGGAAAGAAGTGGGTCTAGAGACGTGAATAAATCTGTTTGTTTGGAGACTTTGATTCCTGGAGATTTATTTTCTCTGTAGTGCTGGGTGGCACTGGGGCTGTCTCCAGCCCCTCATGCCGGTGGAGCAGCTGATTTCTGTTTTATTTTGGCCTCCAGCCCTCGGTGCTGGGTGAGGAGAGGGGCTGGGGCTCTGCCCTCCCTGTGCTCCTGCCTGCTGGAGGACAAAGGCTCAGCTAGAGGTGGGAATCTCTGTGCTGAGCATCAGGTGGAGGTGAAAGAGAGAAGGAAAAGCACAACTTCACAGGCTTTCTATTTTTTTGGAGTGGGGGGAGGTTGATTTATTGGCAGTGTTGACTAAGGTCAGAGAAAACAGGTGAGGAGCTGGATCTGTGCTCTGAGAAGCCTCTGCAGTAGAGTCAGTCTGAGACTCTGCTTTATTCATGGATTTGTTTATTTTAAAAAGGAAGAAAAAATGCCATTAAGCACCAGTGGGGAGAACATTCACATGTTGCATCTATTTGTCTATCTCCAGAAATAATGAGGCGTAGGATTAGAATAGGTGGGGAGTGAAACCTGACTGGAGCCTAATGTGTGGGGACTTCGGGTTTCACTCCCAAGGAGAAACATTTAAAATGGCTCAGGCAGTGTGAGCTGATGTGTTATTCCCTCAGGAAATGGGATGCAAAATCATATTTATTGCTGCTGGTAGGGGATCTGAGGGTTTCTCTGTGCAAACACCTCCACCTCCAGAGGAAAGAGTTCCAGGGCACGTTCTGAATTCCGTGTGCCTGTGCAAGGGGAGGGGGAGCCCCAAAAGCTCTGCCTGTGGGGAATTTGGAGAGGCAGCCAAGGGGATTGCTGGACCCCTCTGGGCTCTCGGTGGGGTTCTGGTGGCTGCTGTGGCCAGGGCTGGAGCTGGCCCAGGGACGGCTGGTGTGTGTCCCACTGTGCAGTCCCTGGAGCTGTGCCTGGTCCTGGGACCTGCTGTGCTCCTGCCTGGAGCCAAACCGGCTGAGAGGAGCTGGTGGAAGGAGCCTTGAGGGGCTGGAGAGGGGCTGGAGAGGGGCTGGAGAGGGGCTGGAGAGGGGCTGGAGAGGGTGGCACAGCCAGGGCAGGCAGAGGGTGGCACAGCCAGGGCAGGGAGAGGGTGGCACCGCCAGGGCAGGCAGCCGGTGGCACTCAGGATGAGCTGGTCACAGGGAAATCTGTGTCCCTGTGGGATTCCACAGGGAAATCTGTGTCATTATGACATTTCCCAAGGAAATCTGTGTCCCTGTGAAGTTTCCCAAGGAAATCTGTGTCCCTGTGGGATTTCATAGGGAAATCTGTGTCCCTGTGGGGTTTCCCAAGGCAATCTGTGTCCCTGTGGGGTTTCACAGGGAAATCTGTGTCCCTTTGGGATTTCACAGGGAAATCTGTGACCCTGTGGGATTTCCCAAGGAAATCTGTGACCCTGTGGGATTTCCCAAGGAAATCTGTGACCCTGTGGGATTTCCCAAGGCAATCTGTGACCCTGTGGGATTTCCCAAGGAAATCTGTGTCCCTGTGAGGTTTCCCAAGGCAATCTGTGACCCTGTGGGATTTCACAGGGAAATCTGTGTCCCTGTGGGGTTTCCCAAGGCAATCTGTGTCCCTGTGGGATTTCCCAAGGAAATCTGTGTCCCTGTGGGATTTCCCAAGGCAATCTGTGTCCCTGTGCCATTTCACCCTGTCCCAGGCACAGAGAACCATCCAGCACTGTGGTCACTGCAGCCCCCACGTGTTAAAATCCCTCCTGTGCTCGCAGGGAGGGGAAGGATTGGCTCTGGAGCCAGGCTGGTGGAAGGGCAGCAGAACCTGGCCACGATCCGTGTCCAGCACCACCCGAATTTATGGGATCTGGGCGCTGGCAGCGCTCCTGGCACACACAGCCCCGTTCATTGAACCTTGAGTAGGCGTTTTCCCTCACCTGTTTTTGATTCTGGAACCTAGGAGGAAAAATAATTGGATATAGGGGGAAAATAAGAGCCTTCAAATGTGCTGTTACCATAATGTGCTCTGGCAGCTTGGGCAACGTGTTCCCTTTTTCAATGCTGAGGCACATGAATAACACATGAGGCAGAGCAGGGCTGGAATGAGCTGGAAAGGAGCTGGCTCTGGGCAGAGAGCACATAAAAGGTGTTATCCAGAAAGGCCTCCAAGCTTTATCTTGCCCAGAGCCTGGCTGTAACCTCCCATCGCCCCCAGAGCACCTGGCAGCTTCTGCTGCCTGCACTGTTGTCTTTCTGCTGTTTATTCCTTTTCAGGGTTTATTTTGCTGCTGAGTTGATAAAGATATCTCATTTTATTGCCCGTTTGAAGGGCCCCGTGCACAAAGCAGCTTTGGCCTGTGTGAGTGTGTTTGTAGAGAAATAAAGAGAGAACTCTTTGATCTCTATTGCAGAGGGGGCTTTAGGGTTTCACATGAATTGAAGTCACATGAACATAATTAATTTTAAGTCCTCTTGTCTGCCACTTTTCTGGTTGCTGCACACAAGTACCGAGACGAGCACACAAGTACCCGGCCCATAAGTTGCACTAAGTAAATGATGTTGTATTGATCAGAGCAGACTGAGCAACCAATCTGTTCATTACAGCTCTTCCAGGCTCCTTCCAAATCAGCCTTTCTGTTAAATATGAAATGTGTGTCTCCAGTGCTGGATCAGCCATTAAATGATGCTCATGGATATTAATAAAATAGCCGAAGGCTTGTCTTTATGCAGGCAGAGAGGGAGCCCCAGGTACCTGGTAAATGGGATGAAGAATATAGCTTTATGGTGCACTTAAAATTGATTCCATTTTAAGTTATGTAGCAGTGCAAGAAGTGAGAATTTTTAAATTCTGACCTTTCCACACACAAATTGGCATATTTGGCTTATCTTTTTCTCCCCTTTACCCAAAGAATGGCGCTGACAGTTGTTGTTTCCTCTCCAGCAGAGGAATGGCTTCGCTGCCAGCAGGGCTGAGAGGGGTCAGGGGGAGCCTGGGGAGCTGCTGGCAGCGGGCACAGGCTGGGCTGTGCCTCCGTGCCACCTCCGGGTGGAGTCTGGGGTCTGTCAGGGGGAGTTGGGGTCTGTCAGAGGGAGTTTGGGGTCTGTCAGGGGGAGTTTGGGGTCTGTCAGGGGGAGTTTGGGGTCTGTCAGGGGGAGTTTGGGGTCTGTCAGGGGGAGTTTGGGTCTGTCAGGGGGAGTTTGGGGTCTGTCCGAGGGAGTTTGGGGTCTGTCAGGGGGAGTTTGGGGTCTGTCAGGGGGAGTTTGGGGTCTGTCAGGGGGAGATTGGGGTCTGTCTGGGCAGAGTTTGGGGCGCTTGGAGGAGGCAGCACAGAGCTGCGGTCCCTGTCACCAGCAAATTTCTTAACTAATGCTTTGATTTCTCATACAATTGTGAAGCAATTACAGAAATTAAGACAAAAGCCTGATTAATTAGAGGATAAATGGCAACAGATCCCAGTGCAGAGCCACCAGCATTCCTTAAGGGTGACTTAAAAACGTTTTGAAGCCTTTTCCTAACTTGCTGCAGTGTGGATGTCCTCTGTTGCTCATTTATAGCCATCTTCCCACACCCAAATTTTCAGATTTATATGTAAATGCAGTGTCGATCAATTAAAAGATAAACCCGACTTTTATGTGGGAATCTAGAAGGAATAAACTCACTAAAATGCAATTTTCATACCCTGATCTTTGTATACAGTGATCAGAGAGCAATTAATCAGATTATTTCTATTGCCCAATAGTAATTTTCCACTTTGCAGTAATCTTTTTTTGTCTGTAATTTGTAGTTATAAAACATTTTTCTATAAAAAAGCATAAGTTTAACGTAGAGGGTGTGTTTTGATCAAAGGCAGAGTAAGGGATGGTGCTGGAGGTGCAGCAGGGTGCCCTGGTGGGGAGATCACTGTCAGAACTCCGGGGTGCTGCTCTGGGGTCCCTGGGGCAATGGGAGCTTTGGGAGGGCAGAGCCAGCCCTGCCCTGCTGGGGCACCTGGGGGTACCTGGGGGCACTTGGGGCACCTGGGGGCACCTGGGGGAGGCTGAGCTTGGGACAGGTGAGGCAGAGCTCAGTGCAGATGGGGACAGATGAGGCAGAGCTCCCTGCAGACAGGGACAGGTGAGGAGGCCCCAGGTGCGCTGGGTCAGGAGTTCCCGAAGGTTCCCGAAGGTTCCCTCGGGCTCCCTCGGGCTCCAGAGCCACGCGGTGGCCGCGCTCTCCCAACCCCTGGATCCACAGGGATGGAGCCCAAATGTGCCTCAGGAGCATTTGCTTTGGAAGCGTCGCAGAAAACAGAATGGGCGGTTGATTTTCCAGTGATGGAGGAAGAGTGGAAGAATAGAAAACTTTGCCTTGAAGAAATACATCAGAGAAACAGGAGGAACTGCCACACAATGTTTCCTTGTGGCTTCTCGCAGCGATATTACTAAAAGCATGAAAAAATAATTAATTATTGTGTGAGGAAGGGCAAAAATTAAAGTAATTTTTCCTATGAGGTTGTATTACGTGTTCTGCATAGCCTGCAGATAAATAATTCACTCTCTGTGATTGATGCAGTTAATTTGCTTTACAGTTCTGTCGCCTCTGGGCCGTGGTGTCTGCAGGGCCCAGGGCTGTGCTGTGTCTCCTGCAGAAGACAAAGTCCTGGCCCGTGTGTGCTGTGGCTCACAGTGCAAATGCCATTCCTCACCTGTGCCTCTTCCTGCACAGCACGCTCAGGAGCTGTGCTGAGCGAGCTCTGCCCTGCCAGGAGATGTTTCTGCTTTTTATCTTCACGAATGACCACGTTATTTATCTATTGGAACGCACCCAACACCAACAAGTGCTCATGCAAGCAGCGAGCAAAAGCTCCCAGCAAACAGTGTGACACTAATCTGTTGTTTGTGCTAAAATACAGAGGAAATTACTGCTCGCCTGTCATGAAGCTCATAAAGGAAAAAAGAAAAATGCCACTGCAAAAGAATGAGCTTCAAAAGAAAGTTCCATTATCAGTTTGTTTCATGCCTTGTAGCTCCAGCTGCAAACAATCCCTTCCGTGAACACCCCCTCAAGATAAATGGCAGCACAATTCGGGTGCTATCGGGGAGATAAAGCCACGAGTCGCCTGTTTGGGGAGGGAGGATCTGCTGCTTTATTTTGTAACATCTCATCACCATCTTGGGGGAGCAAATGAATATGTATCGTCTGTTATCTTGTCATTTTGGAGCCAAACAACTTAAAATACGTTTTCTGTGAAATAACCCCGGGGATTTCAAGACCAGAATAAATTATTAGAGCAATTTGAGCTCAGAGTCTCTGCACTTGCTTGGAACGTGGTAAAAGCTCTTCCTGGTTAGTGGGAGCTGCTTTTGCTTAGGAAGCAAAGGGGGAAAAAAGAGGGAAAATAACCCCCAAAGCTTTCCTAGCCCATTAATCTCTGCCAAAGCGGGGAACCTGTGGGGTGGGAGTTGGCCTCTTCCCCAGGAACAGGGACAGGATGGGGGAATGGCCTCAGGCTGGGACAGCGGATGGGCAGGGTGGACATTTGGGGAGATTTCCCCATGGAAAGGGTGGGCAGGGGGTTTGGAGCGCCCATCCCTGGAGCTGGCACTGGGAGCTCTGGGCTGGGCACAGGCTGGTGTGAAGGTCTGGGAGGGATTTCCCAGCGGAAATGATTTTGGGATTTACAGGCACAGCTGATGAGGGCTGGGCCTGCAGCCTGTGCTGGTGTGGGCACGGATCTGGTGGCAAATGCCCTTCCAGGCTGTGGCACTGCTTCCTGTTTGGTAACTGGTGCTGGGATTTCTGAGAATTCTCTCTGGTTCTGGGATCCTCAGGCTGAGCAGAGCCCTGTGCCAGCCCAGCGGCTCCTGGGCCACGCTCTGCTCCTGGCACAGCTCTTCCAGGGCTGGAAAAGGCAGGAATTAACTCCTTTAATGAACACGTCACTCCTTCCTGAACACGGACAGCCGAGAGGACAGAGCAGATGAAGAAAAGACGGGATTTTAGATGTTGCCACGTCCTGCTGCTGCAGCTGACTGTGTGGGCCAGCCACAGGCCTGAGCCAAGCTCTGGAGCCAGGCCTGTGACAATCCATGCAAATCTAAGCTCTAATCCTTTTGTATTGATGGAAATTAAACTTTTATTCTTGCCATGGATATGGGAGCCTGAAATTCACTTTGGGAAAAAATTCAGGGTTTTATTTTTGGCTCCACTTTCACAATTACTCAGCCCAGGGCGTTTTTATGCTGCAGCTCCATTATGTGAAAGTCGTGAGTAACATTTTTCTCTCCAGGACTCTACATTTACTCTCCGAATGTTTCACTGAGAATATGACATGATTTAGACTGCAGTGCTTTTTAAAAAAACTACCCAATTTCTAGGGCCAAATTGTACCTGTGAAAGTGGCTGCAGGGAGTCAGCAGTGTCGTGGTGGGATGGAGCCAAGAGATGGCTGGAACTCGTTAATGCTCTCTGCAAATTATCTCATTAAGTGCTTTCAGACTGGGAAGTGTCTCAGCAGTGCAGTGCTGAAGAATGGTTCTCTTCAAAAAGAGGATTTTTAATTGTTTGGGGATCAGAATTGTCGGTGTAACACCTGTACCCTGACACGCAGCAGGGGTGGGGTCTCGGACACCCCAGGACACCCCCGGGGCTCCCAGGCTTTTGTGTACTTGGCTTTTCAGGTTCTGGGGACTGATAACCCAGATCAGATCTCAAAGCCAGTGGTGCTTGTTCTGGAGGGTGTTTGGGATGCTTGCAGTGAATGGCTGGGCAGGGGCAGGGGCAGGACTGGGGCTGAAGAAGAAGTGAAATTCATTTATTCTGCAGTTTCCCAGCTCTGCTGTGTCCGTGGCTGGGCTCCACCTGCTCCTGCTGCCCATCCCTCCTCTCTCGGGCTGGCTCAGTCCCTGGCACCACCCCTGTGCTCCCCACAGACATCCCAGCCCCAGGGAAGGAAGGACTGTGCTGAGGAACCCAGTACATTGCAAATCTTTGTTCTGTGCCTCCAGACTGAAGTGGAAATTTGTCTTGAAGTGGCAGCTATCTGAAATCAATAAAATCATCAACATCACCTGCATTTACAAAGAAAATATTTCCTTAATAGTGCCTGGATTCAAAGGAAGAAGAAAGGCCGTGCAGGGAAAAGCCATCAAAAGCATTGCGGTGAAACAGCTCTAAATTGTAGAAAACTTTTCCAAGGTCATTAATTGAACCTGGTTACGAGATTTAAATGAGATATTGAAAATCAAACACGGCGGCCCAGTTTTAATTGCCTGTTCTGAGGTGGAGCAGAGTCTCAGAGATGCCATTTGTGGTTTGTGCCTGGAAAGGTGCAGCAGCCCTGGGCAGGGGGGCACTGCAGCGGGCACAGCTCTCCCAGGTGTGTGCCCTGGGTGCCAGCCTTCATCCCACGGCCGTGCCCAGCACCTGCCTGGCAGCACACTCCTTCTTGGCCCTTAAATCCCCTGCCACGGGGCTGCTAAAGCAAGTGTGCTGTAAATACCCCAGGAGAGTCCTGAGGGGACCCCAGGGAGATCCTGAGAGGAAGGTGGGGACATCCCAGTTTGTGTCCCTGAGGGAGCTGGGGACATCCCACTACTTTGTGTCCCCAGGGGAAGCAGCAGCTGCTGCCCCTTTGCCCCAGAGCTGGCTCCTGCCCAGATAAATAATTCACTATTATTATTATTATTATTATTATTATTATTATTATTATTATTATTATTATTATTATTATTATTCTTCACTAATAATAAATAATTCACTAATAAATGGCCCAGAGCAGTGCCCAAAGCCAGCCCAGGCCCTGCAGGGTGAGGCAGCACAGCTGGGCAGCTCAGCTCTGCTCCTGGGGCACCTGGGGGGCTCCAGCCTGCTCAGGGGGGGATTTTTTTTTAAATTTGTTTGTTTGGCTGGTTTTTTTTTTTTTTTCTTTTTTCTTAGTTTGTTGTTTGTTTGTTTGTTTGTTTGTTTGTTTAAGATTGAATTTACATTGAAGATGAAAATGCCCAGGAAGCTGCCTGAGCCATCCAAGTTCCTAGTGGGAACTGCAGTGCTTTGTAGACATAAGGAGATTGAAAATATTTATCTTCCCCCATGATTAATAATAAATCAAGTGTCTTGTGATTCTTCCTTTAGGTTTTAATTTTAAGCAAGCTGTTGAAATACAATCTCTAAGCAAGAAAAGGTTCAGAGCAGGCTTTGTTTGGATTGCAAACAGAAGTTTTGTACTGTTTGGGACAGAAAAAATACAAGTCTATAAAAATTCAGCAGTAACATCTGGCTGCGAGCTGGCCTGGGTGAAGGAGGAGGATTTCTGTCTGCAGTCTGAGCACAAAGCTGAGCCCCTGTGGGAGATGAGAACATGCTGAGCCCACGGGAGGGTCCCAGCAGCGCTCCAGGGACCAGCTCAGGGATTCCAGCTGGGATGAGGATGCCAAAAACCCCTGTCCACCCTGAAACTTTACTGCTGCCAGGGAGGGACCCTGCATGGCCCCAGAGAGGGGAAGGGAGTGTCCTGGTGTGCTTCAGCTCCCCCAGAAATTCTGTTCTGCATCCCCCAGGAGCCCAGGGCTCAGCCTTCATCCCTGGGGCCTCTTCCAAAATTCCTGAGGGGAATATCCCCCTCCTCCTCCTGAGGAGCACAAGGAGCAGCAGCAGCCCTGGCACCCACGGGAGGAGAGCTGAACATCCCCAACTCCTGCCGTGTGCCAGGGGGTGAGCCAGCACAACACCAGCTCACCAGAGCAGCCCGGGCAGAGGGGCAGCTCGGGGGCAATGGAACAATATTTCACTTCCTGGGGGAAAAAATCAGGCTATTGGTCAAGATGTTCCTATGGGAACTGGTATAATTTCATTTGAGTGATGGATTACACAGGAAAACTCTGGGGAGGTTTGAGATGATGGACTTCCATCTGACCCAGCCTGGCAGGCTCTTTCTCTGAAGTTAGCAGGCAGTTCTGCTCCTGTTTTCTATTTTGTACAACCATTTATAACCATAAATGCTTTCTATTTGATATAATTTTCCATCCAGGGGCAGCTCTGAGCCACTGGTGTGGCTGCAGCCCTGGAACTCCCCCAGAACTTTCCTATTTGCCCATTTCTGACCTTGGAGCCCAGCAGCACCGAGTGACAAAATTCCAGATCTTGGTTTCTAATGGGTGTTTGTGCTGCGGGTGTAAAACACAGGCACACGTGCAGCGGGCAGAAGAAAGCTAATTTTATTCCTCTTGAGGGGATCAATATTCCACAGTAAGGAAAGTTATGTATTCCCAAGCATCCTTTGGGAAGCAGCATTTCATTATGCCCATTATCATAACAGGCCTCTCTACCTCCCTGTCAATATTTGGCTCTGTCAGGCACTGTCTTATCTAGAGAGTGAAAAATCCATCCCTGTGACAGGAGGGAAAGCACACAAACCCCACCTGCTCACTTCGGTGTGAGGCTGCAGCCCAGCAGTGCTGGAGGAGCCAAACCAGTGATGGAATTACAAGAACAAGCCTGGAAAGAGAGCTGTGAAGCCCCAGGCTTTATTGTCATCTAATATTGTTAATTGTCATCTAATATTGTTAATCTTTTTCATACTAAGAAGTGCTTTATTTATTAAATAAACAGGTTCTTTTCCACTTCTCTCAGATAAATTTTTTTCCTGAACCAAGAAAGGGGAGGGAAAAATGGATAGAAATGGAGAAAATGACTTTGGAAGGATTCATACGTGTTCACACATCACTCAGCAAAGGCAGCATTTTAAAAAGGTTAACACCTTGGCAGAGTTAATTGCTGTTCTTCCTCTTAAATTCCAGTGTAATTTCTGATTTCTTCCTCTGTTGTTGATCATTCAGCTAAGTAGATTTTAAATAAAACAAATATTTATGCCAGTAAAGCACACAAGGGCTTCAATGTTTAAGTAAAGCAAAGCAATTGAAACTTCCTCGTGTAAATATTGAAGGAAAGCAAAGCAAACAAACCCAGAGACTCACATGGCTGAAGGAAACTGCCTTAAAAACCTGAGGTTACACACCTCTTCCCATATAACTTCTGTATTGTATTCTATACGATTTTATTCTATTCTATCTACATTTTCTTTTGCTGGGCAGAATGGAGAAGGCAAGATCAAGGTCTTGGAAGAATCATACTTGGGGTAAAATGATCCTGTATTTGGGGATCTCAGGGGTGCTCCTGTATTTGGGGATCTCAGGGGTGCTCCTGTATTTGGGGATCTCAGGGGTGCTCCTGTATTTGGGGATCTCAGGGGAGCTCCTGTATTTGGGGATCTCAGGGGTGCTCCTGTATTTGGGGATCTCAGGGGTGTTCCTGTATTTGGGGATCTCGGGGGAGGCCCGGGACACGGAGGCTGCTGGGGGAATTCTGACTCCAGGGCAGCCAGAGGCAAAGCAGCGCCGAGCTGGATGGAAGCAGCACCTCACCCCTCAGCCCTTATTAATCTATTAGAAATTATATCAATTATGCCACTAGCACAAAAAGCAATTATCAAAATATTTTGCTAAACATCTTAAAAAATGTTATTTACCAAAAACCACTCGACTGTATCAAAGCCTTGACAAAAAGCTCTCCCAAAATTAATAAATATGTTTGATTAGCGCTTTCACGGATGCACAGATTCTGCATATGGGAGCATTATAGTGCATTTTATTATATATAAAGGCAATTAATGTCACAAATTAAGACTAAGCTCTGACTCGGGCTAAATAATTGTCATTATCTATCATACAACATGCCCAGAAAGCTTAACTCTGCAATGATTTTAATGAACAATAAACTTGGCATTTACATACCAAAACAATTTGGTGTAATTCAGTCTCAATAATAAACGGCAACAAAAAAAAATCACTCCCATTCTGGGGGAATGTTTTCCTTTCAGCATCACATGGGCCTTTTTCACAGCACATTCACCAGGCTGGGAAGGGAAGATTTCCTGTCTGCAGCTGGGTCCTGCAGCACAGCCCGAGGGCAGGGGGGGCTCCAGCCCTGCAGCACCCCAAAATCACCTGGGGATGATCCCCAGAGCAGGACAGCTCCCATGGAGGTGTCTGTAACACCCCCAAAATCACCTGGGGCTGGTCCCCAGAGCAGGACACGTTCCCACCCCTGCAGCTCCCAGCCCATCCAGGCAGCACCATCCCTGTTCTGCACAGCCCAGGGCAGAAATTGTGCAGCCAGAGGCAAAGGCACATTGCACCTGCAGGTCCCAGGTGTGAAAACACCCCTGAGAGGGACAAACCAGCCCAGAAACCCTGACAGGGACAAACCAGGACAGAAACCCTGACAGGGACAAACCAGCCCAGAAACCCTGAGAGGGACAAACCAGCCCAGAAACCCTGACAGGGACAAACCAGGACAGAAACCCTGACAGGGACAAACCAGGATAGAAACTCTGCATGGCCCAAACCAGCCCAGAAATTCTGCAGGAACCAAACCAGCCCAGAAA
Source organism: Taeniopygia guttata (assembly GCF_048771995.1). Taxonomy (NCBI): domain Eukaryota; kingdom Metazoa; phylum Chordata; class Aves; order Passeriformes; family Estrildidae; genus Taeniopygia; species Taeniopygia guttata. Next base: position 746,388 of record NC_133037.1, read on the forward strand.
CTCTGCAAGAACCAAACCAGTATCCTGCCACCAGTGTGTACTCAGTGGGGAATGAGACGAAGCTGTTATGGAAACAATGATAACAGTGCACTGATGCTAAGTGCTGCCAATTGTAAAATAAAAGACTCTAAATGGAGTTAAAGGCTCGTGGTTCTGTGTTTGAAAAGGAGCTGTGTGGGTGTAATAGTGTGGTGCAGTTTGTGAAATAAAAATAAAAATTGATCCAGAGTGCAACATCTTCACCTTGTGTCAGCTCTTGGACCAGAGCCTTGCTGGGCTCAGAGACCTGCTTCAGTCTAATGCATAGAAATTGGGGTGGAGGTGATGAAAAAATTCCTAATGCATTCATATTATTAAATATTAACATATACAGATAGTTTTAATACAACCAGCATGGATATGTGGTGATTATCAGTTGTGCCTGTGTGTGCTGCAGCAGGATGCTCTGCCTGGGATGGGGTAAAAGCTCCAATAAAGCCCTGCCTGCACAGCTGGATGGAGGGGCCCACGCTGCTTTTGGGGTGAAAAATGCCAAAACCAGCCTGACTGATCAGTCCCAAAGCCACACATCCCCTGGGGTTGTGTGGGGATCCTGGAGGGATCCTGCAGCAGCCCAGCCCCAGGATGGGTGCAGGGACTCCCAGGGACCCTCTGGAGCTGTGTGGGGATCCTGGAGAGATCCTGCACCATCCCAGCCCCCGAGGGACTCCTGATGGATCCCCTGGGGTTGTGTGGGGATCCCGGAGAGATCCTGCAGCAGCCCAGCCCCAGGATGGGTGCAGGGAATCCTGATGGATCCCCTGGGGTTGTGTGGGGATCCTGGAGGGATCCTGCAGCAGCCCAGCCCCAGGATGGGTGCAGGGACTCCCAGGGACCCTCTGGAGCTGTGTGGGGATCCTGGAGCCAGGATGCTGCTCAAGGTCACCCCTCAAGGCCGAGCTGGAGATCTGCCCACAGTCATTGGTCTGGGTAACATCAACCTCAACGGAATAATTGGGGTTGCTTTCATAATCCTTAAAAAGAGTGCACTTTGCTGTAGTAGTGCTTTCAGTAAAGAATTCTGATCAAGATCTTTTTGTCTAATCATTATCCTAATAAATCATTTACTTTTACATAAATATATCTGGTTTGCCACCCTCAATCCTGCAGAACAGGCTGTGTTAGAGTCAGTAACACCTGTACAGTCTGTTAGACACAAAGGCCTGGCAAAGTTTGGGTCTGAGCTTGGCTCCAGCTGCATCCCAACTCCTCTCTGAGGAGTTTGGGAAGCTGGGGGGTCTTTTCTGCCCCTCATGACTGAATGGGAGGGTTTCCCTAAAACCTGGTGACTTTGCCTGGGGCTCCCAGTCTGCCCAGGGCACGTGTGTGTAACACAGAGTGCCCAGACAGACACAAAAAGAGATTTATGGATATGGAGGCACAGCTTCGAGAGAGCCATTAATGCACCCAGGGTCCCTCATTCCCCATCCCCTCCTCCCAGCAGCACCATTGCCTTTTCCCACCTCAGTCCCCCTTCACCAAAATAAAGTGAAGAACAAACTAATAAACCACTTTTTCCCATTCAGAAAAAAAAAAAAAAAAATTAGAGTCTTTGAGCAAGAAGCATTTGTTTGATGGCAACGTACTTATTTAGCCCAGTGCTGGCTCAGTCCGTGTTTATGGGAAAAGGCAAATGCTGCAGCACCTCTCCCTCATTATCAGCTCTCTGTTAATTGGTTTGTGGCAGCAAAGCTCTACCAGGGTGGTTCCCTCGGAGCCAGCATCAGTCCATCCCATCCCGAGGTGCAGAATGTGCCCAGCGTGGCCCTGCAGTCACAGGCTGTGACATCCTGGCAGCTGTCACAGCTTCTCCTGCCGCTGATTAACCTCATCAGGCTAATTGAGCAAGCTGTCTGCAGAAGATGGGGCTGAACCCCTCCCCAGCCCCATCAGAGCAGCCGAGCTGGAGGTGCTGCAGGTGCCCTGCTGCAAAGGGAATGAGTTTCCTCTCACCTCCTGCCTCAACTTTTCCCTCTTCCTTCCCCAGCTCAGCCATCCTGTGCCTGGCAGAGTGATTAATTGCTCATTTAATTACCTTCTGGAGTGCTGCTGAAGTTGTGTCCTTCGGAGGTCTCAGCAGTGTCAGCAGCTGCCAGCAGCTCTGGAGTATCAGACACTGGCAGGAGGTTACGGGGCACTCCAGCCACTCCAGCTTGGATTTTGGGGCTGCACGTGGCACTCCAGTTTGGATTTTGGGGCTGTCACACACCCCTAAAAGTCCCCTCCGAGCACTTCTCCCCTGCGACCAGCTGCCAGCTCCCCCAGGCCTTCCCCCAGACCTGCTCCTTGTGCACAAGCCCCTCGGTGCTGGGTTTTGGATGTCTGACAAGGTCATGAAATAAATGTTAGGTCACAAGGGGGAAGGGGGAGGGAACGACTGGAAAAATATATTTATTGGAGTAAATAAAAAAAAGTTAACCAAAATCCTTTATTGATACATTCTTGGATAATATCACAGGATCCAGAGAATGGAAAGGGAGGGAGGAGGTTGCGGCAAAGATTGGTTTCACTAAATTGGCACATAAGCAGCAAGATTAACGAAATTACTTATTACAAACAGTAAAAAACATACATGCTTCTGTAAGTCCTTATCACACTGGTCAATCATGGTGGGGCATCAACAAAGAAAAACTTCAAGACATGTAAAAGCCATATTCTTTCCTCCAAATATCCTAAGAATCGTTGAAATTATTGCAAAATAGTCATATACCTTAAAGAAAAGAACAAAGTAGAACACAAATACAAATATCAAACATAAATTATTAACATGTACCATAAAATACATTACTGGCATGCATTCCAAAGATCAAGACCTCTACTAAAACTCAGCAAAAATCTTTCCTGCTTCCTCTGCAGCCCATCAGAGGTGTGAAGGGGGGGGACAAACTTCGCCAGCACAGTTTTTGGTCTTTAAATTCTTTTTTTGTTTGTTTGTTTAGTTAAAAAAAATAAGGTATATGGATTGCAGTGATACAAGAATAATAATACAAGTCATGTACACAGGTCTCAGATCCGCAGGTGTCGGTTGGTTTGAGAGGTGCCGAGAGCACAGGGCCTCAATGAAACTGTGCATCCAAAAAACAAACAGTGACCTCGAACAACATGGATGGCAATATGCAAAAATCCTCACAAACTGTACAGAGAGTTCAAAAACTTGCAGTCTGGAAGTACATAGAAAGACAGAATTAGCCCCTTAGAGTCCAGAGCAGCCGGGCGCAGCCGGCCCAGGGAGCCGCTCCTGAGGCGCGGCCACGGCGGCCCCGAGGCCACGGCGGCCCCAAGGCCATGGTGGTCCCACAGCTGGAACAGTCCCAAGGCCATGGTGGTCCCAAGGCCATGGTGGTCCCATGGCTGGAACAGCCCCAAGGCCATGGTGGTCCCAAGGCCATGGTGGTCCCATGGCTGGAACAGCCCCAAGGCCATGGTGGTCCCACATCCACGGCAGCCCCAAGGCCATGGTGGCTCCAAGGCCATGGTGGACCCACAGCCATGGCGGCCCCAAGCCACAGTGGTCCCAAGGCTGGACAGGTCCCCAGGCCACAGCAGCTCCAAGGCCATGGTGGCCCTGTGGCTACGGTAGTCCCAAGGCTGGAGAGACCCCACGGTCACGGCAACTCCAAGGCTGGGGAGGCCCCAAGGCCACGGCGGCTCCAAGGCCACAGCGGCTCCAAGGCCATGGTGGTCCCAAGGCCGGGGTGGCCCTGTGGCTACAGTAGTCCCAAGGCTGGGGAGGCCCCAAGGCCACAGTGGCTCCAAGGCCATGGTGGTCCCAAGGCCATGGCAGCCCCAAGGCCACAGCAGCCCCAAGGCCCGGCCAGGCCCATGCCAGGCGGAGCCGGCAGCGATGCAGGAGATCCCGGGGGCAGCCTGGAGCCGGGCTCCTCGTGCCTGCCCCGTGCCCGGGCCCCGTCCCCGTCCCCGTGCGGGGAGCTCAGCGAGGCAGGGCGGCTGGTGGCCCCACGGCAGCTGGGCCTAGATCACCAGGTTGTTGTAGCTCACGTATTTCTTCTTTGCAGCAGGGCCTGCAAGAGAAAGACACAGGGGTCAGAGCCTGTCCCCTGAATGGGGACACACCAGGAATGGGACACACCAGGGACAGGGACACACCAGGAATGGGACACACCAGGGACGGGACACACCAGGAATGGGACACACCAGGAATGGGACACACCAGGAATGGGACACACCAGGGACAGGGACACACCAGGGATGGGACACACCAGGAATGGGACACACCAGGAATGGGACACACCAGGAATGGGACACACTGGGAATGGGACACACCAGGAATGGGACACACCAGGAATGGGACACACCAGGGACAGGGACACACCGGGAATGGGACACACCAGGGACAGGGACACACCAGGGACAGGGACACACCAGGAATGGGACACACCAGGGACAGGGACACACCAGGGACACACAAGGAATGGGGACACACCGGGAATGGGACACACCGGGAATGGGACACACCAGGGACAGGGACACACCAGGGACAGGGACATGCCCGCAATGGGGACACGCCGGTGGCTCCAAGCCCCCGCTCCCACCGCAGGGTGCCGGGCAGGCAGCTCCCAGGCCAGCCCCAGCTCCAGCTCTGGCTATAAACTGAATTAACAGGGATTGATTTTGTCAGGCTCCCACGGTCTGGGTGACTGCGCTGCTCAGGCACCACAACCAGATCCTATTAAGATTTCTTTTTTACAAAAACAGTGACATTTCCTGCAACTGCTTAAACCTCCTGGGCTAAACTTGGCTTTTCTCATGGATAAGGTGATTCTTATTCAAGTTTTATGACTTCTGAGAATTTTTCAATATGGGAATGAAGGCACCAGCTTTCCTAATTATGACCTTCAAATCCAATCTGCTTGCAAACAGAACGAAATCAAACCAGTCAGAACTTTATGAGCGCTGCTACTTGCTCCCGTCAGGAAAAACTGCAAATATTTGCAGCTGAACACAAAGCAAAGTGTTCTGCAGTGCTCTGGCAACACGACAGATCCAGGACACAGAACTGTGTCCCTTCCTGAGCTGGAGGGACCCAGCAGGATCCCCCACCCAGCCCCTGGCCCTGCACAGACACCCCAAATCCCACCCTGGCCATCCCTGGAGCGCTGTCCAAAGGCTCCTGGAGCTCTGGGGCTGTGCCCATTCCCTGGGCAGTGCCAGCACCCTCTGGGGGAAGGACCTTTCCCTGAGCTCCAACCTAAACTCCACAGAGACCAAAACAAGAGCCTGGATTTCCAGTTATCCCAGTTTGCTAAACCACTGAAGGCTAAATCCCACAGTCTTTGGGAGAATTTGGCATAACTGAAGCAGTTTGCTGATTATTTCCAGCCTGCTAAACTGGGGGAGACTCCACTCGCATTTTGGAGGAGGTTTTTAATGTGGTGTGTTTCATTTTAAAACCTTCTCAGGAAGATTTAAGAGACGCTGTGGAAGGAGGGGCAAGAACAACAATTGGATTTTTTCTGCAAATGTGCTTTTCAAACTTCATTGGGTTTGGGCCTCCTGGGGCTCCTCTCAGCCCCTCTGCAAAACCAGACCCAAACAGGACATGGATTCCACAGGGCTCTGTGTGCTCCCCTGCATGCTCTGCATCCCTGCCAGCCCCTGAGCATCTTCTGCATCTCTGGCAGCCCCTGAGCATCCTCTGCATCCCTGCCAGCCCCTGAACATGCTCTGCATCTCTGGCAGCCCCTGGGCATCCTCTGCATCTCTGGCAGCCCCCCCAGCACCCCCAGCCCCCAGAGACCAGACACAGCTCCCTCTGCTCCCCACCCTGGGGTGTCCCCAGGCAGCAGTGTCACCAGTCAGACACCAGTGCTGGCTTCTCAGAAACACCACCCCACAATTCAGACTGTTCTGAGCACACTACAGCCCAATACCCGCATTTCCCGTGGTGTTCACTGGTTCACTGACAAAGACAAGAAGGATTTTAGCCCCAGGTATTTCCAAGATGGACATGGAGGAGCCTCATGTGGAGCTGCAGCCCTTTGCAATATTATCCTGAAATCCTCATTCAGCTCTTTCCTGGTGCCCCAGACAGGAGTCAGTGCTGTCTGTTCAATCAAGGACTGATCCCAGAAGGGCTGATCATCTTCAGTTCCCATTAACTTCTCTTGCACACGAAGGTGTCCAACATCTGCCAGGATAAAACTCATTATCCTTCCAGGCTACACTACAAATATCCAATAAACTGGGGAACGCTATTAAATGCCGAAGAAGGGTAAAATGAGCCTGGGAAAAAAATGTCATCACGGAACAGGTTGCACAGTAATTCCGTGTGTTATTTTGTGATGCACTTCAGCTTTACCCATTACATCTCCAATTTCAAGGAGCAGCAGCGTTTCTATGACAGATGTAGATGCTCCCACTGTGAGTTCAGATCAGGCCACCCCTCCAGTGTGGCACATCTGAACTGGTGGTGCCGGGTATTTCTGGGGCTCCCAGCAAAACCAGTCATGCTGCTGACAAGTTTTCTCACCAGTTCAGCCCCAGTACTCCTCTCTCACTTCCAACAGGACAAGGAACCACTGGTGCCAAAGGGATGGAGCCAAGGAATGCTGTGGGTACCTGGATGGGCTCTGAGACAGTGACACAATCCTTGGCACGGCCCTGCCTCACCAGGATAATGGAGCTGACAAAAGCATCATCCATAATTCAGCTGCGATGATCAATAAAAGATGTGGGGTTATTTTCAGAGAGGAAAGACAATCTTCCTTGTTGGAAGGCTGTTAGGCCAGGAGGGATCATGTCCCTGGTGGTTCTGCTGCACTTCCCCACTCTGCTCCTGCACTCACTCCAGCAATCTGCAGCTCTGTGCTGTGGGACTCAGACCCAGTCAAAAAAAAAGAAACTGAGAGTTTCTAGCCAGGCAGACGCCTGGGAAAAAAATAGAGAGAATGTAAATAATTATTTATCTCTCTTGTTCTCACATTATTTATAATTAAGTTCTATCACTGTGCATCAAGCACTCTGCACCAATAATATAAGTTATTTTCACTTCAAAACCAATAGATTTAGCCTTTATAAAACTCTATATAAAAAACCCAGTATATTTTAAAGAAATCAAAATTTTACTCTCAACAGCCTTCTAAGTAAGTCTTGTCATCCCCGTCCTACCTCAACAACAACACCGTGCGACTTCCAACACATCCCAGCCTTGGACAGCTCGGGAGAGGCTCTGCCTCGGTAATGAATGTCTCCTGAGTCACAGCTCATCATTAGCACTGCCAATTAGCACCAGGTATGGATCTGATTTTCCTCAAAGAAATTAATTTACATGAAAATGGGGGACGCTAATGAAACATCATGCTTGAATCCAGCAGACACAGCACTGAATCCCGCTCCTGGCACGGCACTGAATCCCGCTCCTGGCACGGCACCAGATCCCGATCTCTGTGGGAATCCAGGGCTTCCCTCTGGCTCCTGGCAGGGCTGGGACCCTGGCAGGGGTCAGGAACCCCCCTGGACAGAGCCCCCAGAGACACTGGCTGTGATCTCTGCCCATGGAAAAGAGTTTTCAATCTTACAGGATGAATTACCAGCTCTGAGTGGTTGATATAAGCAATAATTAAGTGTGGCACGGGTGCAAAAGTAAAATTTTAGGATTCTAGATTAGGGGTCCAAAGGGGACAAGATGGAGGAAATTGGGTGTGCCTTGTCCTTTTTCTCCTTCTTCATGCCCTCCATGTTTCACTGTGGTGTTGGCATTTTTCTGTTGGTTCAGGCTGGGGACACACTGTCCAACGTAGGTGACAGATATTGGCACGTTATTGTAAATCCAGCACAGGTAGTTTGTGGTATTTAATGTTTGTACCATCCCACTGAGGGCAGAGCCCCACACGCTGCCCTGCAGGACAGAGCTGCGGCAGGGCAGCAGAACATGTTAGAGATAAACAGAATAAACAACCTTGAAACAGCACAGACCAATTATGGCTTCTGCTTTGGCAGTGGGGCTGACAGACAGAGACTTTCTACAATCTCGGAATCACCAATACCTACAGATTCCGACAGGAACCCCAGAGGGGCACAGGGAACCCCAGACAGGCACAGGGAACCCCAGAGGGGCACAGGGAATTCACTCCTTCCCAGCAGCAGGGGCACGGAGAGCCTACAGCCACCCCCTCCAGCAGTGGGGAACAGGATGGGGAACAGCTGCATATCCACACCAGTTATACATCAAAAACAAATACACAGAGGCAAAAATCCTCTTTGGACTTATGAGTTTCATCACTTGACTGGTTTTCATTATCTTGGGCACAGGTCACAAAGAAAGGAGCTCCCACAGCACCCCAGAGCAAGGCAGAGCTGTCAACAGTGACTCAGAGCCAGATGTAATCACTTGCACTTCAATTTTATGCACATTTGTAACCTCTTCCACGCTTAAAGAGCAAAGATTTACAGTGCAAGAAATGAATTTTATTGCAGGCCCCAGGCATTTCGAGCTATCAAACAGATGAAACATCATCTCAGCATTGCCAGCTCCAAGCAGGGACAGACACGGGGATGGCCCCGAGCCTGGAACTCCTGCTCTGATTCCCTCTGCAGTCACTGGGGCAGATAACTCTCAGCTCCTCTCTTTCATTTCCTTAATTCTGGCTTAGCAACCCATATCATCGGTGCCAGGCAGAGCAGAGGCTGATTATTAAATTCTACTTCTAGTCCATCTAAAAGCAAAATGGAGCTGCATGGCTTTTCCTCGATCTCTGCCAGAAAGACAGAGTTATCCCCATGCTCTGCTGCCTTTAAATTGGGGAATTTAGATGAGAGCGAGCTGAAAGCAACAGCCCTAAATGATTCTACGTGCCTCAAACCCCAACAAATGGGATGAGGCTTGGAGAAAATAATTTAAAATTTGGTATCTAAATGTAAATGGATTATTCTTTCACATTTTGACATCTCTCTTGTTGTGCTGCCACAGTGTTCTGGCACCTTATCAGCTCTCAGTGGCTGCACTGCACAGAGCCATTTCACTGCTGTGCTGCTGGGTCCCTCCAGCCTGGCCCTGAGGCTTTGATGCACAGGAGCAATGGAACGTCCTGTTTGAATCACAGAATAAAAGTAAACTAAATAACAAATATAACATTCAGAGAAGTGTGATCCTCCCTAATTGCTTTGCAGCCTTCTCCTATGGATTCTGTCTTTGGCTGTCAGGCTCCCCTGGCACGGCTGGTGCAGCAGCACAGCCAGGGCCAGCAGTGGCATTCTGGGGGTGGGGGATGATCTCACTGAGAACCCCAAAGCTGGCTGGGAGTGCCAGGGCAGCTCCAGGAGCAGAGAGCCACAGGAGCACCCTGGATGTGCCCGGCTCGCCTCAGGGTGCTCAGAGTGCAATTAATAATGAACCCCTTCCTTCAGCTCATTAGAATAAGGATGTTTATGCACGTGCATGCAAATGCCCAGAGCAGGGCTGGGCAGATGCTGCAGGTGTATTTCCATCGAGGAGCCCTCTCATTTCACAATCTCTCTCATTTCACATAGATTCCACTCCTAAATTCCTCCCATTCTATCCGGGGCTACGTTTTACCTTTAGGGCTCCCTTATTACTGTCCCTTTCACCACAGCCATTTCCCCTGCCCGTGCCAGAGCCCTGGCACCCCCAGCCTGCAGAGCACAGAGAGAGTGGCAGCATCCTCCGGGTGAGCCCTGAGCTCAGGGGACTGCCAGAACCCGCACGGAGCAGGGGGACCAGGAACAACCACAAATATTCAATATCCCTCCCGGGCTCCCTGAGTGAGCAGCGCTTTGAAGTTCCCAGAAGGATTTAATGGGAAGGAAGAGCCCCACCTCACCGGCTCCCCAGGGCACAGGGGGGTTTGAGGAAGGCTTTTCTTTCCCAAGTCTGCTCTAGCTTCCAAAGCTTTCAGGCAGCAGCAGCAGCTCTCAGGGGTGTGCTTTTAATTCCTCAGGCTGGGCTACAATGCTCTTTCCGAGGGAGCTGGGAATGCATCCGAGAGGAAAAGTAATAAAAGCAGCTCTTGGATGAGATAATGGCATAATAATAGCATCAATTCAGGTCAAAGTGGCAATGACCTGACCCTCTTAGAGCTCAAGGCAGCGTGGGAGGGTTTGAGTAGACAGAGCAAGTGTTTGCTTTGGTGTCCTGCAAGTGTGCTGGACTGAGCCCAAGCTGCTGCTGAACTGCTCTGTCACTGTCACAGGGTGAAGGAACCCTCAGCTCAGACAACACAGGGCCAGCAGCTCCATCAGACCACGCCTGCACTGCAGCACAGAGCCAACAGCTCTGCCTTTGCTTCCAGCAGAATATTCCTGTTCATTCAGGGGAGCAGGCTCCCCAGGAATCCCAGAAGCATGGCAAGCTCCACATGCCCATCACCCCAGAAGGATGGAAAGGTTGTTCTGCACAGTCCCTGTGCACAGGGCACCCCTCTGCAGAGAGGCAAGAAGAAGGAATGGACTCCTGCAAAGCTGGGCATGTTTTCCTCTGCATACAGATAAAAAATGGACTTGGGCTCACGCACAGAGCTCTGGCACAGTGGGACAGACAGAGCTGGAAAGCTTTTCCTAATGCCACAGGGTAACCTGACACTTCCCTGACACTGCCCCGTGGACAACAAACTTCAGCTGTCTACAAAGACAAGCGAGAAAAGATCCTATGGAGCACAGCACAAATCATGCTGTTCCTATTTCCAAGAGAGTGCAGCTAACTCCAGCCCTCCAGCCTGAAGAGGATTGCAGCCCACTGAAATCCCACTGAAATCCCACTCGAGACAAGGGCAAAGCAGCACCTGGGGATGTCAGCCCTGCCAGCCCTGAAAATTTACACTAAAGTATAAACCAGGAGGTGAATGACTTACTGTGATGCCTCTGTAACAATTTCCCTCTTGGATACAGGGAGCACTTTGGGTTTGTCCTGGTTTTCCAGCACTGGGCAGTAAGGTCAGACCTGGGGGCAGCTGCCCTTGCTGGGAAAGCACATCCCTGAGCAACGTCACCAAACTCCCACAGCCTCTGGCAGGAGCCATCCCGTGGCAAAGGCAAAGCTCTGCTGCTCTGAAGGACAGGTGAACCCGGTGGGGAGAAATGCTGGGGTCTGACTCCAGCTCAGAGGCTGAATGATTTCTTCATTATAACTATGCTATAATACATTCATATGCTATTTAAAGGAGATACTAAAACTACAAACCTACTTTTTCTAACTACCATAACTCACTCACAACTTGTGCCCCTCTCTGAGAGCCCAGCCCCAGTGGGGTTGGATTGGCCATCAGCTCAAACAATCTTCACCAGAATTCAACCAAGCAACACCCCAGGGAAACAATTCTGCAAACACATTCCACATGGGAAAACAAGGAGCAGAAATAGAAATTGTTTTCTCTTTCTTCCCTCTGTGTTCCTCCATGAAAAAGCCCTGAGAGAGAGAAGAGTGTGCTGGCACAGCCGTGTGCCTGTGTGAGTTCCCAGGAGCTGTAGCAGCGATGGGGTCAGGCTGGGACAGCCCTGAGCCCCGGGCTGGGGAGTGCTCCCGTTTGTCCCTGGCCAGAGGTGGCACTGGCCAGGTGTGATCACTCAGCAGGGCCAGGACAGCTCTGGGCACACAGCACAGCACAGCATTGCTCTCTGGCAGCCTCCAGGAGCTGCTCCTGCTGAGCTGCAGGGAGGATCTGCAGTGCCAGACCTGCTGCAGCTCCCCAGCTCAGGGACCAGCTCTTCCAGCCACCCCTCGGCTTTCAGGGGTTACAGGGGCACCTCGGGAGATCAGTCCAGAGATGAACCTCCCCACCTGGACCACCAACAGAAACACAGAGCCAGGCCGTTCACAACCTGAAACAGCAGCAGGGTTTTGTCAGAAACCGACCTGTGCGACTGAGATTTGAGTCAGGAAATAAAACTGATAGAGAAGGATTAGTTGTACCCTTCCAAATGAAATCTAAAATCCACGAAGTACAGCACTGCTGAAGAACATCCATCTCGGGCACCTCTGGCTGTCTCCCTGTCTCCTGTTTGGCTGCATCTCTCCCCATCTCCTCCCTGTCTGCTTTGCAGATAAGAACTCTGTGTCAGGCAAGGCTTGGCACTACGTGCCCCATCAGATCAGGGATTGCAGCAAGGCTGATAGCACCTCCAGCCCTGAAGGACTGCAGAGGGGCAGGGGCAGAGCTGTGTTTGTGCTCGCAGGGGATGTGGGGACAGAAATCCTGCTCCAAGTGCAGGGGGACGTGGGGACGGAACCAGGGATGGAGTCACTGCACAACCCTCACCCCAATCCAGCCCCAGAGCCTGGCCTGCACCAGAGCACGTGGAGCTGGAAAGGTGCACAGGATCTCAGGAAATGTGTTTCCAAATGTTTATGAGACTGTGGCAGGGAAGAAACAAACCCAACTCATGTTCCTTAATTGGAGCAAACCTGCTAATTCCAGCTCCATCCCTACTGCTGTGTGTGAATGCTGGGGCTGCAAAGACAACAAATGCAAGCAAATTATTTTCACCTGCTTAAAACAAAGTCATTAACAGCACTTTGGTGACTTTACCTGGAAAGCCAGGCTCTGCAGAGAGCTGTTAGAGCCAAGTGTGAAAACAGTTTGCATGAAACATAATTAAAATTATGACCTGAGTGATGGCTAAAACATCCCCAAGGAGGCCTGGGAGGCAGAGTTGTCAGAAAACAGACTCAGAGCTGTCGGAAAACAATTCACCTCTGCCTCCTGACTGTGTTGCTGAACTGGCTCCAGGATGTCCCCAGTGCCTTGTCCCCAACCCCTGGGCACAGCCAGGGCTCCGTGACTGCCCTGCCCTGCCAGCACTGCTGTACATTTGTGTTCCAGACGTGTTCCAGCACATCTCCCAGCCTCTGTTTCCCAAATCCTGGGGGTGCTGTGGGCATCACCACCCTCCCAGGGAACAGCTCCTCCCCAGAATCCCAGCTCACCCTGCCCACTTGCCATGGGAAGCCATTCCCCGTCCTGTCCCTCAGCCCCTGGGGATATTCTCTCTCTCTCCTTTGGAGGCCACAATTAGGTCACCCTGAAGCTTCTCCTCAGCACTCCCAGTTCTGCCAGCCCTTCCATGGTTATACAGAATCACACAAGCAGTATTTTCTCACTCACCCCCAGGAACTCCTCTCCCTTCCTGCCAGCTGGCCTGCTTCAACTCCTTGGCAAAGGCTTGCAAGTAACAAACATCTTAACAGGAAAATCAAGAATGCTCATGAGGTGCAGAGCGACTCAATTCACTGGAAAATGTATTCCTGGTGTACGACTCTGTTACACAGTGTCTGACAAAATTACACTCCGAGCTGCGCTGTTAAACAGCCCAATTTTGCTGCAATCAACATTTAATTTTTTAGCAGAAAGTCTTGATTTCAAATACCCTGGAAATGTTTAACAGCTGATATTAATAAGAGCCCAGATTGAATGCAGGGCTCTTTATCCCGGGGACATGATAAGCATCGTGACAAGTGGTGTAACTATGGCAACTTTATCTTTCCTATTTCTTTTCCCCTGAGCAGCAAGAACAGGCACCTCAGTGGATGCAGTGCCAGACTGCTCCCAGCTGAGAGCTCTGGGCCACTGAGGGGAAACTCAGGCAAGGCTCAGAGCCCGGGCCCAGGCTGCCTTCCTCCCCTCTCACCCATGGTGTGCTTCGTGGGCATTTACACGTGTTTAACCAGCTCCCTTCTTGTTCTTTCCTTTTCCTCTACGGCTGGAAAAGAAGCCCTGCCTTTGCTCCCTGCCCTCAGAGCCAAACACTCTCAGCCCAAAGCTGAAACTCCTCTTTTCCAGGCTGGAAGGATGCTCTCCTGGAGCAATCCAGTGATCCAGGGAGCCCAGGGGATGGAGGTGAGATGGGAGGTTGGCTCTCCTGCTGCTGCAGCTCCTTCCCTGGAGCAATCCAGTGATTTCAGGGAGCCCAGGGGATGGAGGTGAGATGGGAGGTTGGATCTCCAGGTGCTGCAGCTCCTTTTCTGAAGCAATCCAGTGATCCAGGGAGCCCAGGGGATGGAGGTGAGATGGGAGGTTGGATCTCCTGCTGCTGCAGTTCCTTTTCTGAAGCAGTCCCCAGCAGGGAGGGGATGTGAGCCAGCCCTGCAGGGAGCTGAGCCCTGACATTTGCCCTGCCTGGCACAGAGGGAGGCATTCCACACAGACGGGAGACAGGAGAGCCAAAAGCCATGTCTTTGCCCTGATATTACAATCTCCACATCTGACAGAATCTCCCTCACAGCATGTAAGGAGTGATAAATTAGTCAAAGGGGGAACTCAGAGCTACTGAGAGTTTGTTAAGCAAAGGTGAGAGGGACTGGTCCATGAGGTGTAGCTGTGTCTGCTCACTGCTCACCAAGATCTCCCAGGGAAAAAGACCAGACAGGAAGACAGAAAATGTGGAATCAACGATGAATACTTACACACTAACTAATCCTTATTTCTGCTCACAGACATCCATCTCTGCACAGCTTCACATATCCCAGGCACCTCTAGCCACAAGTGTGTTTTTATTCACACATCAGACTCGAAGGTGATGGTTTAAGTGCCCTCAGAATTTCAGTTTTTAAAAAAGGAAACAGTCTGACACTTCCCTGCACGCTACAATCTTGTATTGTGTAAAGTCATGAAAGGTGTGAGACAGTCTGCTGATAATTAATATGGGAGCTGGCAATTATATGAATGTACCGTCAAAAGTAATTATTTTTAGATGTAAAAAAAGAAAGTAACATGATGCCCAAATGTTCAGACAGGAGGGAATGTTCTCTTGGAGGGCTTGGAGCCAGGCTGGGGGAGCTGCAGAGGGACTGGGGACAGGGATGGAGGGACAGGACACAGGGAATGCTCCCACTGCCAGAGGGCAGGGATGGGTGGGAGATTGGGAATCAGGAATTGTTCCCTGGCAGGGTGGGCAGCCCTGGCACAGGTGCCCAGAGCTGGCAGTGCCCAAGGCCAGGGTGCACCTCCATGCAATAATTTTAAAATAAGCACGTCACCATTAGCAGGAATTTGTGACGTTTAGTTTTCCAGTCAGCCATTCCAGAATCAAAATAGACGCAGTGAAGGGCTGTCAAAGTCTTTCAGTTACCAATTTTGAGTGCAAATTCTCATTTCTTAGCAGCCTCCACTGAACAGAAAATCCCTCAAGTGAGGTTAAACACGGAATATTTTCTCAGGCTGCAACTGGCCAGATTTAAAACAAAAATGACACTTCAATCCAGCCAATAATTATTCCATAGCACACACTGGAGCCTGATGAGCTACAGAGCATCTCACAGCTCAGACCCAGAGCCTTCAAAGAGCTGATTGTCCCCAGGGCCACCTGCCTGTCCCCAGGGCCACCGGGCTGCTCCTGGCCTGGGGCTCCTGAGCAGGAGGGGAGCAGGCACAGAGCACTGGGTGTTCCTGAACCATCTCCCCTTCCCACAGCAGCCCCAGGCACTCTAAACCATGTCAGGACTCCTCTCCCAAGAGCTCCCTTCCAGAGGAACTCAGCAGCTCATTCCCCTCCACTGTGCCCAGGGCAGGCAGGGACTCCACAGGGCGCTGCCAGCCCTGGCAGTGCCCAGGCTCCAGTGCCACAGGAGCCAGCACTGCCTGGTGTGTGTGTCCAGCCAGCCCCCAAAGCCTGGGATCAATCAGCACTGCCTCGTGCCCATGTCCAGTGCCCCCAAACCCTGGGATAAATCATGTCCTGTGCCCCCCAAAGCCAGGGATCAATCATGTCCTGTGCCCCCAAAGCCTGGGATCAATCGTGTCCAGTGCCCCCCAAAGCCAGGGATCAATCAGCACTGCCTCATGCCCATATCCAGTGCCCCCAAAGCCAGGGATCAATCAGCACTGCCTGGTGCCCCTGTCCTGTGCCCTCCAAGCCCTGGCACAGCTGCTGGCCATGCACACCCGTGCAGCACTGCTGGGGATGCCCCCCCTGCCCCAGGAGTCCCAGGGGAATGCTGAGCCAAGGCTCTGCCAGCCCCTGCCCAGGCCAGGACAGAGAGCTGCTCCTGCTGCCCTGGCAGCCCCAGCCTGGGTGAGGAGGTGCCAAGTGCTGCAGGCACTGCTGCAGCCCCAGCTGCAACCCTGCAGCTCTGCAGAGCCTCAGCTGCTTCCTTGCCTTGCCCACTGATGGACAATTCCTGCCTTGCCCACTGATGGACAATTCCTTTCCTTGCTCATTGATGGACAATTCCTGCCTTGCCCACTGATGGACAATTCCTGCCTTGCCCACTGATGACAATTCCTGCCTTGCTCCCTGAGGGACAATTCCTGCCTTTCTCACTGAGAGACAATTCCTGCCTTGCCCACTGATGGACAATTCCTGCCTTGCCCACTGATGGACAATTCCTGCCTTGCCCACTGATGGACAATTCCTGCCTTGCTCCCTGATGGACAATTCCTGCCTTGCTCCCTGATGGACAATTCCTTCCCTCCACTGCCAGGAGCCGTTTCCAAGCCTTGCATTCCCTCCAGAGCAGAGGGGCCTGTTTGTCACTCTCAGGAAACAACCTGCAGCGTTCCAAACCCATCTCCCTGAGCATCACAGCAGAAATTGATACAGCCACGTCACGCTCAGCTCTGTTCATCCCTGCTACAAACACCTCCCAGCAAAACAAGTGTCAGTTCACAGCCAGGCTGATGTTTTCCTGCTCCCCAGCTTTGTTTCTCACACACGGCATCGTTTCATCTGCTTGTTGCTTTGTATTCCCGGGAGGACAAATCAAAGCAGCGAGCAGGGCTGCAGGAGCTGGAGCAGCAGTGCTGGGGCACAGATGGAAAACAACCTGGAGCAGAGGAGCACTGGCAGCACCAGCACAGCCCCAAAGCACCCCTGGCTGTGGCATTTTCAAAGCTTTTCTGGACCAAAGTTTCAAATCTGCTTAAAGAATCTGAGTGGCCAGTTGCTTTTTATAGGACTTGGATGACAGAGTTATTTGTGTGCCTTTGTAGAGAGAAATTCCTTAGATTATTTCCATTATTACATGGAAAAAAAAAATAGAATCTGAGCTCCTAATTATCTTTTGTGCCACTTTTAAAAAAAAGTTTTATTTAAAGAACCGATTTGTCCTGAGATTTAGGTGTTTTCCATCTCTCTCTTTCTCATCTCCTTCCTTTATCAATTTCACCTTCACAGAGCTGCCCTTCCCTGTCTCCTCTTTCATTTGCAGTAATGTTTGAGTGGCCCCTTTGTCCCATTTCCCCAGTGCAGCCCTTGGATGCTCGGGGTCATCCCGGGGTTCATGGGGCGCTTCAGCCCCCCATCCCCTCTGCCCGAGCTGGCAGTTGGCATAATGGCCCTGATTCAAATACAATAAAAACCAATTTGAGCTCTCAGGAGGGCTGAATTGATGCTGGAGCTGGGGCAATTTACACCAGCCAGAGATATTGGTAATTTCTTTTCCTGTGACTCAGAGACTCAATTCAAGTAACACTCCAACCTTTGCTGATAGAAGTTCTCGCCTATTAGGGCCCAGCTAAACATTCTGAAGGCTGAATACAGTGATTTTCCAGCCCTCAGTGCACAGCAGCACAGGAAGCAGGTCAGGTACAAGCTTTTGTAGCAGGGCAAAGCCCCCTGGGCGCACAGGGAGCTGTGAGAAATGCTTATTAACGCTGGCCATCACCTCTCTCCAGCATCAAAGGCTTCCTGACTCCCCTGGAAAGCAGGAATTCCTGGCTGGTGCAGCCACAAGGCCAAAGGAGCTCACACATCACCGATCCCCACCAGGCAGCCACAGCACGCAGGAACAGCCAGCCCTCAAAAATTGTTCACTGCTGCTTCCAGCAAGGCAGGGGCACCGGGCTGCGTGGGGCAGGGCAGCTCTGGAGAGGGGAGGGATGCTCACAGCTGGGCTCAGGGTCTCTCTGCTGCCAGGCAGCCCTGCAGCTGCTGGGGAGGGCTCAGAAAACACCGGCAGCTGTCACATCTGGGGCCAGAATTAGCTTCTGATCATTTGTTTGTTCGTTTTTAAACAAATATCTCCATCCTCAAAGGCTTCAGTGGGATCCAGCTCCAGTGGTGGGAAGGAGACCACCCAGAGCTGGTGCCACCCACGTCAGGGTCTCCATTTCCCAGGCAAACCCCCCATGGAAGCTGTTGGTAATGGGTTTGTGAACAATTTTTAAGTTAGATATCTTTTATAACACATCTGCACTAAGGAACATTTCTAACACAATTATGTATGTAATAAAAATAGTCACAATAATCATCATCATCATCATAATTTGAGAATAAAACAAGAAAAGCTCGGTTTTCCTTACCTTTTTGGAAAGCAGGCAAAAGCTATACAGTAGGTGGAAGAGTGTACCAAGTAACAGACTTTTGAACACTCTTTCTTACTGGTGGTATGGAGTCTACAGGGAAATAAATACATTGAATGTAGGACAGGTCTGGGCACAGGAGCACCCCCAGGCTGCCCTGCTGAGTCCCTGCACTGTCTGCCCAGACTGGGGCACTGGGAGGCAGCAGCACACGGCAGCCCTGGCAGCCAGGGGGGCAGCCCGGGGGGCTCAGTACCCCCAACCACCCAGCCCAGCCTTCCCTTCCCCGCCCTGAACCAGCTCTGGGACATTCTGCAGCTCCACACCCGCTGGCCTGTCCTGTCCTGTCCCTCCTGAGCCCCAGAGGCACTCACAGGTTCCCTGGCATCACCAACAGCCATTTGAGTGTTTTCCTCATGTGTTCCTCATGTTTTCCTCATGTTTTCCTCATGTTTTGGCTGCATCACAAACAGCCATGTGAGTGTTTTCCTCAGGAAGGGGAAGGAGTAATCACAATAAATCTCAGCACAAGTTCAGTGTGGGATCTCTCCCAGTCTGACACTGCTCTGGCAGCACAAACTGGAGCAGAGAGCCCAGCAGGGCACTCCACCTCAGGCTCCACCAGGACCATCTCCCCAAAGTGTGCAATTCCAGCACACTGATGCCAGGGCCGCAGGTCCTGCCCGTGCCAGCTGTGCCCCAGCAGGGAAAGCTGTGCAGTGACAGCAGGCACATGCCAGATGGCAAACAGGAATGCTTAGGAGACTTTTCCTGAATGGATTGAAGGCTTGGCCCTCACCCAGGGTGTGGCTGGGAGCTCAGCCCGTGGCACTGCTGCTTCCCCAGAGCTCCCAGACAATGTTCTCACAGCCAGCCCGTTCCCCTGGGGCTGGGAGGTGAGCTCTCCATTTCCAGGGGCTCTCCTCCCATGGCAATCGGTGCCTTCTTTGGGATTCACTCCAGACCCCTCTCCCAAGTGCTTGGCACGTTCTTTTCTGAGCCTAAATCCCAGCAGATTGGCCCAGAGTTGTGAGCAGTGGTTCCATGGGAGGAGCAGTTCACAGACTTCAGCCTGACAAGCACATCTTCAGCCCTGCCACAGAGGGGCTGGGCTGGAGGAGACCCCAAATCCCATCAGTGCCCCCCTGCCATGGCAGGGACCCCTCCCACTGCCCCGGCTGCTCCAGCCCCAGGGTCCAGCCTGGCCTGGGCACTGCCACAGGCAGCCCCTGCCCCGGAGCCATTGGGGAGGAGCAGAGCCAACCCACAAAGAAATACTGAAATAACATCCCTGGGTTTTCCTCTGAGACAAGATCTTTGAGATTTTTTTAAAAATTGCTCCAAGAATTGGTGCATCCAGGGCAATTTGTAATTCACATTTCCTATTTTCTGATTGCTAAAACTCTGGGAATTTCCCTATTCACAGTATAAAATATATTTAAAGTGAAATTGCTACAAAAACATCAAACCCATTTCTACGTATGAAGAGTTTTGCTTGGATGTTACAACTTTTTTTTTTTTAAGCTCACTAATACAATTTTCATTTTTTTTCCACCTAAAATGGAACTGTAAACAATTTTAATTCAACAGAATATTCAAACTTTAAAAAAGAAACTGGGTTCAGGTTACACGCAGTCATGGCTGATGCCTGACCAGGGGGCTGATCAATAACCTGATCAATAACCTAATCAATGCTACAGGACAGTGACTGGAGCAGTTACACTGGGACTAATGCACCCCACAAATTTAAAACTTTCATTTGGTTTTCTAATAACTGTTATGAACACACAGACCTGGGAATGAACAAGCAGCTGGTGCAGCTGAGACCACGAACAGAGGGAATTCTCTATCAATAATGAAAATGTTTTTAAAAATACGTATTTCACAAATGATAAAAAAGGAGTAAAAGCTTATAAACCAGAAACTCAGAGACTGCACATTTCCTAGCAAACACATTTATCAGCTTTAAAATCCCACTCGGCACATCTGGGCAAGCCAGGGGCCTCTGCCCCTTGTGCCCCTTAAAAACATGTCCTGGTCTACAGCCCTGGGCTGAAAATGGGGTGTTTGACCAGAAATACGGGGCTTAGGTGAGCAGCATTTATTTTTAGTAAAAATATTTCCTTCCCAAAACAAAATGTGGCTGTTCTTTGGTGGGAGGGGAGAATATTCTCAGAAGTCTGAAACCAGCAATAAGAGGCAGCATGGGAGGATGAGGGCAGGAGGGACCCTGGGGTGGCATGTCCCCAGGCTGGGCTCCCACAGAGAACATTGCAGCACCACAGCTTGGCTGCTTTTCTGTTTTGGTCAAGTTTTGGCATGAAATTCTCAGATTTGGGGTTTTGTGGGGGAGAAACTAATTTCAGCTTAGTTGATCCAAACCGTGGCCAGTGAAGTGCACCAGCAACACACTCCCCTGCCCTGGCCCAGCTGGATTTCAAATTCTCTTTTCCTCCCTTCCCTTCCTGAACTTTGCCTTGGCAGAGGGCCCTGAGTGTCACTGGGTAACCCCAGGGCAGGAATTCCATTTATTTCCTCCTGCTCTCAGGCCATGGATAACCCCCATGGAGGCAGGAATTCCATTTATTTCCTCCTGCTCTCAGGGCTCTGTCCACTACAGCTGCAAGAGGCCCCATCTCATTTGTGAGAACCACTTGGTGGCTCTGTCCTTGGTTCTGCACCCCTGTCCAGCTTCCAAGGAGGAATTTTGTTTTTCCAGCTGGAATGTATTTTGTACAGCTGCACGATCAGACATCAGAGAGAAATCCTGCAGGGATGAGCAGGGGGAGGAAAAGTGCTGCATCAGGGATCTGCTGCCTGCTCCCACCCTGCTCTGACAGCAGAGCTGCTGCTCCAGGCAGGAATTCCAGCAGCAGCACTGAGGCAGCAATTCCAGCAGCAGTGAGGCAGGAATTCCAGCAGCATTAGGGGCAGGAATTCCAGCAGCAGCAATGAGGCAGGAATTCCAGCAGCATTAGCGGAAGGAATTCCAGCAGCAGCAATGAGGCAGGAATTCCAGCATCACTGAGGCAGGAATTCCAGCAGCATCAGTGAGGCAGGAACTCCAGCAGCATCACTGAGGCAGGAATTCCAGCAGCATTAGGGGGAGGAATTCCAGCAGCATCACTGAGGCAGGAATTCCAGCATCAGCGAGGCAGGAATCCCAGCAGCACTAACAGGACAGGACCTGGCAGGAATTCCAGCAGCAGCAGCGAGGCAGGAATTCCAGCAGCACTATCAGGACAGGATTCCAGCAGCAAAGGGATCAGTGGAGCAGGGGCAGGGAAAGGGCATTGCTCCACATTCAGGGCTGCTCTTGCACAAGAGCTGCAGACGTGCCCAGACCCTTGCAGCATGCTGCCGAGCCCTGCAGCTGTCTCCTTCCCCAGCTCCTTCCAGATTCAAATGCAAATCAGATTTGATGGCCTCAGTCTGTAATTTGGTGCTGCGCTATCCTCTGCTATGCACATTAAGGAAACTAGAAGTGTCTTTGCCATCTATTTTCCTTTTAAATCGGTGGCAAGATTTGCATTAAGGCCAGATAAAATCCCTAAATGGGAATCTTCAGGGGCCGTGAGGTTTTTGCAAAGCAACTTTGCAGGAAGCAGGATGAAAACCGGGGGTAGCAGTCACTGATGAATTTGGTGCTTGCCTGGGAAGCCGTCCCTGCCTCGGCCAGGTAGGTGCTGCAGGGTTCTGTGCCCAGGGCTGGGCTGTTCCCTCACCCCAGAGGGGAAACAGGGGAGCAGGAGCCACCACAGCCCCCAAACCCTTCCAGAGGTGCTGGGGCAGGGCTGGGGCTGGCCTGTACTCACTGCTGGGGCTCACACCCAGCCCGTACTCACTGCTGGGGCTCACACCCAGCCTGTACTCACTGCTGGGGCTCACACCCAGCCCATACTCACTCCTAGGATCCCAGCCCAGCCCATACTCACTGCTGGGGCTCATACACAGCCCATACTCACTGCTGGGGCTCATACCCAGCCCGTACTCACTGCTGGGGCTCATACCCAGCCTGTACTCACTGCTGGGGCTCACACCCAGCCCGTACTCACTGCTGGGGCTCACACCCAGCCCGTACTCACTGCTGGGAGCCCAACCTGTACTCACTGCTGGGAGCCCAGCCCGTACTCACTCGTAGGAGCCCAGCCCAGCCTGTACTCACTGCTGGGGCTCACACCCAGCCCATACTCACTCCTAGGATCCCAGCCCAGCCCATCCTCACTCCTAGGAGCCCAGCCCACCCCGTACTCACTGCTGGGGTCCACGCTCTCGCAGAGCTCGGTCCTGGCCTCGCCGTTGGGCCGGTCGCTGGCCTTGTGCGACAGGCGCGAGGACATGGTGGCCGCCGTCACCACCGCCTTGAAGCTGCGCTTGCGCTTCTGCACGTTGAGCTCGGGGTGGAAGATGATGATGTAAACCTTGGGCATGTAGAGCATCCCCAGCGCCACCGACGCGCTCAGGTTCATGGAGATGGTGAGCGTGGTGGTTTGGATGTAGAGCTGCGGACAACAGAGAGGGGTTACGGGCCGGGCCGGGCTGCAGCGCCTCACACACACATAAATAACTGCTGGAAAGGGATTTTAACCACTCTGGGTGTGTCACACACCAGGGCAGGACTGCAGCTCCTCACACACAAATAAACACCCACTGGAAAGGGATTTTAACCACTCTGGGTGTGTCACACACCAGGGCAGGGCTGCAGCTCCTCACACACAAATAAACACCCACTGGAAAGGGATTTTAACCTGCCTCGGTGTGTCACACACCATTGGCGGGACTGCAGCATCTCACACACATCAATATCATCTGGAGAGAGGTTTTAACCTGCCTGGGTGTGTTGCACACCATTGGTGGAACTGCAGCACCTCACACACATCAATATCCCCTGGAGAGAGGTTTTAACCTGCCTGGGTGTGTTGCACACCAGGGCAGGGCTGCAGCACTTCAAACATAAATACGCACTGTAAAGTCATTTTTAACCAGTCTGCGTGTGTTACACATCGGGCCTGGGCAGGCTGCAGCAGTTCAAACATAAATACCTGCTGGAAAGGGATTTTTAATGAATGTGCACACATTACACATCGGGCCTGCAGCAGTTCATACACAAACACCCCTTGTAAAGTAATTTTAACCAGTTCATACACATTACACACCACCTGGCCAGGCTGCAGCAGTTTACACACACACACACCCATTTTACACTGATTTTAGCCAGTTTGCAGTGTAGATGTGCGAGCTGGGACCTTTCCCTGCAGGCACCGTGATGTGATGTCCCAGGAAATGCCCCAATGCCCTCCCTGATCCACCACCACCTGACCCTCAGTGCTGGAGGCTTCCAGTGGCCTGGACACAGTCCCACAGCAAACTATGGCACAGCTTTCTTCATTTATTTAGAGTGCAGATCAGACTTGGACTGAATAATTCTGATATAAACTAGGGTTTAGCTGAGCTGTAAGTTATAGAACAGAAGCTATAATAACACAGGTGACTTTCAGAAACACTGATGAAGGTGGGATTTTCTTGCTTTTACTGTAATTTAATTCTCTACAATCCACTGAAATAGCTTTGCAGAGGGTACACAACAATTTCTGTGCTCGTGCCACTCAGCTGTGCTTGTTACTGTGAAAAAATATATTTATGTTCACAATATAAAAATTGTGAACAAAACAAATATATATATATTTCACAATATGTTATTGTGAAAAAAATATTTTTGAGTAAGAGAACCGGTACTGAGATTATTCAAAGAAACCACAGGGATTAAAAAATGTACTCTGCAAATATACAGGGGTAGAAAAGCCTTTGTTATCCCCTTTTTTTTAAACTGTCTTTTCAGAGGACACACGTAACAGATAAACCAGAACAATTCTCACGACTTCAGGGGATTCAGCACAATTAAAGAGCACAGAGGCAGCACAGTACAGGTGAGAGGGAGCTGAAGAGGCAGCAGCACCTCTGCAGATCCTGTTCAGAAATTCAATATCCAGGAAATCCAGAGAGGTGGGAAAACCAGCACACACTGGGGGGATTACTCAGAACCCTCTGTCCTCTTCTGCTCCCACTCAGTGCCCGAACTCTGAGAGAACACAAATGTCTCAGTGCCCATCAGCCCAAATCTGAGAAAACACAAATGTCTCAGTGCCCATCAGCCCAAACTCTGAGAAAACACAAATGTCTCAGTGCCCATCAGCCCAAATCTGAGAAAACACAAATCGGTCCAGCATCATCCGGGGCTGCTGCAAAGGCTGCCCAGCACAGCAGCAGCTCAGGAGTTGGGTTTTATTTTATTTTTCCTGCTGGAAAGGGGTCGAAGGTGAGGTGATTATTTAATCAAAGGGATCTTTGGCAGCACCTCACCACAGTTCCCACCTTGCAAATGCTGATGGGAGATAAAGCAGAGGGAGAAAAGAGCGATTGTAGAACAAGGAGGGATGAGTGACACACAAAGCATCTCATGACAAATGGGAGCAGCCTAAAGATAAGGGAAACTAATAGATATGCTTATTATGCAGAGCCTCAGTTTTATGTGTTTTATCTCTGCTTTGTGGTTTTACCAGTCAGACATAAAAATGCAGTTTACGTGAAACTATTTCATTTCTTATTTCACTTCTTCTGATAAATTCTGGGGAAGCATTTTAGATGAATGCAAATGGATGACTTAAAGTACAAAGGATCAGATTTAACTGACAATGGGACTCTAATAACTCATGCGTGCCTTTTACAGCTGGCTGCTGAACCTGGCAGCTCCCAAACCTGAGATTAAATGAAGAAATTAAGATGCAGATTTAGCGAGAGATGCTCGAACTTGACACGAATGAGAACTGGGACGGAGCTTACTCAGCTCTGGGCTGACACAGCTGTGGCCTGGAGGAGCTCCAGGAACCTGGAGAGGGCATTTAGCAGGGCTGGAGGGACAGGGCACAGAGGGCAGGGATGGAGGGGATATCGGGAATTGTTCCCTGGCAGGGTGGGCAGGGCTGGGATGGAATTCCCAGAGCAGCTGGGGCTGCCCCTGGATCCCTGGCAGTGCCCAGGCCAGGTTGGACAGTGGGGCTGGAGCTCCTGGGACAGTGGGAGGTGTCCCTGCCATGGCAGGGTGGCACTGGGTGGGATTTTAGATCCCTTCCCATGACTGGAAGTGTTGCCAGAGGAAATCCAGGCTTCCTAGAACCAATCCGGAGTTGGTCTCCCAGGACCATCCCCTGCAGGGTTTGAAGCCATACCTGCTAGGACAGGAGGACAAACCCTCCTGAAGGGTCACCCTGCTCAGATCTCCTCTCTCTCAAGCAGACCCTGACTTTTGGCAGATTTTAATTTCACACACTGCATTGCAAATGCAGCGACTTTGAAGCAGGCACTGGAGAAAACCCAACCCCGAGGACATCATTCACATGCAAAAGCACCTAGATTTTATCACTGCTTTTACATAAGTGATTTCCATTTGAATTTTAGATTTTTATGTTTTCCGGATTCTTGCTTTATTCATGCAAATCACAAAAATCGTCTTCAAGACCTTGAGAGAAAATTGGACTGGTCTGGAATAGACACATCTAATAAGGGGCAATTTTTCTAGAGCAAAATACATCCATGGCTAATTCTGCATGAACTGTGATTTCTCTGGGAAGCAAAGCACTGCAGGATCAGGCCTCTGTCTCTGCCAGCCCAGGAGAGATTTCCAGCTGCTGGCCAGAAGAACTGAACTTACAGTTTGTAGAACAACTTAACTCAGAGCTGCAGAGCTTTGAAAAGTCCCTTTAGGAGTCACAAACCCTTTTTGCAGGCTAAAGCTTTGCCTTCAGACAAATCAAGAGCAACTGCTCCTCTTCTCTAATTCAGCTTTCTAAGTATGCACTGAATTGTGTTATGTTGCAATATGGAAATAAAGTGGTAACTTGAGATATTTTTGGACTCGTGCTATTACAAGCCAATTTATCTCACTTTTATATGGGAATTAAAACAAATGTTCTTACAGATGAAGTAGGCGGTTTATAAATCTCTCAGAAGGCTTTTCCAGGTCATCTGAAGATTCTATCCCATCCTTTACATTAATGTTGTGCAAATCTAAGAATGAGAAACACTTTTTAATAAAAATTAAAATTAAAAGCAACTTGCCCTGCACTACGTGTTTGCAAAACCGTGGGAGGTGAAGGGACCTGAATGCAAATGTGGCATTTCGGTGTGCCAGGGGTGGGAGAGGGCACTGCCCCTCCTGCAGGAGCTCTGGACCCTCCCTGGGAGCCCCAAACCCACCTGGTTTATCTCTGCATGCAGGCAGAGGTATTACAAAATGTGGTTTAGGCCCTGCTGCCCCAGCTAAGCCAGCAGTCAGCTTCGAACCTCCCATGTGAAAAATCACCAAAGGTCAAAGCAGTCAGCACAACAAACCCTTCTGCTAAGAGAGCCATTTACCCTGTAAAAAACAAGAAAACTGTCCCATGGGAATCAGCAAACAAAATCTGTAAACTGTCCAAGAGTGAAGGATGTGGTGGGCAGCACAAAGGCCATTTACTGACCCACAAGCTGAGTTTTGGTGGATTGTTACCACTCAGGTTTAGCACTGTGCCTTCTGCTATTTCCTATAAATATGAGCTATGTGAATAAAGATAATAAAGCTCCATGCAGGAATGGGGTCCTGTCTCTGATCCTGCAGCCAGCCCTGCTCCTGCCCCCAGAGCAGCAGAGAGATGAAGGCTCAGGTGCTTTTCTGCATGCAGGAATGGGGTCCCGTCTCTGCTCCTGCCCCCAGAGCAGGGAGATGAAGGCTCAGCCTCCCTGCCCTGCCAGGGCTGCCCAGGGAAATGGCAGCATATGGGGCAGAGTCCTGCCAGCCTGGCCCAGGGTCAGAGCAGCTGAGCCTTAAGGTCCTGCCCCACCCAGAGGTGCAGATTTAAATCCTGTAAGATATTCAGGGATCTCTGCCCTCCTGTGCCCCTCGGGGTGCCCTTCTCCCATGGCACACAAGCAGTTCCCTGCTGAGGTTTGGGATTTGCCCAGAAGCCCTCAGGAAGCAGCCAGGGCTGGGTAGGACAGCAGCCCTGAGGGAATGAGATGCTCAGGAGGCTGTACAGGTGCCAAGGTCTATAAACAAATCTGATGTACAGACAAATGGCAGGAGCTGTGCTGATGACAGCTGTCACAGCAGAATGAGGGGGGCAGGCACAGAGAGCCTTTGGGATGGCTGGGGGGTGGCAGGGAACCAGTCCCAGCATTTCTCTAGAAATCCTGTGCTTGGCAATTCTACACAGGTGCCCCTGAAGGCTGGGACGGGGCTTCAGTGTCAGAAAATGTCCCTTCAGGGGCTGCTGTGCAGCCTGGCAGTGTTGGGGGCCCAAAGAACCCCAGTGCCCCATGCCAGCCTCAGGGACTGGGCTGCACATCCCAGAATCCCGGAGTGCTTTGGGGAAAGGGACCCCAAATCCCACCCAGTGCCACCCTGCCACGGCAGGGACACCTTCTCTTGTCCCAGGCTGCTCCAGCCCCAGTGTCCAGCCTGGCCTTGGGCACTGCCAGGGATCCAGGGGTGCCACAGCTGCTCTGGGCACCTGTGCCAGGGCTGCCCACCCTGCCAGGGAACAATTCCTAATTCCCAGTAACAATTTATGCCAACAGAATGAGAATTCCTGGAAGAGAAGCATGTAAAAGACCAAGTGGCTGAGGGCAGACTCATGTCCCAGCCCCTGTGGCAGCAGGGGTGCAGGGATGCTCTGAGGGATCCTGTCCCAGCCCGTTCCTGGCAGCAGCGGCTCAGCCATCCGCAGGAAAACTCACTGCTCAGTATTCCCAGAGAGTCCCACCTGCAGGGCCACCCACAACGGCAGCCAGCACTGGGGGAACAGCACTACGAGGACAAATTCCCAATTCCCAGTGCCTGCACGCTGAAACTGCTCCTCCTGATGTCACCTTGTCAGAGCCACTATTCATTCTCACGTCCCAAGAGCACCCAGCACATCGAGTTTCTCAGCTTGTGCTTCACAGGCAAACGTGTGGAGGAGCGTGGAAGTGAATGTCTGTATTTTAAATATCTCAGCTATTCCAGCTAAATATTTTATACAGCTTGTTCCCTTATATTAGGAACCTCCTT
The DNA here is from genome assembly GCF_048771995.1 of Taeniopygia guttata. Taxonomy (NCBI): domain Eukaryota; kingdom Metazoa; phylum Chordata; class Aves; order Passeriformes; family Estrildidae; genus Taeniopygia; species Taeniopygia guttata. The sequence goes on from NC_133037.1 coordinate 774,720, forward strand.
GTGCAAGAAATTTGCATGCACCAAAAATAAACATTTATGGCTTATATCTATAACTTGTGTGATAATACAAAATAGCAAATGCTGAAGCACTTGCTCTGAGGATTCTGAGCAGATGCAGAGAGGAGGAATTTTGTCCCTCCAGCCTGCGAGAGAACCTCTGACAGCTTATCTGGAAGGAAATTAAATTAGCCAGATAATTGGACAGAGCAGCAATGGAAAAAAGCAAGTGCTGCTTTCAAAGAGCATCTGATGGCTGCGAGAGGAGCTGCAGCAGTGTCAGAGGCAGCCACAGGTGCCACAGGTCACCCAGCTGGTCCCTCTGCTGCCCAGAGAGCTGCCCTGGCTCCCTGTGGCACCTCTGGGGACAGCCACGGTGCCCAGGGGCTGCCCGGGGTCACCTGGGGACGGCTGGCCAAGGAAAGCACAGGGCTCAGGCCAGCAGAGGGCTGGAGGTGTCTGGAGCTGGTGCCACCCTGGAATTGCCTGGCCTTGGACAGAGCTGGGATGTGCAGAAGTGACCCTGCGAGGGCAGGGAGGTTTGCAGCGAGCTCTGGGCACCCCAGCTCTGTGCACCCCAGCTCTGTGTGTCCCAGCTCTGTGCACCCCAGCTCTGTGCACCCCAGCTCTGTGCACCCCAGCTCTGAGCACCCCAGCTCTGTGCACCCCAGCTTTGGGCACCCCAGCTCTGTGTGCCCCAGCTCTGGGTGTCCCAGCTCTGTGCAGCCCAGCACCGTGCCCAGGGCAGCATTGCCCTGCCACCTCCATCCCCACTGACAGCTCAGTCACAGCGGGGCCTGCCTGGATTTCAGGCACAGCCAGGGGGAAGAGTTCCAGAAATCCCATTATCAGTCCTCAGAACTGTCTCACATCTCTTGTCTGCCATTCCTGTTTGTGATCATGGCTCTAAAATAAGGTACACATCACTAAAAGAGACAAAGTGCAGCACGAGTAATGTACATCCTCCACTTCCATTATTAAAATAATGGCTTTTCCCTCTCTCATGGGCTGAGCACTTGGCTTTTTTTGAGCTAGAAATAATTCTTCATCTGTCACTTCTTCCAAAAAACAAACAAAAAAAAATCAAAAAAAAAAAAAAAAAAAAAAAGGGAAAGGAAAAAGAGCAAGCCTTCATTTCATTGCTCCCCCTCGCCACTGCACTGCTAAATTGACTGACACACAATCTTGGCATTTTCGGGTATTCAGAGCCAGGCTCTGGCTGCTGTTGTAAATCATATTTCTCCACACTTATTGCATTTTATTCATTTTATACATGACCAGAGATTAGAGTTCAAATGAAACAGATTTTGCTATCCTTCTTATATTCCAAACGTCACCAGTCTAGAAATCTTTAATTTTACTCACTTCAACTGTTGAATAATTCAATGTAAAAGGAGAAAAAAGCAGCCCTGCAAGCCTCAGCTGGGAATTTGGAGGAGACTCCCGTGAGCCCCGGGGCTGTGTCTCTGCAGGGTGTGGGCACTGCCCGTCCCACTCGGGCTCTCCTGCCCACCCATCCATCTGCAGTCCTGCCAGGATGAACCCCAGGTATTTCGGCCCCGGCTGTGCCCCTGACACGGGCAGAGATCCCCACAGAAGGTTCAGCTTCAGCACATTTTCTGTCCTTTCACTGCAGTGCTGCCTCCCCTGAGCCACCATGGGAATGTTTGATTCCTGTCCAGCCAGTCTGGCCCACTTGGAGGGCTCTCCCTGAGATCAAAGTGCTCTTTTCAGAGACACCCCAGTTAATAAATCCCCTTTGCCTCCCCCTGCTCCAGCAACTGAACATCCTCCATCTCCTGACATGCCAGGCTCACAAAACCTCACCCCAGACCTGCCCCCATCCGGGGGTCACTGCTGGCACCAGCTGGGGACGTTTCTGCCAAACTCACCCAACTTCCTCTTGGTTTGGCACCCCAGGGTGCTCATTTCTGGGAGCAGGTACTTCGTGTGCAGCCTGTGCCCCTCTGTGACATCCACATTCTCTGGGCAGAGACACAATTCTGTCTCTCAGGAGAAGCACAGAGAGAAGAAGAGGAAACAATCTTTATTCTGCTCCTTTGTTTTGCCCATGTGGAATGTGGTGTGGGGATTGTTCACCTGCAGTGATGGCTGGGCTGGATTCTGGTGAAGTTCTTTGGGGTCAGTGAGCAGAGATTGTTCACCTGCAGTGATGGCTGGGCTGGATTCTGGTGAAGTTCTTTGGGGTCAGTGACCAACAGGACCCAGCTGTGGCTCGGGTTCTCAGCAGAGTCAGGGGTTTGAGTTAATTAGGTAAGTAAGTAAGAAGTAAGTATGTAGAATAGTATAGCATCTCTTTAAATATTAAATAACATATTTAATAGTATAAAAATTGTATTTTTTAAATAGTATATTAGTATAATATAGTATAGTTTTAACAAAGCTATCCTTCAATATAAAAAATAAATAGTATAAAAAATAGTATCTCTTTCAATAGTATATGAATGTAATATAGCATAGTTTTAAAAAAGCTATCCTTCAGCCTCCTGTTCTGGAGCAGACAGCATCATTTCTTCCCTGAGCCGGGGTTCCCCACATCTTACTACCCAGCCCCGGCTGTGGTCACCTCAGCTCCCCCAGTGCTACAAATCCCAACAAGTCAGCTGCAATCTTTCAATGTCACTGAAGTCTGCCCAGCCTTATATTGAGAATCTACTCCATATATTTGCATACAAAGTAAGATCTAATTCTGCTTGGAGACCTTCAGGGGAATTTGAAGTGCAAGGCAGTGTCAGTGCAGGAGGGGGAGAGGGAAAGGATGATCCTGCACTTATTACTTCTCTTTAAAGACCTTGGAGTAAGCACTGGCAATAAAGAACACTGACAAATATACATATATGAAGCAAGCCATTTTTCCAGTGACTTTTGAAATGATAATGTAATCATTAGTTAAACCAGAGCATTTACATATTGCTACTTAGAAAAAACTTGTTAAGGCTGGACATGTCCTCTGGCACCACAGTGCTGGGTACTGAGCTGGGGGCCTAAAGGCTGCAGTCCCATACCCAGAGCAGCCAGCAGTTCAGCTGTTCCAATAACTGGGTTATTGATTCATTTCTGTATTTATTAGCATGCCCAGAGCAGCTGGGGCTGCCCTGGATCCCTGGCAGTGCCCAAGGCCAGGTTGGACACTGGGGCTGAGCACCTGGGACAGTGGGAGCTGTGCCTGCAGTGGCAGGGTGGCACTGGGTGGGATTTAGGCTCCCTCTCAACTCAAACCATTCCATGAAAATGATTTCATTTTCTGAAAGGTGAGAGTGAACAGCTGAAAGAATGGAACATTCCTGGCTAAGGCAGCAAAGCCTTTGCTCCTGACCAGCCATCCCTAACAGTTCAAAGCCTGGCACAAGGAAAAGAACTCCTGGCATTAAAGGAAAGCAATTTAAACATCAAAACAATAAAAAAGGAATGGTTGGAGACGGGGTGTGGGTGGCAGCTGAAGCCCCACACGGGCTGGACCCACACATGGCTGCTCAGGTGCCCCTGCAAGAACGATGCCAACAGCTCAGCCTCAAGCTCTGCCAGCAGTCAGCAGCACCCCTCGGTGAAAATGCCCTTCACGAGGCTCTGTGCCACATCCAGATCAGTGCCATGCCAACTCTGTGCCACATCAGCTCTGTGCCAAATCCAGCTCTGTGCCACATCAGCTCTGTGCCACATCCAGCTCAGTGCCACAGCAGCTCTGTGCCACATCCAGCTCAGTGCCACAGCAGCTCCGTGCCACAGCAGCTCCGTGCCATGCCAGCTCCTATGCCAGCTCCGTGCCATGCCAGCTCCCATGCCAGCTCCGTGCCATGCCAGCTCCGTGCCATGCCAGCTCCGTGCCATGCCAGCTCCGTGCCATGCCAGCTCCCATGCCAGCTCCGTGCCATGCCAGTTCCGTGCCGTGCCAGCTCCCATGCCAGCTCCGTGCCAGCTCAGTGCCACGCCAGCTCGGTGCCAGCCCCTCTGCCCTTTCCCCTCCTCTGGCGCATCCCACGGAGCGGCCCGGGCAGGAGAGGCGCCGGGAGCGGGGCAGGCTCGGGACGATGCCCGGGCCCCGGAGCTGTTCCTGCCCCGTTGTTTATCCTTCCGAGCGGTGCCAGCTCTGATGCCATGAGGTCCCTGATGGAGCCAGCCCATTCCCGGTGCCACCCGAGTGGCACAATGTGAGCGCCGTTGCCGTGGCAATGCCCAGCGCATCCCAATTCCGCCCGCTCCGCGCTCCGCCGCACGCACATGATCGGCCATTGTTATGCTAAACCGGGAATGGGTAATCCCACAAAATACAAGATCATTTAGGTGCTCATTTAAATGAGATTTAATTACCAAAAGCCTATCGTTTTAGGGCCTGCCAAATTCCAGGCGTTCCAGGACCCCCCGTATCTTTGGGAGGTACCCGTGCGCATCAACGCTAAGCCAGAGCATCAGGGAAGCGCTTCTGTCTTAATTACCTAACACTGCCTTTTTATTGCGAGAATAAACCACATCCCCGGCTCAGATCCACCGCTGCGGTGACAATTTCCAGCGGTACCCAAAGCGTTCTGCAGGGCGGCCTGACGGGCGGGTCCCGTCCCCACCGAGCGGGTCCCGTCCCCACCGAGCGGGTCCCGTCCCCACCGAGGTGATCCCGTCCCCACCGAGGTGATCCCCTCCCCACCGAGGTGATCCCCTCCCCACCGAGGCGATCCCCTCCCCACCGCAGCTCCCACTCCCCATTGCCATCTCCGAATCACCTCCCCACGCTGGGGGGGACCCTGAGTGGGACAGGCAGACCCCGAGGTAACCCCATATTCACTCCAGTCCTTCAGAGCTCCCTGTGAGCTGCTTCCTTTGGGGTGCTCAGGCTGAGAGCAATGTGGGGAGCAAAAGCCGAGTTTTATGCCCAAATCAGCTCACAATTTAACTCGCCCGTGGCACACGAGTCTGTAGCTGATCAGGTAAGTTTGAGGAGGATGGAAAAGCAGAGCCTGGCTGGTTATTGGTGCCTCGGCACTGTGACCCTTCCCCAAAGCCCTTTGCTGCCCTATTGCACGGCAGAGCTGCAGCAGCTGCAGCCCCTGATGCTGCGGGACGGAGCCTCCAGGAGCCTGAGGACATAAACTGGGTTTGGGATGGCCTGTGCCAGTGCTGGCACCGTGAGCATCGAGCTGGGGCTCTGAGCCGGGCTGGGACAGAGCATCGAGCTGGGCTGGGATAGAGCATCGAGCTGGGCTGGGATAGAGCATCCACCGAGCTGGGATGGGATATGGCATCGAGCTGGGCTGGGATAGAGAGCATCGAGCCAGGCTGGGATAGAGCATCCATCGAGCTGGGCTGGCTGGGGTTCTGCTCCAAGCTGGGCTGGGCTGGGACAGAGAGCATTGAGCAGGGAGCATTTGAGCCAGGCTGGGATAGAGAGCATCGAGCCAGGGTTCTGCTCTGAGCCGAGCTAAGCTGAACTGAACCCAGCCCAGCTGAGCTGAGCCGCTCTGCAGGGACCTGACCCAGTCCGTGCTGTGCTGGTACCTGACCCAGTCTGTGCTGTGCTGGGACCTGACCCGGTCCGTGCTGTTTTAGGACCTGACCCAGTCCGTGCTGTTTTGGGCATCACCTCCTGAGCCCGAGGCCACAGACTGGGCTCCGGGCAGCCCCTGACCCAGCAGGACACACAGCCAGGCCAGGCTGGGCTGGGCTGTGCCCCGGAAAATGCTGATCAGAGCCAGGCCAGACTGGGCTGGGTCTGCTCTGCACCCCTGGGGACATCTGCAGGCCGGACCTCCCTTCCTTATCTCCAGTCGCTATCAGAGTTCATCTTCCAGTCAATAAAACCTGCTAAAGCAACATTGATTCCCAAGTTCTGGAGAATCAAATCACTTGACTTCCTTGGTCCTCCAATTAAGGCACCAGAATAAATCTTAACTACTCCCTAATACCAGTTTCCACAAGACTTTCTTCAGCTCTAATCACGTTTAAGCACCTTGGCTAAAGGAATTGATTTCCATTGCTTTTCCTTCCCAGCACCGAGGAGAGTCTGCAGAGCTTCCAGTGCATCTCCTCTCCAGCTCGCTGCTGAATTACTGCTGCCAGCTCCCTTGTGGAGCAGGATCTGCTCCCCTCTAAAAAGAGCTCTCTTGTCTGCAAATGGCATTTAATTATCTCCATTAAACATTGCAGGCTGCTCTGATGCTGGAGATGTAAATCAGAGGGAACAAGAGGAAGATGAGAGCCTATTGTTCATCGCATGTTTTGTTCTCCTACTCCCTCTGCACTCTGTTAAATAAGTGTCTCCAGAGGTAAGGCCAACGCGGAGCTTGTGAACACTCGAGTTATTCAATTTACAGCACACACATTATTTTGCACTGGTGAAACCGTGAGACTCGGGCTGGGCAGGGCCAAACCTCAGCTTCCCCTGCTGTGGCAGAGGCAGTTAAAGACTGAATGGATGGTGTTTAATGAGCAATTAACGGCGCAAGAAAAGCTGTTACTGCAGAAATATAAACACTCCCCAAATCACTTTTGACATGGTAGGGTTGGGATGCAAATTTTTTGCTTTAGTCTCCAAGAATTTATTGTTGTTTCTCTTTAACCTTCTGCCTCAAAGACAAAACGTGAGGCAATTTCTATGACTGAGCATGATGGTTTCTATTTATATTATTATTACATGCCTGCTTAAACCACTTAAAACAACAAATAAATCCTGCCAGTCAGTATTTTTGCATCCATCTCTTACGTATATTCCTTTTGCTTTGCACTGGATTGGCCTTGCTAGACTGGAGATGCTCTTTGCAGAGCAGCTCCTTTCTCCCCCTGCAAAGGCAGCTGTGCTCAGCCCTGCTGTGCCCAAGGAGCTGATGTGTGTGGCACAGCATCTCCCACAGCTCCCTGCAGGACCCACAGAGCAGAGGAGAGCTTTGCTGTGTGGAGAGGAGATTCCCTTCCCAGTGCCTCCAGCTGGGCATTTTTACTGATTCTGGAGGAAACTTCTGGCTGAAGGAGGGTAGGTTTGGGTTAGATATCAAGAAGAAATTCCTCCTGGGAGGGTGGGCAGCCCTGGCACAGGTGCCCAGAGCAGCCCTGGATCCCTGGCAGTACCCAAGGCCGGGCTGGACACTGGGGCTGGAGCACCTGGGACAGTGGGAGGTGTCCCTGCATGGCAGGGTGGCACTGGGTGGGCTTTGAGGCCCTTCCAACCCAACCATGAATATTCCACGAATTGCTGACTCCAAGGCTGAATGTCCTCTGCGCCCACACTGGTTTGGACAGGACAGTGCCCTGGCAGTGCCCCTGGGAGGTCGCTCTCTGTCACACACATCCCACCAGCTCTCCAAGCAAGACTTCCCCTGGCCCCTCCTGCTCCTCTCCTGGCAGTTTTCCTGCTCCTTCCATTTGTTCCTGTTGATTCCAAAACAAAGAGAAGGAAAAGGATGCTCCTTCTGCAGGGGCTGCTCCTTCTGGGGCCCTTTGCAGGCTGCCACTCACAGGAGAGGACAGAAGTGCTCAGGGACCAATTCCTGCTGCTGAAAGCCCTGATCCAACCAAACCTTGACTCCAGCATCCACATCCATCCATTTTCAGCAAGAACACCTACATAACTCCTGTTGTGCCAAGGGAGCCCTCCACAAAGGCTTGGCCTTGCTGCTGCTGAGCTCAGAATCAGCTGCCATTGTTTGTGCCACAAATACAGATCGTGTTTGTACAGCAGCGGGGCAGAGCCGGGCTGTGCTCTGCTCTCAATCGGGCTCCAGGATGCTCTGCAGGGGGATGAACTCTGCTCCAACAAAGCAGCAGCAAGGGGAGCCAAGGCTTTCTGCAGCCAAACTCGCCCTGAGCTCCATCCCAGCCCCAGCAGAGCCCCTGTCCTCTGGCTGCCCTGCAGGGACAGTCCTGCAGGGACTGGCACAGGGACGTGCTCTATTCCTCTGGGAAATGGGTTTTCCTTCCCACAGACCCCTGTAGCTGTGACCATGTTAGTTTAACCCTTCCTTCCTTCCGTGACCCAATTCTCCTTTCCTGAGCAGGAGTCTGGGTAAGGCTCTGCTCTTCCTTGTCTGCTCCCTTTCCCTCTTTCTCCCCTGGAACCCTTGGAGAATAAACGTCTGGGACCACATCAGGGGTTAGAGCCTCTTCTGGAACCTCTTGCCTTGCCCTGAAACATCCCCCAAAGCCCTCTCAGATCTGGGCTAGTCTCGTAGCTCGGGGGGCTGTGGGGGTAGGTGCTTCAGGAGTGAGCCCCGACACCCCCCTGTGCCCTCCAGTGGGGCTCTCCCCAAAAACACACACTGCCAGACAATCAGGGCTGCAGGGACGTGCCAGTCCCCCTGGGAAGCCACATCACCTTTGTGACACACTTACCTTAAGCCTTGCATAGGCAGGAAATTCAAAATATCCATTAAAATCATAGAGTCACCTCTGGGATCGCCCAATCCCAGCACCACCCCAGCAGCACCACCACGTTCACCCCACATCCCCTCCTGAAGTGCCACATCCACACTTGGGACACTCCCAAGGACGATTCCTGTGGAAATCCATGAGCACAAAGTGCACAGAGATTCAAACAAACTGAGCCTCCCCTGTCTGCAGCGACTTATTCTGCCACTGATTCCTTCTTCACTAACTTGAAGAGCTGTTCTGTAACTCCACAGCCACAGTTCCTGTGGGTGGCTGCCCAGAGTTAATCCCAGCCCAGTGTTAATCCCAGCCCAGTGGTAATCCCAGCCCAGAGTTAATCCCAGCCCAGTGGTAATCCCAGCCCAGAGTTAATCCCAGCCCAGTGTTAATCCCAAGGCAGGGTTTTGCAAGGCTTCCCTTGGCTGCCTCAAGAATTCAGCAGAATTCTTGGAGAAAAGCGCCCGGCCCCGCCCGGCAGCGTGGCATGGTCGATGCAGGAGCTCTGCTGGGGAAATTATCTTGTCAGCCCAGCGAGTTTGACATTCAGAGATATCACAAGGCAAGCAAAGAGAAAAGTTTCATCAACACAGTAATTACTGCCCTGGACTCCACGGAGCCGCAATTATTTCCCGGTGAGGGGCTGTCAGTCTGTGCTGCAGATAAAAACTGTTGATAGGGCTGCCAGGGGCCCGTGCAGAGTTGGCTTTTCAGATGTAAAACCCTCCTGGCAATGCTACATTTTCAAAACAAAAAAAAATAGGAACAAAAAAAGTATGTGTCAACACTGTGCATTAAACACCCACACGTTTTTTTCCTTTCAAAATTGTGTTGCTTTTTAGCCAGAGGCAGTTAAGTAACACCAGAGATTCCAGGGGCTGGGTGGTCTCTTTGGGTCCCTCCCAGCTGAGGATATTCTGTGATTTTCACCTCTGTAATGCCCTCTCCTTTCTGCGTTCCATTTCTGTTCCTGTCTTCCAAATAATTTCTTTTTTTCTGTCTCCTGGGAATGGAAAAGGCTGGAATTATCACAGCAAAGAGATCCCTCAGTGCCAACATCAGCCATCAAAGCAGCCCCCAGGGGCTCCAAAGGGCCCTGTGACAGAGCAGCACCGCAGGGACAGGGCTGAAGTGCCCGGGCACAGATCCTGCAGTGCCCGGGGAGAGATCCTGCAGCTCCTGGGCACAGATCCTGCAGCTCCTGGGCACAGATCCTGCAGTGCCCGGGCACAGATCCTGCAGTGCCCGGGCAGAGATCCTGCAGTGCCTGGGCACAGATCCTGCAGTGCCCGGGCACAGATCCTGCAGTGCCCAGGGAGAGATCCTGCAGTGCCAGGGCACAGATCCTGCAGTGCCTGGGCACAGATCCTGCTGCAGGAGCTGGCATTTCACCCAAGGGGTTCTGGTTCATCACCTGCCAGCTGTGCCAGCTCTGCTTGGCTGTGCCAGCCCTGCCAGCTCTGCTGGTGGCACTGCTGCCGGGGGCAGCCCCCCTCCCCAGGCAATTTCGTGGAACACGGCTGTGGCCCCGGGCTCTGCCTGCTCGCTGTTGCAATTAGATTTTACTACAAAAGCAGATATTAACATGAAAGGAGCATTACAATGCAGCAAATGTGATAAAGCCGAGCAGCGCTCCGTGTACCTCCTGCTTCTGCTCTTTCAAGAATCCTAATCACCGTTAATTTATGGTCTTCTGAGGAGGATCTAATTACTCCAGTCAGGCCTTATTTCACTCCGAGTGCGCACGTGTGTTCTTCCCTGCCTTGGAATACCTGCCTTGACTGCAGACAGACACAGACCTGCATTTTCTGCAGCCTGCAGCCTCCATTCCTGGCTGAGCTTGGGTGGGAGAGCCCCAGACAGGATCCAAAGGCAGGAATTTCCTTCCCAGGGAAGCCCTGACCTGGGAATACAGCACTGAGGGTAATCTATTTATTACAAAAATGTCCTTGTTTTGTCAGCACAGCATCTGAAGGGCAGAGGTGGGCTCCTTCCCCACCATCCCTGCCGTGTCCAGCTCTGTTGCCAAATCCCCCCTTCCCTCTGCTGCCAAATCCCCCCTTCCCTCTGCTGCCAAATCCCCCTTCTCTCCAGTGCCAGATCCCCCCTTCTCTCTGCTGCCAGATCCCCCTTCTCTCCAGTGCCAAATCCCCCTTCTCTCTGCTGTCAAGTCCCCTCCTCTCCCCAGTGCCAAACCCCTCCTCTCTCTGCTGCAGCTCAGTGCCAGGCTGTGGGGCACCCACAGATCCCAGGTGCCCAGGTTTAGGCACCAGCCTTTCCTTGCTGTTCTTCTTTCTCTCTTCCAGCCTTGGTGGCTGAGGGAGCTGTGGCAGAGCTGCTGGTGACTCCTGAGTGAACACTGGGAACCAGCCCAGCAGGAATTTCTGTATTTCCTGGGATGTTCTCTCTTCCAGGAGCCTCAGAGGCCACAACAACTCAGCCCAGCCAGGAATTTCTGTATTTCCTGGGATGTTCTCTCTTCCAGGAGCCTCAGAGGCCACAACAACCCAGCCAGGAATTTCTGTATAACTCCTGGTCGGGGTTAAACACCCGCAGCAGTGACACCTTCAAAACCTCTCCCTGTGGCTGGGGCCGGACTGTCACAGCCTCCCTTCCCCTGGGGAGGCCAAGTGAGTGCAGAAGGCAATAAAGGAAATCTTACTGAGAACTTCACCCAGGAGCTGTGCTTAAAATTTTTGTTTAGTTCTGCAGAAATTGGAATTGAAACTCTACAGAAACTCAAATGTTTTCACAAGGGTTTTGATACACTTTTCAGCAGTGTTGTGCTACAACCTGATAAAAACCTAAGCCAGGATCACTTTAATCACTTTTGTAGTGAAGGTCACCAGCCTTCCAAAAATTCCACTGGTAATTTCACTTCCAGATTTCAATGAACACCTAATTTCTCCTCAGTTAAAATGTGGAACTCCAGTACCCCACACAAGTGGATTTTCTTGAATAGCCTGGAGGTCTGAAGTCACTGAGGTGAAGCTGCTCCTCAGCTCAGGCTTGACTCAGGACAGCTCTAATTGACCCCTAAATTCCAGGGTGTTCTCAGGGATACAATTGAGGCTGGATAAAATTAAGAAATTCGGCATCTGAACATGCAATAATAATAATAATGAAGTGGTGGGTGAAGTGAAAGTGCATCAATGAGAAATTGCTGTTAGCAGAATCCTCCTTTAAACAGAAATTATAAAAAGAATTAAACAAAAGCTGCAATCCCCACTGAGAGAGAGCCCCAGATCATGGCAGACCCGGGCACATTCCCTGGGAGCCTCAAAGCCTGGTTTTCTGCACAATCCAACAGTGTGAAACTCCAACAAATGTTGCATTAAATCCCTCATAACTCCCAAATCCACATATGCAGAGTTGCTATAGCAACTGTCAGCCCAAGCCTTCCCAGGGGAGAAAATAAAAGTGTGCCCTACCTGGCTAATTGGTATTTGTGTTACAGAGAATTGAAGGGTAACTTAGTTCCACCAAAAAATAGAACAGAGAGTGAAGTGCTCCTGTGCTAATGTGACATTATTTAATCTGAACAAGGACCCATTTTGCATGTGCCTTCAAATTATAGTATTTATGGAACACTCAACACAATAAGTAAAAGTGTTGCTGCCAAATATGCCTGACTTGCCCTGCTTATTGATTTGAATAAAAGGGGCATTGAAAAAAAATAGAGAAACAAGAAGGAAGGTGGAAGAGCTGATGGGATTAGAGACTTCAAATTTCATTACAAAACCTACAACCCCCCCACCCAAAACCCCAACAGTTTACAACTGAAAGTTCATCCAAAAATAAGCTGATGGAAGGTGACAGCTCTTTTCCCTATTCCAGCTTTTCCCTGTTTCTCATCACTGCAGGAAGAATAAAGGTCCCAGGCAGGACAAGCACACTGCCTGAACAACAGTCACCCCTCACTCAGAGGCACAATTAGAACTTTTTTAACTTGGAAAAAGCCCCGAAGATCACTCAAGAGAAGAATCCCACTGGCAGGATGTATTTCAGGAGCACACTGACAGTTCTCACTGCCTTGTACACACATCCAGCAATGCTTTTTTTTTTTAATCCTAGCACAATTACTAAATAAAAGCAATCAGAGCTCTGAGGCAGCAGAACCTCTATGAAACATGGAGATACAACAATGACATCCCACATCCAAGGGTCCCATGTCCTGCATCACCAGACAGAGCCCAGGAATCACAGCTGAGCCAGGAATCACAGCCAGCCACGTGTTCCCTCCACTTCTGATGTGGACAAAGAAACAGGCTGAGTGAACTCAAGCTGTAAAAAGGTCTGAAATCTGCTTTTACCACGTGCCACCTCCCCTGTGCCTCGTGGCTCATCTCCATCCTGGGGAAACTTGGATTTCTGGCCTTCCTCCACCTGCTGCATCAGCTCCTGCTTGAATTATTTACCTTTTATGAATGACCTGCAGCACACTGCTAGGGGTTTGGTTGGTTTTGTTGTTGGAGGTGTTATTCTCTACCCTGAACAAGGCAGGTGTTTACAATATGCCTTCTACCTAAGAACATTATGCTTGTATTTATTGATAAAATAAAATAAATCCATCCACTGAAACCCACAGTGTTATATATAACCCCATTGCTCAGTTTAAAAGATCATGCTGCATGAGATTTTTCAGCAGGTGCAATTTCCATTTCAGCACAGCCGTGCCTGGCTAAGCTAAGCACAATATTTTCCAGAGGAAATATCTGACAGGAAATCAGTGGCAAGCACCAGAAAGCACAATCCCTGCACCCCCACCCAAAAGGAGTGCCAGGAAAGGAAGAAAAGCAGCAAAGCTCCTGCAGCACAGCTCTGGGCAGGGCAGGAGGGGGAAAACCCCAGGAGCAGGGCCAGCACTGGGGCTTGGCACTGAGCTCTGGTCCCACAGCCCTGCAGGGACACAGGGACAGGGACACAGGGACAGCTCCTGGGGCTTGGCACCAAGCTCTGGTCCCAGAGGCACAGGTGCCCACCCGAGTAGTTTTTTACGGTTTTCTCTCTTACATCTTGCATTCAAAGTGATTTAGTTAGGAGACGCCTCTTTGTGGATAGTATGACAGCTAATTCCCACTTATCCTACCATAAAGAAACAATTGAAATGGATGCAACAATAAAACTAATGGCTAACGTGATCGCTATCGATCATTTGCCAGTTTTTAAATGAATGGCCCACAAGCTAAAGGGAAAGGAAAATGGTGCCACAGATTGCCCGTGAGTCGGGAGCAAGCTGACCGAAGAGCTCAGCTGGAAATCCACGGAAAGCTGAGCACACACGTGGTTCCAGCCACGCTGAATCCTGGCCACCTGTGCACTCTCACCTACCTTTTCGGCTGACTGGGCAGTGCCAAAAAATATTGGAATGAAGGCAAGCCATACTATACAGGTAGTGTACATAGTGAATCCAATGGGTTTGGCTTCATTAAAATTCTCTGGGACCCCCCGAGTCTTGATGGCATAGACAGTGCACGTCACCATGAGCAGAATGCTATAACCCAAGGAACAAATGATCTGTAGATCCGTAATGTCACACTTGAGAACTCCTCTGGCCTGGTCGGGGTTCATAGTTTTCTGCTCATCATAATCTATGATGATGTTGGGGGGGTCAACCGCAAACCAAATGAAGACCCCGAGCAGCTGGACGGATATGAGGCTGGAGGTGATGGCCAGCTGCGAGGTGGGGCTGATCAGCCGCGGCGCCGTCACCGACTTCTTGCCCTGCTCGAAGATGCGGTAGATGCGGTTGGTCTTGGTCAGCAGGGCCGCGTAGCTGATGCACATGCCCAGCCCCAGGAAGATCCTGCGGAAGGAGCAGACGGCCACGTCGGGCTTGGCGATCATCAGGAAAGTGATGATGTAGCACAGGAAGATGCCGGTCAGCAGCACGTAGCTGAGCTCGCGGCCCGAGGCCCGCACGATCGGCGTGTCGTTGTAGCGGATGAACGTGGCCACCACGAAGATGGTGGCCACGATGCCCAGCATGGCCAGGAAGACGGGGATGACGGCCCAGGGCGAGTGCCACTCCAGCTTGATGATGGGGATGGAGCGGCAGCCGGTGCGGTTCTCGTTGGGCCGCTCGTTGTAGGAGCACAGCAGGCAGGTGACCTCGTCGGCCTGGTACTGGTACCCGTCACACAGCTCGCAGTGCCAGCAGCACGGCATCCCCTTCACCATCTTCTTCCTCTCGCCCGGCCGGCACGGCTGGCTGCACACCGAGGGGGGCACGGCGCGCACCCCTCCACCCCACTGCATCTCCTCGATCTGGGGACAGGACACAAACGGGTTCGGGGTTAGGGCTGCTTTGGGGATGGTTTAGGGCTGGTTTAAGGCTGGCTTAGGGCTGATTTTGGGCTGTTTTAGGGCTGATTTCGGGCTGTTTTAGGGCTGGCTGCACACCAAGGAGGGCATGGAATGCACGGCCCTGCCCCACTGCATCTCCTCGGTCTGGGGGACAGGGACACAAACGGGCTCAGGGTTAGGGCTGGCTTAGGGCTGGTTTAGGGCTGGTTTAGAGCTGGTTTAGGGCTGGTTTAGAGCTGGTTTAGGGCTGGTTTAGGACTGGCTGCACACCGAGGCAGGCATGGAATGCACAGCCCTGCCCCACTGCATCTCCTCGGTCTGGGGGACAGGCACACAAACGGGCTCAGGGTTAGGTCTGGCTTAGGGCTGGTTTAAGGCTGGTTTAAGGCTGATTTAGGGCTGGCTGCACACCAAGGAGGGCATGGAATGCACAGCCCTGCCCCACTGCATCTCCTCAGTCTGGGGGACAGGCACACAAACGAGCTCAGGGTTAGGGCTGGCAGGCACAGACATGAGCTGGGAAGGAAGGAAGGGACTTGGGGGAGCCCCAGCACACAAACCCCGAGAGGACAAACTTCCCACGGGGCACAGTCCTGGCACAACAGCCTGGGGCTGCTGTGTGGGGCTCTGGTCCCTCCTGTGCTCGCTGCCTCAGTTTCTCATTTCTGGTTGTCCTTAAGTCTGATGGAATGGCATAGAGGCCCTGATAAACCACAGAGTGAGAGGCTGTTTTTTATGGGAATTAGTGAGAACATTGCAAACCTTGAGGGCAGGCAGGATTTCCATTTGCAAGGCTGCTCTCCACAAACCTTGGGGCTTCTTACCAGGACAGAACAGAGATCTCCCTTCTTGAACTGCTACTGACCAGGGAGGATTTGAAATGAGGTGGGAATGTGTTTTCTATAGGGATCAGTGAGAAGGGAGGAAGGTCTGCCTTACAAGCCACGTGAGAAACACGAAGGACAAAGAAAATGGTCATCACTGAAAACCACAGTAATTAGACATTCCATTTCAAAGGCACATTCAGCTTTTGAAATGCCACAGGTGCTTCTGGGAATGCAAATGATAAATGATTATATGAAACACAAGGAAAGTCTCACTTACTCTGCAGTCTGGAGAATCCTGAACTCCCAGGTATGAGACAAAGGCTGCCAAGCTCTGTGGACTCACAAATCATTTCAAACTATGCCCGACTAAAGCCACTCACCAAGAACAGGAAGGTTCAGCACTGGAGCCCCAGTGAAGCAGCCCAGACTGGAGCCTGGGAAGGCATTCCCAGCACCACTTCCCAGCCCAGCAGCCCCTCAGTGGCTCCAGCAGCTGCTCTGGGTGTGTGTGTCTTTTCCAAACATAAAACCCGAAGTGAACCAGCAGTGCCACAGCCTGAGCTCCACCTGGGCAAGGCAGGGCCAGGACACAGCAGCCCCCTCCTGGTAGATTTGGGATTTGGGAATTATGTTCTCCCTGCTCCCACACATCCCCCAGCCCTGGAATGCCTCCAGCAAGAGGAACTGGATCTGCTCACAATATATATTCTCATGATGTTCTCTACAGAACAAACATTAACAAGAAATGCTTAGTCTGTCTCATAAGGCCTAATGTAATTGTTCATTTTAATGAATAAAGTAACCCAGTATCTGTGTATAATTCAAACATTGCTGCTTTGCTTCCCTCTGCCACAAACATTTCCATAATAAGCCATTTGTTCTGAACTTAATTGTTTCGCGCAATGTTTGATTAAAATAAAAATCAGTACCAAAATAATTACATTAATGGTAATTAACCTACTCAGGGAAGAAAATAGCCACGTTCCCTGCTAGCACTTCCATAATGATGGTGCCATTAATTACACGGACACGCAGAGCCAGCGGCGAGGACTGGGTGCAGATTTATTGCCACCTCCAGACTGCAGCTCCTAACTCAGCACTTCAAACATTTGTGTATATTCCACTTTGCAGACAGCAATATTTGCATGACTTAGCTCTTCAGGCTCGGCTATTAATGTCTTGTAATTACTTTTTAAATCCAGGGATTTACCATGATAATGGTTTTAAGCTAAGAATATGTCAATAACACATCCTCAGCAGAGTCCTCTGCAAAATATCAACTGAAATCCCTTCAAGAGATAAGAGTGATGATAAGTCAGAGTGGCAGAGAGGATGCAGAGCTGGCCCAGACTCGGTGCTCACCCCACACTGGAGCTGCTTTTCATTTCCCTGCCTGCAGACACTGCTGGGGAAGCCTTGCCCAGCCCTGAGCCTGCAAGGGCTGGAGGGAACCAAACCCCACCAGTCTGACCTGTGCCAAACCCCACCAGTCTGACCTGTGCCAAACCCCACCAGTTCAAACCCCACCAATTCTGGCCTGTGCCAAATCCCACTGGTTCTGACCTGTGCCAAACCCCACCAGTCTGACCTGTACCAAACCCCACCAGGTCTGACCTGTACCAAACCCCACCAGGTCTGACCTGTGCCAAACCCCACCAGGTCTGACCTGTGCCAAACCCCACCAGTCTGACCTGTGCCAAACCCCATTGGTTCTGGCCTGTGCCAAACCCCTCCAGTCTGACCTGTGCCAAACCCCACCAGTTCTGGCCTGTGCCAAACCCCATTGGTTCTGGCCTGTGCCAAACCCCTCCAGTCTGACCTGTGCCAAACCCCATTGGTTCTGACCTGTGCCAAACCCCACCAGTTCAATCCCCACCGGTTCTGGCCTGTGCCAAACCCCCCCTGCACGAGCAGAGCAGCCCACACAGCCCTGCACATCTGGATATACCATACCCATGTGAAATCCACAGCCTGGGTAGCACAGAGCTCCCAGGGACCCCAAACCCCTCTGAGGCAGGCCTGTCCCTGCTGGCAGTGCCTCTCCTGCATCCACAGCTGTCACAGAGGTCTCTGCTGTCCCCCCTCCTGCCCTGAGCATCCCGAGCCCACCGGAGCTCTGCAGCCCAGCCCTGCAGCTGCTTTTGCTCTCCCCTGGCTGTGTGACCCCAACAAAGCAATTCTCAAACCTCCTTTATTCCCCTTTCATTTCTGCTCTTCCTTTGTCTTTCCTTTAGCATTTGTCACCATTTCCAGCAGCCCCACCTGCCCTGCCCCAGAGAGTTCTCTGAGCACTCAGAGCACCATCTTTAATGAGCTCCAAGGGCCATTTGTTCTACATTAAAGCAAGGACATTTCCAGCACGCCACTGAGCAGACAAAAATGCTTAATCCACAGTTTTTGCAAAAATGCTTATTATTATACATTTCTGTTGACACACAATAAAATGGAAAATTAATTATTCTAATGCCTTTATATCTGCCTACAGCTTTGTGTTGTCTTCTTGCTAATGGAAGGGGGTGGACCATGCATCTTCAATATTCATCCTGCAGCCCCTGCACAATATTTTTTTAATTAAAAAAAGAGCATGTGCTTCCAAATGTGCATTTATAACACACAGCTCTTGTCTCTTTAAATTGATCGATTAGGGCAAAACTATCTTCTGAAAGCAAAGTTAATCCAAGGCAACTTTTTGTGGTCCCAGTCTGGAAGGGCAGAGACGAGAGGGACCCCAGCTCGTGTGAGTAATTTGGAGAGCATTCCCCCCCGAGTGCCTGCCAGCCCAGAAACCCTGGCATTTATTTATCCTCCTAATTCCCCAGCTGATTCAAGGACCAGCCTCTTCCAGTCACATTATCTGCTGCTGGTTTTCCCCTCCTGAAGCCTCAGCATCAGTGATTTCCTCAGTACATCTCCTGTGCCAGGCAGAGCAACACAGGGCAGGGAAGGAGGATGAGAGAAACACAAAATTCCGAGGGAAATTCAGCACCCAGCTCATTTAGACCCTAATTATATTGCTGCAGTGATATTAATAATACTAATAATATCAAATCATCCCGCTCAGGTTATGCTCAGTCAGTTGGGCCCCAAAAGAACCGGAGCTGTACGCAGGAAATTAAGAATGGCTGGTGGCACTGCACACTGCCAGGGCAGCAGCTGCTCCCAGGGCAGGGAATTTTCTCCCCTCTGACAAACCCTGCCCTGGGGAGCTGGGACTCACCCAGCTCAGGGGCACCACGAGCTCCCGGCCTGCCCCACCCCTTCCAGCTGCATTTCTGGGAGGAAAAGGCCAAAATCTGGTCTTGCAAAGGGAGGCTGAAGCCTGTACAACCCTTCCCCAGCCAGGCAAATACAGGCCCTGCTACAGCAGGGTGCAATCCCTGAAATTCCCTGGAATTAGCACTGGGGAGCAGCTGCTGGGTGCTGCTGCTCAGGCAGCCCCAGATGCCCCGGCCAGGTAAAGGTGGGACTGCCCAGAAAACAAAGATGCTCCATGGGAATCATCCAGCAGCACTCGCACTAAATGTACACTTCAGTTTAGTGGAACAAAAAACCAAATAAATGAGGAAAACAAAGCAAAGAAAGGCTTCCTCTGGACCCTGTGCAGCAGTTTATTCAGGGCCATTATTGTCCATCATGTGAACAATTAGCTGGGGACACATGAAATTCCACATTATACATCTGATGTCACAGTCCTGCCGCCAGCCACAGCCTTTCCTTCAGAAATCAGCATTCGGGGGCATTTAAATAGTGATTATTTCTGACCCACTCAGTACATGAACCTGTCAGGAACCTCTGTGCTTTGCTGAAATGCTGGAAACTCCGAGGGCTGCTCACATGGGCCTGATGTGAGCAGAGCTTTCCATCACCCTTGGTGGGATTTCTCTCTCCTCCCTAAAGCAAACAGGCACAACACGACACATCTGTCATCATTTCTGCTCCGCCACCCTCGGCACTGGCGTCGGGATGGGACCAAAATTTCATTTTGCAAAACACAGCTGGGTCATGTTTGGGATCTACAGAAGCAGCTCTGAGCCAGCAGTTCCCAGAGCTGTTCATACAGCGTGTTAGAGGAGTTTATTGCAAATTTGATCAACACAAATGGAGACAAAGCAGCGAGTTTTGGCTGCTGTTAATTGCCACCAGACTCTGGGCACCACTGGCAGGTGCCAGCCCCTGATGTGCCACTGAAACCTGGGGCAGGTGAAGCCCCGAGCTGCAGTCCTGCTGAGGTCTCACCACTCCCAGGGCCAGGAGAGTCAGCAGCCACCTCCTCCCACAGAGACAAACACGAGCAGGTGAGAAGGGGGAGCCCAAGGAGAGGAGCAGCACAGGTGCCCCAGTGCCCTGGCCTCTCCAGACACAAACCCACGCTGCTGGCTGCTCCTCCCGGCCAGAAATCACTCCCACCCTGCCAGGGAGAGGGCACAGGGGGCTTTGATCCGGAGGCACAAAGCCAATCATTATTCTGCTGATATTCTTGGACTCTGCTCTGTGCAGTGCCCACAGCACTGCCCACCCGTGCCCATGTCCCTTCAGAGGGCAGACAGACACAGACAGACAGACAGACAGAGGATAATATCTCCACCCAGCCTCCCTGCCAGGGCAGGGACAGACACAGACATGAACCATTTGCTGCCACCTCCACGGCCCTGGGGATGAGCCCCAGAGGTGCCACAGGGATGCTCCTGGAGGAGCTGTGGGGGCCCTGCTGGGCTGGAACCAGGCGGAAGAGGGGTGGGAATATTGCAGAACTCAGCTGAGGGGGAAGAGGGGTGGAAATATTGCAGAACTCAGCTGAAGGAGCTGTCAGTGGGTCTGGCTGGGAGCCTGAGCCCCTGCTGGGTTAGCTGGGTGGCACTGAGACACCCTGTGCTGCTGAGGGTGCTGTACCCACCTTGTCCCTGAGGAGCCGTGCCAGCAGCACCGCTCTGGTGCTCTGCACAGCTGGGGGAGCTTCTCCAAACACAACAAAGCACATCTGTCACTGCAGAGCCTCTCCCCGCATTCAGGTATTAAATAAAGGATATTGCACCCTCAATAACACACAAACTGACGTTGTTACTCCTGCCAAAAGCAACCAAACACGTTCATTAGCCATAAAATATCCCAGCAAAGCGTTTGCTCTTGCATATATTTGCTGACAAAACCACATTAGCCTCGCAAAAAGGCTTTACAGAGGATGTGTAGGCACAGAACCAGCACCTCTTTGGAAGAGCAGGTGATTTATTTTTTAACTCCCATTTCTTACATAACTCATTCTCAGAGTGTGTCTGCCCACAGGCCCGTGGGCACGGAAGGGAACAACACAAGACAAAGCAAAACCTCAAGTCAAGTCTTCTGCTACACCAATTTTTTGCCATTATAGCTTTTATGAGCCCCTTACACTCCAGTTTTCTCGTCTTTAGCACACGTGTAATCCATCTCAGACTCCCTCAGCCTGCTTTTGTATCCCCACACTTTTCCCTGTGGCATTCCCAGACCTGCAGCAGGACCCCAGCGTGTTGTGCCTTGCCAGAGCTGTTGTTACTGCCTGGGCCTGGTCAATCACAGAGGAAATGCCATTTCACCTCTTCAGTTCCGAGCCTGGGGTAAGATTTAACCATTGCCCTGCTGCTGTGCTGCAGCACAAACCTGCAAGGGCAGCGTGCCCTGGCTGGGAGAGCTGCAGCCCCTTCCTGTGGCCAGCAGCCCTGCCCAGCCCAGGTGGGTCCCATCAGGGGTTCTGAGCTGTGCCCTTGTCTGATCAATCCCTTCCAGCAGCCAAAAGCACCAAACCCAGCTGATCAATGCCTTCCAGCAGCCAAAAGCACCAAACCCATCTGCTCAATCCCTTCCAGCAGCCAAAAGCACCAAACCCAGCTGATCAATCCCTTCCAGCAGCCAAAAGCACCAAACCCACCTGATCAATCCCTTCCAGCAGCCAAAAGCACCAAACCCATCTGCTCAATCCCTTCCAGCAGCCAAAAACACCAAACCCAGCTGCAGTCCCAGAGCCCCCAGTCGGGGGTGACCCCAGTCACCGGCTGCAGGTGCAGAGTGTCCCTCACAGTGCCAAAGCAGGAACTCCATCTACTCTGTACACATTCTGCTCCAAAGGGAAAACCCAAGCCCCAGCAACAAGCCCAAGAAAACAAAACCCTCGCAAACAGAAATCAAATTGAACATGTTATTTTAGAAAAATACCATCTGTTGGCAGAATATTCCTGAGCAACAAACATCACTGAAGAGGTGCTTGGATCCAATTCCAATTCAAATATTTTATCAAAAAAAGGCAGGTACAGCCAGGTCTCTTGCCAGCAGGTTAGACAGATAATTACTCTCTTCAGCAGCTCACTATTCATAACATTTATTTCCAAATTCCCTAACAGAGATGTTTATGGCATGTAAATTGATTAGTCTGAGCCCAAACATTCAGGAGGTGTTGAAGTGAGCAGGTTCCACATAAATTGCACAGAGGATTACAGAGTTACTCAATGTACTTCTGTTTGTGGGGAAAAAAGGATTGCAGGGTGGAAGCTGCATCCCGTGTCCCTGACCGTGGTGTCCTGTCCCTGTCCCTGTCCCTGTCCCTGTCCTGCCAGCAAAGGCTCCCCCTGCTCCGGGGCCAGCACTGACCCCAGCTCACCCCATCCCCAAACCCTGAGCCTGTTGCTGCTTCCAAGCAAGGTTTTATTTCTCACTCTGCTCCCCAAGCAAAGAGCAGTGCCAGCTCCTTGCCCAGGGAGAGGGAATTGTGCAGGAGCCCACGCCACCTCCTCGGGGCTTGGTGAGGGGAGCTGGGTCCATGAACAGCTGTGTCCATGGAACCACACTGATAATCATCAGTAATTATCAATACCATTCACCTCCAAGCACTCGTCTGCAGTGCCCTTACCTGTGGGGTGTGAGAGCTGCAGTGCCCTTACCTGTGGGTGTGAGCAGAGCTGCAGTGCCCTTACCTGTGGGTGTGAGCAGAGCTGCAGTGCCCTTACCTGTGGGGTGTGAGAGCTGCAGTGCCCTTACCTGTGGGCTGGGAGAGCTGCAGTGCCCTTACCTGTGGGTGTGAGCAGAGCTGCAGTGCCCTTACCTGTGGGCTGGGAGAGCTGCAGTGCTCTTACCTGTGGGGTGTGAGCTGCAGTGCCCTTACCTGTGGGCTGGGAGAGCCCTTTACCTGTGGGGTGTGAGAAGAGCTTTTCCCATTCCAGGGAATGCAGACCGGGGCTGACCCAGCCTGCCCAGAGTGTCAGAGCTCCGGGGAACAGCACCACAGCACAGCTGCCAGCCCCAAACCAGCCCCTGCACCCCTGCCCTTCCCCTCGTGCAGTTTGAGAAATAAATCTGGGGAAAATCCCCTGAAGGGTCATTGCCACAATAATGACTGAAGACAAATCGCATCCTCTGCTAGTTTTCCCTGGGATGCATTTAATAGAATTTATTTTGGTTATTTCCGGGAATCCGCGACTTCTCTAGACTCCACAATTGTCTTTATTATTGCAAGAAATAATCAAATAATACAAAAGGGACTATCTTAGATATATATTTGTGTGAGAAACTGGGACACTTGAGTGATTAGAAGGGAAGTTAGTGAGAAAATCTCAACTACTGCTATGACCCTGTGGCCAGGAGGCTACGAGGGTGAGCAAAGAGGTCTTTTTATGGAAACATTTAGCACAACAACAGGAATACAAATCAAGCTCCATTAATTTAGCTTTAAATTTTAATGGACCAGGATGTGCAGTTTACATAAAGAAGGATTTGCTTGATAAAATATTAATATTTTTTGCTAAAAGAACCGAAAAGTGCAAGTTAATATAGGTTTCTTTATATAGAACATCAGAAGCTGAAAAGCCCTGAAAGAGCAAATCAAACACAGAAAATATAAACGAGCCAAAATTCAAGGAGAATAAAATATTGTTTGTGATCAGCCTGCAGGAGTGGACCCTCGGTGACCCACATTATTTACCTGATTTAGCAAAAACCATGAAATCATTAAAAATAGAAATAGTTGTGCCTTTGGTTGCACGCAGGGGATGGCTGTGACCCCTGAGGGCAGCCCATGGCTTGTGTCCCAGGCACAGGGGCTGGGGCAGCCCGGGTGTCCCCACAGGTCACAGGGCAGCGTGTGACACCGGGGCCAGAGAGAGCCTGGGCTGGGAGCACCCCTGGGTCACCATGGGGCACTGTGGGGCCACCCTGGGTCACCTCCTGGGTCACCATGGGGCACTGTGGGGTCACCCCTGGGTCACCTCCTGGGTCACCCCCTTGGGTTATCCCCTGGGAGCACCCCTGGGTCACCATGGGGCACTGTGGGGCCACCCTGGGTCACTTGGGGTCACCATGGGGCACTGTGGGGTCACCCCTGGGTCACCTCCTGGGTCACCCCCTTGGGTTATTCCCAGGGTCACCCCTGGGTCACCTCCTGGGTCACCATGGGGCACTGTGGGGTCACCCCTGGGTCACTTGGGGTCACCCCCTTGGGTTATCCCCAGGGTCACCCCTGGGTCACCATGGGGCACTGTGGGGTCACCCCTGGGTCACTTGGGGTCACCCTCCATGCTGGCCCCCGGGTCCCCCCAGTGTGTCCTGGCCACCTCTGGAGGGGTGTCATGGCTGGGCCGTGTCACAGAGCCTGTCCTGTCCCCTTCCAAAGGAGATGTGGCAGCAGAGCCCCAGAAGGAGCCCCAGAAGGAGCCCCAGCACCCCCAGAGTTCCCAGTGCTGCTGGGGTGCGCAGGCTGGCGGAGGGATGCAACCCTTCCTCCACAGCCATTTCCCCTCAGAACACCTCGCTCTGCCTCAGCCCGTGGCTGACGAGCCCATGTTGCAGCATTTTTCAGAGAAAGAGGACATGAGTTATGAGATTTGAGCTACTCCAGTCCAGGCCTCGGATTTGGGCCTGGTGAGGCCTTCAAGCCTCTGACGCAGTTAGAAATTCAGAGTTTGTGGCACAGATAGAAATTCAGAGCTTGTGGCGCAGATAGAAATTGTATTAAGGTGTGATGGGGAGCACTGGGCTGTCTGGGTGTGAATTAGTATAGGTTTATAGTGTAAGGTTCAGGCCATCTTAAGGAAAAGGTAAACAATGTTAGCTTGCCAATCAGAGCGCCTTTGTTTTTGTAAACTATGTAGAAGCTTATATAAACTACCATCTTATCTCGAATAAACAGAGAACGTTTGATTAACCACATTGGTTCAGACCTGCGTTTGTCTTGTCCAGCTTCCCGTTTTTCTGAGATTCCCTGGCTTTTAGCCCAGATGACCCAAAAAGGGCCTTGAAAAGGGCGTCAGGAAGGCTCCGCAGGGAGCCAGGCACAGACCTGGCACACTTCTCCAGGAGCAAAGTGCACAGCCAAGCAGGATCCTGCACCCAGCCAGGCACAGGCCAGCCTGGAGGGTGAGGCTGACACCGCCTCCAGCCTCCCACCCACCACTTCTGGGTTTTTTCCTGAGAAACATCAAAGTGTGTTTGAGCTCCTGAGTGCCTGTTTTCCTTTAGGCACCATCCCACAAAGGCCACCTCACCCACACGATCAAAAGCACCACTGGAGAAGTGACTCACTCCAAAAACATCTCATTCCAGCTTTCCAACTACAAGAAAAACCGAAAAGCATCTGCAAGCGAAAGCCCAGCGGTTTCAAACTACAACAAATCACAGCTTCATTTCTCAAGCTGGCAGCTGGGGACTGCAGACACGCAGGAGTGATAAAATTTGCATGAGCACCTCAGGTCCCTGCTGGTCTGAGGAGCTTCGGCTCTCTGGGTACAGGGGGAAGGCTGCGGGGCAGAGGAGGGGAGACAAAGTGCAGAGCCCATCTGTGGAGCTGTGAGGAACAGCAACACCCCACCAAGTGCCCACGGGAGAGGGAGCAGGAGCAGGGGGACTCACATTGAGCTGCAGGTCGTCTGTCCACTGGCCCACCAGGCGGTAGCCGGGCGTGCTGGTGTTGCTGCTGTGGTACTGGAAGATGTCGTAGCGCCCCGGGGCGTCCCCGTTCCTGTTGAACATCACTGGAGTGGCAGCACTGCCTGGGGAAGGAAACAAGACAAAATCCAACCAGCCAGCATCAAACCTTCAGCCAGTCTTTCATCACCAGTCTTTCACCTGAGCTTTCACACTGGAAACACGTTCCAGGCCAAGGTTGTCCATGCTGCAGCTACCCAGAGCGGGCACTCGGGATGCTGCCATCACCCATCCCTGCCCCACACACCCATCCCTGCCCCACACACCCAGCCCTGCCCCACACACCCATCCCTGCCCCACACACCCATCCCTGCCCCACACACACATCCCTGCCCCACACACCCAGCCCTGCCCTGCCTGCTGCCTGGAACAAACACAGCCTGCCCAGGCGAGCCTCACCTCACCCTACCCTGCCCACGGCCAGAAATGTCAGAAGGCTTTTCCTCCTGCCCTGCAGCAGAACCACTCCTGTGCATGCAGCCTCTAAGGGCTGCCTCCCCCCAGAAAATGGCCCATCTGCTCCTGAGAGGGGCTGCTGTCACAAGTCAGCATCCACTGGCATCCAGAAATAGCCTCCTCCTTCTCCTCCTCCTCCACAACATGTTCCATTCCCGGCATCGTGGGCAGGAGAGGCCAGAGCACCCTTTGGGAAGAGCTCTCCCTGAGCACTCCCTGATCCCGGAAGAGCACTCCTTGAGCACTGCCTGATTTGGGAAGAGCATTCCCTGTGCACTCCCTGATGTGGGAAGAGCACTCCCTGAGCACTCCCTGATTTGGGAAAAGCACTCTCTGTGCACTCCCTGATTTGGGAAGAGCTCTCCCTGTGCACTCCCTGATCCCAGAAAAGCACTCCTTGAGCACTGCCTGATTTGGGAAGAGCTCTCCCTGTGCACTCCCTGATTTGGGAAGAACACTCCCTGAGCACTCCCTGATCCGGGCTCTGTGGCACTGCCACAGGAGTGTGGTGGCAGACCCAGAGCAGGACCCTGAATTAATTGATTGACCGTGCACTCCAGTGACCAACACGGGCACGGGCAGGGCCCCTGCATGCTGGCATGGCCGGAGCTGCCCCGACACCTGAGCTCAGGTGAGCTCCCAGCAGGAGAACCCAAAGCACTGCCTCGTTTCCTGAGCTCCAGCAGCGACCTTCCAGGCTGACATTTATTTCCAGACATATTGAAATAGGTTTCAGTAGGGCAGAGTAATATTGTGTCAAGATTGAAGATTATGACAATCCTCCAGCATATCTATATTCAAAGCTTCCTCCTCCTGTGTAACTTTTTTCCCCTAAAGCAATGAAAAATCTCTCCTGTTGTAGCACTGAACTTTAAGATTATCGTTTTCTTCATGAGTCCCATTCTTCATTGAAATCCAGGGAGTGAAAAAAAAGATTTGAAGGAGTGAATTAGCATAGTCTCCATTCCAGCCCTGGTAAATTGTTTCCTGTCTCTCCTACAATCCTCTGAGATCAGATACAAATTCAGTTCAAAGGCTGGTACAGGAAATCTCCCACTGAAATCTCTCCTCGCTGGTTCCTAGTGAGCACCAGGCAGATATTTAATTGTCATTACAGATTCATGCAGCCAGAATACATTTGAGTGGAAACACTTAGAGTCAATCAGAAGCAATGGCTGTAATTCCCTGGCTCCTCAGGAAAGGCAGCAAAGTGCTAAATGGGATTTGGCTGATCACGACTCTTAGGGCTGCTTGGGGTGAGTTGGGCTCAGCTTTGTCAGGGCTGACAAGAACAGGACATCTGGAACGGCAGGAGCTGGGCTGGGGTCCCAAAATTCAAGAGACACACACGGGAAGGGGCAGGGCTGCTGTCGGGAGGCAGGTAGAGGATGGACACCCCAAAGGCAGTGCTGGGACAGACCCTCAGGGGACACAGCCAGAACACAGCACAGCCCCCCAGGGGAACAGCACCCAACCCCAGAAAAGGCATTGAAAGTGGCCTGGGGTGCCTGTGGCTCCAGCAGGGCTGCACAGCACCGTGGGCTGGGCACTGCAGGGACAGAACCTCAGAATTACAGGGTCACAGGATCACAGAATCACAGGATCACAGAATTCCTGAATCACAGAGCCACAGCATCACAGAGTCACAGAATCACAGAACCACAGGATCACAGAATCACAGAATCATGGAATCACTGAATCACAGGATCATAGGATCACAGAATCACAGAATAATGAGGTTGGAAGAGACCTCTGAGACCATCAAGTCCAACCCATGCTCTAACACCTCAACAAACAATAGCACCAAGTGCCATGTCCAGTCTCTTTAAACACATCCAGAGATGGTGATTCCACCACCTCCCTGGGAAGACAATTCCAGTACTTTATTATTCTTTCCATGAAAATTTTTTCCTAATATCCAACCTGTACCTTCCTTGCCGTAGCTGGGGCTGTGTCCTCTGGTTCTGCCAGTGCTGCCCGGGGGCAGAGACCGACCCCACCTGTCTGCAGCCTCCCTTCAGGAGTTGTGGAGAGCCATGAGGTCACATCTGAGCTTCCTCTTGTCCAGCTGAACAACCCCAGCTCCTTCAGATGTTCCTCACAGGGCTGAACAGGCTGAACAGCCCAGGCTGAACAGCCCCAGCTCCTTCAGACGTTTCTCACAGGGTTTGTGTTCCCTCTCCAGCCTCGGTGCCTCCTCTGGAGCAGAGGCCAGGGTGCCAGGGCCTCGGGCACGGCTCTGCAGGGCAGGCAGCAGCAGTGCTGCTTGCAGAGCTCTGTGCCAAAGTGACACAGCCAGGCTGGCGGAGATCCAGGGAGCAGCTGGGAGAGGGAAGCGCTGTGACCTCGGGCAGAAGTGTCCCTCGGAGTGCCTTTGAAGCTGCAGAAATTGGGCTCCAGCCAAGCTCTGCTCAGCAGGGCCATCCTCCTTAACCTCTGGGTGAGGCTCTGGAGCCCTTTCTGTGCCACCTGGCTGCAGGCTCTGTCAGTCCTGCTTTGCATCACTGCAGCGCTCCAGCCTCAGCTCCGGCTCCTTGCGTGAAATAATGGAATTAATAAAAAGTGATGTATGAAAACCTCATCGCAGAGAGGAAACAGGCGTTTCAGAAATAACCCTTGATCTTCCAGTCATTAAAACATGTTGTTATTCCACTGGTTCTTGATCATTTAGGATTTATTTTCTTTCTGTTAAGATTTCCCAGATTTTGCTGAGCCCAGGAAGCAGTTCAGACCCTCTGCCAGTCTCCAGGCTGCAGCTCCTTGCTCATGCAGAGCTGTGACAATTTAATTCAGTCCCCAACAAAGGAGCTGCCTTTTCCCCACACAGACCCAGGGCACTTGACACCTGCAGGAAGCCCTCGAACCCAGACACAGTCTGACTGAGTTTGCAGGGTTTCGATCTCTTAATCACTGCAAGATGAGAAATGAATTATGGAGAGGGGGACAGGAGTGACACAGGTGTCACCAGCCAGGGTGTTTGGTACTCAGGGCACGTTCCTGCCAGTTTGGGCACCCAAGGGACTTCCATGAACAGCATCTTCAGCCTTTCACTGCCAAAACACAGCTGCACTTCAAAACTTCCAGAATTTCACTGGCTGAGCACTTGAGGTTTAAAGTCTTCCATATTTTGGGCCTTTTGTCATCCAGGACATGATCACAAAATGCACGCTGAGCTCCTCACTCAGACCCAGCCTCTCTCCATCACAGCCTCGCTGCAGCCCTGGCTGCACTGCTGGCAGCACCTCTGCAAGGAGGGCCAGCCCAGGGCAGGGCCAGCAGGGTCTGCTCAGGGTGGTCCCAGCTCAGGGCAGGGTCCGCAGGATGGTCCCAGCTCAGCTCAGGGCAGTCCCAGCTCAGCCCAGGATCTGCTCATAGGGCAATAGAGCATCAGCACTGTGTGCAGGATCTGCTCACAGGGCAACAGAGCAGCCCCTACCCAGCCCCAGCTCCATGGGGTGGGGCAGGAGGGGACGGGGCGGGGGGCAGCAGGGGACAGGGGTGACAGGGGCTATCAGTAGGTGACAGGGTACCAGTAGGTGACACGGGTATCAGTGGGTGACAGGAGTACCAGTAGGTGACAGGGGTATCAGTAGGTAACAGGGATGTCAGTAGATGACAGGGGTACCAGTAGGTGACACGGGTATCAGTAGGTGATAGGAGGTGGTCAGTAGGTGACAGGGGAGTGGGTAGGTGACACGGATGTCAGTAGGTGACAGGGTACCAGTAGGTGACACAGGTATCAGTAGGTGACAGGGATGCCAGTAGGTGACAGGGGTACCAGCAGGGGACAGGGGTACCAGCAGGGGACAGGGGTGCCAGCAGGGGACAGGGGTGCCAGCAGGGGACAGGGATGTCAGTAGGTGACAGGGATGTCAGTAGGTGACCGAGGGATGTCAGTAGATGACACGGGTACCAGCAGGGGACAGGGGTGCCAGCAGGGGACATGGGTACCAGCAGGGGACATGGGTTCCAGCAGGGGACAGGGGTGCCAGCAGGACAGCCGGCCGGCCGTGTCTCACCGTTGAAGTGCACGCTGCGGATGTACTTGAGCAGCCTCTTGCCCCCCGCCTGCTCCATCTCGGGGCACAGCCCGGCGCTGTCGGCGCACAGGTCGCGGTTCATGTGGTGCAGGGCGTGGGCCATGGCGTACACAGCATCGATCACGAACTGCACCTTCCCCTCCTGCTCGTAGTGTGAGTCCTTCCCGATGCGCTCCTGCCCTGCGGGGACACGGGGACACTCAGGGACACTCAGGGACACTCAGGGACACTCAGGGACAGGGCACAGCGCTGCCCTGGCACCGGGCCTTAGAGAGCAAAACCTGCTGGGCTGCAGTGTTATCAACTCAAACATAACCAAACCGGGCCCTGCTGCCAGAACCACCGACTGTCGGTACCCCAGACAGACAAACCCTGCCCTGCTCCCCAACACCAACCCCGATTCTGGAGCTGCTCCGGGCTCGGGATGCTCCAGAGCCGGAATCACAGTAACCCAGAGACACAAACCCTGCCCCGCTCCCTGACACCAACCCCGATTCTGGAGCTGCCCCAGGCTCGGGATGCTCCAGAGCCGGAATCACCAGTTTCGGCTCCAGCCTGAATCCCCCCTGGCCCTCGGGCTGCAGATGGAGGTGCAGCATGGTGACCATGGCCACAGGTGGCCTCTGTGCCCTTCTGCTCACCTGAACAGGTCAGGGGGCTCTGCAATCAGGCAGCAAACCAAGCAGGATTTTCGGAGCCTGGAACAGGCACTGCAGGCTGAGAATCAGGAATCTGATTTATTCTTCCCCTGAAACTGTCCATGAACTCCTGGCAGTGCCCAAGGCCAGGCTGGACACTGGGGCTGGAGCTCCTGGCACAGTGGGAGGTGTCCCTGCCATGGCAGGGTGGCACTGGGTGGGATTTAGGGTCCCTTCCCACCCAACCCATTCCATGGTTCCATGATGGTTGAAGCACCCTCTACCAAAACCCCCCAGTTTTAAATCTCAGCTTCTCTGGAAGCCCTGAAATCCTGCAAAGAGCTGAGCCCAAAAAGTGACTTCCCAGCTGGTGAAGTTCCAGGCAGGATCCTTTTCATTATTCACTCCCTCTCATTGATTACAGAACTTATCAGGATTTCAAGCCCTGACAAGGAAAATGCTTTTAAGTGGTTTCAGCTCTGTAACCAAATGAGAAATGCAGCAGGAATGGATGCCAGGGGAGGGGATTGGCATTGAAATGCTGCACACAACAACACTGATAAGCCACAGCAAGTTCCAGAAGCACAGCTGGGCACACACACAGCAGGGGGAAAACCTGCAGCGGTGAAGAGATCTGGGAGAGGAACCCAAGCAAAATGCACCTGGAAAAACCCCAGAGCAATGTAACAGTGTCCAAACACAAAAACTGTACAGATTTTTAAATCTCAAGACTTTCCAAGAACAAGGATGCTTCCCTGTGCCGGAACAGCCACTTAGCTGCTATTAAACATCAAGATTACGGAACTTATCAGGATCAAGAACTGTGCACAGTAAATCCAGATGTGGAGACAAACGTAGCTGCTCACCCCAAACATGTCTGAATTTACACAGCTGGGAGCTGTCCTTCACCAAAACACAGGCTGAGCTACCTCCTAAAGAGATTCTACTGCAATTAGAAGTTTAACTTAAATCTAAAGCAGCAAAGAACCTGCAGAGCAAATGTTATGATTATGAAATGTTATGGACCAAATATTCTGTGGACTTCAAAAAACCCAGCAAATAACCAAATAAATAGGCCTGTCTGAACAGTGTTCCCTCTGGTTTGTGTCACCCTCCTGCTGTTGCAGTGAGCAGCAAATCGGCCCAAAGTCCATTTCCAGGCAGGAATAAACCAAAAGTGACGAGCACGGTTTTAATTCCAGCTCTGACATTATTGTGGGGAACATTTCCCCCTCCGAGGCTGAGCTGAAGAAGTCAGGCAGAACGTTTTACCACAGGCTCCAGGAACAGCTCCCGAATAATGGGAGTACAGAAATTCAATTATTGATTACTCTGCAGGAGAAGGAAGCTCCCCAAAGGCACCAAGTTCCTCCAGATGAAAGCAGCAGGAGCAGTGCTGTGGGTGCCTCTGGGGAAGGGGCAGGAGAGAACCCCCAGCACAGACCTGGCAGGACATCCTGGGGGTCCCACGGAGGGAAGGCTGGAGAACCAACCTAAAAAATGGGTGCAGCAAGAAACCACGAGCCCCTCTGTGCTGTCAGACCAAAACCATGGAAAGGAAAAGCAAACCCCATCCACAACACTTCTGTTGCTCTTTGAACTGCACCATTCCTGCACCATTCCTGCTCCTCTTTGAACTGCAGCATTTCTGCTCCTCTTTGAGAACTGCATCATTCCTGCTCCTCTTTGAACTGCAGCAT
This sequence comes from Taeniopygia guttata, assembly GCF_048771995.1. Lineage (NCBI taxonomy): Eukaryota > Metazoa > Chordata > Aves > Passeriformes > Estrildidae > Taeniopygia > Taeniopygia guttata. The sequence goes on from NC_133037.1 coordinate 806,990, forward strand.
TTCTGCTCCTCTTTGAGAACTGCACCCTTTCTGTTCCTCTTTGATCTGCACCATTTCTGCTCCTCTTTGAGAACTGCACCATTCCTGCTCCTCTTTGAACTGCACCATTCCTGCTCCTCTATGAACTGCACCATTCCTGCTCCTCTTTGAGAAGAAGGTGCATTTTTGCTGTTTTTTTTATGTGGAGATCTGCAGGAGCCACCCAGCACCATGATTTGCCTCAGCAGAGAAGCAGCTGACACCTGGCACACTCGAACACAACGTGATTCCAGGAGAACACACTTCTGTCCCTTGGGTTTGCAACGAGTACCTTGGGATGTCAGGAGAAGGATGGAACACAAAAGCAGTTTATTGACACGAGCATTTTCTGCTTCCAAAGGATCTGTTTGAAGGTGCTGACAGACAGTTTAACCCCCCTTCCCACTCGAGGCTCAAGTGCTCATCACCCTGATTCCTGAGAGCCGCGGGTCCTCGCAGGAGAGCAGCGCTGCAGCAGAGGCAGGGAGAGAAGCTGAGTGCTGGGAGCAGAGAGAAGAATGAAGAATGGCATTGCTCCAGTTCCCTCTCCAGCAGCAGGGAGATGCAGGTTTGAGGAGTGCTGGGCTGCCTCCCTCATCCCCATTAACGCAGGGAGCTGCCCCTTCCCACTGCCCCTCCTGCAGCTGCTCCCTCTGCACCCACTGTCACCACCACACTACCCAGGGCTTGCCTTTGCAGGAGTAAACAGTATCTCTAGGACAATTCTTATGGCATATAATTCACACAGACACACATCAAAATCCCCTCCGCCGGTGCTCACGCGAGATGAGTCCAGAGACTGCTTCAGTTCCTGAAGAATTAAACTCATTTTCAAAGGGTCTCACACAATAGTGCTGCTGAGAACCTGGTGATAGTCATCATTAACAAGAGATTTAATTTAAAGATTGCAGAGCACTCGAGGTATCAAACAGGCAGCTCTTGTTTGCACAAGGTGGAATTCGGCAGCTGGGGAAGCGCTGGCAGAAAACTCTCCACTGTTCATCCACCCCCAGCAGCACCACACAGCCCTGCCTGGGGACAGGGACAGCACTGCCCCGGCCACAGAACAGGCCCTGCAAACAGCTCACTGCCAGCACAGACCCCGCACACACTGCCCGAGGGCTCTGACAGCTTCTGCACACCAGCTCTGGACCTACAGGAGCTGGGAACCAGGGCTCCAGAGCCACCACCAACGTGCCAGGGGAAATGTTGTCATTTGGAGGAGCAGCGGGTGACAGGGAGGCCCCTGTGCAGTGAAATCCCTGCACTGCCACCCGACAAAGCCCGCCAGGACCAGTGACAGCTCTGCCCTGACAGAACCCCCTGGCCCAGCCCCAGCCGCCAGCTCGATAATATTAGAGACAAAAGTTTATCTCAGCAGCACCCAGCAATCCCCATGGGATTTCTTGGGGAAGGCACATGAGCTTTTGAATTTCTCCTGTATGCCAGACAAAGCATCGGATAACGCTCCGACCCAACCTCCCTCCACACTCCTCTGGGCAGGATGTGTGTCCAGGGGTGCTGTGCTGCTCCCTCCACACTCCTCTGGGCAGGATGTGTGTCCAGGGGTGCTGAGCTGCTCCCTCCACACTCCTCTGGGCAGGATGTGTGTCCAGGGGTGCTGAGCTGCTCCTTCCACCCTCCTCTGGGCCGCTTTTCATCAGTTTTCAGTCAAAGCAGAACAAATCCTCCCAAGAACTGATTTTCCCCGATCCCAACTCGAGGCAATCATCCACCACGACACATTTCAGCTGCTGCTGGGAAGGCTGGAGGGGCTGGGGGAAGGCTGGGGAGGCCACCACACACAGCACTGGCTGTGGCTGCTGTGTCACAGAGGCACATTCTGCCCAACGCCTCTCCAGGGTGTTCTGAGCACGGAATCCCAGGATGGGTTGGGCTGGGGGGGACCTTGTAGATCATCCAAGTGCCACCTAGGACACCTCCCACTGTCCCAGGTGCTCCAGCCCCAGTGTCCAGCCTGGCCTTGGGCACTGCCAGGGATCCAGGGGCAGCCCCAGCTGCTCTGGGCACCTTTGCCAGGGCTGCCCACCCTGCCAGGGGAAGAATTTCTTCCTAAATTGTTCCACCCTCCATCTAAAACAAACCAACACTCCAGCCACCCTTCACTGAAATAAAGGCATTCCTGGCCCACATTGCCCAGCAGAGGAGGGGAAGGAGGAGAGGAAGGAGGAGAGGAGGATGAATTAATTACCTGTGCATTTCCTGTCCGTGTCCTCCTTCTTGGAGCCAGTGATGGTCAGCTTGCAGTTGAAGTTCTCCTCCCAGTACTCTGCAAACCACACGTTCCTCCTGTTGTTCTCCAGGGTGCGAGAGGTGAAATAGGTGTCAAAGCCTGCAGGAGAGGGCACGGCTGAGCCCCGGCTGCCCTGCCCTGGGAGCTGGGCATGGGCACAGACAGAAATGTCTCTGGCACTGCCCTCGTGCCTCCCCCAGCACCCAGCACACGGCTCTGGCCACGTCAGGTCACCGTGGGAGAGAGAAAATCCATGTTTCCTCTGCATCCTGCAGGAGAATGACTCTAACTACCAGGTGTAAAACTGGGCAAGACAAATGTAAAACAGATCAGTATTTAAAAAAGTTATAAGGAAAAAGCACGGAATAGAATAGAGATGTACCAGTAAGGAGTGGAAATAAATGATATGGTGCAGCTGACATTGGGCTGACATTTTGTTTTGGCCTGCCCAGAGGAGGCATCTCCATCTCAGCAGGCTGTGACCAGCCCCTCTGTGCCCACAAACCCCACTGGAGCCAGCAGCACCCTCCCACAACATCCATACCCTATTGCTGTCCCTCTGCGCTCTGGGTGTGCCCTGGTAAACATGGTTTGCACGGGCACAGATCAACCAGCACAGTCTGTGCCCACACACAGCCCTTTGTCCTTCCTCGTGCCTCCTCTCCCGTGCAGCTGAACCCACTCTGCTCAGAGGGAGCAGGGGCACAGCCCTGAGCTCCTGGCACAGGCCAGGGCAGCTTTGTCACCTGTGCTCGTCACATGTTCATGTTCAGTCAAAGAGAAAAGGGGAAATTTCTAACCAGGCTGAAGCCTGAGAAAGTTCTGAGAAAGAATGTAAACAAGGTTCTTTGTCTCTCTTGTTGTTCACATTGTTTGAGTTCTATCACTGTGCATCATGCGCTGTGCACCAATGTGATCCTGGTCTTCCTCCTTCTTCTTCCTCACCTCCATGTTCTTGGTGATGTTGGCACTCACGGATTGGTTTAGAGTAGAAATGCACCATTTAATATAGGTAATAGGCATTGGGGACAAACTGTACCCATGTAACACGTAATGTACCATATAAAAGACAGCAGCAGCCCTGGGCAGAGGGGGAGAGAAGCAGCAGTCGGAGTCAGAGAGGATGTCAGGGTGTGTGTGTGCCTCTGCCTGAGCTGTGAGCAAACCACAGCAGCCCCAGGAGAAAATCTTTTAGATAACTTGCAATAAACTGCCTTGAGACTGGACAGCAGAGACTGCTGAGCCTTTCTTTGGAAGCTCAGGCTGGAGGAGAGACTTTTCCAGCACACGAGACCCCTGAACCAACCCCGGGGCTCTCACACTTCCCCAGCCCGGGGCACTCCGGCAGAGGGGGGTGCAAGGATGGCAGCAAGGAGCTCCCCCAGCCCAAGGCACCCCTGGTGCTGCCCCTGCAGGGTCAGGGAGGCTGCAGACTCCCTCCATGGGCAGGGGAGCTCCTGGCACTGCAGCCAAGGCTTTCCTGGGCAGTCGGTGGGGACAGCCAGGAGCTGGCACAGCAGGGAGCAGAGTCCAAGGAAAACCATCTGGCACGGCGGGATTAGCAGGACAGCCCTTCCAGCAGGGACAAAACCAGCAGGAACCCAGCTGTTTCCAGGCTGCAGAGGAGACTGGGAATGGGGCCAGCCCCTGCTCTCCCTGCTCCGTGTGCCACTGACCCAGCTCTGCCCTGGGCCTCCCCAGGCTGAGCCTGCTGCTCTCCACACATCCCAAAACCAGCCAGAAACAGCCTGAAAGCCAACGAAAATCTCACCTGCAGCGGGGCCAGCAAGGATGTGCTTTATGAAAAGCAGAAGCAGGTTCCTGCTAGAGCAGAGGGTGCCAGCCCAGAGCACAGCCCCGGCCTGGAGTGCTGCAGGGAACCCATGGGGAATGCAGGAGAAGCAGCAGAGAGGGCTGCAGCATCCCTCAGTGCTGGGCTGCAGATTCCTGGTGCTGGGGTGCTCTGTCAGCTCCCCTGGACTCCCCAGCCCTGCACTGCAGCCTGAAATGAAACCTCCCCACAGACCCCATCTCCCCCTGCTCTGCTTGTCCTGAGGCAGGGACCTCACCTGGGCCTGCCCCAGACTGAGTAAATAACTGGTTAAAACCCCTGTTGTAGCTAACTAATACCAAATTAGTGGTTTAGGGACATTTCAGTGCGCTCCCTGGAAGGGCCAGCACTATTTCTCTACCCAAACTGTTCTGTGATTCCATGATTACCATTTGTAGGATTACATTTCCTAAGGAAAATATTCTTGTGGATGGGTCAGAAGAATATTCAGAAAGCAGCCAGGTTTTACAGACACACAACTTAAACTTTTTTCCTGTAAACCTGAGTATTTTGGTTTTTCTCCTAATTAAAAGAGCATTTCAAAGGGGATATCCAGTCCTGAGATCTACAATATCCATATGGCTGGAAAAGAGCACCAATAAACCCTCCCCACGTGCCAAACTCACTGACCTCTGGGGAAAGTGCTCTGTAACTTAATAACACAAAATCAATGAGTCCTGATAAAACTGTAATAGAATTCCCTATGAATTACTCTGAACCTTTACAGATTTAATAACAAATAATAACATTCCCATTGATTGCTTTAATGATCCCTCTGCATTCACAGGCAGGAATATGGATCCCTATTAAAAAGGGAACATTTTTCACCATTCTTTCCTATTGACTGGGCCAAGTGGGTGAGTGACAGTGGGACAGGCTCAGGGCTGGACAGAGCTCTGGTCCCTGCCAGGCTGAAAGGGAATGAAAATTTTACCTGCAGCCTCCCCTGAGCCCTGTGCAGCCTCCCCTGAGCCCTGTGCAGCCTCCCCTGAGCCCTGTGCAGCCCCACCCCTGCTGCAGTGCAGGTCCTGCAGTGCTGCTCTCACACAGCCAAGGTCCTGCAGAGCCCTGCCAGGGGCAGCCCCTGGACACTGCCCTCCCTCCCAGCCTGGGAACAGAAATCCTGGGCTGCTTTGGGCTGGAAGGACCCTAAATCCCATCAGTGCCAGCCCTGCCCAGGTGCTCCAGCCCTGGCCAGCCTCACCTGGGACTCTGCCAGGGGTTATTTTAGCAGCCAGGACTGTTCCTACACTCCCCCCAGTGCTGCCCTGCAGGTCCATCCGTGCCACTGGAAATCTCAAATGCTTCTCTAAGCGTTTGAGCCTTTTCTGGAAGGAGCCTGGCCCAAGAACACTCAGGTGAACAAGGCAAGCGTTCCAAGCACACACCTGAGCCTGTGCTTCACCTTCCTGAGCCATCACCTGCAGACAGCTCACACACACACGGGGCTGGAGGTGAGTGCTGGGCTCAGGGGCTCTGGGCACCAGATGACCCACCCAAACACGCTGGGTGCTGAAATGCAACAGCAGGAATAATCACTTCTCACCCCTGCTCGTGACCAAGCACTGCACTGCTGTGACAAGATTTAATGATTCCCCAATGCTCTCCATATTTCATACTTTAGCAAATTACTTTTTCAGCAAATACTTCTAAGAGATATAAATAGTCCTTTTATGAGATTTTCCAAATTACAATGAATCTCTTATTACTTCAAATCACTGTGATTTGATTAAATCATTATTTTTACACAGAGAAAGATGATACTACCTAAAGAGTTCATTTATTTTCCACCACGGGATAAATACGTACATGAAGTACATTGTGATGAGACAGGGGAAAAAAGGGGGAGCGTGGAGGGGAAAGGGGACAGGATCCCAAACCTGCGGAGGAGCTGGGCAAGCCCAGGTGCAGGATAGGTAGAGCAGCTCCAGGAATGCTCAGAGAGCCTCTCGGGCCCTGCTGAGAGGGGGCAGGGACAGGGACAGGCTGGCAGCAGGGGTTTGTCACCCAGGGATAGGGACAGGCTGGCAGCAGGGATGTGGCACCAGGAGGGTCAGGAGCACACAGGGACAGGGACAGGAACAGGCTGGAAGCAGAGGTTTGTCACCCAGGGACAGGGACAGGCTGGCAGCAGGGGTTTGTCACCCAGGGACAGGGACAGGGACAGGCTGGCAGCAGGGGTTTGTCACCAGGAGGGTCAGGAGCACACCAGGGACAGGGATGGGCTGGCAGCAGGGGTTTGTCACCCAGGGGAAGGGACAGGAACAGGCTGGAAGCAGAGGTTTGTCACCCAGGGACAGGGACAGGCTGGCAGCAGGGGTTTGTCACCCAGGGACAGGGACAGGCTGGCAGCAGGGGTGTGTCACCAGGAGGGTCAGGACTCATGTCACCTCTGGCTGGCCTTTGCACCAGCACACGCTGCAAACCACCCCCTCCATGTGTCACAAGGGACTTCAGGGGCTCAGCGCTTATTTAATAAGGGAAATCATTAAGCCTAATTAAACCACAGAATTATTGACCCACTGCATTTGCCATGTGCCTCGAGTACCCCGCTGTCAGCCCAGGTGGGAGCAAATCCAACATATTGACCCAGTTTCACTGGAGCAGGGACTGCACCAGTTTATGATATTTTTATTCTTCTCTTTAGTCCCAGGGATGTCCGCACCACTGACAGCCAGTTATTTACCCACACAGTAAATCAGCACCTCCTATAATTATTGATGCCAAATGAGTTGAAAGCAGCTACTCAAACACTTTTCCAATTTTCCTAGCATTTAACCCAAAGCAGTTTCATTTACTGGCATTAAATCGGGATAAAAGCATTAAGTGGGGAATGACAGCATCAATTTTAGGACAGCAAGTCTCTGCAGATTTTATGCTGCTGCCCAGCCTCACACTGTGGGTGGTATTAAGACAGTCTAGAGATATTTTTTTGACCTTTTTGCTCCGTAAAAAGGCCATAAAATAAATGACTTCATTAACTTCCATCATGCCATGAAAGTGCTTTGCAGCTGTTTTCTTTTTCAATAATTGCAGATTATAGCTGTGCAGAAGGGTATTTCAGGCGGTGTCATGTTTGCCTTTTTCTATCCACGGCACAAATCAGGTACAGAGGAAATTCCAGGGAGGGCAGATCCGGGAGTTTGGGTGTTCTGCTGGGCAATAGATGGATATTGGCTGAGTGTTATCCTCGTCACCACGGTGTAAAACACACAGCTGCAGCCAGATCCTGAGCCAGCTGCTGCCTGAGGCAGGGAAAGGTTCACCCACAAGTGTGTTATTATTCATTATTCACATTTCACAGCCCTGGGGCACCTCTCCCTCCCTGGGAGCTCCCTGTGCACCACCAGCAGCACAAGCCCCCAATTTGTCTCCTTTTCCATTCCCAGTGGCCCAGCTCAGCTCAGGGGTTCCCCTCTCAAGCTGCAAGATAATTTGTATTCCCCTCTCTTCATACCAACACATTAACCAAATACATTATTTCCATAATGAGGAGATGAACATCTGTGTGGCTTCCCAAAATTTCAAGTGGCAATACTCGAGACAAGTATTCCCTCTTTGGGACTGACACATCAGCATTTCAAATAACTGCCACAACTAAAAATATCATTTAAATCCCAGGAGGTCAAAGGCAGTTCAGGTGTGGTTTAGATTTCAGGTTTTTTAGGTAAAGCAGACCAATTTGACTCCACGAAATCAAGTCACTGCAGTGTTGTACTGAGGGACAGGCAGGAAGGGCTGTGGGCAGCACATCATTCCCAGGGAATATTCCAGGGAAAAATGAACCCTGAGCTCCTTCCCTTTGCCACTCAGGGGCTGTGAGGGTAAAACACTTCCGAGCCCTAAACAAGGAGGGGAATTCAGGCTCAGGTTTGCTTAAGTCACCGCTCTTCCATTGTTTTTTCCAAGTTCATACTGCCCAAATGAAAAAGGAGAGAAGCAGCTCTTGTTGGAAATGAAAACAAACCAGGATTCACATCTCTTTGGAAGACAAACAACTGAAAATCCCAGGGACAGTTTTGTCCCTGCAGCACTTGCAGTTTTTAATTTTTTAAATATATAGCTCCAATCCAGCACAGGGATGAGCCTATCCCTCAACCTTCTTGCCCAGAGCTTCACCAAGTCCAGCCTCAGCCCCATCCCCAGCCTCTGGAATTGAACCATTAATCTGAAATCTGTTTGAGTCCCACTGTTCAGCTGCATCAATTCTGAGCTCAGACAGCAAAGACTGCTTTTCTCCACAGCAGCACAGCTTCTGCCAGACTCTGTAAATAATTCAGAGGAAATCTCTGTGCTGTGCTCTGTGTTTCTCCTGCAGCTGCTCCCCGCTTGGGTCCAGCAGACAGAGCACAGGCTCCTGAGAAGGGCAGGGAGAGCCAGGGAATCCCAGAGCTCTGCTCAGGCTGACACTGCCTGCAGGAGCAGGAGCTGCCCACTGCACACACCTGCACAGCCTCAGGGAAAAGGAGGTGAGCAGACCCCCTCACAGCTGAGGAAAACGATTCTGGGACTGAGGATGAGGCATGGGAATCTCCTCTGGTGTCAGCAGGGCCCAGCATAGAACACCAAGGAGCAGGGAACAGCTTCCTGCTGCACAGCTGCTCTCTGAACAAACAAACAAACAAATAAATAAATACATGCAACCTCCTCTTTTTCCTCTGGAAGCCTCTCCAAGCCCTTCAGGTTCCCTGCACCTGGCTGGGCTGGACTGGAGCGTGTTCCCAACTTGCCAAGGAGGGATTCCTCTTTCATGTGCGCTCCTCTGCCTCACTGTCTACTGCAATTATGCAAATAAAATGCAACTTTATCCTTTCAGCATAATTACATCAAACACAATCAGGCTATATTAAGACTGACTTAAGAGGAATGAATTCAGTTCATCTAATGATTTCCTAAATCCCCCCCATGGGACTGTGGCAAAGAAAATTCTGTCCCAAGAGTGACATCAAGTACCAAGACAAATAACTGTGGATCTGAGGCCTGATCCTACAAAAAGCCAAACATTTCAGGCCCCCTCTGGAGTCACAGGCTGCTGGGATATCCCCACTGCCAGAAAAGCAGGAACATCAGCTGCTGCCTGTGTGCAGAGGTGGAAAACCACAGCACACCTGCACTTCACACCTGTATTTTCACCTGAAGTCATGGCTGGGGGTGGAGAATAATTTGAAAAATGCTTTTTTTTTTTTTTCTGTACAACCAGTGTTTCAGCTTATGAGCCGTGCGAGCAGCAGCCCTGCAGACAAACCCTGCTAACCCAAAGTGTGCCATGCACCCCTGAGCTGGCAGGCACAGCCACCTCCAGTGCAGCTGAAGGCTCCCAGGCTGATTAGCCAAACCTCCCTGGCTGATTAGCCAAAGATTATTCCCTTCCCATGGCACAGGCAGTGTCAGCACCAGGGGAAGGCACTGAGCTGCAGGGCTCTCTCTGCCTGAGCAAGGCTTTCTGAGGAACCTCCTTCCAACACGTCCCAAACACCGATGAAAGGAGAGGGAAACAAAGACGAGATGCTTTTGGGGACTAAACCAAGGGCAGCCCCTAATTTGTGACTCTGGCCCAGAATTCTCACCAAAAGCAGAGGGAATTGTGCTGTGGCCCTGCCCTGGAGCCCCGGGATGCTGCATGGGAAGGAGCTCCAGCTCCAGCCTGCTCCTGCAGTTTGACCCTTCTGTTGGCAGGGACACACTTTCTGCTTTATTTCTTCTATTTCACGCCCTCATCTGAAGCAGTGCGTTGCTGGATTTTAGGTGTTCCTTTCTGGATGATGAAAGGATGACATTAAAATGTCCAATTCCTTTCTCTGGCTCTTGTGGCCAAATGAAACCCAAAGAACAGAAAGGAGAGCAGGGCAGCCTGCAGCAGCCTGGGCACGGGGAAGGCAGCACCCAGGGGCATCCCTGGGCATGGAAACACCAAAGCCTGGGGGCTCCTGACACATCCCCTGGCTGTTCTCCTGGGCACGGGACAGTCGTGGGATCAGCCCCACAGGGGAACCCAGGCTACTCAGCTGCTTCTCCACTGAACCAGATATTTGCAGGCTCAATAAACACAATGTTTTTTGCAGGTACAGCCAACACATGGATACTCATACCTCTATTTTGACTGAGTTTATACACCCAAACTCTCCCACTCTGCCATCCTCACTCATTGCATCCAAAACCCCCTCGTGCTTCCCATGGGGGGTTTAATGTGTAACATAAAAGGAAAATCTTTTAAAACAAACAAACGTGGGAAGTTTTTGTTTCTGTGTACTGTTGACAGAATTTTTGTTTCTGTGTCAGAAACCCTCAGGGATGAATACAGGCAGTGTGAAAAGCTTATTAAAATATCCTGCTTTTCAGAAACAAACCACTTCATTGTCTGTCAACTTTCTGTATTTACGGAGAAATAACATCCAAGAATGCCTCGGGGGGCTAAAAATGTAAAAGAATGAAGCAGATGATCTACCTGAGAGGAATAACTGATGAGCAGGGAGTGCAGGCACAGGAAAAATGCAAATATTTGGTTTTCCAGGGAGTGAAGACACCAGAACCCACTTTATTGTGGGCAGTGTGTCACGTTTGAGGACTGGGCCAGCAGAGGAGTTTCTCTGCTCAGCGCCTCCCCTGGAAACAGCTTTTCCCCGTGGTCAGAGAACACAGACCCTGACCAGCCTCTGTGCCCAGAGGATGCTGAAGCATCTTTACCCACAACAGCATTAACAAACTGAGGTGAGATCAGACAACAAACACTTGAGAGCATAAAGGAAAGTTGAGAAAGAAACAAAACATTCATTCAGCAAAACAAGTTTCCCTAAATTCACCATACACACGCATCTGCACAGGTGTGGTATTTCTGAAGCACATGAGCAATATGGATAAATATAGAGCTTGGTCTGAAATAAAAGTTAAGCTGAGTTTAAATGGAAACCACTGATTGAAAAATGAAGTTTTAGTCATTGAGCAGAAAACTTCTCCTCTGCTTCAGAGAGGAGACCTGAATTGCCCAAGAAGGTCCTGTCCTGTATGCACGTGAGAGGCTCAGATCAGTTGGGTTTTTCTTTCCAGGGATAAAGCCCTGTCACACCCTCCTGAGCTCAGCAGGGCAGAGAGAGAATGTTCTGGAGAAGGGAAAATAAACAGCCTTGAGAAGCTGATCCTGCACACTCAGACTGCTCCTTTGGCTGCAGGGCTGGAGAAGGAGGATTTTACACTCCTGGGGTCAGCCCAGCACCCTGACCCCGAGACTTCCAGAGCTGGGAATCAGCCTCGAGTTTCCACAGGAGGACATTCAGGGAGGAATCAGGGAGGAATTCAGGGAGGAATCAGGGAGAAATCAAGGAGGAATCAAGGAGGAATCAAGGAGGAATCAAGGAGGAATCAGGCATTCCAAGGGCCTGGCACTGTGTGTGCCCACTGGGGCATCCCCAGAGCCTCAGGAGGACAGGCAGGGGCAGGGGCAGGGGCAGGCAGGGGCAGGGGCAGGGGCAGGGGCAGGGGCAGGCAGGGGCAGGCTCTTACCCTCGATGGTGGCTCTCTTGGGCAGGATGGTGATGGCTCCCTCGGCCACGTCCTCCTGCTGCAGCAGCGGGCTCACCTTGGAGCCCCAGGTGTCGGAGCCCACCCAGAGGAAATGTCCCACCTGATCCGCCCTCTTGGCAGCTGCCAGGACCTGCCTGTGGACAGGAACGTTCGGTGTTCAACAGGATCTCCCCCAGACGTGGGGCTGCCCTAGGGAATGGGGGTGGCAGTGGTGGAATGTCTGCACCCCGTGGGCTCAGAGGTCCCTTCCCACCCCACCGAGGCTGTGGGGAGGAGGAAGAGCACATTCCTGAGCCCAGCAGAGCCCAGGGGCTGGGACACTGCATCACTAGGGCAGCCTGGGCCAGGGAAGCATGGAGCTGGATGATCTCCAACCCAACCCAAACCACCCCATGAATCATGCCTCACCAACGGGACTTCTCTTCAAATTCACCCCATATCCCATGGCTGAGTTATTGATTCCACTAAAACTCAAAGAGTTTTTCCACTGACTTTACTGAAACTTTCCCCTAAATTCTTTTTGTCTTGTTTTGTGGGACCAGGCCTCTCAGTAACTGATGATTCCATCACAATTTCAAACTAATTTCAAATTCTGGACCCAGAATACGCAAGTGAGCAATGAAATATAAAATATTCTTTGTGTTGTTTTACGAGCCCATTCCATATGGTTTAACCTTGAGCATCACTTTATCACTGTTAACTTTCACTTGCTGTAAAATAGACTGAATTAAGGAATTACACCAAGCAGGATGAGCCTGGAGAGGGGGGCGTGTTTGTAATTCCTCTGAGAGGAAAGGTCAGCTCTGCCACACAACACGGCAGGAAAGCTCCCAGATCCCAGTGCCCGTTCCCCAGCAGCCACCAGCCAGGCACAGCAGCCTCGTGTGGTGCCTCCCCACACTCCCAGCCCCCCGTGTCCCGCGTGGCACCGGCCGTACCTGATGTCCTCGTCGTTGGCGAAGATGACGATGGCCCTGGCGTTGGGCGTCTCCAGCAGCTGCCGGATGATCCTGTCGAAGTCGATGCTCTTGTCCTTGCGGTCCTGGGGGATCTTCAGGGACTGGGCGATGCAGAGCCCACCTGTGCCACAGAGCAGAGCACAAAGGGACCTTCAGGGGAGGGCAGGGAACTCGGAGAGCCCAGCAAAGGCGGTGGGGAGGGGAGGAACTGCCGCGGATCTCTGCCCTTCCAGCTCTCCATGGCCATATCCTGAGGGATCCATGCAATTCCTGCTCTGCTAGCACAGCCTGCACGGCTGGGAGGGTCAGGGATCACACAGACTGTGCCCAGCCCGCTGCAGAACAGCAAAATAAGGAAAGAAATGGGCAGGGGAAGGATGAAAGGAGAGGAATTAAAACAGGACACAGCAGCAGCCTGAGCAAGCCTAAACTGATGGATAAACCCCCAAAACAACAGGTTGAGAGGCAGAAGGTACTGACAGGGTACTGACCAGGTTTATCTCAGTGAGGGGCTGAAATCCTTTTTGATTTTGCCACTTGAGGGCTCCTGGGGGAAAATGCTTGCACTGGAATGACTTACCCGGAACAGGAACAGCCCAAGTTGAGATATGGGCAAAACCCACGCTGTGCAAGAAAACCCCTGAGCATTCCAGTGCCCAGCCCCAAACAGGATGGAGAGACACCAACAGTGAGACCTCCAGCAAAGTCTGTGAAAGGGACTGCTCATAAACACCCAGAGAACACAGCAAAGAGCATCAGCACAGCACAGGTGCCTACAGCCAGACCAAACCCCACCTGCTTTTAGCACAGCTCCCCTTCTACAGCTGTCTAGTCTGTTAAAAAAAACAATTTAAAAAATCCCAACTCCACTGCCATTCTGGTTGTTGCTGGCAGATGAAAACACAACTTTTGCCTTAATTATTTTGTTTCTCAGGAGCAATCACTTTCATCTTTTACGGCATCTTTGATACCAACCTGCTCACCATAGTGCACAGTGCGTTAATTAATAACGTATCAGAGCTCCTCATAAAAACCAGCAGTGGGGATGAGTTAATTAAAAGGCAGCAAGGACAAGGGAGAGATTCACAGATAGGCTTTAAAACCCAGATTTAAAAGTCCTGGTAATTGAAGCACTGGAGAAGCTGTTGGAGGGTGAAGGACCTGGAGGAGGAGGAGGCTCAAGCCTCGGAGCATCCTCCTCATCCCAGGGCAAAGCAAACCCGGGGAGAGCCACGGGACAGCTGGGAACACCAAAGTCTGCTTGGAAATGGGGAAATGCAGCTGCTGTGCCCAGCCCCGAGCCCTCCCAGAGCAGGTCAGCCTCAGTTCCTGCCAGAGAGGAGCTGAGCTGCAGCTGCCTGAAGGCAGAGGAGCTCTGCTGGGGCTGCTCCAACAGCTCGGGAGGGAAAACCATTGTCTCAGTGGGGAGAAATGGAACACTGAACAGGAAAGGCTGGAAGAGAATAAAGGAGAATAATAACCCCCAATGGCTCACATAAAACATTTCATTTTGTTTTGCAATTATCACAACCTGGACTTTCTGCAACCTTTTGTTTTTTCCCTTTAAAAGCAAACACTACTGAGTTTTAAAAATAAACTTCAGTTTAAATGAAGATTGAAAGTCTCAGTGCCAGCGAGTTCAGAAATCTGAACAGCTTTACATGCTCCATTTTCCCCAGTCAGAATTAGACAGAATGAACCCAAGGGCACGAGCAGTGCTCTCCAGCTCTCCCAGAATGTCCCACTTGGCAGGGATCCCACAGGCAGTGGGAGAGCTTTCCCAAAGGAGCAGATGCCATGGTGCCCTGCTAGCCTTGGCACCACCTCTGCTCAAAGGAACGAAGGCTAAATGGCAAGGAGGAATTACAGAAATGGCAAATATCAGCGTGCCCTTTGTCACCCCTTGGCAAGCAGAGTGTCTGCTGTCCAAAAGGCACCGTGGAATAAATTCAGCTTTCATATGCTCATCCCACATTCCAGCACAGCAGGAAACGTGTGCACAGTTATTGAAACTGTCAGGTTCCTTCACAGCCCTTCCGAGGGAAAACCTCCGAGGGAATCGGGTGGTGAAACAGGAAAGCTGCAAATTCAGGATCTTGTCACGGGATTCCTGCAGTAATTCATTACCCCGTGGCCTGGAGAGGTGACAAATGCTCCGAGCAGCACAAAGTGCCTGGCCATGGCTGGGGCCTGGGAGCAGAGACACCTCGGGACGAGCAGGGGCTGCTGTGACACGTCCAGAGCAGCTGGGGCTGCCCCTGCACCCCTGGCAGTGCCCACGGCCAGCCCTGGCAGCAGCTGGGGCAGGGGGAGGTGTCCCACCACACGGGAACTGTGGCACAGGGAGATCCTGCGGGTGCCCCCCAACCCAAACCACTGCGGATGGGATTTGTGGGTGCCACAGCACGAACCAGCCAAGAGGCTCAGGCTGCTGGGATCAAGGGTCTGTCCTCGGAGCCCGTGTGCCCTCACAGGGGATCACCCACCACCCCCAGAGTGACAGCCACGGCACGAGCCCTCTGAGGGACATGAGGGGAAGGCCAGTCCTGGGAATGCCAGTCCTGTGGCAGAGCCTGGCATGGAGGTCCGGGGGCAGCCAGGACCCAAATCAGCAGGGAGCACATGGGCTGGGGACACAGCAGAGCCTGAGCCGTGCCCTGAACCCTGAGCCATGCCCTGAGCCATGCCTGAACTGTGCCCTGAACCCTGAGCCATGCCCTGAGCTGTGCCTGAACTGTGCCCTGAACCCTGAGCCATGCCCTGAGCCGTGCCTGAACTGTGCCCTGAGCCCTGAACCATGCCCTGAGCCGTGCCTGAACTGTGCCCTGAACCCTGTGCCATGCCCTGAGGCATGCCCTGGCTGCTCCTGCCCCTCTGAGCCATGACCTGGCTGTTCCTGCCATCCCTGTCCCATGCCCTGAACTGTGCCCTATGCCATGCCTTGAGCTGTGCCCTGAGCCATGCCCTGGCTGTTCTGCCATCCTTGTGCCCCCTGAGCCGTGCCCTGCCTGTTCCTGCCCCCTGAGCCGTGCCCTGGCTGTTGCTGCCAGCCCTGTGCTATGCCCTAACCATGCCCTGAGCCGTGCCCTGGCTGCTCCTGCCCCCTGAGCTGTGCCCTGGCTCTTCTGCCAGCCCCGTGCCATGCCCTGAGCCGTGTCCTGAACCATACCCTGAGCCATGCCCAGGCTGCTCCTGCCCCCTGAGCCGTGCCCTGGCTGTTGCTGCCCCCAGACCCCTGCCCTGGCAGGCAGAGCCCCCAGGGCTCTCTGCAGCCGGGGCTGGCACCCAGCTGGCAGCGTTTGGGATGCCCGGGCTGGGAGGGCAGTGGATACCCACCCATGGCTGGGTGCTGCTTGGCTGCTGCCACAACACCGGGCACGTTTTTCTGCTTCCCTGAGATCCTCCAGCAGCTGTTTCCTTATCAGCACTTAATTGCATTATCAGGTAGCAAAAGAGACAATTTAACATTTTTCAGCTGATTTATCTGCAGAGATCCTTTCGGGGGAATCACTTTTGGTGTCACTGAAAACATCGCCTCACCAAGTCATGTTGGTGCTGATGATTGTTAAAAGAACTCTCAATTAATTTGATTAATATATTCCTTTAGAATTAGCAGCCGCCAAGAGCTGCCTCCTGGGTGTTTATCAGAGTTCTGGGAACAACAAAGCCCCGGCACAGCTCGGCTGCTCCAGCACAGGGAGCACCCCAAAATGGGGATTTTCACCGTGGAGTGTTGGTGCTTCTTCACTAGGACAATTCATACCCTGCTCCCCAGGAATGCCCACCTCTGCTTGCCAAGAGCTCCAAAGTCCTTGCCTGTGGCACCAAAAGGAGTTTCCAGCTGCCCTGATCTGCAGATGGGCTCGGATTTAAATTACAGCTCCAGAGTATGGCAATTCAATTGTAAAAATGGGAAGTGCACCAATAATAAAATTACATTAACACATGGAATGACAACAGTTCATCCAAGGAAAAGGATCCCTGTGGATACCCAACGGCTTTAACTTAGAAACTTTCTACACACAAAGAAGCTACTGAATCACTTGGAAATTTCATTTTCACTAATTTTGTTTATTGTTTCATTTTTTCCCATTAGCCCTCGTCATAACCCAACAACAGAACACCTAAACTAATATGGAAGATTAATATTTCTAGTATGTTATTCATTAATGCTTAATTCCATTGTGTCAGACCTTTGCTGCATATTTAATGACATTCCTGGTGTGTTTTATCACCTGAAAATTGTCCTTTATTATGGCAGTTAAACTCCAGCAATATACAAAAAATTAAGACTCTCCTTGGGAACACTAAATTAGATTATAAGAATGGTGTAAGACGACTTTGAGAGATGCAGGAAAGCTCTGTTTGTGAGACAGAATAGAAGGAAAATGAGGATGTGCTGCAGGAGCTGCCTGAGCCTGGGAACCACAACTGAGAACAGGCTCAGCCCAGGGCTTGGCTGCAGGAGGGATTGGGAGATTTTGGCTTCCTAAAATCTGCTAAAAAGGTGCAGCCACGCAGGAAAAAGCAATGGCAGATAGAAGTCCTGCCTCAAAGATTTAAATCCCTTTTGTTGGTGCAGCTCTGTGCCAGGAGTGCTCCCGGGAGCAGAGCCCTGCTCAGGAGGGCTCTGGGATCCCCCTGACAGGGAAATGTTCCCCTTGGAAAGGGGTGGGACTGCAGGGAGCCAAGAGGAAAACCCCAAATAGGGAACCATTTCCAACCCCAAATAGGGAACCATTTTCAGCCCAAATGGAGGAACCATTTCCAACCCCAATGGAGGAACCATTTCCAACCCCAATGGAGGAACCATTTCCAACCCCAATGAAGAAACCACTCCCTGTTTTCTGTGACAGGCCCAGAACAGGAAGCTCCTGAGCTGAACACCTTTATTTATGCTGTCAGTCCTGTCTTTCAGCTGCTTCTACCAGCCAGGAGGAAGAGAGACCCCGGCCTCAGACCCTGGGTGAGGGTGGAAGGGCTGAGACTGGAGATCTGGGGGACCCTGTGGGAATCCTGATCAAACCCCTCCAGGGTGGGGACTCCACCAGCAGCCCTTCCACTGCCTGAGCACCTTTTCCATGAAGAATTGTCCCCAAAATCCACCCTGAGCCTCCCCAGCCCAGCCTGGGGCTGTTCCCTCTGCTCCTGTCCCTGTTCCCAGCCCGACCCCCCGGCTGTCCCCTCCTGGCAGGAGCTGTGCAGAGCCACAAGGGCCCCCTGAGCTCCTTTGCTCCAGGCTGAGCCCCTTCCCAGCTCCCTCAGGGATTCTCCAGTCCCTTCCCAGCTCCCTCAGGGATTCTCCAGCCCCTTCCCAGCTCCCTCAGGGATTCCCCAGCCCCTTTCTGGCTCCCTCAGGAATTCTCCAGCCCCTTCCCAGCTCCCTCTGGAATCCCCCAGCCCCTTCCCAGCTCCCTCTGGAATCCCCCAGCCCCTTCCATCTCCGTTCCCTGCCCTGGACAGCAGCAGGCACCCCCGGTGTGGTCAGTCTCAGTCTCTGCAGCCCTGTCCCAGCCCTGCAGGTCCCTGTGTCACCTCCCTGGGCACAGCCTGCCCTGCTGCCCGGGGTGCCAGGCTGCCCAGCCCTGCCTGGCCCCTTGCAGAAGGGATTTGCTGCCTGCTGCCCCGGCCAGCTCCGAGGCTCAGGGAGCTGCTTGGGGCTGGGCTGCCTGCAGGGATGTCCCCCCCAGCGGGGACAATGCCACCTCTGGGTGATGAATCACTCCAGACTGCGAGCACAGAACGATCTCTAGTGATGGAGCTTTTCTAACAGCAGGTTGGAGTGTTTCCATGTCCCCAGTCAGTTTTTTCTCGGGAAGAACATGGCATTTCAGCTGCTCCCAGATAATGGCAGTGCTGTGGCTGCTGTGTCAGGGCGAGCAAAGAGCTGTCACCTCTTCAGAGAGTGACAAATCCAGAGGACACTGTGAGACACCTCTGTGGGAGGGCAGGAGGAGACGGGATCTTTGATAGAACATTTGGGAAGGAAACACGTTTCCTCGTTTTTCCACCCGAGAAGAGCCCAGCACTTACAGCACGACAAAATCCTTTTGCTCTAAGCCCGGTGCCAGGCTTACAAAAGCTCTGCAATAGATCAGGGACACAGAGCAAGGCCCACAGAAGGTCAAACAGGACTGAGGAGATGGAGCTCAGGGGACACTTCTGGCAGCAGCCCCTCGCTGCTCCATCCCTGCCCCAGGTCAGAGCTGCAGCGCCAGTCGGGATCGCTGCCGTGCCAAACCAGGCTCTGGCAGCTCCCACCTGGGTTTGGGTCACCCCTGCCCTGCTGCAGCACATTTGCCCCCAGATTCACGCCCCAGGTCACTGCTGGGAGCTCACACAGTCACCACTGCTCTTCTGGGACTCAAAATGGGCACATGCAGCAAAGCTGGGAATTGTTAGAACAGGTTCTGTGCCCAGCCCTCACACAGGGAAATGCAAAATAGAAACAGAACTCTATAATTCCTTGGTCTTTTCTAGTCCTCCTCATAATCCCCATCTCCTTCACACTGAGTAATATCCTTAATGCACTCGGCTGAGCCTTAATGACCCTCTCTCAAATGAGTACTAAAAATGCAATATCGTTCAATAAAAGCACTCCTGCAGCCTGGCAAAGCCCAGCCCCGGCCCTGCCCGGCCACGAGGCACTCAATTCCACGGAGCTCTGCCACCAGGGGCTGGAAAAGGCACGGCAGGAAGGAGCAAGCTGTGGGAAGGCAGCCCAGGATCCATCCCAGCAGGATGGGAAATCGGCTGGAGAATCTCCTGTCAGACACCCACACTCAGCTGGGACCCCGGCCAGGGACACTCAGCCACAGCCCAGGCCAGGGCTGGGGCAGCCTGGGCAGAGGGAGGTGTCCCTGCCCTGGCTCTGGGTGGGCCCCAAGGTCTCTCCCAGCCCCACTCCCTGCTCACAGACTCGCTTCTCCCAGGAACCCCAGGAGAGATGGAACGTGGCTATTCCTGAGTGATCTCAGCACAGAGCTCTTCCCTGATGCCTCCCAAAGAGCCTTTTCCTCGAGCAGCCCATTAAAGATAGAGGGATTCTCTTAATTTGATGCTGGACTTGAGAGACCTGGGAAGTATTTGCCAATATCCAGAGTGCCCGGGTGTTTAACTGAACAGGGATTGCTGCAGGAACCCCACACCGCCCTAAAAGCTTCCAAAAACCTCATCAGTCTTTAAAGCCTCCATCTCCTTGGTGCTGCAGTCCTGACTTTATGAACTGGGCATCCAGACCTGTGACACTGTAGGAGAAGCTGCACCATGCTCCACCGAGAATAAATCCAAGGAAATTCACTTTACAGCAAGAACTTCAGAGAGTCAAAGTGTTAATGCACCAGAAATGAGGTCACAGCCTCCAATCAATCCATCAATGAATCAATCAATCCTTAAACATTTCTATGCCACAAAAAAGTTTTATCACTGCTTTTTCTTGTGGAATCTTGGTAGGGCAAGGCAGCACCAGGAAATGTGGGATTCACCAGACCAAAGAGAGAGGCCAAAAACAGGATAAGGAAGAATTAATATGCTGAATGTGCCCCTTGCCCTTACTGTGGGGCACACCTCATATTAGAGTCAAGTTCATTGAATTTCCTTCTATTATTTCCCTGCCACCTCCCTGCCAGACCTGCCCGCTCCTCATCCCACCAGGGCTGGAGCTGCAGCTCCTCCAACGTGGAATGGGTGATAAGGGCCAACACATTTCCCCTTGAAGGGAGTCTGACTTGTATGGAGGAATTTAAATCATGTTCTGAGTGTTGCACAAACGAAAAGTAATTAAATCAATGTAACTTCTAAGGAAACAGATGTTAACTGCTATTTCACATAAGACATCCACTTTCTTTATCTTTAATTCATTATGTGGTCAGAAAAGATGACCAAAGTTATCTTTACTTTGCAAAAACTACTGCAATGTGAGGGGAATTAACACTCTGATTAACACTTTTAATATTTGAAATTAATTTCAAAGCTTCGTCCCAGTTTCCAAGGTTTGTATTAATCATTTCTCCCAATATTATGGCATATTGAAAGAACTTGATTAGATTGATTCCAAAACAGAGAGTGAAGAGACAGCTCAGCCACCACTGATTCAATTCCTCTCTGGCATTCCAAGTCTACCTACTCAGGGAACTTGCACTGCGGAGGAGCTGCTTTGCTACCACCTCTATTTTAACAGAAAATGTGCAATTTTCGATGTAAAATCCTCTTTCTCAGAGCTCACACACAGAACAGCTCATTCCAGGGCTGGGATCTGGGGATGGGACACCCACAGAGCTCTGGCAAACCACGGCTGGTGGGGAACTGTGTCACTCCCAGAATCATGGAATGGTTTGGGCTGGAAAAGCCCTCCCGGATCGGAATCCAACCATTCCCCAGCTCTACCAGCACTGCCCCATGTCCCCAAGTGCCACATCCACAGGGCTTTCAAACCCAGCATGGGGACTCCACCAGCAGCCCTCCCAATGCCTGAGCACCCTTTCCATGAAGAATTCTCCCCAAAATCCCCCCTGAGCCTCCCCAGCCCAGCCTGGGGCCGTTCCCTCTGCTCCTGTCCCTGTTCCCTGGGATGAGATCCCAAATCCCCCCGGCTGTCCCCTCCTGGCAGGAGCTGTGCAGAGCCAGAAGGGCCCCTTGAGCTCCTTTTCTCCAGGCTGAGCCCCCCCAGCTCCCTCAGGAACTCTCCAGCCCCTTCCCAGCTCCCTCAGGAACTCTCCAGCCCCTTCCCAGTCCCTGTTTCACCCCTCAGAGCCGTGTCCAGCACTGGAACAGACCCTGCACCCCCAGGGGAGCTCTCCTAAAAAAGCACCTCCATTTACAAGTCATGAAGTTGACTTTTGCCCTCCTCTCTCAGAGCAAAGCAATGTTCCCTGCATTAAAAAAAACCCAAAAAAAAAAACAGTAATAAAGGATGGAAGCAGAATATCCACAAAATTCCAGTGAGCCTCGTTTAATCCACTCGCTTTCAGTTGTTCTGCTAACTTCCTGTTCTGGGGAAATAAATGTTTTTAATTAAGGCGGCTGCACAGCTGCTGAGGCAGGAGCTGAGTGCCAGAGCTCGGGAGCAGCCCCTGCACATCGCCCCAACACTGCACTCCACGGTGATAAAGCCATTTGTTGAGTCATGCTCTTCTCCCTCTCTCCAATCTTGATTCCCCAGACAGTGTCAGCTCTCCATTTGTTAATCCATACTTAATTTTTAAATCACAAAACACCGTGGCTTTAAAGATAAGCTTTTAAAGGGCCCTCCTACACACTCCTGCCACCTCCCGGGATGCTGCTGATAACAGAATCAGACACTCCAAAGGGGAATGAGGAGCTGCTGCTGGAGGCTGGGGGGCTCCAGGCCAGGTCAGGGTGGGACGTGGCACCTGGGGAGGAGCAAGGCTGGGCAGAAAAAGGGCAGGAGCTGGGAAAGGAGCTCTGCCAGCTGGGGGTGAGAGCCCCAGGGCACAGGGGAGGGCAGCTCCCCAAATTCCTCCATTCTGCAAGCACAGGGAACACAAAAACCCCGCCAGGCTGTTGGTTTCTCTCACTGCAGAGTCCTTGGGATGCACAATGGACACCACCAAAACCCTGAGCTGCTCCTGTTTGCAGGGAAATGCCCACCCACCCCAACGGCAGGCTGGAGTGCTGCCCCTGGAGCCCCAGGGATGTGGGGGTGACACTGGGGCTGCCCCACAGCTGCATGGGGTTCCCAAGGCCCAGCACAGCCCTCCACACTGGGAGAATCCCGATTTTCTGTGTTTTCAAAGACTTGGAGGAGCCCTGCTCCCTCCGAGCATCCCAGTGAAGATTTTAAATGTAAACCAAATTTCTCTAACACTGGGAAAAGAGCCCTGTTAAAACTACAGTTACTTTGACGATAAATTTTAATTGGTGCTATCCACCAAATACTAAAATAATCTGATGGAGGAGGCAAATTCCAGCTGAAACAGCAGAACATGTAAATCCTCTGCCTGATTTACAGATCTTGGAAGCAAATCTGGAGCAGCTCCCTCAGCCTTTCCTGCAATATTTTTTATTTTTCTCCAGAAAAGTTACACTGCCAAGGAGACATCTCTTTTTTGGGTAGATCCTTGTTAATTACTAGCATGGAACTTTCCTACTAATTGAGCAGCCAGCCAACACGCCAACTTAGAGATGCACAGTTTGCTGCAATCTGAGCTACAGCATGTGAAAACCACGGGATTCTTCTCTAAAAAGAAATAAAAGCATTTCAGCAATGGTTGAAAGAGAAATGGAAACACTTTTTACCTACCAAAACATGGAGTTCAGAGTTGTGTGTTTCCCCTGCCACAGCTGAAGGCATCACTAACACCTAAAACAGAGCAGAGAGCTGCACTTGCACATGAAATGTGTAAAGGCAGGAGCACAGTGTGCTGTAACATCATCTCCTGACAGAACGCGTTCCAGAGCCAGCACACCACTCCAGCCCAGCAAAGTCCCTGTGCCACACCACAGAGCTGAACGTGGGCAGGCATTTCATATTTGAATGGAATATTCACGGGGGAGAAGGGAACAGGAGCCCTCCCAGATGTCAGAGACTGTTTGGGACAAGCCCGAGGGGAAGAGGCAGGAACAAAGCCAAGGAGGGATTCCCAAGTGGGAGAGCAAAAGGAGAACATCTCTTGTAGCACAGCTCCATCCCACTGCCTGCAGGGATGCTCAGGGATGCTGAAATGCTGCCCTGAGCACTCCCCTCCCTCTGCTCCGTGGGCTCAGCAATGCCCTAAATCAGCTCTGCTTTGGGGTCACTGCTGCAATCAGAGCTCCAAAGCAGGGATGCAGGCTCTGCTGCAAACCAGCACACTGAGCTGACTGACTGATGCACTCTTTTTTCCAGCAGCCACTCAGAACAGCCTGAAATTTCTACTAAACAGCCTGAAATTTCTACTAAACAGCCTGAAATTTCTACTAAACAGCCCAAAATGTCTGCTAAAACTGGCTAGGGAAAGAAAGTAAACCCGAGAGGAAAAACTAAACCAGAGAGGAAAAAATAACTAGAGAGAAAAACTAAACCAGAAAGGAAAAACAAAACTAGAGAGAAGAAAAGAGGAACTGAGGGAGAGAGTGATGCCCAGGGACACAAATGCACAAACAAGACTTGCCTGAGGCTGTAACTCTGCTCTGAAGCTGGCCAGGCAAAACCACGTCCTGATCAATACTTTTTGAGACAGATTATATCTCTTTAGGATCTCCTGCTTCATTTGCTGCTTTTTTACCTTTCCTCCCAACATCTCCCAGTCCTGGGCAAAGGAGAGCTGCCTTCTCTGAGAGCAGTGCCCACAGAACCCTCCCAGGTGCAGCTGCAGCAGAATGGGGTTCTCCATCCCCCTGTGTTTTTGGGAGCCCTGGGGCTGGGGCAGCAGCGATTTAGGCAATGGAATTTTAAAGAACAGCACCCAGAGCCAGCTGCACCAGGGAGAGCTCACAAAGCCTCTCCTGCTCCTGGGGAGATGCAAGGAAGGAAGGAGAATTCACCCTGCCAAGGGTTTGCTCCTTGTTGTCATGTCTGAACTGGCTGCTGCACGGTGTTTTCCTGCACCCAGCAGAAATTATTTCCTTGGGAAAAAATGTAAAAGCTTTAAAATGTGTTTTAGAAAAAGATAAAACTATTACAGTAACCCCACCTCCTGCAGCGCTCAGGCTCCAGACCAGCTCGGAGCCTGAGAAGTCCTGAATCACTTTCAATTTATCATGAGACTGTCAAAGGTGAAAAGGTTGAATTTGGTGGCAGTAACTTCCAAATTCTAGTGGCTGTATCTGCCTGCCACTGGAATAGGAGCTGCAGTGAAATTACCCTGCTGCTAACAGCTGGAAATGACTCCCAGGAGTCAGCCCCCTGCTCCTGGAGTGCTTTGATGGGTACAATTCCCAGAGATTTTACTGCAGATGCCACTTGTGCCTCCTTATTTCAGGGAGGATTTCATCTTGGCTGCAGTGTATTTTCTGCAGACAAATTTTCTCTCTGGCTCTTTCTCCCTTCATTTGACAGAAACAGAACTCAAACCTAAATAGCAAAACACCCATAATTTTGTATCAAGGTTCTCCAATCATCTGAAAAGTGGTGGTTGATGCAGCCGGTTCAAACCCTGTCTGGACAGAAGATGTGCTGGAAATGTAATTCAGAGATCTCCTGTTTCCATGGTAAACGAGGAGGAACAACACGAAATCGGGAGAGAGGAATCTGGGGAAAAAACCAACATTATGGAGAAGGGAAGTGCCCAGAATTAGGCTCGTTAAGGAGTGGGTGTGTGCCACAGTAATTACACCTCTCAGTGGGGCAGGGCAGGGGCTGGATGGTGCCATCCCCCCGTGGCACCTGGGGCTGGGAGCTCAGGATTCCAGCAGTGCCTCAGGATCTCCTAAATCACGGAATTACAACGCCAAACCTGCTGATTCCTCGGGAAAGGAAACTTCCTGATTCCTCTGTCCCCCCAAACCAGCACCTGGGCCATCAGCTCGGGGGGCACTGAGAGCACAGAGCAGCACCAAAGGAGGTGGTGCAGGATGTGCTGCAGTGCTGTGGCACTGGGGGTGTTCTTGATTCAGTGAGGGAAAAAGAGAGAAAGGTTTGTGCCAGGCTAAGCCCAGGAAAAAGCCTGAGAGGAATATAACAATTGATTATCTTGCTTTCTGTTCATATTGTTTATAGATGTGTTCTGCCACACTGACCTAAGTCTAGTGCACCAATCGGGTGAAATGGTTTTACTCTAAGATCAGTGGAATTAATGTTCATGATGTTCTCTATAATAAAAAAAGTATTTTTAAATAAACACTCATTCACCTTCTAAAACCATACAAGTCATTTCGCCCGTCCCTGGCTCAACAACATCACAGCAGCACTTGGGCCAAGGCTGGACTGGATCTTGAAGGTCTTCTCCTGCCCCAAGGTGCTGTGGCTCTACACAGGCCCAGCCTGAGTTTTCAAGAAGACATTTTCCTGTCACACAGCCCATGGAGAAGTGTGTCAGACACAGAGAGCAAGAGAAGAAACCTTCCTCACCCAGGCCAGCATCCATCCCTCTGTCCCTTCACATTCCCAGACACAGCCACTGGGCTGCTTTGACAGAACCTCTCTGCTGGAGGTAATTGTGGGGATGTCTGAGGTGACAGGAGCACAGGTCAGTGTTTGGGGCTGTGGTCAGGGAGGGTCACGGGCTGCTCACGCCCTGGGCGTGGGGGCTGTACCCCAGAGCTCACCCTGCTCGGGGCTCTGCAGGGCCAGTGCAGAGAACCAGGCAGGTTCTGCAGCCAGCACAGGGGTCTGTGTCCGGGGTGACAGCCAGGAGCCACCTCCTGCCCTCCTGCCCTCCACCAGCCCCAGCTCACAGGCAGCTCTGCAGCTTTACAGCCCTAGCAGGCAACGAAAGGGTCACAGCAGGAAAAGGGTCACACCCAGAAAAGGGTCACAGCAGGAAAAGGGTCACACGAGGGAAAGGGTCACACCCAGGAAAAGGGTCACACCCAGAAAAGGGTCACAGCAGGAAAAGGGTCACAGCAGGAAAAGGGTCACACCCATTAAAAGGGTCACACCCATTAAAGGGTTGCACCCATTAAAGGGTCACACCCATTAAAGGGTCACACCCCAAAAGGGTCACACCCAGGAAAAGGGTCACACCCATTAAAGGGTCACAGCCATTAAGGGGTCACACCCATTAAGGGGTCACAGCAGAAAAAGGGTCACACCCATTAAGGGGTCACACCCATTAAAGGGTCACAGCCATTAAGGGGTCCCACCCAGAAAAGGGTCACAGCAGGAAAAGGGGTCACACCCATTAAAGGGTCACACCCATTAAGGGTCACAGCTATTAAGGGGTCACACCCATTAAAGGGTCACACCCATTAAAGGGTCGCACCCATTAAAGGGTCACACCCAAAAGGGTCACACCCATTAAAGGGTCACACCCATTTAAGGGTCACACCCATTTAAGGGTCACACCCATTAAGGGGTCACCCTGCCCCACAGGACCCTGGGGCTCGGTGCAAAGCTCTCCCTACAGCCCCGCTGCCCAGTGACCAGCCAGGGCAGAGCTTCCAGAGCTGAAAAGCAGGAGCTGTAACAGAGTCCCTGGAGGCTCGGAGCGCTGCAGGCAGCAGTGCCAGCCCAGCCCCAGCAGCCAGCACAGCCCCACGGGCACGGCACACAGCAGATGGCACCGCACAAACTGCCACCAAGGGAAGGCTTCGTCCACTCCAGGAACCGCTTTTCCTAAATCCAAATCAAACGTGAAGCACCGTAATCAGGACAAAGCATGATGAGGCCACAGGCAGCTTTCAAATGTGGCAAATCCAAATGGGACTAATCTGTTCATTAACACAAAAGCTGTTTGTTGGGAATTTACTGTAGTTGTCCCATCACTACACTTCCCAAAAGGAGAAGAAAACGATCGTGCCCGAGAGAAATCAGGATTTTTTGTTTTTCTACATTCCCTTCTGAAAGCGGTGGCTGCTTGCAGCTGGAGCATCTGTCACAAAAAGCCCAAACAAGAGCAAATCATTCAAAAACGGTCTGAAAAGACAATACCAAGGAGGCTGTGGCTGTGCCTCTGCAGAAGCAGCAGGGAATGGAACCAACAGAAGCAGTTTGCTCCCCAGCAGGTTAAAACTTCCTCTGACTCTGTTAAATCCCCTTGGCGCTTGCATTTGAAATTCAGTCCTAGCCAGGTGTTATTGCTGCCCCTAAATCCCCCTAAGGCAGCAGCAGCTGGAGCTCCCCAGAGCCCAGAGCCCAAAGCCCAGAGCCCAAAGCCAAAGCCCAAAGCCCAAAGCCCAAAGCCCAGAGCCCAAAGCCCAAAGCCCAAAGCCCAGCAATGCAGGGCAGGGGAGAGCAGAGCTCCCCTCTGCCAGGGGCAGCGCGGGATGCCAGCACTCCTGGGGCTCAGAAGGTGCTGCACTGAAAAACCCAGCCACTTGTGACAATTCCTTTCTGGTTTCAGCCCTGTTCTTAGCTGCCCTCCCTTCCAGCAGCCCCTTTGGCCATCTCCAGAGGAGATGGGTGCTGTCCTCCCCGCTGGAGCTGCCCCCAGCCCTGGCACTGCAGCTCCAGCCCGTCCCTGCTGCCAGGGCACCGCTGCCCAACCATGCCCCCAATCTCCTGCCTGCTTTCAGAAAAGGCAGAACACTTTCCAGGGGCTGCAGAGGTCTCCCAAGCCCAGCCATCGAAGAAAATGAAAGATAATTCACAAAAATCACACTGAATTTCCCCTAAATTATCAGCATTATGGCAGTTACCCATTTTTATGCTACTTTCACACATCTGTTTGTCTCAGGTGAGTGGCAGCTGGGATTTTTAGCACCACCATTTGGCAGAGGGTCTGGAGGAGAGGTGAGGAAAGCACAGTGCTGAGCAGTGCCTCAGGAACCCTTTTGGGATGAAGCAGAGTGGGTACCTGTGATGTTCTCACTCAAAGCTTCTTGTATTTTCTGTTGGTTTTTCTTTGGCAATGTCACTTTTAATAACAGGTTCAGAGCCAGGCTGACCTACATAATCCTTCTGGTACAGAAGCACATGCTGCCTCCCACTATTTTTGGAGAACATAAATGGAAATGTCTATGGCTTGCTTGGTTATCGTGTCCCTCTAGAGCTATAAAAATCAAATTGGAACAAATGTCCCAGGCTAGTCCAATTCACCAGACAGACTCACAGATCTGTTCTTTTTTTAACAGAAAGGCCCAGCAATACAAAAGGGTCTGGTTATTTCATATCAAGGCACAAATCCTCCTGCTCCCCACTCAGATGGCACCGGGGCACTCCAGTGCCCAGAGCTGGCCTCAGGAGGAGGAGCTGGAACTTCTCCCTCTCTCCCTGTCCGGGATTACCAATGTAGCAGAAGAACCCAACACAGGGAGAGAGGCTTGAAATTACCTTGATGAATCTGCCATCCCTTTTCCTATTATTGTTACCCTTAATTGTCCTGAATCAGCCCTGCCATAAGGCAGAGCTCTTGTTTTCCTTTCTGGCTGTCTCACTGTCCTTTCCCTGGGCTACAGCAGCTCCTGCACACAGCCACAGCTCCCAGGCCCAGCCTGAACCCAGCAGGGCACCAACAAACCCTCGGCTTGTTTGCATGACATCTGCTTTGCAAAGGGGCCAAAGGTGCCCGGGCAGCCCCAAACCCTCTGTGGCACACGGGCATCTCACAGCTTCACCCCCCAGCCCCCACTGCCACAGCCCCACAGGGCAGGGACGTCCTGCTGGAGGGCCAGGGGCTGTGGCCAGAGCTGGTGCTGCACAGCTGGGCTGGCAGATGGGATCCCACAGCCCTGCAGAGCCCTACAGATGGGATCCCACAGCCCTGCAGATGGGATCCTGGAGCCCTGGTCCTACAGATAGGATCCTGCAGCCCTGCAGATGTGATTCTGGAGCCCTTCAGATGGGATTCTGGAGCCCTGCAGATGGGATCCCACAGCCTTGGTCCTGCAGATGGGATCCCACAGCCCTGCAGAGCCCTGCAGATGGGATCCTGGATCCCTACAGACAGGATGCTGGAGCCCTGCACATGGGATCCTGGAACCCTGGTCCTACAGATAGGATCCTGCAGCCCTGCAGATGGGATCCCACAGCCCTACAGATGGGACCCCACAGCCCTGCAGAGCCCTACAGATGGGATTCTGGAGCCCTGCAGATGGGATCCCACAGCCCTGGCTCTGCAGATGGGATCCCATGCAACTGGAGATGTAAAACACAACAGCAAAATTAACCCCAAGGAGGAAATCACTGAAATGACTGCTGTTCTGCACCTCTCCCGACCTGCTGCACGCCCTGAGGCTGTAGAAACCAAAGCCCTGCATCTCTGGGGCAGTAAAACCAGCAGCAGGCACCACAGCACAGGTGAGCAGTCAGATCCAACATCCAAACCTGATCACCAATTGGTTTGACCCCAACTTCCTGAGAAAATTCTCTCCTGTGTCAAACCACGACAGAGCAGGGGGAGAAGAGGAGAGAAGGGTTACCTGGCAGCAGCCAGGAGAGCCCCCAGGGCACCAAAACACCCAGAGAAAAAGGGGCAAAGGGGCAAAGGAAGGTGCAGGCAGCACTGCCAGCTGAACCCAGCCCTGCTCATCCCACCTTGGCACTCCCCAGCCCCCCGTTCATACCAACAGAGAGAACATTTCCCCTGCCAGTAATCTTGTTTATTCTAATAAAGAGGCACTGACTAAAACAAAATCCAGAGAATTGACTGTTGACTCACAGCTGAAGAGAAATTCCCATAGGCAAATCTTTTTAGCATTCCAAAAGCATGACTAATTGAATTAACACCAGCCAGAAGAAGATTATGTAAAGCTACGAAGTTATACATCTCTATATGTATAGAATAAGTAACAGTTACGTGTTAAGGAACACAGGTAAGAGCTGATGGTTTGCATTTTGTATTTCAAACATTGCCATAAACTTCTTCAGTGCCAGTTTGACGCCGGGAGGCGTTTTACAAATTTTCAGCCATATGTGAAAATAAAGTTTTAGAATCGTGTGGTTTTAATTACCTTTTCTTTATTCAAATCATTACTGGATGTT
Source organism: Taeniopygia guttata (assembly GCF_048771995.1). Taxonomy (NCBI): domain Eukaryota; kingdom Metazoa; phylum Chordata; class Aves; order Passeriformes; family Estrildidae; genus Taeniopygia; species Taeniopygia guttata. The sequence goes on from NC_133037.1 coordinate 837,091, forward strand.
GTTACGGCAGAGTTGTCTCTGTCTATCAGTGACTGTACACGTGCCAAACCACTCTCCACCCTTCTTTTTCTTTTCTGCTAATTCAAAATCTCCATAAATCTCATGAAAAGAGAAAAAGGCAGAAAAGCAAGGAAGCGGAAAGGAGCTTGTCTTGTGGCTCACTCATGCAAGGAGAGAGCTCGGCATTGCCCTTGAAAGGCTTTCCTGAAGAATTCCCAAACACAGAGCACAAATAAACTCTGAGCCTGGAAGTTCTCGTGGCAGGAAAGACGTTTTTGTGTTTTCCTGTGACTCGCCCAGCAGCAGAGAAGGGATCTGAGCTCTGGGCTGGGGCCCAGCACTGCTCTGCTCCAGCCAGAGCCACCGTGGCACACCGGGCACCACAGCTGGCATGGCCTTCCCTGACCGATCATCCAAGGACAGGACAGGCTTTCAGAGCCAGCCCCAGCTTCTCCTTCCTGTAAAAATCTTACAGATCTCCTGCCTTGGGTTTTCCATCGTTTAAAATTGCAGAGCAAAGCTGAGCTTTCCCCATCGACACACGCTGAGGCTCCACGCTCGCATCATGTTTGCATGAAAAATGAACTTACAGAGAAAACGATGTACTTTTTATAAAGGTGTGAATTAGGGCTGAGCCAAGCTCAGGTCCCAAAGGGAAATGTTATTTCAGCAGCCCTGTGGGCGGCTGCTGGGGCGCAGGGCAGGAGCACACAGCGAGCCCAGGCACTGCTGGACAGCTCCCACCAAGCACACTCAGGGCAGTTGCACTTAAAAAAACATTTTCAGTGATCACTTACCACACAGTAATGCTGCTTTGATTTTTAAAAGTGTTAAGTATTTTTTTTTATAGTTTTTAAAAAACTTTTAAAAGAACTATAAAACAAAATGCTTTTAAAATCACAGCAACATCTCACCCTTTTTCTGTTAAAAAATAAAAAAGAAAATGAACGGTATTGAAAAAGAAAAGTTAACACTTTTGAAAATCGTGGCAACATCTCACCCTTTTTCTGTTAAAAAAGAACAAAAAGAAAATTAACAATACTGAAAAAGAAAACATACCACTTTTAAAAATCAAGGCAAGGCAGTAAGATCTGGTGCCAGCAGCCCAGGCTGGGCCAGCGGGGTGGGGTGGGCAGCACAGGGCTGTCAGCCTGGCACAAACAGCCCATTCCTGCTGGCACACACGTCCTCAGCAGCTCCTTCCAAGCATCCCCCAACCCCAGCACACGGCCTGGGGCAGCAGAGAACACACAGCTCCCCTGAGCTGCCCAGGGCACGGAGCCCTGTCCCTGCAGGGGCTGGGCCAGGGGCTGGGCCAGGCACACTCTGCTCTCTCAGGAGGTTTTATAGAGGAAAGAAAGAGAAAACAATTCCTATTTCTGCTCCTTGCCCCAGCCTGCCCGGACAGGGATGGGGATGGGGATGGGGCAGGGATGGGGACAGGGATGGGACCGGGACAGGGATGGGACAGGGACAGGGATGAGACTGGGACAGGGACAGGGACGGGAAAAGGGGACTGGGGCAGGGACAGGGACAGGGGCAGGGATGGGACAGGGATGGGGACAGGGACGGGGGCAGGGGCAGGGATGGGACAGGGGACTGGGGCAGGGACAGGGGTGGGACAGGGATGGGGGCAGGGATGGGACAGGGATGGGGCAGGGATGGAGACAGGGGCAGGGACAGGGGCAGGGACAGGGATGGTACAGGGACAGGGATGGGGACAGGCATGGGACAGGGACAAGAGCAGGGACAGGAGCAGTGACAGGGCCAGGGCCAGGGGCAGGGGCTGGAATGGGAACAGGGGACAGGGACAGGGGCTGGGATGGGGACAGGGGACAGGGGCAGGGACAAGAACAGGGACAGAAGCAGTGGCAGGGCCAGGGGCAGTGCAGCAGACAGCACTCAGGGGAGTGCCCCACAGCCCCTGCAGCAGGGGAACAGCAATCTGCACAGCCAGGGGAAGTGTCAGAGCTCCTCAGCAGAGTCCCCAGGGACAGAACTGTGCTGCTCCCTGGCATTGCCACTTCCCTGCCAGCCCAGCCTGCTGCAGGGCTGGGGCTGCTGCGGGCACAGCTGGCAGCTCTGGCCTTCCTCTGCCTCCTCCTCCTCTGCCAGCGTGCCCTTTGTCTTCCCAGCACCTGCTGGATTCGCCTTAAGAGTAAATCATTGAGGGTAGATTTAATTTCTCGGAGCTGATAATGAGTGGAGCTCGATATGGATCCTTTCATTTAAAAGTCTGCCTTGCAATTTAATCAGCCTCCACAGCCTCAGCCCTGGCCTGAAAGTAATGTGGGGTGGTTGTAATGGTGAATGAAGAACAGGAGAATTAGAGAAGAATGAGATGAGTGATTTTATCAGCAATACTGAGCTGCTGTCTGTAACCAAGTCCCAGATCTGTGCTGGGGAGCCCCAGACAGCCCCAAATCCATTGTGGGGACCCCCAGGCAGCCCCAAATCTGTGCTGGGGAGTCCCAGGCAGCCCCAAATCTGTGCTGGGGAACCCCAGGCAGCCCCAAATCTGTGCTGGGGAGCCCCAGACAGCCCCAAATCCATTGTGGGGAGCCCCAGACAGCCCCAAATCCATTGTGGGGACCCCCAGGCAGCCCCAAATCTGTGCTGGGGAGTCCCAGACAGCCCCAAATCTGTGGTGGGGAGCCCCAGACAGCCCCAAATCTGTGCTGGGGAGCCCCAGGCAGCCCCAGATCTGTGCTGGGGACCCCAGACAGCCCCTGCCCTCAGGCAGCTCAGTCCCCTCCTGCAGTCCCTGGACTCAGCCCATTGCCAGCCCTGGAAGCGAGAGCTGAGCTGGGGGAGGATTTTTCCCACATGGATTTGCCATCACAAGCAACACAATTTCCATGGACTGGTTGGAACAGAGAGAGGGAGAGAGCTCCCGTGGCTGAGATCAATTCCTGACACAACTGCTTGGCTGAGCAGAGGACAGATCTGCACATCAGCTCTCAGCACCAGACATTTCCAGCCATTTGTTGCTACAGGAACAATCCTGCATTCCCAGCCAGCTGCTGGCACACCTGTGCACATCCACCTACTGAAGAGAAGAGCAGCTTAGCACTAATGACATCCAAATTAGATCTTTGCCATCTTTGATGTTTATGATTCTCGGCTCCTTTCTAGGCAAGAGATGTGGTTTGAGTTTAATCAATAGCATTCTGCTTGGAGAAAGCCTTCTGAAGCTGCACAGCCTCTGCTTGGAGACCTGCTCAGAGCTGGAGAGCCATAAAAAGAAAAGTGCTTCTGTTCTCCTGCTGGGGAGGTTGTTGGGGTTGCTGGGGAAATCAAAGGTGGCTGCAAGCACGGTGTGTCTCACTGCTGCTGTGCAGCACGGGCTGCAAGCAGGACCAGCTGCACGTGTGGCTGTGGGGGCAGCTCTGGGCTCGCTGCAGGGCTGGGCAACGCTCAGCAAGCAGAGGTTAATAATTTAGAGTCATATCTACCCCACCACAGTCAGAGAGACGATAACCCCAGCACATTTCCCAGAGACACGCTCTGTTCCCAGCCCTGCCAGAGCCTCCCCAGCACCCAGGGCTGCCCCTTGGCAGCAATAAAGTGCAAACCCAGCTCTGAAGCTCTGCAGGGAGGTGCCAGGGCCACCCTGGCACTGTCCCCAAGCAGGAGGTGCCAGTTCTGCCCACGGGTCCTGTCCAGCCAGGTTTGGCTGTACTGGGTCTTGCCTCGATTTTTAAGATTTTTTAAAGCCTTATGAGTTTATATTTTTATAGAAAACTTTCTCACACAACTTTCTGATGAGCTGCAAACAGAACCGCTCTGCACACCCAAGTGTCCAAAGCCACCTGGCTCATCCCAGACTCCAAACAAACGCTGGTTTGGCTTCCCCAGGCCAGGCTGGCTCCTCACACAGCACACAGATCCCCTGGCAGCGCTCCTGGCCCCAGGGCACTGCAGCATGGCACAGGGCTCTGCCACCTGCCCCAGGGCCACGGCACACACGGCTCCAGAGCCTGCAGGGATTCCCCGAGAGCTGCAGCTCCAGCAGGAGCCACAAATGGGAACAAATCAAGGTGCTCTGGCTCCTTGCTCCAGGCTCAGGTGTCCAAACATGAGACTTCAAGTGGCATTCGCTTTTGGCATTGAAACAGATACGAAAAAACCCTCCCAAGGAATAACAGAACACTTGGCAAAAGGCACATGCTGCACAAAAGAAAGGCCATTCCTTAAGCAGAGTCCCAGCTATCCAGCAGAGATATACCAGCAGTATAATCTTAATTAGCCAATAAAAGTTTTTAGACAATCTGTCTAGACTTGCTTTTGCCTGGACATAAAAATGGCTTTAAAAGAAATATATAAACAGCAATGAAACATCAATGAGGAGCTGTCAGAGAAAGCTCCCTGCTGCTCTACATCTGCACCCTGCTCTTCTTAAAACACGAGCATTTATGCGAAATCCTTCAGGTTTTTAAGCACAAAAGCTGCTGTGTTTGGGCTCGGAGCACTGCAAGCTCGAGTCCCTGGCTGCTGCTACATGAGCCCAGAGCAGCACAGCCCCACAGCCTGGAGGAAGGCAAGCCCTTATAAACAACCACTGAGAAGGCCTTGCAAATAATGACAGAGAACAGCCACATCTGGGAGCTCCTGGGTTTGTCCCTGCCCGGTCTGGGAGCTCCTGGGTTTGTCCCTGGCTGGTCTGGGAGCTCCTGGGTTTGTCCCTGGCCGGTCTGGGAGCTCCTGGGTTTGTCCCTGCCCGGTCTGGGAGCTCCTGGGTTTGTCCCTGCCTGGTCTGGGAGCTCCTGGGTTTGTCCCTGGCTGGTCTGGGAGCTCCTGGGTTTGTCCCTGCCTGGTCTGGGAGCTCCTGGGTTTGTCCCTGGCCGGTCTGGGAGCTCCTGGGTTTGTCCTGCCCGCTCCAAACAAGCAGGACAGGAGTGGGACCAAAGGACAGCACAGGGACACTCGTGAGGACAGAGAAGGGAAAGAGAACCAAGTCACCTGGGGCTCTTCCAGCACCCTCTGGGGGAAGAACCTTTCCCAAAATCCAGCCCAAACCTCCGGGGCACAGCTCCACTTGACACACTCAAGGACAAGGTGTCTCACAGCTTGGTGCCTGCCTGGATACACAGGGGGCTCGTGGCAAACACAGAGCTAAAGGCAAAAACAAGAGAAATTCAAGCCTCTGTTGAGAAATGCTGCTGGCAAAGTAACTCTGCTTCTGAGGGCAGGAGGGGCTGAAAATCAGAGTGGTTGGGGTTGGAAGGGACCCTGAACAATCCCTGCAGGGAGTGGGGTGGGGCTGGGGGCTGCAGCTTCTGTCCCTGAGCAAACCCAGGCACAGAGCTGTCCCCACCTCACTCAGGGACAGCTGTGGGGCAGATGTGGGGCTCAGGGACAGCTGTGGGGCTCAGGGACAGCTGTGGGACCTGGGGACAGCTGTGGGACCTGGGGACAGCTGTGGGACAGCTGTGGGGCAGCTGTGGGACATGGCACTGAGCAGTTCCAGCAGGGAGAGCTGCCTGAGAGCAGGGGGGTGTCACAGGGGCTGTGCTTTCCATGCCAAAGGGGCCTGGAGGCCACGCTGGGCTCAGCTCTGGAGGTGGCTCTCAGCAAGCCCAGCCTGCAGCAGGAGCCTCCCCGAGCCCTGCCCCAGCCCTGCAGAGCTGCTGAGCCCTGTGCCCTGCCTGCAGCGGGCAGAGAGGGCTGCCAGCGTGCCCAGAGCCTTCCCCAGAGCCTTCCCCAGAGCTTCCCCCAGCCCTGCACGTCCCCAGCTGAGCTCTGAGCACGCTGCTTGTCCCCTGTGCCCACCTGCCCTGCAGACACAGCCAGCCCTGAGCCAGCCCTGGGAGGGAGGAGGAGGAGGGACACACATCCTGCAGAGCAGCCCAGCAGTGAGAGAGCAGCAAAACCCCACTCAGCTGTGAAAATGGGCCATTTGGGGAGAGCAGAACATTAATAAATGCACTCCAGATCCTTCATTTATCTGTTAGGAGGCATTCAAGTGGTCTTTTGCTAACGACTTCAGTATATATATTTCTTACAGATAGCAATTAACCTTCTGGTACAGATTAATCTTTTAAAAAAAATCAAAGATGAATTAATCTTTGAAATTCAAGTATTCAGTAGTTTCATTAATAATCTGAAATTGTCCTTTAGATTTCCCATAATTAGACCATTCCCCTAATTTATTAATCCCACAGACTGCAGAGCATGTTTCAAATCTTCATCTCCTGCCACAATGACATATTCAAACTCGCTTGAAGTGCTCATAATAAAAGTCACTTTGTGAAGAATTATTAACTCAGAGGATCAAGCAAAGTCTTTATGTGCCAAAGCATATTTGAAAACTAAGCAGGGGAAGCGCTGTCTACTGATCCTCAGATTTCCTAAGATCCCAGCTGATCAGAAACAAGTTTGGATGAAACACTGCCTTTAGGGTAATTATGCTGCTCCAGCCTGGAGGCCACAGCCAGGAAATGTGCTGGCACCTGCGGAGCAGACCTTCCTTTTGCCAAGGGAAGGTGGCTGTGAGAGGCCAAGAGCTCTCCAGGAGCTGACAACCACTGCTCCCTGCTGGGAAATTCAGATTTGGGCTGCATTCCCTCCAGCCCGGGCTCTGGCAGGGAGAGGCAGGCAGGGACTGTGCCCCCAGCTCTGCCCCCCAGTGCCAGCTCCAGCCCTTCCCTGACCCTGCCAGGGCTGCTGACTCCCACTGCCCTGGGCAGCCCTGCCAGGGCTGGCCAAATTCGCTCAGGAGTTTTCATTAATCCCCCCCGAGCTCCCCCTGGGCACCTTCCTCTGCTCCTGCCCCATTCCCTGCCCCATCCAGCTCCAGCTCCTGCCAGGGAGGCTGGGGAGCCATGGCACAGCTGCCCCAAGGACCAGCAGGAGTCTGAGCTCACTGAGGATGAGCCCACAGCCCAAAGCCAGGGGACAAGCCCCACTCCCCCCAGGGAGGGCAGGAGCTGCATCTCCAGGCAGCACTGCTCCACCAGACCTCCCAACAACAGCATCCTCCTGCCTCCCCAGGCTGTGGAACCTCTGGGGAACTGCTGCTGGATGTTAAAGCCCCTCAGAACTTCTCCTGAGCTGCAGCTGCGTGCACAAGGAGCTGAGCACAGCCCTAAGCAGCGCTGGGGTGGGATTATCCCAGCCTGGCTCTGAGGAGGAGCTTTAGGCACCATCCCTGTCAGCGCCTTCATCCCCCAGGCAGGACCTGCATCCATCCCCCTGCACGCACACGGAGCTGCAGGCACGGCACTGCTGGGGCTCAGCTCTGCTTCTTCTGCAGGAGCCTGAGTTTGTGCTGGCTGCACGGACAGCTCATGGAATAAATGAAAAACCCCACAAAATGGGATCTGTTCTGCAGCCAGAGCCTGTCCTTCACACAGGGAACACATTTCGGGTATGAGTTTGCAACAGTGGATATTTGCAAATAAAGTCAATTTTAAATTCCAATGAGCGCTGGCATTTGTCACTTCCTGCTGTATTAAATCCAAACCCATTTGCTTTAATACCACATAAATATGCATTTGTAGGAACAGAAGAATTTATGCAAATGTGGGTTCCTTCAGTGACACCAACGTAAGGAAAAAATCCCAGCTCCCCCTCTGCAAACCCATCCTTTCAGCCCAGTAACTTTCCCTGCTGGTTCCCTGGAAGACGCTGCCAGGGGGAATGATCAGTTTGGGACACTTTGGGACCCAGCTGGGCCTGGCCCTGCAGGCAGAGCTGTGGGAGCAGCCCGGGCACAGGGAGCTCCTGGCCTGCCCTGGTGTGGGAGTCCAGAGCTTCCCTCTGGGACCCTGGCAGGGGTCAGGAACCCCCCTGGACAGAGCCCCCAGAGACACTGGCTGTGATCTCTGGCCATGGAAAAGAGTTTTCACTCTTACAGGATGAATTACCAGCTCTGAGTGCTTGATATGAGTAATAATTAAGTGTGGCACGGGTGCAAAAGTAAAATTTTAGGATTCTAGATAAGGGGTCCAAAGGGGACAAGATGGAGGAAATTGGGTGTGCCTTGTCCTTTTTCTCCTTCTTCATGCCCTCCATGTTTCACTGTGGTGTTGGCATTTTTCTGTTGGTTCAGGCTGGGGACACACTGTCCAACGTAGGTGACAGATATTGGCACGTTATTGTAAATCCAGCACAGGTAGTTTGTGGTATTTAATGTTTGTAACATCCCACTGAGGGCAGAGCCCCACACGCTGCCCGGCAGGACAGAGCTGCGGCAGGGCAGCAGAACATGTTAGAGATAAACAGAATAAACAACCTTGAAACAGCACAGACCAATTATGGCTTCTGCTTTGGCAGCGGGGCTGACAGACAGAGACTTTCTACAATCTGGGAATCGTTTAAATATCACAGATTCTGTCACCCTGGCACTGAGCTGGGCACTGTGCTGTTTTATCTGGGCAATGCCAGGCAGGTACAGGCTGGGACACCTGAGTTCCCTTTGGGGGGCACAGCAGAGCTTGATTTGTGCTGATGGCTTCTAGCACAGAGCCTCTGGAGCAGCCCTTGCATTTATCACCAATAACGAATCCATCATCTGCCACTTTTTCCTTCCCAGCACAGGAATCAGCTTCAAACACTCGCGTTTCCAAACCCTTCTGAATCTGGATTGCAAACCAGCTTGCCAAGGACTCACACCAAGGTCTGGCATGCCTCATCCCACACCAGCAAGCCCCGAGCCTCCAAGGGAAAGGTTCTGAGTTGCCTGCACGAAGTGGGCAGGGAAATGCCAAAGCAAACAACCCAGATCAGGCTGGACCCCAGAGCTGGCACCAGCGGTGACACCAGCCAGGCTGCAAGCAGCTCACAGCAGAACTCCAGCCTGTGGAGACAGAAAAGCTCAGCCTTGCCCAATCTGGCTTCTCCCCATGCCAACACAAGGAAACCTCAGCCAGCGCAGCAGCAGGAGCTCGCTACAACTCAAGGATTTCTGTTTTCCCCAGAAACCACTGAAAACCCACTGAGGGTTCCCACTCTCTGAGCCTCCACGAGCAATTCAGGAATGACAACATCCAGGAGCCATTCCAGAGCATTGCAAAGAACTGCAGCAACTTTAGGATCAAATATCAGCTCTAGAAAATACGATCACAATTGCACAACACGACACTCACGAGTCCCGCAGCGCTTTCTGGAGGGAGGACGGGCGTTGCCTACCTGCCTCTCTGGAAATTTGCATGAAGGACTCGACTCCTTTTTCTCCATAATTCCCTTCAGATGCCAAAGTGGATACATAATTCCATCCCAAAGCTTTCACAATGTCCACCATTGCTTGTGCTTGGAAGGAATCTGGAGGAACCACCCGTGAGAAGAAATCATAGCGCCTGTCATCGCTCAACTCTGGTGCAGTTGAGGCATAACTGATTTGTGGGATCTGTAGAAAAAAACAATTTCTGATAAATACACACATTCACATACTCATGGCACTTCTTGCAGCAGCAGCTAAAGCACCTGGCTTCAGCTGAGCTTTGGTTTGCTGTGTGCAGCTGCAATCCTCCACCACGCTCCCCTACAACGCTCGAGGCACAGGAGCAGTCCCTGCGTTGGTGTCCAGGCACCCAAACCGAGCTGTGCAGCAGCTGGAGCTGGCTCTGTGTGTGCACACCCCTCACTCCTTCCTGCGAGGAACCAAACACAGCACACAAACCTCCTGAACCACTCTCTGCCCTGCTGTGTGCTGGCTTTGCCCAGCTCGGGATCCTGGCAAAGGGAGGTTGGCTCTACCCTGACAGCGCTGGCTGGAAGCTGGGACACCCTTCCTCAGCCTCAGGAGGATGAAGGCTCCAGGCTCAAGGAAAAGGAGGTTTAGTTTTTATTCCTTCTGATGAAGAACAGTGTGAAGGCTGCTGAGCAGGGACATCTCTGTCCCACAGACCCAGCCTGGGCACGACTCAGCTCTGTCCCAGCAAAGCAGCCACTGCTTCCCCTGGCAGTGACCTTTCCAGCAGAGAGCCCAGAGCAGTGCTGGGGCTGTTCTCCCCTGGGTAACAAAGGCCCCCGAGCAGTTCTGAGCTGACAGGATTTTATTCCCCAAGCCCATTGTGCAATTGTTGAGTAAATCTGGGACTGCTCCTGGAGTGAAGGAGCCTGCCCTACCTCTCCTGCAGACACCAGGGAGGGGAGAGAAGGGATTGCAATGCACACAAACAGTCTGTTTAACACCTGAGCCCTGCAGCCTGAGCACAGGCACCTCCTGCACTCTCAGGTTTGGTTTCTGCATAGCACTCCATAAGCATTTCTCATCCTACAAGCGTTTATCAGCTCTCCTGCCTCCTCAGAAAAACAGGCACTGCACTGCCCCAGGATCAGCACTGCAGAGGGCTCAGCACCTTCAGCTCCACAGAGAGCAGGGGAAGAGGAGAGCAGATGTCCCCAGAATTCACGTTATATCTACACAGGCATTTGCAGCCCCCACAGCACAGGAAAAGCAGATACCAGAAGCAAAATCACTGCTGGAGAGCCAGAAAAGTGAACAGAGAAATGAACTTTGCATGGAAGAATTATTAACTACCCCAAGAGCTGCTATTCACCCTAAACAAAGCCAAACTCTCACAGAACCATCCATGTCCAGAGCTGGAAGGGACCCCAGGACCACCAGTGCAGACAGCCCAACAATCCCACCCTGCGCCTGGCCTGGAGCTTCCTGGAGCTTCTTCCCCTCATCCCTGATGTCTCAGGTTTGGCTTTTCTATTTTTCACATTCTGAGCTGCTTTGGTGTGTGGGTCTGGGCTTCACATCAGGGGATGCTGAGCTCTCTGCACAGAGCAGGGGGACAAAACAATTCCTGCTCCAGCTGGGACCAAGAACAAATGACCCAAATCTCAGCCCAGGAGCACAAACACCGTGGGCTGGAGAGAGAAAAACAAGCAGGATGGGACTGCCTGGGCTGAAGCTGGAATGGGACAATGAACTCCAAGGTGCCAATGGAGCAGAACTGATCCCAGGGAGAGCCCCCGGGAGCGCTCGTGCATTTTGGGGCCATTTTGGTTCACCTTGGGTTCATTTTGTGCCATTTTGGTTCATCTTGGGTTCATTTTGTGCCATTTTGGTTCATTTGGGTGCAGCCCTGGCTGGGCTCTGGTGCTGCCCAAGGTGGATCCATGGAGGAGATCCTTTAATAAATCCCTGCTTTATTCTGTGACTCTGCCCAGCCTCTGCTCCAGGGCAGCACAAAGCATCACCCCAACTGCTGCAGGGCACAGAACCTGCTGGGCACCCTGGCCAGCAAAACCAGGGAAATTCCAGTTTGTTCCTGCCCCAGCTGCTGCTGCCAGCAGGGCCTGGTGACCTCTGTGGGGACATGGGCTGGTCACCCACAGTGACACGGACAGCAGCCAGCCCCAACAGAGCAGTGCTGGCACAGCCCAGGGCTGCTTCCTGCACTTAGCAGAGGGAGGCTGAAATACCAGCTTTTATCTGTGGCAAGTTTGTACTCCAACTTGCCAACAACCGCTTTTCCAACTAAAAATCAAAAGGAGCACATTCTGCATTTTTACAGCAACCAAAGCTCCTACAGAATTTGCTGCATTGCTTATATTCCTAAGGAGACCTTTTGGATTTTAAATCTTTTTCCACTGTTCATAAAATATTAACTACTGCTGGCTGCTTCAATCACTTGGAGCATAAAAAGCAGATATCAGGTGTTTTACCAGTGTTTCTAGCAGGATATCTAAAAGCAACATGAAGTTATATACACGTGCCAAGTAGAATTTTCCTCCCGTTCTGTTAAACACAGGGAAGAGAGTCCTTCAGGGGATGTGGCAGGGGCTGCAGCCACCAGAATCCCCTGCCCAGGGTGTCAGAGCTGGTTGCAGACTCTGCTAAAGGCACCTCCTGCTCCTGCCCAGCCGCCCGTGCATGCCAGCAGCATCCCAGTGGCCAAACTGGGCAGCCACTGCTAAAAATCAGCCCAAATCCAACTGCTGCCCACCAGGGCGCTCCACACAGGCACCTCCAGCTCCTGCCAGCACTGAAGTGCACTTGGAAATAAAAGCTTGGAAATAAAAACGATTGCCCCAGCCCATCCAGAGCCACGGGCAGGCTGGGCAGTGTCCCTGGTCTCTGCTGCAGTGGTGCTGCCCACGGTGTCCCTGTGCAGGGCCAAGGGACACCCACAGATTGAGATCAGACTGCTTTGCTGAGGGTTCTTCAGTTACCCAGATAAATATTTTCTGCCTCTTCACCGGTTCATTTTTCTCTCATTTTGGTGAAGTCTGTTCTTTGTCATCAATTCTAAACTGGAGATGAAAGAAGCAAGATTTCTCTTCCATCGCATTTTGCCCGTTTTCTGTTCTGACACATCAAAAAGCCCCAGAGAAGCACGCTGTGCTTTCCAAAAGGCCCCAGCACCCTGGCAGGAGGGCTGTGATGCACAGAGCCCCAGGGACCCCGCTCTCCTGGCCCCTGCCTCCAGCAGCACAGCGAGAGCTGGGCTGGAGCTTTGAGGGACACTGAGAGCAGTGAGGCAGCATTTCACCTGTGTGGGAAGCAGATGTTCCTCAAGCCCTGTGTTGGCAGGACCGTGGCACACCACACCCAGGAGCTCCACACTGGCTTGCCTGGCTGATGTTCTGATTACAGCAAGGGGGAATGATTAATGCTGGCAACATTGTCTTAGTCAGTGATTAATTAATGTTAATTTATTTCTAACATTGACCATTATTCTTCATTTGTTTCATCTTCTCCTGCTAATGAAGAGCTGTCTCTGGGTCACATTTGTTGTCTTGCTCAAAAGCAGCTTGTGCTGGGGAGCAGCTGCAGCAGGAGCAGCAGCACAAACACACCAGGAGAAACCTCAGAGCAAACCCCACTGAAACTGTTCACTGCTCCAGTTTCCATTTCAGACTCACTGGGTGTTATTCTCCAGTCCCAAACCTTCCTTCTCTCCCTGCTCTACAGAGCATTTTTCCAACAAAAATGACAGAATGTTTGAGCAGCTCCCCAAGGGCTCGTGTCTGGTCCTGGAACAGACAGAGCCCAGTGCCAGGGCACACAGACAGTGCCAGGGCACACAGCAGCCTTCCCTGGGGCTGCAGGACTGCCCAAGCCTGGCCTGACAAATCCTGGCTGCCCCAACCTGGCTGCCAAAGCCTGGCCTGACAAAGCCTGGCCTGACAAAGCCTGGCTGCCACAGCCTGGCCACCAAATCCTGGCTGCCAAATCCTGGCCTGACAAAGCCTGGCCTGCCCAAGCCTGGCCTGCCCAAGCCTGGCCTGCCCAAGCCTGGCTGCCAAAGCCTGGCTGCCAAAGCCTGGCCTGACAAATCCAGGCTGCCAAAGCCTGGCGTGCCAAATCCTGGCTGCCCAAGCCTGGTCTGCCCAAGCCTGGCCTGCCCAGCCCCAGAGTCACTCCCAGGCCAAGCACCTGCAAACACAAACACAAACACAAACACAAACAGTTCCTGCTGCAGGGACTGAGCTCAGCCCCTCCCCAGGCCCTGCTTTAAGATGATGGGGATGCTGCACCTGAGCCCACCTCAGCCAGCCCCAGCAGCCAGGGCACTTCAGAAAAGGCAATTAAGATAATGCAGGAGAGCACCTCCTGAGACGTTAATGAGCTCCTAGCAGGGCAATATCAAGTTCACAGTTTGCTGCGTTTTTATTTTCAATTTCCTCCGAAGTTTTACTGATGTGGTTTCCTGGCAGCAGGGAAACCTCACCCTGCTCTGGCAGAGCCCTGGAACCCATCACGTCTGGCAGGGCAGTGCCAGGCTACAGACACTGCAAATCCTCCCAGCTTCACCAAAATCAGCTGCCTGGAGCCTGCACCCAGCTGCAAAACTCTGCTGTGAGCTGGTGGGTGAGTAACAGCCTGGGATCTGTTCAGTTCGGCTTTTATTCTGTTCAGATCTGTTCTGTTCAGGTTTTATTCATGTAGAAATCTATCAGGTTTCTTCCATCCTCAGCACAGCTCCTCTTTTTGCCCCATGCCCATCCCAAACTGCAGAACAAACAGCTCCAGCATCCTGAGCTGCAGAGAGCTGCTTCCCCTGTCTGCAGCTCAAGTTACTGAAGTTTCCCCCAGCTATTTTCTCTGGGTAAAACCCCTCCAGACTATTCTCATTCTCCCCTTGCCTTCTGAACAGGAAGGATTTTTGGGAGGCAGTTCTATAAGTCCAGACACCCAGGGGAAGCTGTCCCTGCCCTTGGCAGGGGGTTGAACAGACTTTTGAGCCCCCTGGAACCCAAACCATGCTGTGATTCTGTGAAAACTTCACCCAATACACGAAATAAGGTCAGAGCTTGTGAAGGTAAGAGGAACAGAAGTTCGTGCTGTTCTCCAGTGGCTGAACTGGAGCTCAGCATTTCCTCAGGAGCTGCCAGTCCTGGGGCACAGCACAGAGAACATCTCTGCCTCCTGCTCCCCTCCTGCCCAGCCCTGCCAGCCACCAAGCCCTACCCAGGCTGGCAGGAGCCTCCCAAGGTGTTCTGCTGCAGCACCTGCCCTCCCTGTGCCCTGACAGGTGAACAGAAAACCAACATTCCTGCAGGTGAACAGAAAACCAACACTCCTGCAGGTGCACAGAAAACAACATTCCTGCAGGTGAACAGAAAACCAACACTCCTGCAGGTGCTCAAAAAAAACAAACATTCCTGCAGATGCACAGAACACCAACACTCCTGCAGGTGCACAGAAAACCAACATTCCTGCAGGTGCACAGAACAACAACACTCCTGCAGGTTTCTCTGCAGGGCTCTGTGAGGAGCTGGGAATTGCATTCCCAGTACCTCAGCTCCAGATGAGAACAATCCCAGGATGGGGATCCCTCCTCACCTCTCATCCTCATCGTGCACTCCCAGGTGCTTCTTACAGCCAAGAATCAAATGTTGCCAGTGAGAAAGTCAGGAAGAACAATTAACAAAGTTTTCATGTAAATCCCTTTCAGGAGCAACAGCAAATGAAGTAACACCAAGAGAAGAATCCCAGAAATGATGAATGTACCTGAATTTTGGTTATATCTACAGTGGCTCTCTCCACCAACCCTCCCAGCTGGGGAGCTCCATCTCCCACTCCCTGGCCAGTGTGAGGATAAAGCAGCCACGGTGCTGCCCAGCAACACCTTGACAAATTCCCAACTCCTCATTCCCATTGCTGTTCTGGATGGAACCCATTCCTGAAACAAACACTTCAAAGCTACTCCGGGTTCCTCAAACAACTGCCTTTCTAATTGAACACATTCTGTTGAATTCATTTCAAACCTGAAAAGAGCCCATTTCCAGGCACACAGATCAATCCTCATCCCCACACCTGTCATGAAAAGTCACCAAAAGACATCCTGAGTGAGACTGGCAAGCTGGGAGCCTTCTCCATATCTGCAAGGTCTTTCCTGCTTCCTCTCCTAGAGTGAGAAAGTACTCCTGAAAAAAATAATTGTAGCAATTAAGGGACAATAATTACAGCAATTAGTACTGTCCACATGGCTCACGGGAGCACTTCATCAGCCCAGAAAGCAGGAGGAAAGCTCATAAACACCCAGGAAAGTGAGATGTGCCCATAAATATGAGATATCCCGTATTTCATCTTGATGACCTGTGCCTGAACCAAGGTCTGCTTGTGCCAGTGATGAGCTTATGGCACAGATTGGTTTTTTATAGAAAAACAGGGGGTGATTTCTTAGCTTTTAAATGCTAAAAGAACCTTGGACTCGAATAACCTGACTTGAAACCAGGAGACCCAAAATTGTAATGAAAATGAGTCACAGCACAAAAATAAACATCTTACCCCCTTCTAAAGCTGTAGATGAAGCTGTCCTTGAATAAACAAGGACATCATCCCTGTCTCAACGTGTTCACATACTGGGGATTAGGACTGAGCCATCTATGCTTTCCTAGGGATGAATTATTTACTAAAATGCTTTAATTTCCATCCCAGTGCCAGCTTGGATGGGGCTTGGAGCAGCCTGGGACAGCGGGAGGTGTCCCTGCCACGGCAGGGCTGGCACTGGAGGGGCTCTAAGGTCCCTTCCAACCCAGCCCATCCTGGGGTTCTGTGATTCTTTGCCACTGGCAGAAAGCATCCTTTAGAGTTCAGCTCCTTTCAGCTGGGCTTGTGGATCAATTCAAGGCGCTGCTGGCCCCCAAAAAGATCTCGGGGCAAGCTGTGGAGCAGGCTGTGCCAGGCAGCAGAGCTCCAGGGCACGGCTGGGACACACACAGGGCAGCTGGAGGGGCAGAGCGGGCTGCAAGCCTCTGTCCGTCCCAGGTGGGCTCAGAAATGGGTGAGGCTGGCAGGAATTGAGCTGCTCCCTCTCTCCTGCCCGGGGGGCACCAAGGGCTGCTCAGCATCCCCTGCCTGCCTGCCCCAGCACTGCCAACCCAGGCTCCCCTGGGTGCAGGGCTGTGTCCAGCCAGCCCAGCCCAGCCCAGCCCTGGCTGGCTGCACTGCCAGCTGTGAAACATGCACGTTTTATCACTGGCTTTTCACAAATATCACAGTGAATATTGTGTGTGTAATGGTACAAAGTCATGCTGTATTAGTTCTCTTAAGCAGTGGGTTAAATATACTTTTAGGTTATAACACAATGTTAAAATAGAAACTCTGCACTGTGAGATACTTTTTAACTAGCTCAAGAAAGAGATGAGATAATCACGAAACTCTTCACACAGAGATAACAGCAACAGGGCACATAAAGAGTTACCCCCTCCTTATCAGAACAGACAAACATCCTTCCACCTTCTCTCCCTCTTTATGGAACCACCAGGATTAAGGGGAAGAAGTTGACAAAATCCAGAAAAGTTCTTAATTTGCGCTGAGACTGGTAGCACCGTGTGATTTCTTTTCATTTCCTTCCCATGCACCATCCCACATCCCTGCCTGCATTCCCAAAAGCTGAGCAGTGTCTCTGTGAGCAGAGACCATGGATGGACACCAAACACACATTCTGCAGTGACTGGAGCTCCCACATCCAAATACGGACTCACCAATTCTAACTCTTTTGAAAATAAATCAGGAGCAGAATGTAAACAGAGCGGAGCAGCTTTTATGTTTTATTTATGTGTACACACTGCTCCATTCATCCCAAACAGATAATTGAACCTTATATTGTCTATGCATATTTTAAAAGGTTTTTAATCTGCAAGTATAAATCTCATTGATTTTGAAAGTAGCCCGATAAAGACAACACCAGTAATGACTTACTCAGCAGCTAGGCTGAGACAGAAATTGTTCTTGGTGGCAGGAGACAGTTCTGTGAAAGCAATCCACAAGCACAGACACAAACCCAGCCCAGTGGAACCAGACTGCAGTGTGGTACAAGGGGAAACAATCATCCTGCAAGCTGAGTTTTTGGGCTCCATGAGAGCTGTGGGGCCCGGCTGGGAGCAAGGCTCTTAACTGCATTTCCAGGAGAGCATCCACACTTGTGTCACGGAAAGTAAGGCTGTGATTTCAATATTTATTCCTGAACCTTCAATATAGCCAGGAGTCTGACAGTCAAGGAGAATGAAACCTCTGGCCTTGGTGCCCTGACAGAGTAACACATCCAAAACCTGGCAATACAGATTTAGCTGCATTAAGTGGTAATTTCTAATTTCAGCCTACAGTTAAACTTTGGGCAGGCAGCTCGACAGCACAATGAGCAAAGCCAAGCTCCTGTGAACAGCTTCCACTGAACAGACACTGCCAAAGTGGGAGCCTGTGCTGATTAAAACCTCTGAGTGGCCTCACATTAAGGGAGAAGCTCAGAAAATGTGATCTCCTCCAGCTCCCCCTGGATCCTCTGACACCCCAAGGGAACCAGCTGCATTTCAAGAGGTAAATGATGTTTTAAACAGGGTTTCTGGAGCTCATTTCCCTCCATGTGATATCAGAACTAATTTTGAATTTAAAAACGTGTCAAATAATAAAAACCCCGGGTTTTTAATGTGCTCACACACTGCAGCTGCTGAACGGTTCTGCCTGAGCTTCAACTGTCTGCTTTGGATTGGCACTTTATGGAAAGCCTGAGGCCAGAGGAGAGCTGTGAATTAGAAGGAATCTGTGTAAGCTGCTCCTGACCTCCCTACACCCCTGGGCACCCACACCTCAACAGGTTCCTCCTCCTCCTCCTCTTCCTCCCCCAGGTGTCCCCTCGCCCGCAGCCAAAGCTCAGGGTGAGACCAGCTGGAGCTGAGCAGCCCAGAGCTGGAACATGAACCCAAATCTATGAGCAGAGGCACAGAGCTGCTCAGCCTGGCACTGCCCAGCCCGTGCTGCTGTCCCAGAGAGCTGTCCCAGCTGCTGGGTGCCAGCCTGGCACTGCCCAGCCCCTGCTGCTGTCCTCGGGCAGGACAGGACCATGCACAGTCAGACTGTCCCGGGTCTCAGACAGGCTGCTTTGAATTCCTCCTCAATGCTGATTCCAGAGACGTGGCACGGTCTCACTGATGAAATCTCAGTCATCCACTCTTTATTTTCCCTTTCCTACCAACACAAATCATCTCCCTCTGCATCATGAAACAGAACAGCTCATGTCTGACTCCAGCTCAGGGGCTGAATGATTTCTTTATCAGAACTATACTATAATACATTAATATACTATTTAAAGGAGATTCTAAAACTACAAACCTACTTGTTCTAACTCCTCACAACTGGTGCCCCTCTCTGAGAGCCCAGCCCCAGGTGGGTTGGATTGGCCATCAGCTCAAACAATCCTCACCAGAATCCAACCAAGCAACACCCCAGGTAAACAATTCTGCAAACACATTCCACATGGGAAAACAAGGAGCAGAACTAGAAATGGTTTTCTCTTTCTTCCCTCTGTGCTGCTCTATGAAGAAAACCTGAAAGCGTGCCTGCCACACCTTCCCAGCCCATCCCTGCCCCGGACTCCCCTGGAGCAGCAGCAGCAGCAGCAGCAGGAGGGGCTCAGGGAGGACAAATTGTTCCATCCCTGCAAGGACATCAGCTCCTCCTCTGGGTCCCAGGCGCTCCAGATTCCTTCAGGAGGCACGGCTGACCCGGCTGCACCAGGACACTGAGGGATTATATTTAGCCTGCCTTTGATTTCATATTTTCTTTAATCCAAAATAAACATTAGCACAAGTCAAAAGGCCTGTTGTGTGCTCTGAGCATCAGGAACAGAACAAGGTCCTTCAGGACGCACACTGGGTACAAAGCAGAGCGAGAAACTGCAGTGAGGAGAGATGTGAGCAAGAATGGATTGTAATTATGGCAGAAATCTGCATTTGACATTTCTCCCACTACATATCCAAGAGTTATAGGGTATAATGAAGTTCCACTGACTATCTATACCTTTTATTCCCTTATATTTCATCTCTGGCCTTTCACAAAGTGCATCATCACCATGTAATTCTACAGATATCTAAATATTTCTGCGTTATTACAGGAAAAACCACAAGGCAATCACACTTTTACCTTCGCTGGATTTCTCCACCTCAACATTGAGCTTGCCAGCTAAATAATTACATTTCTTCTTATCTAACTTGTGGGAAAACATATTTAATAACAGAAATACAGTCAGAAAGACGAATACTTAGGGGAGAATAATTTTCAGACTTGAACTTCACAAGCTCAATAGATTATTCTGGACACTGGATAATTACTCTGCATGTCTTTATCGCAAAAGTGCCCGGACATTCTAATTAATCCAAATTACTTTCTAAGGGCCATGTTATTAGACTCATGGAGGAACAGCCAGATATAGAAATATTGTTATTTTTTTAAAGGTCTCTAATGGCCCAGTCTTCCAGCACCCTGATGGAAACCTTCCCCTGCCTGGAGCCAGCAGAGGAGCCCCACAAATCCTGAGGAGCAGGAAACTGCAGGAAAAGCCGCCTACCTGATCAGGCTCCTCCTTAAAAATCAACATCAGTGCCCATTTCATCAACAGCACCGACCCCAGCCCACCACCTGTGTCCATGATCAAACTGATCCTAAACCACCCCAGCAAACAAAACTGATCCTAAACCAAACAAACAAAACTGATCCTAAACCAAACAAAAAAACCTGATCCTAAACCACCCCAGCAAACAAAACTGATCCTAAACCAAACAAACAAACCTGATCTTAAACCACACCAACAAAACTGATCCTAAACCAACCAAACAAAACTGATCCTAAACCACCCCAGCAAACAAAACTGATCCTAAGCCAAACAAACAAAACTGATCCTAAAGCACCCCAGCAAACAAAACTGATCCTAAACCACACTAACAGCCACTTCCACTGACCAAACCAACCCTTCCCATCTGCACCTGCCTTACTCTTATTTTTGCAATGTTATTTCATCATTAACTCCATTTCCAGTCATTAAAAAAGGTTCACAATTCTCAGCCGAGTGTCCTTTGGAAGTCCCACATGTCAAATTTGGTGTGAATGGCTGTCAGTGTTCAGTCAACGGGACACTCAAGTAACTGTTCATCAAAGAAAGCACCTGGACCTGGGGCACACCTGGACCTGGACCACGGGGAATGGAGATGGGGATTGGGGATGGGGAAACGTGGAATAGAGATTGGGGATGGGGGAACGGGGAATGGGGATTGGGGATGGGGGAACGGGGAATGGAGATGGGGATTGGGGATGGGGGAATGGGGAATGGGGATTGGGATGTCCCCCATCAGTCCCTGAGCAGCAGGGCTATCCCAGCACGTAGGGAACCAGCCAAGCTCCAGCACCCCGGAGCCTCTGCAGGGCTGGAGCTCCCTGCAAGAACAGCTGGGCCTTCAGCCCCGAGGACAGGAGCGGGAGAAGGGGGATGGAGAATGGGGCTTTACTCTGCACTTGGAAATAGGTGGAGGATCCAAACGCCCTGTGAGCTTTCCCAGGCGAGCTGGGGCTGTCTCATTTCCCTGCCCTCAGCCAGAACCAGCCCCAAGTGACAAAAGGAACCCCAGACATTCCTCCATATGCGTCTGCACCTCCTGCTCCGAGCCCGTGGCATTCCACGGGGATGCTGTGGTGGTTTGGGAATGCCACCCCTCAGCAGCACCTGCCACATCCCCGCTGCCAGCCCAGAAACACACACCATGTTATTTCCTTCTCCTTCACCGCATCTCCTCTCCATTCCCTTCCCTCCAGTTATTGATTCCTCTGGAGGCCGAGAGCGCGGCGCAAAGGAACGAGCCCCCTGTGCACTCCTCATCAAGGCCGTGGCTGCTAATTACTGCAGCGCAGCTCTGCCCTGCCCGGGCTGGGAGATGGAGCTGCAGCCCTGCAGCCCACCAGCACAGCGATGCATTTCTGACACGCCGTCTTCTGGCACCGCGAGCAACCAACGGGAAAATTAGCATTGTAAAATGGCAACCTCATTTAGATAAGCACGCTGCGAATCCATCTCATTTGTACACAGAGTCATTAGATGGTCACAGCCCAGCGCCTCTCCAGCCTCTTTCCTCTCTCCTGCTCCCCCGCTCCTGAACACCAGAGCTCTGGGGTGTCCCGGGCCAGCCGAGTGCTGCTGCCAGCCCTGAGAGCAGGACAGGGCTGGTCCTGCTGGGCACTGGCCATGCCAGGGAGGGCCAGCAGCTCTGCCACCTCCCTGGGCTCCAAACCCTCACCAATCCCCAAAAATCCTCACCCAGTTACTCCCGGGGCTCCAAACCTTCACCAACCTCCAAACACCCTCACCCAGCTACTCCCTGGGCTCCAAATCTTCAACAATCCCCAAAAATCCTCACCCAGCTGCTCCCTGGGCTCCAAACCTTCACCAACCCCCAAAAATCCTCCCCCAGCTGCTCACGGGGCTCCAAACCTTCACCAATCCCCCAAAAATCCTCACCCAGCTACTCCAAACCTTCCCCAATCCCCCAAAAATTCTCACCCAGCTGCTCCCTGGGCTCCAAACCTTCACCAATCCCCCAAAAGTCCTCACCCAGCTGCTCCCTGGGCTTCAAACCTTCACCAATCCCCCAAAAATTCTCACCCAGCTGTTCACGGGGCTCCAAACCTTCAGCAATCCCCCAAACACCCTCACCCAGCTCCTCCTGGGGCTCTTCTGGAGCTGCCCGAGGGCTCTGAGCCCCCCTCCACTATCACAGCACCTGCTGCAGGTACTCCCTGGGGAGTGGTGACACCTGTGGGCACAGGCAGGACACCCCCGGGGTGGCACAGCTGGCAGGACACCCCCAGAGTGGCACAGCTGGCAGGGTCCCTGCGCCACTCCCACTTGGGGACGCACGTGGAGCCACGTCACCTGTGGGATTTGGCTTCCTGCAGGCTTTTCCACAGGCAGAAACGCCAGAAGGTTCCAACATCCATCCTGACAGCTTGGGGATCGAGTCTGATAACAGAAAGCTGACAGGGAAACTCGATAACCAGAAATCCTTTGCATTCCACACTGTCCCGGTGCATCTGCATGGCCCCAGACATGCAGGAGATTTTTATCTCTCAGGTGCTTACAGCAGCTCCATCACCATGGCATCACAGAGCTCTCAACTCTGCAAAAACAGAACTCATAGCATTCCCTCATTGTTTCTTCCTTCCAAGCTTCCCAGAGAAACGCTGGGTTCACTTATGGCTTTATTTTATTTATTCCTTCGTTTGTGAAAGAGGCTGAGCGAAGCACTTCGCTTCCCTTCCTGCCAAGAAAGGGAAAGAAAAATGAGTGGGGTGCAAAGGAATTGAAAAGGATTGTCCGTGCTGGTGTAGGGTCCCAGCAGCTGGGGGTGCTCACCCATCCTGGGGGTGCTCACACATCTGGGGGTGCTCACACATCCTGGGGGTGCCCACACATCCTGGGGGTGCTCACCCATCCTGGGGGTGCTCCCCCATCCCTGCCCAGCTCCAGGCTGCACCAGGTGGGACGGGAAAAGGGGAGATGGAAAGGAAGGAGCGCTGTGGAATGGAGACAATCCTACAGAGAGCCTGGATTAATTAATTAGTGCAGACAGCCCGGCTGGGAGCAGCCACTGCAGAGCTGCTGCATTTCCTCATCACCTGCACACGGGGACAGCCAGGCTGGCACAGGGATCCCAGCCACAGGGACTGGCAAATCCATCCTGGCACAGCTCAGCACCAAGGGGACACCAAATGGTCTTTAGGTCCCCTTCCTTCCCCCTCCGCCACCTTCCGTGCTTCCCAGGTTAGAGAAACGGGTCGGGATGCTGGGAATTCTCTGTTTGCTCTTTCACCACCCCTCCCAACGAGCTTTTTGTCTAAGGATTCAGCAAGAGCCCTGCAGATCTCTTGACAAGCTCCTCTCCATCCCTGCACCTCCTGCAGGTGTCCCTCACACCAGCCCAGCCCCGAGGTGACACTTTGGAGCTGTGCTGTGCTGGGGACAGCCCAGGGGCTCAGGGAACACTCTGCACGGCTCTCTGAGCCCTTGGAGCACACCAGGCCTGGTGCACAAATGTGTCCCCAAATCCTCTGTGCCAGAGCTCCACTACGTAAATCAGGTGAGCACGGTGGGGAGAAATGCTGGTGTCTGACCCCAGCTCAGAGGCTGAATGATTTCTTTATTAGAACTATACTATAATACATTAATGTACTATTTAAAGGAGATAAACTACAAACTTACTTGTTCTAACTACCATAACTCACTCACAACTGGTGCCCCTCTCTGAGAGTCCAGCCCCAGTGGGGTTGGATTGGCATCAGCTCAAACAATCCTCACCAGAATCCAACCAAGCAACACCCCAGGGAAACAATTCTCCACACACATTCCACATGGGAAAACAAGGAGCAGAAATAGAAATTGTTTTCTCTTTCTTTCCTCTGTGCTGCTCTATGAAAAATCCTGAGAAAGAACCATGTGCCTGCCACGCTCCACACCTGCAGGTCCATTGCAAACCCAGCAGGACAAAGCAGGGACACCCCGAGGGAGGGACAGCTGTCCCCCCTCTGCCGTCCCCAGACTGACGGCACCAACCCCCCCATGCTCATTTTACAGCTCCCAATGAGAAGGGGAAAACAAAATGCCCCAGCAAAGCTCCTAAAATCAGGCAGGAATGTCCCAGTGGTGCCCTGCAGGACTGGGGGAATGAGAAGGAGCCAAGTCCCTCTGAGCACCTCTCCCAAATCTGGGCCAGCACGGAGGAGAATTCCCAGCAGAGCCCTGGCAGCAGGAACCGACTGCAGCCTGCCCAGTTCACTGCCCCCTCCCCAGCCCCTGACAGCCCTGCAGCCCCTCCTGGGATGGGCACAGCCCCTCCTGGGATGGGCACAGCCCCTCCTGGGACGGGCACAGCCCCTCCTGGGATGGGCACAGCCCCAGCAGAGCTGGGCTCACAGCCCCGCATCCTCAGCTCACACCACGGCCACCCCAAGCACACTTAACCCCAGAGATTCATCCCAGCCCATTCTGCCACCACCACCGAGCAGGAAGAGACACTAATTAGCAGGGAGCTGTTGCAGGGATGCATGAATATTAATGCCACCGTCCAAACTAATTTCCCCAATTACTGCTGTTACAGCAGCTCCATTACAATCCATAAACCCGGACTGATATGAAGATCTCCCTAATAAGGGAGTGAGAACAACTGCTGGAGAGCTCTGCCACGCCTCAGCTGACACTAACAAGGTTAATTTTTCCCCTCTAGAAAATCACAGAAATCTGTAAATATTTTAAGAATAAAATCAGCGTTTCCCTCCTGGTACAAATGTTCTGCTGTAAAATCCACAGGGAGTTTCCTTCAGCACAGCCCGAGCTCAGGGAGGTTCGTGGTCTCCTGAACTCCCAAGTGTGGAGCACTGAGCACTGAGAGACAGAAAGATCCATTAAACCAATGAGCTGGCTCCTGCTTTGGATCTTTATTCCAGATTTCACATTGATGCTCCCCTCCGAAGTGTCTGTGCTCAGGAATTCATCAGTCTGTGACATGGCTGAATGATTATATGACATGTTAGAGCTTAAACGCACTTTTATTATGCATAAAGCATTACATTTTTGTATTTATTTCCTTTTGCAATGCTTTTTTACCCCTCTGCAAACACAGCCAATACTTGGAAATGATAAAGCTAAAAACTCTGCAGTGACAAAGAAATGAACCCTTTTCCTGAGGAAAAATAGCCAGTATATACATTTAGGTCCATGACTGAGTTATAGTGGCTCAGAGAAGGGTAAAACACCAGCTCTGCCCCTGAAGATGAGCAGTGCTGGATTTGCACCATGCCTGAATCACCCAGGACCTGCAGATCCACGAACTGATCACATCCACAGCCCTGGGAGACGTCACCCAGCGTCCCCACCCAGTCACAGCAGCAAGAACTGACCCCCCACCCAAGAGAACAAATGCAGGGATGGTTGTGGAGATAATTCCCAGTTCTCACTGAGCACAGCCCAAAGTGCACCTCCAGCCCAGGCCCACGAGCTCTGCAGGCTCTCACACCAAACCCTCCCACTGAGGCAAAGACTCCTCTTTCTTCCTGACCGAAAGGGAAAGACGGGAGCAGCGGGCAGGACGAGGCAACAGCACTTTCTAGAAGTGAAATCCCAGAATATTTGGGGTTGGAAGGGACCACCCAGTCCACCCCCTGGCCAGGCAGGGTCACCTGCAGCAGTGACACCTGCAGCAGTGACACAGGGACATCTCCAGGTGGGTTTGGGATGTCCCCAGAGACACTCCAGGACTCCCTGGGCAGCTGCTCAGGGCTCTGCCCCTCCATGGAGAGCAGCTCTTTCTCTGCTGAGCTGGAACTCGCTGTGGTTTGGTTTACAGTCCAATGCCTGCCAAAAAACAGCTTTAGTGATACCCCAGGCTCCCAAAACAACCAAACCTGCCTCAGTCCTGCCACCTTGTTCTACCCCCAGAGTTGACTGAACACTGAGCCCTGCACTGACCCTGGGTGCTCTCAGAGATCTTTTACACTCCAGGGAAACGGCAGCACAGCAGAATAAACACACAGGGGCTAAGCACAGATTGGTTTTCCTGCTGCTTACCATATACAGAAGTAGGGAAAACCCAAACTAAGCAAAAAGCCCTCTGGTGATGACCAGCGACAGAGGAAGGTGTTAAAAATCACGTTCCAAATGCCCCAGCTGAGGCTGTGCTGGAGCAGATGCAGAGCTCAGGAAATCATAAAGGATTTTATACCATCCCCAGCTTTGAACAGCGGAGCAGCCTGCACACACAGGAGCCTTGGAGAGGTTTTTAATCTGCTTCCACCTGCTGGTCAGACCATCCCCAGCTCAGCCGGGATCAGCACTGTGGGTGAGCCAAGCCTGGGGTGAGCAGGGCTGGGCTGGGCTCCGGGGCTCTGGGACACCCCAGAGCAGCACAGTGGGGCAGCAGCAGCTCCTGGCTTGTGGGAAGTGCAGCCCCATGCCATGGCTGACAGCTATGTCTGAAAGAGGACACATTTCTGCCTTTGCTGGTGGTGCTGAGGAGCCCCTACCGGAGTGCTGGACACTGAGTTACACATTACTGTACTGAGTTACACATTACTGTACTGTGTTACACATTACTACACTGTGTTACACATTACTGTGCTGTGTTACACATTACTGTACTGTTACACATTACTGTACTGTGTTACACATTACTGTGCTGTGTTACACATTACTACACTGAATTACACATTACTGTACTGAATTACACATTACTGTGTTACACATTACTGTACTGAGTTACACATTACTGTACTGTGTTACACATTACTGTACTGTGTTACACATTACTACTCTGAGGAGCAGAGGATGAGGAGCAGGAGGAGCAGAGGATGAGGAGCAGAGGATGAGGAGCAGAGGATGAGGAGCAGGAGGAGCAGAGGATGAGGAGCAGGAGGAGCAGAGGATGAGGAGCAGGAGGAGAAGAGGATGAGGAGCAGAGGATGAGGAGCAGAGGATGAGGGGCAGGAGGAGGAGAGGATGAGGAGCAGGAGGAGCAGAGGATGAGGAGGAGAGGATGAGGAGCAGGAGCAGAGGATGAAGAGCAGGAGGAGCAGAGGATGAGGAGCAGAGGATGAGGAGCAGGAGGAGGAGAGGATGAGGAGCAGGAGGAACAGAGGATGAGGAGCAGGAGGAGAAGAGGATGAGGAGCAGGAGGAGGAGAGGATGAGGAGCAGGAGGAGAAGAGGATGAGGAGCAGGAGGAACAGAGGATGAGGAGCAGGAGGAGCAGAGGATGAGGGGCAGGAGGAGGAGAGGATGAGGAGCAGGAGGAACAGAGGATGAGGAGCAGGAGGAGCAGAGGATGAGGAGCAGAGGATGAGGAGCAGGAGGAGAAGAGGATGAGGAGCAGAGGATGAAGAGCAGAGCTTCCCAGGCCACGGCTGAGGCAGGAAAGTGGATTTGTTTCTCCCTCTTCTTGCTCATCAAAGCTGCAGCAGGGCTAATTGGCCAAATTGAACCAAAGGGCTCAGGAGCAATAAACCAGGCACATCCAGACCAAAGCAGCACTGAAGCTGTCCTGACCTGCCTTGCAGCTGCCTGGATCCTTTGCCACGGCCCCTTTCAAGTCCTCCTTCCCACCAAGGACCAGCTCTTTGGTTCCTGCCCCTCAAGGCCTGTTCAGCTTTTCTTTTCCTGGCTCTCTTTAAAGGCACTGCCTGTGATTCCAAGCCTTTCATACTTCTCCCTTACATATCCCTGCTCCATCTGGCACTGGCAACACCTTCCAATTTAGATTCATCTGGAATGAATCCAGCAACAGCTTCAGAAATACTGGGGCAGATGCTTTAAACAATGTCTCCTCCACCTTCTGCACTGATGGGGAAGGAGGGAGCTGCCAGACCCTCCTGCCCCCTTCACCAAGGAGCTCTGCAGGTCTGCTGGAGGCTGGAGCACTCGGCCTGGGGCTGGCACAGCTCCCTGGGGGCTCTGGGCACAGCCCCCAGCTGCTGCTGGGCAGCTCCCGTTTCCCTCATTCCCAACCCGTGGCACGTCCTCCCTCCCTGCAAACAAAATCCCATCTGCTCTCCCACTCCCCGCTCCCATCTCCCTCGTGTCTCTGCTGCTTTCTCCTTCCCCACCCCCTGCAGAAGGCCCAGGTGACAGCCAGCAGGTGGGTGTGCCACCCTGCCCCAGCTCCCGGGGCTGTCACAGGGACCCCTCCCGGCTTTCAGCACCCCCGTGCCCTGGGGAGGAGCAGGAGCAGAGCTCGGGGTGGGCTCTCCCCTCCCTGGGGATGCTCAGCCCCAGCTCAGCCCTCCTGCACTCCTCCCAGGGATGCTGCTCAGGCCTGAGCATCTCCTGCATTTACACATCCCCTACCACCTCCAGGCTGCTGCACGACCCTCGTGCACAAACACCCCAGAATGGTTAATTAGCAACACTGACAGAGATCCAAGAATATTTAATTATCAGAGGCATCAGTGACAGGCTGCAGCTCCACTGCCTACTCAGCAGATCCACCTCGGATTTACTGAAGTGCCTCTGCTCTCTCTCTGTTTTCTTTTCATCTCCCGATTATTGCCCATCATTCCCGGGAAGTTCCATCAGTAATTCAAGCCAGACTCCCAGCCTGGCTCCTGGGCATAGCGAGGGTGTGCTGCAGCATTGATCTGCCTTCCTGTGTGCTGCAATAAATATCAATCAAACTCCTCATCCTTCCCACTTTTAAATGCAAACCTACTGCCAGCGAGCCAGCCCGAGCCTTCCAGTGCTGCTGAGCCCTCAACTCCATCTCTGCAACAACTCCAACTTCCCTGCAGAGGAAACAGAGCCTGGGGCTCATCTCAGATGCTTCCAGGCTGCACCTCAGGTGCTGAGGAGGATGGAGCCCTCCACCTTCACACAGGGCATCCCCAGGGGCAGCCCTGCTCCAGCTCAGTTTGGTGCCAGCTGGGACATCCAGGCTGGGCAGGAGCCCGGCAGGGTGAGATCTCCCAGGTAATCAGGGCCCTGCAAGTGCCCCCAGAGCTGTGCCCCTCTGGGATGGCCCTCAGGACACGGCCAGATGTGCCCCAGAGCTGTGCCCTGCTGGGATGGCCCTCAGGACACAGCCAGATGTGCCCCAGAGCTGTGCCCCTCTGGGATGGCCCTGCCAGGACACGGCCAGATGTGCTTCCAGGACAGAGGATTCAGGAGCTGCAGCTCCTGAGGGACGTTCTGGAGCACCAGGAGGTCAAACCCTCATTCCCCCAGCACCCACCCACACCTGCCCAGCCTCACAGCTGGTGACAAGCCCACTGCAGCAACAGGAGCAATTCTCATTAAGTTCTTTATCATTTACCCCAGGCTTTGAGGGGCTGTGGGACAGCCCAGCCCACCTGGGGCTGCCACACCAGCACTGAGCCCTCGTCCTCAGAGCTGCCCTGTGACAATGGCAAGTGGCCCTGGGGAGATGGCAGCCCCTCAGACCTGGCAGGAGGCTGGGGGTGAGCCCCCCCAGCAGCACAGAGCCCAAGCTCCGGCCAGGAACACGCTGGGAATCGGTTCTGCCTGCTGCTCCTCTCCCAGAGCCACCCATTGCTGCCATTCCCTTTCCACCAGCAAAGGGAAATGTGGCACTGGAGCAGCCTGGCAGTGCCCAGAGGGGCAGCACCGTGGGCACAGGGCAGGGGAGCCTCGGGGGTCCCTCCCTGAGCAGCCCCAGGCACACGGGACTGACCCCCCAAGCCCCAAAGCTGCATCCACAGGCAGCAGAACTGTGCATGTGTGAGAGCCTCGTGCACGCAACTGCTGAATATCAAACTCTGGGAAGGGAAAATCACAATTCCAGAAGAGCCCAAGCCAAAGCTGCTGTAAAACCCCCCTTCGCAGGGGTTCTGCGCAAAGTGCCTTACATGTAATTAAATGATATGGATAATAAAAGCCAGGAATCAAAGGGAACGCAAAATAAAGGTTTGAAGGTAAAAGATGTTTTCAGATCTGATTTCAAAATGATGGTGCATAAATGGAAAAGCAAATTTAACAATATTACTGTACTCTATCATTAGGAGAAAACGAGAGCGATTTACTTATCACAAAACTGCATTTTTTAAACAAAACCACCACTTAAAACAAAACGTGTCTTTGACAGAGAGCCCATCAAAGCTGGGTTTTTCACAGCCAAGCAGACTGAGGGGAGGTTTCAGGCAGGCTGTCCTGCTCTCCAGGCTCTCTGTGTCCCAGGGGAGGGCAGCTGGCACCGGGACATTGGCACAGGGGGGAAGAGAAGAGGGAGCTGCACCTCTGAACCCAGCAGAGGCACCCCGGGGACACCAGGGTGATCCACCACCAAGCCCTGGGCACAGGTGAGACCTTCCCACGGCAGGCCCAGGGCTCCCTGAACGTCCCAGGCTCAGGAGTGGCACTGGGAGTGCTGAGCTGAGGCTCATCATGAAGGTTGATGGTTCAATAGAAAGAAAATGCAAGTCAGCTTTTGCTGCCCACAAGCAGCACGACTCTGTTCTGCATCGTGGGTGATGTGCAGCTCCCCACCACTCCTGGGAAATGCACAAACTGCTGGAATTAAGCAGCTTTTTCTCCTCATCCCCCAGCAGAGTTCAGGGCTCTCTGTGCCCTGAACTCTCCCTGCAGGGCAGGAAATCTGCTGCATTTGCAAGCGCATCACTTGCTCTCACACAAACAAAGGAGCACACAAAGTTTGCAAGGTGACTTGCCAAAAATCTCTGTCGGGTAGCGATTCTCCCCGCTCCATAAGGTTCATAAGGCAATAAAGCTCTTTTATGAGAATCTCATGCCACAGTCTGCCTCCAAACCCAGCCAGGTGTGAGGTTCCCCACACGCTGCACCAGCCTCACACTCAGTCACTGCCAGCCCAGCTTTAGATTAAGCAGAAATTTTTAAATAATTCCAGTACATGGAAGTTATACTACGGGATTTATTCTGTCCATAGGGTGGTGAAATGTTCTTTGTAAACTCCCTGCCACTACTGAAGTGCCAGAAACACAACCAGTGCCCAGTGCCCTGCCCCTGGAGCACTTGAGGAACCAGGAGCACTTGAGGAACCAGGAGCACAGAAATCCCACTGCAGGGCACGCCAGAGGGAGCGGTCCCTGCTAGTGGCAGGGTTTGGGACAAGGTGATCTCCAATGTCCCTTTCAGCCCAAACCACTCTGGGATTCTGTGACACAAGTTACCCCACGTCAATCACAGACCCACCTGCTCGGACCCACAGCCAGTCACAGCCATCAGGGGTCTGGTCACTGCACCCCAGAGAACCACAGCGGGCTGGGGAAGGCTCTGCAGGAGCAGAAATGCAATTTCCAAAGCACACAGAGCCCAGGCTGCACTGTCCTGCTGCTCCTGGGGCAGAGCAGAGACCAAGGAGCAGTTCTTGGTCTGTCAGCAAAGTCGTGGAACTGCCAAGGGAGAAGAAGATCTCCAGGATCCCTGTCAGCCCAGCAGCACTGCTGTGTGCACCCCTGCTCCCCAAGTGCCACATCCACAGGGCTTTGGGGACCCCAGCACCCCCCTGAGCAGCTGTGCCAGGCCTGGGCAGCCCTTCCCATGGATATTCATTTGAATATACCCATTTATATCCACAATACCCGTATTTCCATGGATATTCATTCGAATATACCCATATATATCCACAATACCCATATTTCCATGGATATTTCCATTGATATTCAGCTTAGACCTCCCCAGCCCAGCCTGGGGCCGTTCCCTCTCCTGCTGTCCCTGTTCCTGGAGCAGAGCCCGACCCCTGTGGCTGTGCCCTCCTGGCAGGAGCTGTGCAGAGGCAGAGGATGCCCCTGAGCTCCTTTCCTGCAGGCTGCCACCCCCAGAGCGGGGCTGTGCTGTGCTCCCCGGGCTGCAGAGCTGATGCTGCCACAGCCCCAGCCCAGCAGGACCCAGCAGGGGCCGGGCAGAGCCTGAGCTGCCTCCAGGGAAAGCAGAACACAGCAGCGCTCCAGGAGTGCTGCAACACAGCGCTCCAAGGGACGGCAGCTACCGAGAGGCTTTTGATTTATATTTAATCGCTAAACTCAAAGGAAGCCCAGAAGCAGCGCGAGGCAAAGAAGGGAGATGAGAGGTTCAGCTCGGAGAACCCCGAGCGATGCTGAGGGTTTTCCCCTCCCGAGTCCCTCAGAGAACACCCCAAAGTCGGGACTGCAGCCCTGAAGTGGCAGAGCTCTGGCAGAGCTGGGCAAGTGTCGCTGCCGAGGCAGGACGGGATGAGAAGACTCTGACTCTAAAGGCTGCTGAGAGTAAAACTCCAATTAATTCAAAATACACTGCTCTTTTATACAGAGCTTCGTGAGGACCACATCCACTGGTTCTGAAGTGAAAACAATCCACAGCATTAGTGCAGAGTGCCTGACGCACAGTGATAGAACTTAACTATAAACAATGTGGAAAATAAGTGAGATAAAGAATGATTTACATTCTCTCCAGCTCTGTCCCAGGCTTTTGCCTGGCTAGAAACTCTCCGTTTCTTTCTTTGACTGCATCTGAGTCCCACAGGCAAGGGCTGCAGCCTGGTGAGCTCAGTGCCCACAGCCGGGCAGCAGCAGGGCAGGGGCTGTGCTCAGAGCACGCCAGGGTGAACAGGGAAAATCAAATCAAACTAATGCTGAAAGAGAAGGAGAAGCAGAGCAGAGCCACAGGAAGGCAATGCTCGTCCCAGCCTGGTGTGGGGACTCAGGCTGGACACCAGGAGCTGCCCAGGGAGGTGGTGGAGTCACCAACCCTGCGAGCTCCAAACACTGCACAAACACTCTGATCTGCTTTGGGGTGTTGCAATTTGTGGGTATTGATGATCTTGAGATTGTAGAAAGTTTTTGTTTTTCTGCCCCATTGCCAAAGCAGAAGCCATAATTGGTCTGTGCTGGTTTCAAGGTTGTTTATTCTGTTTATCTCTAACATGTTCTGCTGCCCTGCCGCAGCTCTGTCCTGCAGGGCAGCGTGTGGGGCTCTGCCCTCAGTGGGATGGTACAAACATTAAATACCACAAACTACCTGTGCTGGATTTACAATAACGTGCCAATATCTGTCACCTACGTTGGACAGTGTGTCCCCAGCCTGAACCAACAGAAAAATGCCAACACCACAGTGAAACATGGAGGGCATGAAGAAGGAGAAAAAGGACAAGACACACCAAATTTCCTCCATCTTGTCCCCTTTGGACCCCTAACCTAGAATCCTAAAATTTTACTTTTGCACCTGTGCCACACTTAATTACTACTGATATCAAACACTCAGAGCTTGTAATTCATCCTGTAAGATTGAAAACTCTTTTCCATAGACAAAAATCAGAGACAGTGTCTCTCAGGACTCTGTACAGGGGGGTTCCTGACCCCTGCCAGGATCCCCAACCCCTCCAAAGCAGACAAAAAAAAGCCCTATATTCCCACATCGGGGACACGGGGCATCAGCCAAAGGATGGCTCCATGTCCTTGGAGGTGTTTTCCCCCTAATTATTCCCTGATGCCTCCTCCCTGCCCTCCTCACTGCTCTGCAGCACACACACCCAGAAGGAAAAACTCACCTGAAACGTTGGGAATTCATCCTAGAGAAATTTTACAGTAAAAATTTACCTGCATCAATTCCTGTAGTCTGCTTTTCATTTTTCTGCTAATGCGGCTTTTCCTCTGAAACTCTGACAACAAAACAATTCTGCTGTTGAGCAAAGCTCCTCACTGACAGTTCTCAAAGCACTGAAGGAACCCGCCAGAGAATTTCCCAACATCAGGAAAGGGTTTTGGCTTTTTGCAAATATGACAATGAATATTATCTGTGCAATGTTAGAAAGTTATGCTGTGTTAATTCTCTTAAGCACTGGGTTAAATATACTTTTAGGCTATAACACAATGTTAAAATAGAAACTCTGCACTGTAAGATACTTTTTAACTAGCTCAAGAAAGAGATGAGATAATCACGAAACTCTTCACACAGAGATAACAGCGACAGGGCACATAAAGAGTTACCCCCTCCTTATCAGAAAATAAATATCCTTCCAGCTTCTCTCCCTCTTTATGGAACCACCAGGATTAAGGGGAAGAAGTTGACAAAACCCAGAAAATTTCTTAATTTTCAAGGAATTTATGCATCATGTATAAGAAATATGAATATGCAACAGGCTGTTGCTGTTAAGGTCATTCCTTTGTTCCCAAGGTGTGTTTTTGGCAGCTCAGTGCCCAAAAACATCCGTAATTCTTTGCTTTTTATTGTCTTGTGATTGTCCTAACTCCAAATTTTTATTACTCTAATTGTATTATAATTTTTATAACCATTTTATTATTATTATTATTAAACTTTTAGAAGTTCTAGAAACAGGTGACTGGCATTTTTCACAGTCTGTGAGAGCAGGGGCAAAGGGAAGGAGCTTCTCTGGTGCTCACACAAACACAGGGGCCACCTCTGTGCGAGGGACAAGCAGCTTTATGGTGCCTTCAGGAAATACATATCAAGAGTTCATTCTCATAAATATCTTTTACAGCTTGCAGCACTAATTACATGGAATTCATTTAGTTCTCAGACCGTTAAATAAAGTTTTTCATTGATTTACAGATTATAGGTTGATATATCACGGCAAAGCTCCTTCCTGGTTTATTACGCCCCTTGAAGCCTTTTTAAAAATGTTATTCAGTCCAAAATCAATAGTTACACTTGCAAAGGAAAAAATAGCAACGTGGAAAGGCTCCCAAAGGGAAGCTTTAACCCCGGGGTGAATCTTACCCAGAGCAGGAAAACATCCCAGTCATGAGAAATGGGACACACGGATATGGAAATACCTGACCAAAACCTCTCCAATTTGCACCCCTTCCTCGATTCATTCCCCATAATAATTTTTTTCCAATAAAAAAGATTATAAATTTCTCCAAGGCTTTTGCATTTCCAAATCAGAGCACAGCCAAGGTTTGTGCCCGTTGGATTTGTCCCCGTTTGGATGGGGTTTCATGCAGCTCTCGATTGGTTTGGAGCAGCACAAATTTCCCAGAGAAAGGGGAAATCTCTCCAGCATGATCATTATGTGGGGAAGAATGCATCTCCCAGAGCAGCTCTGACAGCTCGAGCAGTGCAGGAGCTGTGAGTCATCAGCAGCTCCGAGATGCTCCAGAATGACTAATTTGAATTTTAAAAGGGAAAATAAAAGGTTACATGCTCGGGGATGCAGGCCACAGGCAGCGCAGAGGAGATGTGGCAGATGAGGGGGAGGGAGGAAGCAATTCCTGCAGGAGATGCCAGGGAGGGCATTTCTCCCTGCCCAGCATCCCTGCCCATCCCGGGTGCTCTCCCTGCTGCAATCCTGCAGCTGCCCTCTGCACTGCTGCTTTTAGGGATGCACCCCTGCAGAGGGGCAGAGGCTGCAGACAGGGGCCAGCACACAGGGAATGGCATTTTGGGGAGGAATTCCCCCCTCTGAGGCATCTCCCCCACACCTCCCTCTGCTGTGCATCCTTCAGCTCCCAAACAATGACACAAATATTCTCCGCAGCTTTAAAAACGCCATTAAGGGAAGGTACCTCAGAACCACTGAAGTTTCAGACCGTATAACTTTCCTGCCGTGAGAGTATTTAAATTGCATTTTGCTGCCTGTGATGGATCTGTCACCCCGGGAGCAGCAGAGCTCCCGAGCTGGGCTCTGGGAATATTAAAGAAACTCCGCTACAGGTTCATATATTTCAATCTCCTCTGTCTCGCTGGGCAGGCATTGCCAGGGCTGGCAGCTAAGTGGGTAAAAAATTAGCTATTTATTTATTCCCTCCCCCTGCCTGCTCCCAGTAGGAGTATCACAGGCACAGGCGCTGGGGCTGAATCTAATAACAGATCCCTGATTGTGTTAACTGGATTTTCCGGGGAGAAGAGTGGGAGGCTCTGAACTGACACTTTTATTAGGCAGCCCCTGCTCGTGTCTTCCCCTCCTGCTGGTGCCCCCGGACCAGCTGAGGTCTGGGATGGACCTGCCAGGGCTGGAGAGAGCTGGGGCCCTGGGCAAGGAGTCCCAGGCTGGTTTGGGGTGGCAGGGACGTGAAATCCCAGCAGGGCCACCCTGCCGTGGGCAGGGACACCTCCCACTGTCCTGGCTGCTCAGGGGCACATCCAGCCTGGCCTGGGCACTGCCAGGGATCCAGGGGCAGCCCCAGCTGCTCTGGGCACAACTCCCAGTTCCCAATCTCCCCTCCATCCCTGCCATTCCCTGCTCCCTGTCCCATCCCTCTGCAGCTCCCCTGCTCCCAGGGCAGGGCAGGGCAGGGCTGCTCCTCCTCCCTTCCTTCTTGCACAAAGGTTGGACCTGCTCTTGGAGGTCTTTTCCAGCCCCGGTGACTCTGTGCCTCCACGAGAAGCAGGTCAGTGTGTTCTCTCTCATTAGGAGCTCACTGGGCTCGCTGGTGCACTCTGCAGCCTGAGCAGAAATGCTGCTAAAATAAAGATGGAGCTGACTCCCCCAGCCATTCCACCGAGCAGGATTTATTCTCTGCAGCTCAACCTGGCCTGAAGAGCAGCTCCTGTTACAACTCCCATGGTAATGAAGGCTTTTCTTCACCCGAGTCCACCTCAGAAAGAACAGTATCAAAAATGGCACTTTGCATCCAAGCAGGGTTTTGCTAAAAACGTGTCCTCCAGGCCCCTATGAAAACAGTTCACTTGAAATCAAGCCAGTTGCCTCCTGCTGGCCTCAGTGCCCAAGGCACTGATTCGTTTTGAGGATGACAGCACAGGATGGCCCTGCCCCACTCACAGCAGTCCTCCTCCAAATCCCCCTTCCTTCTGCATTCCTCCTGCAGAGACCCCAAATTCCTCCTCAGAGACCCCAAATTCCTCCTCAGAGACCTCAAATTCCTCCTCAGAGACCTCAAATTCCTCCTCAGAGACCCCAAATTCCTCCTGCAGAGACCCCCACCAGCCCCTAACCAGCAGCCAGGGGTCCCTCAGCTGTGCCCTGAGTGCAGACAGACACCTGAGCCCACCTGTGCCACCCACCCACCTGAGCCCACCTGTCCCACCTGTGCCACCTGTGCCACCCACCCACCTGGGTGGCAGAGGAGCTGTGTGAACACCTTGTGTGCAGCCACACTCAGTCCCAGCACAGCAACAAGCAGGGCTGACACCTCACCAGCATCCTCTAGGGAAGGGGTTTAGACCTTCACCATCTGCCAGAGGCTTTGAGACCTCCTCCTGCACCATCTCCCTCTGAAGTTTCCTCTCCCTGTCACTCGGTGAACATTTCAAAGCAGACGTCACGCTTTCATTTCCATTCTTCTCCTTTCCTCCCCTCTGTTTTTCAGGGAATGTCAGTTTTCTCCTCAGAATGGTTTATTTTATGGTTTCAGATAAGCTTTTAGGGATATTATAGGGCTGCTAGTCTGGAGCAGGCTCATCACACCCTCCCCAGTGTTTGATGCTGCCCTACTTTGAGGCTGTCTTACACGGACTATATTAAGCACACACATGCAAAAATGTTCCCTGTGATGTCTGGGTGCCTCGGAAAGAAACAAGTGGTGAAACAATTCCAAACAGGGCACACATTTCAGACTGACAAAATTATCCCCATCAGCTGGGGCAAGAAACCTCAAATTATCTCATTGATTAAAATCACATCCTTCCTCCTGCTGATCAAACGGATAATGCACCTTATTTATTTGGAAACAACCAACTCTGCTAAGTAGTACCTGCTGAAATTGAGCTCTCGAGATGAAATTATGCCATTTGCTGCTTGAAACAGGAGGAAGGTGCATGTGAAATACCTGTCTGGGGATGCAGATGGAACATTTAACTTGGAATTCATAAATCCTTCCCTGACACCAGCAAGCTCAACAGAAAGCTCTTGGTAAATTCCTTTAAATTGAAAACTTAAATCTAAGTGCTTTAAAAATACCAAGTAAAACTTCTGTGGTCTTCAGGTACCAAAGAGGCACCTAAATATCCAAAAAGCACCGAGAGGCTGTGGCTGGCCCATCCCTGGAGGTGTCCAGGGCCAGGTTGGACACTGGGGCAGGGAAAGGTGTCCCTGCCGTGGCAGGGCTGAGACAGGAGATCTTTGGGGTGCCTCCCAACCCAACCCATGCTGGGATTGCAGGATTCCACAGCTGGATCTCGGCAGAGCAGCCCAGAGGATGGAAACCAACTCCACTCTTGGGAGAAGCAGGAGCTCCCCAGCCTGAGCTGCTCAGGGGAACAACAGAGATTCTGCCACTCCAAAAGTCAAGAGCACTGAACGTTTCTGACAGCAGCAATTCAATCTTTCAGCTTCATGGAGGAAATAGGCAAAAAAAAAGCAAAACCCAGAACTGGTAGCTGTAAAATTCTGTAGAGCAAATGTCAAAGAGTAATTAAGAAGAAGGGAGGATTTCTGTGGACCTGAATGAATAATGAGGAAGGGAGCGACTGTTGAAGTGACACTGCTTAATAATCTCATTGTAAAAACAGAGAAAAGTTGCATTCAGGGGAATTATTTTTTAATTATTTTGAATTGGTAGCTGGAAAATGAAAGGCAAATGGGTGCTTGTGCTGTTAAATGCCACTAATATACAAGGCTCCTGAACAAAAAGACTTCTCAATTAAAACTCTCTCAACTCAGGGCCATCACTTATCAGCTGAAATGCATTTTGTGCTGCCTTCTCTTTGGGAGCACCACTGCCCACAAACTGGGAAATTCAGAGGCAGATCCCCGAGCTGCTGGGCTGAGCAGGTCCCAGGGCTTCCCTGGGCTTTGTCATCCCATCCCATCCCATCCCACCTGCACTCACCTCACAGGGAAAAGAGCCAGTGACTGCAGCACGGAGCTGCTGCCTCCCAAAATTGCTGTTTTCTCAGCAAATCTGCAACCCAAACTCAGCCTCTCCTCCCTGGCAGATGCACTTCTTCCCCTGCACTAAATTATGGATGTTCCACAATTCCGAGAGAGGAGTGTTAATTATTAATGGGAATTACCTGAATTGATTCGCAATTACAGAATATTATTTTCTATTACATTGCAACAGGACTGCAGGAATTCCATTAAACCCCAAATGAGGATCATCAATTCCCATTAGGACACATGCAAACTGAACAGATTACATCTCTGTTGAAGGCAGTGATTTCCATTACCATGTCCATGAACCCCCACGAGGAGGGCTGGGGTGACTTGGGGCCTGTCCCCCTTCTGGGCTCCCCAAAAACCCTCTTTGAGCAGCACAACTCCTGCAGAGCAGCTCCCACAACCTCTGTCCCCACACAGGGTCCCTTCTCCAAAACCTGGCCCATAAAAATTGACACTTTGGGCTCCTTCCTCCTGATGAACAAAAAAAGAGGGGGAAAAGTCTCTGCAGAAAAAAGAGGGGGAAATTCACTGCAGAAAAAAGAGGGGGAAAATTCTCTGCAGAAAAAAGAGGGGGAAAAGTCTCTGCAGTGCCTTTCCAAATGCTTTTCTCATCAGAGCCATTCCAACAGGTGCTCAACACAACTCACTCATTCCCTGCATAGATATTTCTGCTCTGAGACTATAACAGAGCACATTACTAACCACTAAAATAGTCATTTATTTCTAAACTTTCTGCAGGAAAGTAAACACTGGATGTAAACAGGTTTTTTCCATCATCTTGAAGTGGGAGAGACATAAACAGGGCCTTTTTCTACTGAGCAGGCCACATAAATCACACACAGCAGAAATATCCAGATGGTTATTCTTTTTTGGTAAGATTCTCTTTTTTCCCCTACTGCTTGTGATTCTTATTTTTAAGTGCTATTTTAATTTTTCAAGGGCTCTTTCAACACAAATTGGATGAACTATACAGGCCAGCATCCCAAAGACAAAGTTAATAGATTAAAGCCCAAGTGAAGTGAAAACATTGCCCAAAATGCAGCGGCAGAAATCTCCAGTCTGGCTCCAGCAGGCAGCTGCTCAGTAAATAAATGCTGTTATTGCTGATAAAAGGTGATGGTACCTCCAGCTCAGCCAGTCCCTGCCCCTGCAGGGACTCAGAGCATCAGCAGAAGCCACAGCTCCTGTCAGGGGTGTCCTTGTCCCCAGAGAGGAGCCCAGAGCAGCCAGGTGGGAACTCCTCCCTCCAGGTGCTGCACCCATTGGTGGGACCAGC
Organism: Taeniopygia guttata; assembly: GCF_048771995.1. Classification (NCBI taxonomy): domain Eukaryota; kingdom Metazoa; phylum Chordata; class Aves; order Passeriformes; family Estrildidae; genus Taeniopygia; species Taeniopygia guttata. Next base: position 876,853 of record NC_133037.1, read on the forward strand.
CCCAAACCCTGCCCCAGGACCCTTTTCCTGCTCACACTCAGCCTCTCCTCCCTCCAGCAGCACTTCAGCAATTTTTCCCCTCTCCCTGGGTAGGAAGAAGAGTTTTCCAAGATCCTGGAGCAGCTGGGTGGGCTCTGCAGCCCCGCTGCAGCCCCATTCCCTGGGATGTGCTGTGCAGGCAGGGAGAGGGGCAGGCACAGGAGGGGATTTGTGCTGCCCTGGAGTGATTCCCTCCTCCTCTCTGCTGCCTGTCCCTCCTCTCTCAGCCCTGCTCACAGCCATTCCCTGGGAGCACGGGGAAATCCGGATTTGTACAGGTTTTGTGCCTTTGGATGGTTAACAGTCATTTGGGGTAGTGGTTTGATTGTGGGAGCCCAGCACAACCCTCTGGCTGCCCTGGCTGGCTCCAGACCTTGGCACAAAGTCACAAACACCTGTGGCTTCCATTTTAGCCTGTGAGGAAAAACTGTCAACTTTGTATGAGGAATTACAAACCACAAGGGTTTGAGTAGTGTGGGAGTTGAGTTACCACAGGGTGAAAAAGTAGAAATTTGGGGCTTTTAGAATGGGGTTCAAGGGGACAAGATGGAGGGATTTGGGTGTGTCCTGACCTTCTTCTCCTTCTCCTTCTCCTTGCCCTCCATGCCTTGCTGTGCTGGTGACACTTTTCTGTTGGTTTAAGGCACAGACACACTGCCCAACAGAAATGACAGATATTGGCACGTTATTGCAAACATGGCACAGGCAGTTTTTGGTATAAAATGGTAACACCAGCCCAAGGGGGGGAGTCTGCCACAGACCGACCTGCTGGACAGACCCAGCTCCTTGGGGAAGCATGTTAGAGATAAGAGAAATAAACACCCTTGAGAAGCTGACCCTGCTCATCCTGACCCCTCCTCTGGCTGTGTGGGCTGGGAGAATGAGGACTTCTGCATTCTCGGGGTCACCTCGACCAGCAGACCCCAAGAGTCTGATGAACCTGCAGATCTGGATTTCCATCTCCTTCAACCCCCCAAGCCTGGCCCAGCCCAGGAAAACTGGAGGGGACACCCCAAACTGGGGCACAGAGGCAAGTGGGAAGTGAGAGCAGGCAGGAACAGGTCCCAGCCACGCCGAGCAGCACTGGGAAGGCAAAAGGCAGGGAAGGTGACAATAAATGGGTGCAGCAGTCAGTCAGGGCTGCTGGGGAGCTCTGAGCAGGGACAGACGGAGCTGTGGGCTCAGCCTCTGCCCAGCCTGGCCCTGGGAATGAAAACTGAACCCACACGGAGCCCAGAGGCTCCCAGGGAGCAGAGTGACACTAAAGTGGAGCCAGTCCCAGCCACAGGGGAAGGATAAAGCAGCAGTGCCCCAGGGACAGGGCTCAGTGCCTGCAGGGGCACCAGGAGGAGCCACAGGGAGGGAGAGCAGAACCGAGTGCTCAACATCAGATTTAAAGAGATGTCGGTGAGAAACAGAACCCCCTGAACCTGCTCTGTGTATTACCCTAAAAACCCACAGATCTGGAATGCCTGGGAGAGCAGGCACTACTCACAGGATGAGGGATTCCTTTACAGAGCTGAGATCTCCATCCTGCAGAAATCCAACACCTTTTCCCACAATGCACTAAACCCAGTAACTTTTAAAATCCCTTAGAAAAAACATCACTTTCTGCTACAGAAAGTTTCAGCCAAGTCAAGTGATCATCTAACCTTGAGAAATTGCATCTTTTTTTGGATGGACTGTAATAACTTCTGAGTGACATATCTGATCCACTCAGAAATGTCTGGGAATTAAGCAGGCATCAGTGGGCAGAGTCCAATTGATTTTGGAGAAAGCCAGGAAAGAGCAGAGTAAATGAGGCACATATTACTCTCTTTATCTGGTTAGCAGATTAATTTCCTCCAGCATCTCTGTAATCATTTATAAATAACTGATGACAGCTTTAGAAAATAAAAAGAAAAGAAAAAATCAGTTCAAATTGACATCTCAAAGCCTCACAGCCCATGGAGAGAAACTTAATGGGATCACAGCATGGGCTGAGGGCGCTCTCATGGAACAATTTCAGTGGGAAATGATCTCAGAGATCATCCAGTGCAGCCTTTGAGGGGATCCCCCAGTTCTGGGGATGCAGTGAGACTCCAGGGCCCCACCCTGGGACCCTGAAATTGCTGTGGAGAGCTGGGAGTGCAACCAGAGCAAACAAAGTGTGTGCTTGTGTTTCCCAGCCCTGCCCAGTGCCTTTCCTCAGCAAAAGAACTAAAGCTCTGAAATCCTCTCTGGCTGCTGCTGTGAATTAACCCTGGAGAGAAGCAGCTCTTTATGCCACAGTGGAGCTCCCTGAGCAGAGAATTCTCCCTGCAGGGAGTGACCGGGCACAGAGAACCTTCCCACTCACACTGCTGAAAATCCATCCGGCCATCAGAGCTGCTACCACGCACTCCAAGATGTTTTCCTGCCACAGGAATGTGTTTTTCCAAAGGGGCACCAGCCTGGATGGAAATTCCCTGTACAGCAATGCTGCAGCAGAGATCTGCTGTCACACCATAAAGCCAGGTCCACTTCTCCAGATTCTTGGTCACAATGCGCCTTCCCCCAGGTTCCCTTCCCACTAATGCTGATCATTACCACGTTATTTATTTGCTTTTTACCATTTGCCCTCATGAATCCCCATTCTCTGAACAACCCGAGCTCATCTCGCTGGCTTTACTGGCACAAGTCTCTCTCCCAGAACCCAGATGTCTCCTAAACACCAAGAATGATCTACTAATGGCTTTATGGGGTTAATTAACTGTTTCTTTTTCGAGATAAGAGAATTTGCAATGAGGAACATTATCTTTAGTGCTACCTCTGCAAACGGGGAGTGCAGGGTAATTGGTACTGCCTGCTATTGCCCATTATGCACAGAATTAAGGCAGGGAATTTACACACAGTGATTACCATCGGTGTTTTATTACCTCCCATTCTTCTCATGGATTGCACTTGGCACAATGGATGTACAAGGAAACCGCCTCCTCCTTTTCCTAAAGGCAGCATTTGCTGCAGTGCCCCATCTTCAGCCCTGAGGGGTTTTTTGCTGATAAGGAGCCCACGTCTCTCCCAGGCCTGGGGAAAGCATTAACTGCACTCTGCATCATCCCAAAGCCTCCAGGAACATCCAACAGGATGTAAAGTGATGCTCCATCAATTTGGGAGAGTCCAGAGGTGATGAAATGCCTTAAATTTCATTTCAGCTAAAACCCTTGGAAGGGCCTGGAATGCTCCAGGCTGGAGATGCTGACAAGGAGATGAGGTCACAAACCCCAAAACCACTGCAGGAACCAACAACAGACTTGTTTTGTTGCTAAGAGCAGAGGGAAGTGCACAAGCACCTGGATTTTACTGGAGGAAGGAGCCTGGTGCTGTGGGTGCAGTTTCTGGTATCCCTGAGCCTTCTGCCATGGAATTCAGCACTGATTTGGGTTGGAAGGGACCCCAAAGATCATCCCTGCCATGGCAGGGACACCTCCCACTGCCCCAGCTGCTCCAGCCCCAGGGTCCCCCTGTGAAGAGCCCTCCCTGCCCTGCCCAGCCTTTCCCTGTCCCACCAGGGCTCCCATGGGTGCTGCCACGGCTGGGATGTCCCCTGGGCTCGCTGGGGACTGTAGGGATGTGGCGTTGTCCCCTCAGGACTCAGCTCCTCTCCTAAACCCAACCAGAGGAGGCAGCATGAAGGGGCTGCTTGCTCCAGGAATACACGACATTTCTGCACTCCTTTTCCCATGAAAAGCAGTGACAAGAAGCTGGAATGGGATGTTTGATCAGCAGAAAGCTGTTCACACCTGCTGGAGTACTCTCTGTACTCCAGCAGAGTTTTCCAGCACTGCAGGGATGGCCCAAGGAGCTGCCCCATCTTTACCTGGATCCCAAAGGACGCAAGGAGCAGAGCCCAGCCCAGCTGGGCAGGATGCTGGACAGGGACCCACCCTGCCTCAGCCTAAGGAATTCCCATCCCTGCCCGCTGTGGGTGCCAGCTCTGCCACCCCAGAGCTGCCAGGCCCCGCTGGAATTTGGAAAAGCTTTTCTTTGTGAGCCAAGTCATCCCACACCACAGGGATGACCCAGGGGCCTGCCCTGCTCCTCCCTCCTCCCAGCCAGGGCTGGAAGCACTGAGAGCCTCCCCACCCTCTCAGGGAAGAAATCCTCCCCTCTATCCAACCCAACTTTTCCCCGTATTTAAATTTTCCCTGTATTTATTTCCCTGTATTTATTCAAACCCCAAGCAGATGTCACCACCTCTCCCTTTATCCTCACAAAGCGTGTGTGAGAATCAGCAAATTCTGGTCAGGATATTGCCCCATCCTGGAAAATTGCTACAAACAATTTCTAAGCAAAACCAAGCCAGATCTATGGCATTTGTTGTACTCCTCCCTTCACCAAAAGCTTTCTGCATTCTGCTCATCTCTGTCCCCCAGTGATAAAGATGGCAATGAAGCTACAAATAAGCTGAGTGCATTGTAACTAAAGCTAAAGGGGCCCAAATTAAGTATGAGCAGACAATTTAATCTGTTTTCCTTTTTCCTACAACTAAAAAAAAAAATCTTAAATTGTGCTTCTGCAGTTTAAGACATCAGCAAATTCTCTAATTGCTTTCCAGAGCCATTGTTATTTTATGAGAGGGACTCTCCATCCTCCATGTTCTACAGCTGGAAAATTAAATTACCCTTTGCATGCAACGTGCACAGGAGCCACAGGGACATTTCTGAAGAGACATTGGGATATTGGGAAGGAATTCCTGGCTGGGAGGGCGGGCAGCCCTGGCACAGGTGCCCAGAGCAGCTGGGGCTGCCCCTGGATCCCTGGCAGTGCCCAAGGCCAGGCTGGACACTGGGGCTGGAGCAGCCTGGGACAGTGGGAGGTGTCCCTACCATGGCAGGGGTGGCACTGGTTGGGATTTAGGGGCTCAGCTCCATCCATCCAGCCCCTCACTCCCCTCCCCAAAAAGCACCTGTTTTATCAGGAACAGTGAGGCTGCTCCTGCTCAGCTCCATCCATCCAGCCCCTCACTCCCCTCCCCAGCTTTTGGCACCTTTGTTTTTCTCCCACTCTGGGGACAGGCAGCACATCAGGTCTGGGGATCCCCCTGGAGCAACCTGGCTTTGCTCCCCTCTGCTTTCTGTTTATTCCCCTTCTTAGACACCTGCTAATCCCCCCAAACTCATTTAGGCTGTTAATCATATATCAGAGCCTGCCTCGACCTTCTCTCATCCTCTCCCTCTGCCCGGTGCGTAATTAACTCACGGTGACAACTTCCCCAAACTTCTGTCTCCTCTCTGAGTCTGCCTAAGGAACAACAGCAGTTAAAGCTGGCCTTAATTCATACATTAGTCTTTCACTTTCATTAGTACTTCACACCCTCCATGAATTAACAATGCCAATCCACCGACAGCAGCATTACCTTGCACAGAACTTTAGGAAATAGGCACAAACTCAAGTGCGTCACTGCGGAGCTCGGCAGAAAATTCCTTGATCAGATCCTTATAAATCCTCATCTGTGCTGCCATAGATGCATTTGGGGTTTGTGCTAATTCACTGCAGAGTCCTGTAATCCCTTGTCATAAATGTGAAGGATTTCACCCAGCCTATTAACCTGCAGAATTACAGATTGCCGGGGAGTAAATCATCCCCCTTTTCCAGTCACACCAACAAAAGGTTGAGAAAAATTACTCATTCATTTTTATAATCCTTTAATTCTCATAGATGTTCCTCTGGAAATTGATTTAAATTGATGAGTCACAGGGCACGATTGGTGTAAGTTTTTCAAGCTGCAGACGCTGCCTGCGATGGAGTGATCTCAGCATCAGCCCTGTGCCTACCCCAGCCCATCCCTCTGCCTGCCCTGACACTGAAAACTCACATCCAGCCCCCGGGGCTGCCACAGCAAATGGGATTTAATTCCATGGAGCCTGACCTGTCCTGACACTTATTTTCCTGTTGCTCAGACGATGAGAAGGGCAAGGCAGAGGCAGAAATTCACCTCCTGCAGGTGTCAGGGGCTCTGTGCTGGCCTCAGTGACACTCTGTGCCTGTCACTCATTCCAGGGACAACATGCAGCCCTGAGATTCCACAAAATTCCCCCGTGGGGAAGCCCCAGGCCCCACACAGAGCATCTCAGGCTGACCCCAGAAGTGAGCACCTGAAATGGCATTGGGCACAGAAGGAAAGCACTCCCCAACTCTCCACATCCTCTGCTGTCAAAATAATCCCAAGAGATTTCCTCCTGCTCTGGCTTATTGCTGGTCAGCTGCTTCCCCAGAGATATTTGCCCGATATAATTCACACAAGGATAAACAAAACTAACCCCTGACTCGATCATAATGACTCTTTTCCTTGCTTTGTGACTGGAGAGGATCTAGATTTCACAAAAGATGATGAAAAGCTACCGGCTTAGCCTGAAAAACCTCTCACAGAACCAGAGGACTCTTACAAATAATTCAGCTGTCAGTGCCACATGAAGTTACCACCCTCTGCTGCCGGGAGTGGACCCACAGCCCCTGCAGCAGTGCCAACACACTAATGCCCACACCCAGCTCTAAAACTGGCTTAAAGAGCCTCAGGTCTCATCTGGCCAGGCTCTGAGTTTGGCCACGGGCTGGCCTGGTGTCCCTGTGCCCTGGGGACAGTGGCCAGCAGGAAAGGAGACAAATGAAAGGGGACAAAAAGCCCCCACAAGTGAGACAATTCAGAGAGGCACACTGGTGTGCCCTGCAGGGGAGTCAGGATTGCCATAACATCACCCAGTTCTCATTCCAGGGAGTCAGGATTGCCATAACATCACCCAGTTCTCACTCCAGGGAGTCAGGGTTGCCATAACATCACCCAGTTCTCATTCCAGGGCAGATGGAGCATTCAGTGTTTGCACACCACAGCTGCCTGTGGCACCACCAGGCACTGAGCACGATTTTCTGCCTAAAACCCCAGGAGCCTTTGAGTTCAGACATTTCCCTGAGTGTGCAAAACTCTCCTCTCAAGCTGTGAACCCCAACACAGCCCCAGCTCCCATCAGCTGGATATACAGCCTGTAATTACCCCCAGCAATAACTGCTTCCTGCAAGGGAATCTCTTCTCATTTTCATTTGTCCCTCTGTTGAAAACCAATTCATTATCAGGTGGACAGGAGCAGTGAAATTCCAATTAAATGTGCAATAAATTTCATTTTATTCCTTCAGCACAACTTTAGCAGAAGGAGCTGCCACAAGTCCTGAGAGCTTCGAGGTGGAAGGCCTCTACCAGACGTGGGAATGACATCAGGAAATCCAATAAATGTGAGCAGATCGGGTGTGCCTGCTCTCACTGGAACCAATAAACAGAAATCCCACAGCCTTTGAGGGGCACCTCGGAGTCCTGGAGGCTGAGCCAGGCAAGTCCTGGTCAGCCAGAGTGCCCAAGGGTTTTGCCATGCCAGAACAGAGCCACGGGGCCACCACAGCTGGCACAGCCCTGCCAGCCCCAGCCTGTCCCCATCCCTGTCACCCCAGGGATGGCACTCCAGAGCTCCCTGGGCAGCCCTGGCAGCCTCCAGCAGGGAGCTCCTTACACCCACAGACCCTGCTGAGGAGGAGTTTGCTGTCAGACAAGGCACAGACAAAAATATAGGACAGCAACCCAGCTGGAAGATGAGAGAACCTGACGTGAGAGGCACTGACAGCCTCAGCAGGAGGAGCTTTAATGACTGTCCCAGAATATCCTCATCGCTCTTCCTCCCCTTGGCACGGTTTGGAGCGGTTCCTGCCCTTTCACAGGAGGGTTTTGCCCACAGCTGGTGTCCCAGCAGGGCTGGCGGGGCTCTCCTGGTGCTCCTGTGGGTGCTGGGGACGGCTGGAGCTGCAGCCCAGGGTGGCAGCCCAGGGGAACCAGCACAGCGGGGCACACGGAGCAGCAACAGAGCCAGGGCTGCCAGCAGGAGCTCAGTGCCAGCCTTCAGAGCACACAGAGGCACAGGATATGGTTATCTGCAGGTGCTTTTACTGAGAGCTCTGGGAATCAGCTACAGACCCAAATCTGACTCCGACACGGCTTTCGAGCTGAACGTATTTTATATTCTATCCTTATATAACTTACATATTAATGATTAAACTTATATTGTTCTATTGTATACATTGACATGAGCTTCTCGTGATCTTTCTTAGGCTCCTGACCACAGTTTCTCATGATTATTCTTACAATTAAATAGTAATTATATTCAATTACTAAACAATCATCACATCTAACAAATATATCATTTATCATGTACTAGCTACACAGGTGCCGTTCTAGCAAGGTACAAGGCCTACATGTACCTAGGGTGTTTATATTTTTCAGGGCCTACTAAGCTTAATTTTCCATTTAACCCTAAATCCCCAAGATTTTAAAAGCCTTTTACTATCAAGAGGAGGATCATTTCAGGCAGCCCAGAGCCCTGTGCATATTAATTCCCGTGGAAGCAGCAGCCCTGAGCGTAAGCGGAGCTGACACAGGGACACGTTACACAACAGCTCTGCTGGGCCTGGCTGCAGCCCCACGGCACCCCAGAGCCAGGGCGATGGAACCTGAGGTACTGAGATGATCCTGAGTGTCTGTCTGTCAGCCCCGCTGCCAAAGCAGAAGCCATAATTCCTCTGTGCTGTTTCAAGGTTGTTTATTCTGTTTATCTCTAACATGTTCTGCTGCCCTGCCGCAGCTCTGTCCTGCAGGGCAGCGTGTGGGGCTCTGCCCTCAGTGGGATGGTACAAACATTAAATACCACAAACTACCTGTGCTGGATTTACAATAACGTGCCAATATCTGTCACCTACGTTGGACAGTGTGTCCCCAGCCTGAACCAACAGAAAAATGCCAACACCACAGTGAAACATGGAGGGCATGAAGAAGGAGAAAAAGGACAAGACACACCCAATTTCCTCCATCTTGTCCCCTTTGGACCCCTAATCTAGAATCCTAAAATTTTACTTTTGCACCCATGCCACACTTAATTATTACTGATATCAAACACTCAGAGCTCGTAATTGATCCTGTAAGATTGAAAACTCTTTTCCATGGACAGAGATCACAGCCAGTGTCTCTGGGGGCTCTGTCCAGGGGGGTTCCTGACCCCTGCCAGGGTCCCAGGGCAGCCAGAGGGAAGCCCTGGATTCTGACACCAAGGGAGCTGCAACAAGCACCCCCAGCCCTCCTCCTTGACAAGAACTATATCACCACTGTGCCCTGATATTTGCACAGCTCCAGGGAAACAGCCAGAGCACGCTCCCCACCGCTCCTGATCTCCCAGCCTCTGGTTCCATGGGGAAAGGAGAGATGATGGAGTACCCAGTGCTGGAGTCACTTAGAGTGTAAGTCTCTCTGCAAAGAGACGAGTCACTTTTCCGTAACATTAGTCTAAATCAATAAAGTTCTTCTCAAAAATTATCTTTCCAAACCGGATAGTCTGAATGATGTCTGCTCTGAAATCTGATGAATGCGATCCACGAGTGCTTTGTGCATCTGATACCACGGCTCTTTGATGTAACTCCAGCACAGTATGGAAATTATAAACTTCCTGACTGAAATTAAAATTGCTTGTCTTAAATCCTGCTCACAAAATCCTGACAGCATCACAGCGAAATTGCTCCACGTGTTTAAATTGCTGCCAGGATCCAAAGCCAGCTGGTAGGACCCAACCAGCCATCCCTGGCTGCCCACCCTGAGCAGAGACAGTAATTCCCCTTTGGAAAAATCCGATTTATCCAGAGAGGCTGACTGGAGGCACAGCAAGCAGGCAAAAGGCAGAAAGAGATGGGACAGGAGGAGAGACTCCAGTGCTGGACAGAGCTCCTGAATTTGGTTTATCATCAACAAGAACAGAACCTTTCCTCAGAGCTGCCCCCACAGCAGAGGAGCCCGGTCAGTCTCCTGCCACCAGGGAATCGCTTTTCCAGGCAGCTCAGCCCCATTTAGCACTCAGCCCGCAGGAAGCATAATGCAAACAGACTTCATTGCTACAACTGACTGGCTGGGAGGACACAGTTCTCAATAAATCTAATATTTCCAAGTGCTCTTCCTGCCAAAGCAGCACTTTGGATTTGTGTCGGTTACAGAAGCGAGCAATAATGCATTTTAGATCTAATAGTCTCTCCAGCAGAGGCCCCTCGGAGTGCTTTGCCAACACTAAAGAACTACAATGGCAGGAGACACTCAGGGACAGATTGCTTCCCCCAAACGGAGACAGTGCAGCTCCCCCAGACTGAGGGAGCAGCTTCCACACACATCACAACCCCCAGCATCCAGTGGAGACCTGTGCAGAGAGCTCCAGCTCCTGAGCTGGGACTCCAGAGACACATCCACTCCTCAGAGAGCAGCCCTGGAGCTGTGGAGAGATTCCAGCACAAGCCTGGGCTTCAGGAGCCTCTGGCTGTGCTGCTTTGCTGCGAAACCTGAAGGCACCAGCACTGGAGCTGAGAACGTTTCCATCCTCCATCCACGGCACTCGGGCTGAACGGGGCAGCAAAAGCTGCAAAAGCAGCAAAAGCAGCAAAAGCTGCAAAAGCTGCAAAAGCTGCCTGGCTTCGGAGCCCCACAGGGAGGGAGGATGGCACTGGATGTGCAGGAGCTGAGCGAGCAGCACAGCCGGGCACAGGGACAGGCAGACACCTCTCCCAAAGCCAAGTACAGCCCTGGCAGCTCTGGGGTGCACAGAGGGACCCCCAAAGCACAGCAGCTGAGCCACCAGGCTGGCAGAGCACAGCAGAACCCGCTGGGGCACGGACTGGGGTGAGCATCCCACCCCAGGGAGGGACGGAGGAGGGAGGAAGGAGGGAGGGAGGATGTCTCAGCATCCCAGCTGCTGCCTGAGCAGTGCCCTGGCCCCTCTGGTCCCAGAAATGATGGATTGGGTGAATCTACAGCTGTTGCCTCGAGCGCTCGACGCGAGCAGAGTTATGTGGCACTTCATCATCAGTATGGATTCCACAGAGCCAGAAACTCGCCACGGCCAAAAAATAATCTCCCATTCATCAGGGCCCCTCCAGGAGCCGGGGCAGCCGGGAGAGCACAATGATTTTTGATGTTCATTGACTCTCAAGGGAAGAATGGCTCCTTATTCTTTTTGATTTCTGGATCACAAACACCCTTCCTCACAAACTCTGCCTGCAAGAGCTGCAGTTTGGCTTTGTCCTCTGCTCCACCTGACTTCCTCCTCATTTTTAAGTGTAACGGATTTCTTTTTTCTCCATCTATAAAAATAATATTGGCAGCAACATCTGACCAGAGCTCTTGGCTGCTTTTCCTCGCAGAAATTGCTGTGACTCCAGGGTACTTGTGCTCCTGCCAGAGCTGAGTCCCAGCAGCTCTCGGGCTGCAGGACCAACACCTCAAACACTGATGTCAAACACTGTCACATCTTTATTTTTGGCACATCAGAGATCGTATTTCTATTGCCGTCTCCAAAACTTTCAGAGGCTTTATAGCCAACAAAGCAACGATAACCTACATGGATGATCAGCACTCCCTTAATGAAAGCATTCCAAGATTTAGCTATAAAAGATGCAAAGCTAAGTGTGCTCACTCTGCAGGAGTTTTGATAACTAAATCTATTTCTTTTTCTCTACTTAACCTTGGGAATGTAGTACTGCCACTAATGACTGCAACAGAGAAGGAAACAGTCTTAATCTGAATGATTATGCTCCCTCTGTTGCCTGGAGAAATGGATTTAAGAAGTTTACAGCAATTGCTGGGTTGTTTGGGTTGGCTCCAAGCCAGAGGAGCGCTGGGAGCCACACTCGCCCCTCCTTGGCGTGGCAGGGATGCCACCACAGCCCCTGTGGCTGCAATAAAGGGCATTAAAGGAGAACCTTGCTGGCTTTTTGGGACAGACAAACACCTCTCTCAAATTTCAAGTTCCACTGATGTGCGTGGGGGGCATTAAAGCTTCACAATTAAGGGGTATACCCTGCTTTTTTTGGTCGCTCCACAGAAATACAAGGTGCAGGGGAAGCTGTGCCTGGTGCCAGAGGAGCGTGGTAAATCCAGCCCTGAAAGAGTGGTGGTGCTTTGATCACTGCTTCCCTTATCAGCCCCCGGCTGGAATTACAGCCTAAGCTCCTTACAGGGAGCTTTTCACTGCCCTGCATTCGGCAAGAGCTGCCTCAGGTCTTAGAGAAAGGTTTAATCTTCAGCCCACTGAGAAAGGCAGTGCCACTGTCCCTGTGCCTGCTGCACAGGTGAAGCCTGGTCAGTGAGTGCCGGAATCTGAGGTATTTAAATGATTCCCAGATTGTAGAAAGTCTCTGTCTGTCAGCCCCGCTGCCAAAGCAGAAGCCATAATTGGTCTGTGCTGTTTCAAGGCTGTTTATTCTGTTTATCTCTAACATGTTCTGCTGCCCTGCCGCAGCTCTGTCCTGCAGGGCAGCGTGTGGGGCTCTGCCCTCAGTGGGATGGTACAAACATTAAATACCAGAAACTACCTGTGCTGGATTTACAATAACGTGCCAATATCTGTCACCTACGTTGGACAGTGTGTCCCCAGCCTGAACCAACAGAAAAATGCCAACACCACAGTGAAACATGGAGGGCATGAAGAAGGAGAAAAAGGACAAGGCACACCCAATTTCCTCCATCTTGTCCCCTTTGGACCCCTTATCTAGAATCCTAAAATTTTACTTTTGCACCCGTGTCACACTTAATTATTACTTATATCAAACCCTCAGAGCTGGTAATTCATCCTGTAAGATTGAAAACTCTTTTCCATGGACAGAGAGCACAGCCAGTGTCTCTGGGGGCTCTGTCCAGGGGGGTTCCTGACCCCTGCCAGGGTCCCAGCCCTGCCAGGAGCCAGAGCCCCTGCAGTGGGCAGAGTGGTGGCACAGCTGGCAGGGCTCAGCCCAGCCTGGCTGCACATCCCAGAGGGATTTGAGTCCCTGCAGCTGCCAGAGCTGCTGGTTTGGTTACAGAGCTGCACTCTGAGATAAGATGAGGGGAGGCTCCTCGGAGAGCCCTGCAGCCAGTTGCACTAATTAGATAATACATTACCACCAGGGCACTATTTCACTCCTGACACTTTATTTTCCCTCTCCACAGCCACGTTTCCCTCAGCACCCAGCATCACTCAGCCCGGGGAAGGGCAATTTGGTGCCAAGGAAATCAGGAGTGAGAGAGAGGCACATAAAGCACGAAGAGGCGCGTTAGGAGCAGGGAGAGCCCATTTCTTAATATTCCCTTCCTTCTTATCTTGCCTGGGCGGGCAGAGGGCTCCATAAAACATCTAATAAACAATTAGGAGCACCAAAGGCTCCCTCAGCCATTTGTCTGGAGTTCTGTGTTAGGTGACTCCAGCAATGTTGGAGTGTGTCTGTGCAACTGTCCCAGGTGCTCCAGCCTGGCCCTGGGCACTGCCAGGGCCACAGGGCCTGCCCAGCCTCACTCAGGCATTCCCTTCCAATAGCTAAATTAAATCTGACTTAGAAAACCCATGTTAGGAGCTGAACAGTGACCTCCATCCATTTATTTATTTAGCTGGGTTCTTCAAGCTCCACACACACGGGACTCACCCGAATGAACAATTACATAAGGAAAAGAAATGCAGACATAAACTGCCCACACACGGTAAAGAACCTCTTGAAATTACCTGGGAAGAGCCTTAATTACAACAGTGCTTGAGAAATACTTCTAAAGACAAAATTATAACCAACATTAGTATATTCCTTCACTGCCCGTGTCCCACACTGGTGTTTCTGAACAGGCAAGGGAAGCACCTCAGCACAAGGGGTGGAGACCACAGTGCCCAGCACGGGTGATGTTCCCATCCCCAGCACATCCTGCCCAGGCCATCTCCATCCCTGGGCAAAATCCAACAGCAGCACGAGGGCCCAGCCATGGCACACAGCACCGAGCTCTGGGGCAAGGCTGCTGACACGAGCTCAAAGAAAGGGCAGAGCAATGGCACTCTCAGAATTTAATTACACTGCCAGAGAGTTTGAGTGCTCCCAAGGCTGGCCACGGCTGGGAGGTTGATTTAGTTTGTGTTATGTGCAGAAATGGCCAGTGCTGGGTCACACCTCTGCCTTTATCCTCATGGGGAGCGAGCTGTGCCTCTGGAACCAGCACAGGCTCTGCCAAACCCTATAGAAACTGGTGGGGATGGGAGCAGCCCCGTCCCCACCTGCCTCAGCTGCACCCTGCCACAGCAGGGGGATGGCAGGAAAGCAAACTTCCCTGCAGAGCAGGATTTATACCCAAACACACTGAAATTCCATCCAGCCTTGGTGTGCTGCCCTGCTCGCTGCTCCAGGCTCTCCTGCAGCCCCCAGCCCCACAACGAGCTGCAGGATTTATACCCAAACACACTGAAATTCTATGCTGCCTTCCTTTGCTGCCCTGCTCGCTGCTCCAGGCTCCCCTGCAGCCCCCAGCCCTACAACAAGCTGCAGGATTTATACCCAAACACACTGAAATTCCATCCAGCCTTGGTGTGCTGCCCTGCTCGCTGCTCCAGGCTCCCCTGCAGCCCCCAGCCCCACAATGAGCTGCAGGATTTATACCCAAACACACTGAAATTCCATCCAGCCTTCATGTGCTGCCCTGCTCACTGCTCCAGGCTCCCCTGCAGCCCCCAGCCCTATGACAAGCTGCAGGATTTATACCCAAACACACTGAAATTCCATCCAGCCTTCCTTTGCTGCCCTGCTCGCTGCTCCAGGCTCCCCTGCAGCCCCCAGCCCCACACAGGAGCTGCTCCTCCGTGGGAGCCAGGGGTGCCTTTCTGCAGGGTGTCTCAATGCCTGAGTACACAAAAGCAGCTGAAATCCAATTATGATCCGCTTGGATCCCTGCCAACCTGCAGATGAAGTTGCCAAATTACTTCCCATTAATTTTGATGTTTCCCACAGCCAGGCAGCGTCCCCCCAGCTCACCCTTTGCCAGTAAGTGTTTAATTGCCAGCCTTCCTCTCCCAGCCCTCTCGGGGTGCTCTGGTGGCCCTGCACCCCTTCTGTGCCCTGGGTGCTGGCACACAGTGAGGCACAGCAAAGAAACTGCCCAGTGAGAAAGGCTGGGTCCAAAAATCCCCCTCAGCTAAAAAGAACCCTTCCCTCAGCTCTGAGCCCCAGAGGGAGCAGCTTGATACCAGAACATGCCCCAGAAATGCAGGATGTGTGTCAATCCACGGGCAAAGCCACAGAGCCACTGAGGAAAACCTTTTTTGGAGGGTTTTGGGGCTGACATGGATAAATCCCCGAGCACTCTGGACAGAGACCTCCAGCCCTTCCCACCGGAGTCCTTCCCTGATTACAGCAGCTTCTACTGGCAGCTCCCCTTTTTCCTGCATCCCACACGCCCCATTTAGGAATTTTCAGTGCAGGTTTTCTCCTGTGTGACGTCCAGCTTGGTGCACGTTTATCACTGCAGTCAGATCCAGTATCAGCCTTGTCGAGGGAAAAAAACAGTGAGAAAGATGCAGGAGAGTGGTGAAAAATGTGAGAGGCTTCCAGCCCAGCCACTAAGGAAATTTAAGTGGTCTGATGTCAAATCATCACCATTTCTGCAAGCAGAAGGCTGTCAGCTGATGGATGAGGATGCACAAGCATCTCTATTCCGCAGGCAGGAGAGGGACTAAGGCTAAAATATCACCGTGCTTGCTGTGACAGTCTCACTTAAAGTCACCAGGTTCCTCAGGATTTGCCTTTGCAGGCCTGTGCCACAGCAATTCAGTTATCCAGCTTGGGAAATTGCCTTTCAGTCATTCTGCTGGGCTAATGATTAATTAGGCTGCTTTAGTGAAAACATCTGAGAAACAAAGCTCTAACACCTGATTTATTCACTCTGGGCAGTGTCCCACCCTGTGTTGGCACTTGTGCTTCACAAGAGCTCTCCACAGAGGAAGAGGAGGGCAGGGCCACCAACGCTGCAGTGAGAGGAGTCCTGCTGCTGGGCACTGCAGAAATGTGGCAAGAAAAAGGTTTCAGCGTGTAATTTCTGTCCCATTAAGATCAGCTTTTTCTCCCTGGGGGTCACTTCAATCCCAGCATTAGCTGCACATTTCCCACACACAAAAAACGCCTGTTGAAAACCCACACTTCCATTAGCAAATCCTCATTTACCTGGGAATTTTCTGCCCGGTACTTTTCCTGCCTGCAGGGGCAGAGGCTCGCGGTGCCAGCGGGGTGCAGGGACACGTTTGCTCAGATAATACTGGGAATCTAGAAATACCACTTGGAAATATCCTCTTGATAACATCAGGCCAGATTTCAGAAGTTATTTACCCCGAGCAGCAGCTAACTCGACAAATAATGCTGCCAACTGCTCCAGGATTTCCAGTGGGTGCTGGTGGCAGGGCCAGGCTTGGGGAGGTCAGTGGTACCTCCCAGCTCACCTGGTCCACCAGGGGTTTGGCACCACCACCCGTGCCCGTGGGCAGCCTGGCACACACAGCCCAGGGCTTTGAGTTCTGCTTTCCACAGGAATTCCACAAGAATTTGGCCATTCCGAAACAACCTCAGACATCAAACCCAGAGGCTGCTCCTGCACAGGGGATGCAAAATCCCTTCCCTGCTTCCTTACCAAGGAGGGCCAGGGCTGTGGAGGAGGCAGATGTGCCCCTGGCACTGAGCTCATGACACCCTCCTGCTATACCAGGGGCAAAACCATCTTTGATTCCAGCATCACAGAATCTTCTGTGGTTAGAAAAGCTCTTCAAGAGCACCAAGTACAATTATTACCCCAGCACTGCCAAGGCCATTGTCACCACAGGCCCCCAGCCAGGGAATAATTAGCATTGGCTCCATCATTGCAGATCAATTGCTTCATTATATCTTATACTATATTATGCTAATGAAGAAGCTCAGTAACCCTTCCAGCCAGTCCAATCCAGTGCTGACCTAATGACCAAACAGCACCCAGTGTCCAATTAAGAAATCACCCTTTGGTAAACAACCCTCCACCACACATTCCAGATGTGCACAACAGCAGGTGCAGCAAGAGGAGATAAGAATTGTGTCTCATTCTTTCTCTGATCTTCTCACAGCCTTCCTTGGGAAAATGCCTGGAAAAAGCTGTGCCTGCTGTCTGTGACAGAGCTGCTGCCACAGGCCACCACTGCCACACGTGCCCAAAGGCTTTAAATCCCTCTGGGGATGGGGATTCCACCATTGCCTGGGGCTGTGCTGCTCAGGGCCCCAAGCCCAGCCCAGACAGCAGCCTGGGAACCAGGGACATCCCCCAGCAGCCTGGGAACCCCCCCCAGCAGGCTGAGAACCCAGGGACATCCCCCAGCAGGTTGGGAACCCAGAGACATCCCCCAGCAGGCTGGGAACCCAGAGACATCCCTCAGCAGCCTGGGAACCCAGAGACATCCCCCAGCAGGCTGGGAACCCAGAGACATCCCCCAGCAGGCTGGGAACCCAGAGACATCCCCCAGCAGGTTGGGAACCAGAGACATCCCCCAGCAGCCTGGGAACCCAGGGACATCCCCCAGCAGCCTGGGAACCCAGGGACATCCCCCAGCAGGTTGGGAACCAGAGACATCCCCCAGCAGCCTGGGAACCCCCCCAGCAGCCTGGGAACCAGAGCCATCCCCTGGTAAGTGAGGAAGTGCCCTGGCTGTGCAGAGCTGAGATTTGCAGCATTTCCCCTCGGGTTCTGCTCCCAGCCCTGCCCCAAGAGACCTCACTGGGGAGGATGCTCCCACCAGCAATGCCAGCCCAGGTACAAATCCCTGCTCCAAAGCC
The DNA here is from genome assembly GCF_048771995.1 of Taeniopygia guttata. Taxonomy (NCBI): domain Eukaryota; kingdom Metazoa; phylum Chordata; class Aves; order Passeriformes; family Estrildidae; genus Taeniopygia; species Taeniopygia guttata. The sequence continues at coordinate 894,544 of NC_133037.1, forward strand.
ATCCCTCTGCTGCTCAATCTCCTCACTCAGCAGTCCAGGGGCACAGCAGCACCTTCAGGGAGGTGCCACAGGCACAAAACCCTCATTTTGGGGCAGCTCCTCCAGGAGCACAGCCCCGAGCCAGCACCTGCCATGGCTAATTCCAGACCAGTTCCCTGCTTTGATGTTGCTTTTCTTGTAAAAAGAGCAGAGGGTGGAGCTGGGTTCTGTTGTTTGTGCTCAAGACTCATTAGAATGTGCTTAGGGATGTTAGCTGTTTTAAGGGTCTTTTCAAGTTTTTTGCCTTATTTTTCAGATTGATTTACTTGAAGGATCATCAGGGGACCAACCCACATGTGCGTTTCATGCTGTATCGCTCGGTTTTGAACCAAAAGCAGGGTTCTAAATAAAACTGAGTGGGTTTTTATGCTGAGCCACGTTAACAGATGCAGCAGGTGAGGGCTGATCCCAAATCAGCCACGGATCTGCAAGGCAAAGCCTGCACCAGTTCCTCTGGGAACCGTGGAATGTCCTGAGTGGGAAGGGACCCACCAGGATCCCCCAGCCCAGCCCCTGGCCCTGCACAGACACCCCAAATCCCACCCTGAGCATCCCTGGAGCGCTGTCCAAAGGCTCCTGCAGCTCTGGCAGCCTCTGTGCCCATTCCCTGGGCAGTGCCAGCACCTCTGGGGATGAACCTTTCCTTGAGCTCCAGCCCTTCCCCGTCCCAGGGCAGAGATGGGAGCTGCAAACCCTGATCCATCTCCCCTCAGTCCCCTCTCTCCAGCCAGGTGCCCTCAGCCACCCCTCATCTGCCCCCTCCAGACCCCTCCCCATCCCCATGGCTTCCTTTGCCTACTCTCCAAGGGCTTTAATATCTTTTTTTTAGACCAAAGCGCCCCCAGGACTGGGGGTGAGGCCACCCCAGTGCCGAGCAGAGGGGGACGGTCCCTCCTTGGATGCTGCTCCCAATCCCCCCAGCACTGCTGCCTCCTGCTGCACTTGGCAGCAACCAGGACCCGCAGGTCCTTTCCCTGCACTGAGGGGATGAGGAAATCCTTCTCTCAGAGCCCAGCCTGGCCTCAGGCTCTCTGGGACACGGTGCAGGGAAGGCTGGGCTGAGCCCTGTGTGTTTTCTGAGCACAGGAGTGGGGGTGGCTGACAGAGCACCCCTCACCTGCAGGCAGGGCACAGCTGAGCACAGCTGCACACAGCTGCTGGGCACCTCCTGGAGCTGGGGAGGCCCTTCAGGAAAATAAACACTGCATTAAGGACAACACTGACCTACATTCCATCCTCCTGGAGCTGCTCCAGAGCCTCTCCAGGAGCCCCATGGCAGATCCAGCCCTGCAAGGTGGAGAGCACGAGGAGCTGCTGCAGGCTCAGGAGCTGAGCTGCAAGAATTCACAGGAAGGTTTAACAGCTCTTTTATCTTTGGCTCCCTTCTGGTGTTATTTCAACATTGATTTGCATAGTCAATATAAAACTCTTTACATCTAAACTGCCTGCAAGGATGACACCATCAATCCTCAGCTCTATTCACAAAATTTATTATTTGTTTCAATTTAAGAGAGATCATTGCCGGATTACACAGTTGCTGATGAGGATTTATATTTACATTTACAGCAAGGAAAATACATGTCTTCGTTTTTTGGGGTTTTTTCCTTAAGTCATCTCCACCACTGTGAAAGAGGGAACCAAAATAAAATCAGTGTGTGCAGTCTCCTGAATGCCTGCAGATCCTGCTCTGCCTCATCCTTCCCTCAGACAATATTGCAAATTAGTCAGCATCTGTAGCACAGCAGAGCCTGAGCTCGATCATGAGGCAGAATTAAAGGGTATTACTGAGCCAGCCTTGCTCTTACGTGGCTGTGAAATGGAATGCTCAGATGGGACGGGGAGGTGGGATGAGAAGGCCCCAATTGTGCCTCTGTGACACACAGAAACCCACCCAGAGAGAAAAGCAGAGCAGCAGCAGCAGCCACAGCCTGAGCCCACAGCTGGCTGTGGAACACATCTGGAGAGGTGTGCAGAGGGCAAAGGACCCGAGCTCAGCAGCTCCCACCCAGCCAGCCCCACCTGCTGAGCAGCATCCTGCCCGTGATGCAGCACATTCCACCAAATAAGTCTTTTCACACAAATCTCATGGGATTTGGGGAAAAAACCAACCCACAAAATAACAGGGATGCATCACCAAACCAGCTGAACTCTGCTTTCCCACGTAACTGAGGAGAGAAAATAACTGAGCTGTGATAATATTCTGCATCACCCACAGAAGTTCATAAAAGTTACAGCTTCTCTGAAATAAAGGGAGTTTGAGTGTGAAACGACCTGAACAGAAGCTGAGTGCTGAGTTCTGCCTTGGAAAAATAAAGTAAAATTGTTTTCCAGGACAACAGCAGGAGGAGTGCTCCATCCCCACTGCTCCCATGGGCAGGTGGGGCTCCTTGGAGCACTGGTGTGATCTCACCAGGAACCTCCAGCCTGCCTGCACCTGCCAACACCTGCACTGCCCCTCCCACAGCAGAACAGGCGAAAACATCCATCCCAACAACACCCAAGTGACAACCGAGGTTGTCTGAACTAAGGTGCAAAGCAGAAAATGTGCCAACACAGCCAACATCACTAAAGCTGCACAGCAAGCTGCTCCCAGAGCTCCCAGCTCCAGCCTGGAGCCACCTGAGCCTGCCATGGGGCCAGTGGGGAGCAAGGTCCAGTTCCTTTTTCTCAATTATCACCTCCAGAAATAACAGATCCTGTAACAACTGACCCATGACCTGAACAATCACCACATGATCAACAGAGATGAGAGCAGCTCTCTCTCATCAAACCTGCTCAGAGCAGGATGAGCCCTGGCCTCTGACTGAGCATCTTAAAGAAGTGATTCATGCTCCAATGTGCCCTCATTCACCTGGTTTGTCTTTTTTTTCCCCCTTGATTTTATTTCCAGTTACCTGCAACTAAGAGATGTGTCTTGTAGTGGAACAGGTCTGGCACAGGTGCCCAGAGCAGCTGGGCTGTCCCAGGATCCCTGGCAGTGCCCAAGGATCTATAAATACCACTTGGAAATAGCCTCTTTATTAACATAAAGGTTGGACACTGGGGCTGGAGCACCTGGGACAGTGGGAGGTGTCCCTGCCATGGCAGGGTGGCACTGGTGGGGCTTTATTCCAGCCTCAGAACCCCAGAGAAGAGGTGTTATCCCCAAAAGTGCAGCTCTCCAGCTGCCACTGTCACTGCAGCAGGCAGGGAGGGAGTCCCAGGCCAGCAGAGCATCCTGACATTTCCTAGTTTCACCCGTGCTCACATCAGCCTGCTATCAGCCCCTGGCTGCAGGCAAGGAGAAACCCAACCCTCCAAACCTCTTCCTCCTCAGTACCTGTTCCAGGCTTGCTCAGACCCAGGGCAGTGACACAGATCCAAAGTGAGGAGTCTGACCTCTTACTCACTGCCACACAGACCTGCCCAAGGCAGCTCTGGTGCACAGTCACAGCAAGCTACTAATGCAAAGATAAAGACCATAGTACTCAGTCAGGCAGAGGAAATTTCCAGCCACGGAGGTCCAGTCCCCTCCTTTTTGCAATCTGAAGTCTGAGGCTGCATCCTGCTCAGTGCCAAGTCTGTGCTGCTGGCACTGGAGCCCCCTGAACCTCACAGGCACCTCTTCTGCACAGCACAGCCTGCTGCATTATTGATGCCTGGGCAATAAAAACAACCTGTGCCTTCCCTTTTATTTCTGTTTGCTCTTGTTTTGGAGTCATGAACATTTGTCTCAGGCTTGCCTTTTAGCTGAGGCACCCCAGCAGCTCCAGAGCTCCTGTGCAAACAGCAGCAGGGCCTGCTCGTGGTCTGCTCCCGTCCCAGCCGTGTTTCCATGGCCTGACAGGGCTCACATTGCCCAGACTGGCACTGGTTATCCTGTCCCAGCTGTGTTTCCATGCCCTGACAGGGCTCACAGTGCCCCCAGACTGGCACAGGTTATCCTGTCCCAGCTGTGTTCCAATGCCCTGGCAGGGCTCACAATGCCCTGGCACGGGTTATCCTGTCCCAGCTGTGTTTCCATGCCCTGACAGGGCTCTCAGTGCCCCCAGACTGGCACAGGTCACTCAGAGACGAGTCAGACACAGAAGCAGTGGCACTGGGCTCACTCAGCCTTTGTGCCCAGCCAAGGGGGCAGATGTGGCTGAGGCCCCCCAGCACTGCAGCTGCTGAGTGTTATCTGAACACAAAGCACCCCAAAAAGGCACAGGCTACGTGAGCAGGGCCTCGGCTGCCAGCCCATGGAGCCATGGCACAGCAGGGCATTGCAAACTCCCTGAGCAGAGGGCAGGGATGGGTGGGATACTGGGCAGGAATTGTTCCCTGGCAGGGTGGGCAGCCCTGGCACAGGTGCCCAGAGCAGCTGGGGCTGCCCCTGGCAGTGCCCAGGGCCAGGCTGGACACTGGGGCTGGAGCTCCTGGGACAGTGGGAGGTGTCCCTGCATGGCAGGGGTGGTGCTGGGTGGGATTCAGGGTGCCTCCCAACCAAACCCATTCTGTGACTGTGGCAATAGATTCTGAGAAGATTCCAGAGCAGAGCTGCCCCGGTCTCCAGCACTCCCCCAGGATGCTCCTGGAGCTTCCAGCACAGCTGCTTCCCCCGAGCTGCCCTGGGCTCCCGTGGGGCACACACGTGGAGAAGGAGCAGCCCAGCAAAGCCGGGAGCTGTGCCCAGCCCTGCTCCAGGGAGAGCAGCATCCCTGCTTTGCATAGCTGCTAAACCAGATTAAATACTGCTTAGTCACTTCCAGCAGCCATGGGAGAAGTGACCCAGAAATTCGCTGGAAAACATGACATGTATTCATCCTTGCTTCTGCTGCCAGACATGGCTGAAGCAGCCACCAGTGAAGAAAAAAAGCCACATTAATTTCTCCCTCCATTGCTCTCTTTCACCTCCTAACATGAGTTTCTTTCACATTTTAAGATAGTGGAACTTGTTTTGCAAAATTAAACACGTGCACAAATGTAACAGCAATTCTTCTCTTGTGGTCCTGGAGTCTCCAAAAACATCCAGGACTTGCCCACATGGCAAAAATTCAAATCCTAATTCAGTCAATTAAGAAGTGAAACAGCCTCAATTCAGCCTTTTATACGAGCACTCACTCAGGATAAGGCTGGATCAGGCTTAATCCACTTCCAGAGTGAGCTGAACTCACCCAAATCTCAGCCAGCCCTCCCACACAAAGAGCCAGTGCCGTTTAATAATCTGACCCAGGATTAATTATTACCTTGAAATTGTGTTTTAGTCCAAGCCTGGAACAGGCCACAGCCATGCCCAAGAACATGCAACAGTGGAGGGTTATTTTGTTTTAATGCAAACAGTCATAGATCCAGTCAAGACCCAAAACACCCCTTAGAGCATCCAAGTCAGTTCATTTTAACATTTCTTCACTCAGTTATATTTCCAGACAGAAAGACCCAGTAGGAGCATATTTAATCTGAGCAGCATCTTGTGATGATTTATGTTAATTGATATTTAATGGGGTAATTTTAGCCTGGTGCCATTAGTTTTGAGACCTGAGAGATTAGAAGGATCTTACAGTGGAGCTTCCCCATGTACAGAGAAAATTGTGAAGGCAGAAATGCTGAAATCTCTGGAAGATCAGCCAGATCTTCTGCAGAGTGGTTGAACAGAGACCCTTTAGGGACAGCATTTTGGAATTCCTCCTCCTTGCCCTGGACTGGAGGGGAGATGGGGTGGGGGGAAAGTGGCACGAGCATGGGGAAGGGAGGGAGCACCTCTGGGCACAGAAATGGAAACCCAAGGGTGCAGGGAGTGAGCTCCTCACATCCCAGCAGGGACCTGCCACGAGGAGTCACAGAAACCTGAGAAATGAGCCAATATGTGAGCACTGAAATCGCATTGTTAACTCTTCTCCCCCAGAGCAAGACGAGTTACTAATCAGATGCTACAGGTCCTTCCAGCCTGGGGGACCTTCCCACACAGCAGAACAACCCCTGGACAGCGATTCACTTCCCATTATCTCAGGTTTTTTAACCATCCCCTGTTGACAACCCCACTTCCACACCATTTGAAACCTAGCAGAGATGAGTAAGGACATCTTCCAGTGCCACCCCAAAGCCAGCCTGAGGCCCATTGTCCTGCTGTGCAGCCACCCAAAGGGTTTGCTCTTCCTTCAGGAAAGGGGAGGCCACTGCAACCTTCTCCTCCTTATTCTCCCCTTCTCGGTGTCAGGATCACCTCAATCTTTTGTATTGCACAATGACAAACCCTTCCCTCCCCTTTCCCTAACAAGGCCACTCATTTAAAACACTTTAAGTACATTCCTTTGATTTGTACATTAATATTCTCCAGGCAGGAAAAAAAAAAAAAAACAGGCCAGAAATAGGACTTGCTGTAGTGTGGGCTGATCTCATTGTTTATTTGCACCCCGGGTGCCTCTGTGGGGCACAAATCTGTCCCTCTGTGGGGCACAGATCTGTCCCTCTGTGGGGCACAGATCTGCCCCTCTGTGGGGCACAGATCTGCCCCTCTGTGGGGCACAGAGCCGCCCCTCTGTGGGGCACAGCTGTGATTTTGAGTTTGAGCCATGGAATGAGTTACCAACTTTGAAGGTGGAACAAGCGGTCACAGAGGGTTAGATGGTATAGTAAAAGTAGTTACAAATTAGAGGGGAAAATTTTTTAGTATTGTACAGGGGGGTTTTAACACCTGTACAGGGGGGTTTTACTTTGTACATGGGGGTCAGGAGTTCTAAGATGGAGGAAAGTGGGCCTGATCCTGTTCTTCCTCCTTCTTCTTCCTTACCTCCATGTTCTTGGTGATGTTGGCACTCACAGATTGGTTTAGAGTAGAAGAGCACATTGTAACATAGATAGTAGGTATTGGGGAAAATATGTAAACATATAATACGTAATATATCATATAAAAGATAGCAGCAGCCCTGGGTGGGGAGAGAGAAGAAGACACTGGACAGTGAGGGTGTCAGGGTGTGTGTGTCTCTGCCTGGGCCGCTGACCAAACAGCCACAGCTGACAAAGACAATCTTTTAGATAACCAGCAATAAACTGCCTTGAGACCGAACAACAAGAGGCTGCGGAGTTTTTCTTTGGAAGCAAAGGTTGGAGGAGAGACTTTTCCACCACACGGAACCCCTGAACCAATCCCGGGGTTCTCACAGGTGGGAGCAGCTCAGCACCAGCCCAGGGTGCTCACCACGGGCATCAGCCAAACCCTCAGGAGCAATGAGAGGTGTTCATCTCAGATATTGCACAAGAGCATCCCAGCTGCTCCCCTCCAGGACCACCCCAGCTCATTGTTAGTCACTTGGAAAGCTCTGAGCTGCCCAGCACAGCCCCTTCCCCACCTGGCCCCTCATTTTTATCACTTGGAAAGCTCTGAGCTGCCCAGCACAGCCCCTTCCCCACCTGGCCCCTCATTTTTATCACTTGGACAGCTCTGAGCTGCCCAGCACAGCTCCCCCAGCCCTGCTGACCTCTTCCCTCAGAACAAACATGCCCTCTGTATCACAACAACTCAGCTCCACTCTTGCCCAGCCAGCACAGATTTATCTGAATTACCACGTCATTCACGGAAAACAAAGATACGGTCACGAAATGCAGATTTGAAGGAGAAAGGCGTTCTGTGGGTGAGGGAGGATCCACAACATGACAGAACTCCCAACTCAATGCCCTCCTTGTAGGGAAACACTCAATGCATCATTTCTGATCAATTGTACTTTCAAGTCGCTTTCTTATTTATGGGTGACTGAGAAAACACTTGAGCTGGCAAAATAATTCACATTTGTTTGTGCAGACAAAACCAATTTAATAATACGGCCCTTTTTTAAAATAAATAAAGTCATGCATTACAAAATGTGCATTTAGAGTCATTCTCTGTAGAAAATTCACAGCATGAGCTACAAAATGCTCCTTTCCCTCCTCTGAAGTGAAAACCTTTTCCAGTGTGTGCGTGATACACGTCATACTCCACTAATAACAGCAGCAGCACCTGAATTTCTGTTGCTCCTACACATTTAGAGTCATTAATGGCAAAAGTTCCATTCAGCTCCCGAGACCCAGAGCAAAGTTCTAACAAAGCCTCTCATCAGTGAGCAGGAGAGGAGTGAAAATTCCTTCTGCCAATCCAAGGGGCTGTTTAACGGATTTGTGGGATCTGAGGAGCCAGAGGATGAAGATGGGAATTATCGGGGACAAAGTCAGGTCTCAGATACTTCACAGCAGGAGAGAAACATTCCTTGGGAATCTGAACCATGTAAAAGCACTGAAACACCCCGGGAGAGGAAAGCTAAAGGGTTTTTTCTTGAGATAACGTGCTGAGATTCAAGCCACAGAACAAACTCTAAAAGCACAGACATTACAACACCTGAAAACCCATCTTGCACCATAACAAGCACCCCAAACCAGCTGGAATCCTTCCTACCTGCACCAAGGTTCCTTTCCCTGGGCGCTCTTCCTCTGAGCCTCTCCCCTCCCCACCCTGCTCCTCTCTCATTTATCACCTCCCTCATTAGCCCCCTCTAATTGGGAGATTTCCCCTCTAGGGAACTGAGCCCACCCCTGCCAGGACTCCCCCTCTCAGCCCCATTTCCCCACCTGCTTTTCGCTGCTCCCTCACAGTGAAACAGATTTTTGGAGTTCACTTGAGTTAACAAAATGAATTAAGCATTTGAATTTTAGCTTGTAAAATTATGTGTTGAAGTTTAACCTTTTACTTAAGAAACCTCTGCCATGGTACAAAGGGCATAGGAAAATGCAAATTTCTGAAGCTTCTTGCACAAAGAACAAAACCAAGGGATGCAAAAACCCAGATACAGAGGCTGCTCTGTCTCTAAGCCCATCAAGACTGACAGATGTACTCAGATAAGCACCAAAAGTGCACGCTCAGAGGAGAAAAGTTCACCAGGACACATGGGATGCCAGCTGGGGACATTGCCCTGTTCTCCTGCCCAATCCCTTTGGTTTTCCTGCCTGCACGGGAATTCTGCAGAGCAGGGAGCGTTTTCCAGTCAAACCAAAGCCCCAAACACTTCCCACCAAGCCCAACCCAGCTGGCACCAAAGCAGAACAAACACCCCCAGATGCTGCTGCTCACCTTCCTGCATCCTGGAAAACGCCTCAGGAATCGTTCTTGTGGTTCCTTACAAACCTCAGTAAAACCCCAAACCTCATAATGTTGCAAACATATATAATCATTCATTTATATATATATATATTTATTTTAAAATATATTTTATGTGTGCCCTGCATTTAATTTTGCCCCCAAATGCTCTTAGGGGATTTGCACAGTTATTTTAACAGTCCTAATTTTGAGTTCATTGAAATGCATTTATTCACCTTTAGTCTGAACTCATTCAGGCATTTACACCACAGTAATGAATTGTAGGACAGCACTGTAGACATAGAAAGAAATTCTTTCCTTCTGTAGAGTTTATATTGCTAAATTAAATTGTGGGGTTCATTGGCATGCAGAGAGTCCAGGGACCTTTGTAAAACGACGACATTTAACAATAAATGTTTAAGAAGATACACACTGAGAAAGTCTCTCCTACTTGAATGTCAGGAAATTAGAAATATTCTAATGAATTCCATTTTTTCACATCTTTCATCAAAGCCTTTGTAAAAAAGGTCACTATCTTCACTTGTTATTTTAAAAAGCCTCCTGCAATTTGCCTTCCTGCCATAATTAGAGGGAAAGTTCCCACAGCACCACACCACAACAATCCAGGGGGACTCTTCCTCCTCCTGACTGTCAACAAATTTCAGCATCCAAAGGCAAAAATGATGAATTTCAGAGGCATAATGAGGCCGGTGGTCACAGTCAACATTACATAAAGTATTTGCATTTCATGCTTTCTCTGAACTGGGAGCTCCCTGAAGTCTGACAGCCAGAATATGCTGAGATGAATTATTATTTTATTGACATTTTCAAACTACTCTTCTCCTTTTTTTTTTTTTTTCCCTTTAGACAAAACTGTTTGAAACCCCTTTGCTGGATCTGACCCACATTTCAAAGAGGTTCCACTCCTTGCTGCGGTGACTCCCCACTGCAGGAGCTCACTCACAGCCAAGGTTTTAATCTCCTTATTGCTCATTCAGGTTCCATCCCAGCCCCAAAATCTGGGAGCTGTTGGATGCCAGGGCTCTTTGATGGCTCTGGGTAGTGCTGGTTTAATGCAGAATTAACAACCAGCACCTTGTGCCCCCCAGGGCAGGGCTGGCCAGCCCGGCTGGCCCTGCTGGGGGCACCTCAGACCCACCCAAATGGGAGCATTTGGGGCTCACAACCATCAAAATCCAGCTCCAGCCCTGCTGGGAGCACCTCAGTCCCTCCCAAGTGGGAGATTTTGGGGCTCACAACCATCAAAATCCACCTCCAGCCCTGCTGGGAGCACCTCAGTCCCTCCCAAATGGGAACTTTTGGGGCTCACTGAACAAAATCCACCTCCAGCCCTGCTGGGAGCACCTCAATCCCTCCCAAATGGGAGATTTTGGGGCTCACAATGGACGAAATCCACCTCCAGCCCTGCTGGGAGCACCTCAGACCCACCCAAGTGGGAACTTTTGGGGCTCACTATGAACAATGAACCATCCCATGGTTCTGAGGTCTCGTTCCCTGTCACTTCCAAAAGGCTCCAGCCCAACTGGGCTGCTGTAGCATTGCTCTGAGGCCCCGTGGGGAGGGTTTCTTGTGATCACCAAGGAATCACGCCCTGAAAAAGAACTCCCAGACATTCCATCTGCGTTTAAAAGTCAAGTTCAATCTCCCTCTATTACAGCTGCAAACCCCCTCACTATCTAATTCAGATAAAGTAACAAAGCTGCACTTCCAGTGATTGGAACTAAATGCAGTTAACCTTAAAAAGTCACTTTTACAAACAGAGCAGATTTATCTGGATTTAAATTTTAGTTCTTGTGCAAAGGCTTAAGAACAGGTTCCTCCCCATTATTCAATTTAACAATAATAATAAAAACCTCCATGACAACTATTACAAAAAGACTCTGATAAAGCCTGAAACCTTTTTGATAATGAAACATACAATTTCCCTAGTTGAAGCATAATTCCCCAGGGAACATTTTTAAAAAGATACAGTAGAACTGTCGTGTCCCAATTGTTAACGTACAGAACCACACGTGAGAACAGCACATGGGGAAAAAAAAAATCAACTTTGAGAAAAGCTAAAGAAACAATCATGGGTGGGAGAGAGGAGACAACTGCAGTGTCTCATTAGGGTAATGAGAGTCATTAATGTGGGAGAAGTGGGGCGGGTTCCCAGGCTGGGCTCAGGTTGGTCCCACCCCAGGGGGACATCCAGTGGCACCTGGGCCGTTCTGGGGTGCGGATCCCTGTCCAGAGCTGGCACCCCTGGGCCTTCAGGCAGCTCCCTGCCTTCAAAACAAGTGCACAGACACTGTCCCAGTGTCCCCAGTGTCCCCAGTGTCCCCACAGCCACCTGTCCCAGTGTCCCTAGTGTCCCCAGAGCCACCTGTCCCAATGTCCCCACAGCCACCTGTCCCAGTGTCCCCAGTGTCCCCACAGCCACCTGTCCAGTGTCCCCAGAGCCACCCATCCTCAGTGTCCCCACAGCCACCTGTCCCAGTGTCCCCAGTGTCCCCATAGCCACCTGTCCTCAGTGTCCCCAGTGTCCCCACAGCCACCTGTCCCAGTGTCCCCAGTGTCCCCAGTGTCCCCAGAGCCCCAGTGTCCCCACAGCCACATGTCCCCAGTGTCCCCGGAGCCCCAGTGTTCCCAGAGCCACCTCTCCCCAGTATCCCCAGTGTCCCCAGTGTCCCCAGGGTCCCCAGTGTCCCCAGTGTCCCCAGAGCCCCAGTGTCCCCAGTGTCCCCAGTGTCCCCACAGCCACCTGTCCCCAGTGTCCCCATTGTCCCCAGTGTCCCCAGAGCCCCGGCTCCACAGCCCCTGGGACTGCCCAGCCAGGGGACCCAGCAGTGCTGGCACCAGATGAGCCCTGGCACAAGGGCACAGCCTCCCCCTGTGCTTCAGGAGCACCTCACAAGCCCTGCCCCAAGTGCACAGAATTCCTCTTCCCAAACCCTGGGGCTGCTGCTTTCCAGGCAGATTTTGGGTTTGTCCCTGAAGGAACACGAGCCAAAGCCCAAGGTAATGGCCCTGCATTGTGCTGGCAAATCCAAACCCAGCTCCTTGTGCACTGTCACTGCAATAATCTGTATATTTGCACTTTATATGGGCAGGAGAAGCCCTGGTTGAGGTCAAACCCTTCCTGCTCATCTTTCCCAAGACAAAACCTTAGCACAGTCCCTACTGGGAAGGATTTAGAGATCACACACAGATTCTGCTGAGTTACACACCCATTTCTGTGACAGGCAGTATTTTATAGATCAAAAAGCCCCAAACAATGTCTGCCAAATATATCTGTTATATCTGTGACGCCTGAAACGAGGGTGAGCAGCATGGCTTTAAAATAAAACGGGAAGGGCTTTGTGGGTTTGGCATCTGCCAAAGGATTCAGGTTCAATAGCACAGACACCACTTTGCCAACTGCTAAGGAAAACAGGTTCCAGTTGTACCACATTTTCCTTGGTTTATATGAACACTGGGAGAAAGATGAGGGGAAAAAATAACCTGCAAAGCAAAAAAAAAGGGAAATTTTTTACCTTGTTTTGCTGTTCTGCTCGTCAACCTGCCAAGTTTGAGGCTGCAGAGCTCCCCCAGAGCCGAGCACAGGCACAGCCAGACCCTGCTCCTGTGGATCTGCCACACAGCCCTGGCACTGGCAGGTCCCTGGGGGTCCCTGGGGGTCCCTGGGGGTCCCTGGGGCTGCAGGGGCTCATTTGGAAGCTTTCTGAAATCAGCTATTGCCTTCTCCAGGCCTGACAGATTTCCTGGATTTTTCAAAATGAAGCAGGTCCCAGAGCAGCCCTGGGTTTGCTGCTGTTTCCCACCACCCCCAGAAGCAGCACCCACAGCCCCTCTGCACCCAGACAAGCCTGGGGAAGTTCTTTGTCCAAATTTGGAATAAAAATAACTTTGCTAAAGGGGCCAGGAGGGAGCAGTCCCTGTGCTCCCCCGGCAGCTCTCAGCCTCCATCCCCAGCACAGCCTGAGCCCATTAGGGCCAATTCCACCTCTCCCAGTGCTGCCTCTCCCTGCCAGGCCATTTGCTCCCTGCTTTCTATTTTTAAAAGTGCTCCAGCTCCTGAGAGTGTTTTGTTCAGTGCAGTGACAGGCTGTCACTTCCCCGAACATGCCCTTCCCTGTGCTCAGCATGCCAGGAACTCACCCAGCCCTTCAGCACTCCCCTGCCAGGCTCCCTGCAGGGCATGGGGAGCTCTGCCCAGCGGGTCCTGGGGCACAGCATCCTGCCACGAATGGGCTGGGAGGGACCTTAAATCCCACCAGAGCCACCCCTGCCACGGCAGGGACACCTCCCACTGTCCCAGCTGCTCCCAACCCCATCCAGCCTGGCCTGGGCACTGCCAGGGATCCAGGGGCAGCCCCAGCTGCTCTGGGCAGGGGGAGAAGCACACCCAGCACACACGTTTGTTGCTAAAACATTCCTGTCAGAAGGCAGCAAAGGCCAAGCACAGCAAAGCAGCAGTTCCCAGTAAGCCCTGCCTGAAGTCTGTCCCATCACTTGCTGCACAAGTGCCACAAACCAGCCTGTCTGCCCCAGTGCTGCCCTGGTCTTTGAGAAGTTTGAAAGTTCTATTAAAAGTTTTCCATGCCTTCTGAAGTTTACGTGTTTCTACTGCAGTTCTCACGCACTGTTCATGTAAATAATGATTGTTTTGTATTTTTCTTTGAAAGGGAGAGAATTGATGGGCTGTTGGTTGGACCAGTGTGGTTGGAGAGGTGGGAATTCCATCCTCCAATCCACTGTCACTTTTGGAATTCTATATATTGCAAGCAGGAAAGAGCCATTGCACGTGTGTTGCCCTGATTCTTCAGATTTTCTAAAGCCTTTTTACATTCTTGTAGAGAACCTTCTCACCCAACTTTCTGTAAACAATCTATTGTTTTGCATTCCTCCATAGGGGCAGAGAAATTTGATGTACTGGTAGTTTGTCCAATGTCATTGGAGAGGTGGCACATTCACCCTCCAATCCACTGTCACCTTTGGAACAGTATAAATGCTGGAGTTAAAAAAGTGAATTTTCTCTTTTCCACCTTTGCAATAGCAGCAGCTGGTGTCGTGTTTTCACGTGTCCTGTTCCATCACAGCTGGGAATGGGGTCTGGGGGCTCCAGCAGAGCTGCTCACCCAGAATCACCCCTGGGCTGCATTTCCATGCCCAGTTTGTCAGAGCACAGCCAGGGCAGCACCCCTGAGGAGGCACCAGCAGCGTTCCCTGCCTGATGGAGCAGCACGAGCTGGGCTGGGCTGGAGCAGGACGCTTTACAGAGCAGTTCTCAGCCCCATTCCTCCGTGCTTCTGAGCTCAGAGTCATTTTATTCTCTTCTGAAATGCAAAGAGATTTTTCCCGAGAAAATAAGCACAGGGGTGGGAGGCATTTTTTAGCAACAATTCGATTCCCCAGCAAAATACATTTTTCACAGGTGGGAAAAATTGTATTTGGGATTTATTTCATTTCTTCATGGATTTAATGCTCTTCACAGTTTACCACATCACTGAAATATTCCTGAGGAAGGAAAGTGGCTTTTCCAGGGACTCCATTACCTCTGCTCTGCTCCTGTTTCACGCTGAGTTGTTGGGGATGCTGTGTGTTACAGAAGGACCTGGGATCCTCCATGGGGCTGGAGGAACCCAGGCCATGGCTCATTTCCACATTTCCAGTTTGGCCAAACAAGAGAAACGAGCTGTCACTCCCTCGGGGCTGCTGCCACCCTGGAAAATTCATCTTTGTGTCAGCATCCAAAATCCTGTGGTGTCCAAAATCCCTTCACCTGGGACACCAACATCCTGCTGCAGGAGATGGAGCAGCAATGAGCTCCCAGGCAGAGAATTCCGGGGTCACTGAGGCTGGCAGAGCTCCCAGGCCAGCCTGATGCCACCCTGTCCCCAGCCCAGAGCCCTGAGTGCCACCTCCAGGGGACACCTCCAGCCATGGGCACTCCAACCTCCCTGGGCAGCCCCTTCCAGGTGTCCAAGGCTTGCTGGGGAATCAAAACATCTTTTCCTCCTTTGCAAATCCTCCGCTGTAGCCATAGTAGACACATCTCAAAAAGATAATTTCCTTTGCACCATCATGCGTGGAACGGGTTGGGATGGAAGGGACCTTAAGGATCATCCAGTTACTTGGAGATTTTCTGTACTGCTGTCAGATAGAAAAACTACAAACCCACAAAAAGTCGTTTAATTAATTTTTATTGTCAATATAATTTCTGTGCATTCAAGCCCTGCCACAAAATTACCTGCTTTAAAAATCACTAAACCATCCCTATTATTGCTGAATTTTACTCCTTCAAAAATAACAACTTCCTGCCAAATTTGAGCTGACAGTTTGTCTTTACTTTTGTAGTTATTCCTGCCATTCTTTATTAAACGGAATTTGGCCTTGATCCTATCCATTAGGACTGGGTTTTGATGGGATCTCCATGGGGAACAACTCCAGGCACTCAGTCGTGTCTGTGCTGGGGGAGATGCTGTCTGTGCCCTCAGGAGCTGCAGGAAATCCCAGGGTCCAGTTCCAGCCACCCATTCCATTTAGCTGATGGTGTTATTTCAGCACCCAGCTGTGGGCAGCAGGAGGTGTTTCTAAAGCACAAATGCAGTCCCAGGACAGCAGGAGGTGTTTCTAAATGCAGTCCCAGGGCAGCAGGACACCCGTGGGGACAAGGGCCCTGCTCTGACACCTGCAGCCACTCCAGCCCACCTTTCTTTGGCCATGGAGCCACACAGGAGCAGCCAAGCCCAAACACAGCCTGGTGCTGGTGCTGGTGCTGCTGAAGCCTCTGAGGTGGCTCAGGATTCCTAAACCACATCTTTTCTCTATTTATCACCCATGATTGACTGTTCTGAGCCCTAGCATCATCTCAATGTGAATCAGGCAGGCTCCAAAAGCCAAACAGGCAGGTCCAGGGCTCCCAGCAGTGCTCCATCCTCTCCTCACCCAGCACAGCCCAGCACAGCTCTCCCTGCCCAGCCCAGGCCCTGAGCAACACCTTAAAGAGGCAGCTCACACTTACAGCACCACTATGTACAGCAATGACATTTTTGTGCCTCTCTATCTATACATATATATAAAAACACGCACGTACACAGCCACGCTCGGAGGCATTAGGCTGAACCATCATCAGGGTGAAATCTTGTGACCTGTGACTGCTCCAAACCCTCCCCTCCACCCCCACAGCTCAGCCCATCCTTTTCCCAAAATCCCAGACCAAGACAGAGCTGCTGGATGTGCCCAGAATGTGCAAGCACCGGGCCTGCAGCACCTTGGGCCCCAGTGCCTCGCTGATCCCGAGGCCCAGGGAGGTGACCTCCAGCCAGGAGCACGTCCCAGGCCTTTGGGGACATTTGCCAAGCTCACTCAGACGGGCTGGGAAGGGAGGCACTGGCCAGCATCACCTGACAGCTGAGGGATAGGAGAATGCCCAGCACTCCCACAGCATCTTCATGCTCTCCAGATCCCAAATGGCACAGCGAAGTGTCCTCAGCACCACAGCCTCGGCCACGGGGACCTGGGGCTGCCCTGGGTCAGCCAGGGGCACTTTGTGCCCCCAGGAGGGGCGGGATCCCTGTGGGGAGCTCAGGTGGGCCTCATCCTGCACCTGACAGCAGCTCTGCTGCAAAAGGCTTTGCTGCCAAACACAGCCCATGGAGGAGACAGCCCTGAGCAACACTGCAGCCACCTGCATCCCCTGAGCACCCACTGCATCCCCTGAGCACCCACTGCACCCACTGAGCACCACTGCACCCACTGAGCACCACTGCACCCACCCTGCATCCCCTGAGCACCACTGCATCCCCTGAGCACCACTGCACCCCCTGAGCACCCACTTCACCCACTGCACCCCCTGAGCACCCACTGCACCCACCTGCACCCCCTGAGCACCACTGCACCCCCTGAGCACCCACTGCACCCACCCTGCATCCCCTGAGCACCACTGCACCCACCTGCACCCCCGGGCTGCCAAAGGAGGGCACACAGCCCCTGGTGGCCCTGGGGACAGCACAGGGCTCCCTCTCAGGCTGGCACACGAGGTGCCAGGCTGTGCTGCTGGGCAGAGCTGGGGCTGGAGAGCTCTGCAGGCTCCAGGGCTGGGCTGGCTCCGGCCAGGGGCAGCACAGGGGCACTGCCAGCAGGGAGCTGTGCCTCAGTGGGCAGGGCCACCACCTTCTCCTGGCCCAGAGCAGGAACAGGCGTCACTGCCACTAAACTGGTGGTGATGGCTCAGAAGAACTGCGCTGCCTCCAGCAGGAGGGCTTGGGGGGACCTGGAGAACCATCAGCAAGGAGCAAAGCTCTGCAAGCATGTTCTCCTTCAGCTCTCGCTCTGCCTGGGCACCCTCTCACCACACTAATGACCTGCTAGATTGGATTCAGCTCTCCAAACAGCCTTCATTACATGCTTCGTATCTCCCAACATTGTGATCAAATTCATCACAGTCCAGCGTCTGGGACAGTCAGCATTGTCACTCATTGAGATTAATTTGAATACAGCTATAAATAGGAATAACAACATCTGATCTTATGAAACAGAGTATTGTGCTGGATGGTTTTAATGCCTCCAAGCAAAACTCATTTAACAGAATAAAATACGGAACGGAGTACGTGTAGTTTTGTAGTATTACTGTTATGAGATTCCAAAGCAGATCAATAATTCTTATATAAAAATTAATGCCTTGCAATGATCCCTCCATTTGTCATTTCAGAGAGGTCACCTTATTTTGTTTCAAAGAGTAAAGTGGGAATTGCACAAGTGAACTTGCTGAAAATCTGCTCTCCCTGTTCCTGCATCCCTTGTCCCAGTTATCCCTGAGTCCTCTGCCCATCCTGCAGAACCCCTCTCCTTCCCAGTGACCCACTGCAGCCCCTTCTGCCTCAAGAGAGACACTTGCAAACAGGTTAAGAGCCAAGATTATTGCTCAAATTGAATTTGGCCTTGTTGGGAAAATGAATTTTACCTCCAAAACACAGCGGTCCAGAAAAATACATTCACAGCACCTCCAGCCTCTCATTAGTGACTCCCCATGTGGCATTCCTGAAGTGAGGATTTTCCTGGCCTTTTATTTATAGAGGAAAAATCAGATTCCACATCTCTGGTGCCGCCTCACAGCTGAGGTACAGCCCTGCACAGCTCAGGGTGCTGACACACATCAGGGCCTCACCACCAACAAGGACAAATAAATACTCAGAGGCTGCTGAACTGAAAGCTCATTAAAGAACACAAAAACCCTTTTTTTTTTTTTTTTTTTGAGACGAGGCAAAGAATTAAAGGTTGCTGTTTCCTATTTTCAGCTTTTTGTTGCATTCTCTATGTGAGAAACTGAAATATGTGGAGTTTCCTGAAATATCTTTTCTAAAATGAATCATTACTCCATTGCCTAAAAAGTGTTGTCCTGTTTGAAGTGAGGAGAGGAAAACGCAACAGTCGGGTCAGGAGTTCACAATAAATGCTCATCCAGAGAAGAAGGCTGCTGAAATGTGGGGGTTTTCTTCCCAAGTCCCAGTCTGAGCCCAGGTACATCCCATCAATGAAACCTCCCCAGCATCTCACCAGGGCAGGGACGGCAGGAGGGGCTCAACCCTTGGACTGGAACTTATATCCCATGGAATGGACCCAAATCCCACTTTCCTGCAAGAAACTTGAACTAAGAGATGGAGGAACAACCAGTTTGCAGATCTTTTCCTGGCAATGACAAGGAGTTTCTAGAAACTGATCCGACCAGCAGTGTGGAATTCATCAGAGAGGAAACACCCCCAAGGGATCTGCTGGAACCATGGGATCACACCTGGCTCTGCATTCTCCCACAGCCCTGCCCTTCCTCCCTGTGCCCGAGGAGCATTCCCAGCAGGAACAGGCTCCAGTGCTCCCCTCCCTCCCTGGAGCAGCTGAACCCCATCCCATCCCATCCCATCCCATCCCATCCCATCCCATCCCATCCCATCCCATCCCATCCCATCCCATCCCATTATCCCATCCCCATCCCCAGCAATCCCAGCCCGACAGCCTCCCCCAGAGATCCTGGCAAAACCGTGTGCATTTTGCAAGAAAAGAGCAGCATCCAACTCAGAGCTGCACTTTTAAGCTCCCTTCCTTTCCAAATAATCTCATTTTTGTGATTACTGTGTCTGGAGCAGAAGGCAGGAGTGCAACTGTCATCCTCCTCCTCCGGCAGGAAGGAAAGGCAGCCAACACCCCCAGGGAGCTCGGGGATGTTCCAATTTTCACTCCCAATCTCCCTGCACTGCCTTAGCCCACTTTGCTGCACAGTTCCCTGGAGGGGCTCAGGAACAGCCCCCTCTGGGCCACCAGAGCCATCCCTGACAAAATCCCACAGGGATTTAGACAAGAACAAAATTATTCTTGATTGACTCTTTCAAATTGCATCCACTGAGGACACCAACCTGAAGCAGTAATTTGCTCATTATTAAAGCCTGTCATGGGAAGTCTGCAGGGAGCACAAAAATAAGCTTTCCAGCACTAAAAGAGAAATCAGGGTGCTGATATTCCCTGTATTGCATGGTTCTACTTCCAGAAAATACGAAACACCCTGGCCATGCTTTTGTCATGGGGTTCAACCCTGCAAAGGAACAGCATTTTCTCCAAAGCAAAACCAGCAGCCTAAAAACATCCTGCCTGAACTCCCCGGTACATTTGGAAGCAGCTTTCCAAATTATTTTGGTGTTATTTTTAGGAGAGATATTTAATTTATGACCGGGCTGCGCTGTAGAATTGTGCTGGAAAGCAGTGCCTGCCTTTGACAGGGCCAGCAGCAGCCCCAGGCTGATCCCCTGCAGCCTCAGTGCCCAATTTGGGCTGGGCACAGCTGCCCCCTGCCCCAAACCTGCCTGGGCAGCCCTTGGCAGTGCTGGGGGTGGGACACGGGCACAGAGGGCAGTGCCACTGGCACTCCTGCTGATGGATGGGGTGAAGGCAAAGAGCAGAGATGGAACAGAAAAGAGCCCAGCCTGAGGCACCTCCCGCCTCAACCCCTTCCTGGGGAGGCCATGGCCAGACTGGAGGAGCTCCTGTGTGCTCAGGCATCCAAACCTGCTCTGCCTGCCCAGGGTGGGCTGTGCCCTGCTCAGGGTGGCTCTGCCCTGCTCCATCCTGCTCAGGGTGGGCTCTGCCCTGCCCAGGGTGGGCTCTGCCCTGCTCAGGGTGACTCTGCCCTGCTCAGGGTGACTCTGCCCTGCCCAGGGTGGCTCTTCCCTGCTGCTGCCCATCCATGGCTGGTGCTCCTCACCCCCCAGTTTAACCCAAGGCCCTCCAGCAGGTCCCACGGAGCCCCAGGCAGGGCCAGACACTGAACCCAGGCTGCAGCTGCCCTCCCTGCCCAGTTCATCCTGCAGTGCTCCTGGAGGGGCTGGTGAGGCATCCTGCCCCACTGGAGCTCCTGAGCCCACCCACACGTGCTGTGGGACCAGCAGGAGCCGTGGCCAGGCACAGGCTCAGCGTGGCTGCACCTGCACCAGCCCTGGCTGCAGGAGGGCTGCAGCTGCCCTGGGCTCCTGCAGGGCTCCGTGCATCCCCCCAGCCCTGCAGCAGCCCTCCCACCCCAGCTCTTCCAGGCCTTTATCCAAGCAGCATTCGGGGTGATCGAGGGGAGAGCTACAGAGGCAGGGAGGGGCTCTGACCACACAGCAGAACCCCCCCATCATTCTTTCAGCCAGGAAAGCTCCTGCAAAGCCTGCAGCAGTAATTGCAGGGATGCATTGCAGCCGGAGCAGCCCGGCACTGCTCTCCCTGCTGCTGCACCTGTTGGCTGCGCTGCTGCTGCTGCTCGCAGCCCTGCTGGGAAGGAGCTGCAGGCACAGACAGCACAGCCTCCCGTGCAGGGAGGAGGATGGAGAGCCTGCAGGGCTCTGGCCCCTCCTGGGGAGGAACTGCCTGAAGCACCGGGAGTGCCTGAGAAGCCCTGCTGTGCTCTGGATGGGCTATATGTATCTATATATATACATATTTACACCAATTTTCTCCCTACATTAAGGCACAGCAGAAATACTTCTCTTCCAAGATACTGTCAGAGAAGCAGAAGCTCCATTAAGATTTCTTTGCAGGGCCTCTACAGAGCTTTTACCTTCCAGAAGTGAGGGAAAAGCCAGTTTGGGCATGCAAGGAAGCGTTCAAGAGCCCTCCACCGACCCCTCACCCACTGCCCCTGGCAGCAAACCCACAGTGACCCCTGAGAAAGAAGCTGGCTGCCACACTCAGGAATTCACAGAGTTCTGAGGTTAACAGGATTTTTTGTCATTGGTTGGCACTTGGTTTTCTTCTTTCCACTAACTTAGAGCTTCTCATCCACCCACACACTATGACACTTAGTTGTTGAACAGGTCCACGTCTCCTCCTAAAATAGTTATCTTCTATTTCTCTTTGGCTGAACATGTTCTAAATTGTGTTTTGAAGGAGGAGAGCACAACAGGGAACAGTTTTACAGCATGAAAGATCCACTTCAAGGTGGCTCATCCAAGCTGTAAAATATACATTCAGTAGAATTCCTCAGTATGGGCCAGTTCCTCCTTTCTGGATGATTTGGTTAAATTGCAATTTTGAACAGACATTTAATCACAATACATTAAAATATTTAGTTTATATAAATATCTCCACATGGAGAAACTGTCCACATATCTTATCTTCTGCAAACTCCACTCTGTATCACCAGAGGCTTTGCAGGTATTGTGGCATTACCCAAAAGGCTCCCGGTGCCTCAGTTTCCCTTTGAATCTCGCTAGGGAGTGCCCGGCCTTGCTGTGGGATGAGAACCGGAGTGGAGAGCGGCCTGCTGCCACCCTCCTGCCACCCTGCTGCCACCCTCCTGCCACCCTCCTGCCACACTCCTGCCTGGTGGCTCCAGCACAACTTCAGCAGCACTCACGGTGCCCCGGCTGCCCGGCTCCTGCAAACGGAGCTGCGCTGCCCTGGGGCGGGAGGGCACGGACACGGCGACGGCACGGCAATGGCACGGTGGTGGCACGGCGGTGGCACGGTGGTGGCACGGTGGTGGCACACACACACTGCACGGCGGTGGCACGATGGTGGCACGATGGTGGCACGGTGGTGGCATACACACACTGCACAGGGCACACACACTTCACAGAGGGGCACACACACACTGCACGGTGACGGCACAGCGATGGCACGGTGGTGGCACACACACACTGCACGGCGGTGGCACGATGGTGGCACAGTGATGGCACGGTGGTGGCACACACACACTGCACAGGGCACACACACACTGCATGGTGATGGGCACACACATACTGCACAGCGATGGCACAATGATGGCACGGTGGTGGCATGGTGATGGCACAGTGGTGGCACACACACACTGCACAGGGCTCACACACACTGCACAGGAACGGCATGGTGACGGCACACACTGCACAGAGGGACACACACACTGCACGGTGATGGCACGGTGACAGCACATACTGCACACACAGTGCACGGTGATGGCACGGTGACAGTACACACAGTGGCACACACACTGCACGGTGACGGCACACACACACACTGCACACACAGTGCACGGTGATGGCACGGTGACGGCATGGTGACAGTACACACAGTGGCACACACACTGCAAGGTGACGGCACACACACACTGCACACACAGTGCACGATGATGGCACACACACTGCACAGTGATGGCACACACAGTGGCTAACACACTGCACGGTGATGGCACACACACACTGCACAGTGATGGCACACACACACTGCACACACACTGCACAGTGACGGCACGGTGATGGCACACACACGCTGCACACACACACTGCACGGTGATGGCACAGTGATGGCACACACAGTGGCACACACACACTGCACGGTGACGGCACACACCGGGCGAGATTCAGCACATGAATCCGCAGCCATGCGCTTGAATCTGCCAGGAGCGGAGGCGAGCAAGGCAAAGAAGCATCTCGCTGGTGCCGTGCCAGGGAAATGGCCAGGGCACAGCCCGGCCGGGCACACCGAGGGCACAGCCGAGGGCGGCATCCCCCGCTCGCAGCGGCCGGGGCTGGCACCGGCTGGCAGATGGCAGCGGGGAGGCTCGGCGGCTGCTGACAGCACCGAGCACGGATTCGCCCTGGAAGCCTCACAAGTTTCCAGCTGGGAAAAGCGGGGGATGTCTCCGCCCGCTGCACAGAAATAAAAAAAATAAAAAATAAAAAAAATCCCTCCACCACCTTCCGCATGCGAAGGCGTAGGACAGGGAGCGAAGAACTCCGCTGCTCACGATGCATCTGGTGGCGCTTCTGTCACTGTCACCGCGCCCGCGATCGCTGCCGAGGAGCACCCGGAGCTCGCTGCGGGGCCCGGCGGCTGCAGCGGGGACATGCCAGCCCCGGGGGGACATCCCAGCCCCGGGGGGACACCCCCTCATCCCGGGGGTACATGCCAGCCCCGGGGGGACACCCCCTCACCCCGGGGGATCAAACCCTGCCCAGAGCCGGGCAGGTGGCCTGGCACGGCCATGGGGCAGGAGGACGAGCGGGGGTGACAAGTGTCCGTGCCCCGACCCCCACCGGGTGCGGCGCCGGGGGCGAGACGGGCGCGATGGCAGCGAGAACGGGGGAGAGGCGAGGAGGGGGAGAACGGGCAGCGCTGCAGCGCATCTCCCCCGCACCCGCACACACACACACACTCACACACACACACACACACACACACTCACTCACACACACACTCGGCTCTCTAATCCCCGGCTCTGCTCATCCCTCGCTCCTCCCGGAGCCTGGAGCGGCGCTCCCCGGCTGAGCCGCCCCCGGTGCCCCCGCACCCCGGCCGGGCTCGGGAGGGAGCCGGGAGCCGGGAGCCGGGAGCCGGGAGCCGAGCCGGGCAGGCGCTGGGTGTCGCACAGCCCCGGCTCAGCCCGAGAAAACCCCTCCTGACCATCTCCCGGCCTCCCCCCGCGACCCCCGTGCCGGGGCGGCCGCGGCCCCGCCAGCCCTGCCCGCCCCGCCGGGATCCGAGCGCGGAGCGGTGCCGGCCGTGCCCCGCGGGGATGATGCCGTGTGCCCGCATCCATCCCCGCCGAGCCGCGGCTCTCTCTAACGCAAACCCAGCGCAACCAGCGCCTCTTCTCTGCCTTCTTCTTTTTTTTTTTTTTTTTTCCTGTTTTCCCTCAGGCATTGCTTCGTGCAAATGGGGCGATAAATCCAGAAAGCGCCACGCACCGTGGAGAAGGGAGAGGGCGGCGGGGAGGGGAAGCAGCTGCTCCGGAGGGAGGCGGATGGAGCACCTGGAGAGGCACAGGGGGAGCCGGGAGCGGCGGAGCCCCGCGGCACGGCCCTACCTGGAACAGCCGGAGGATGTTGGCCACCATAATGGACACGGAACTTCCCGACGCCCCGATCACTCCAACTACTTTCTCCGGCTTGACGAAGACGGGCGGCTCGCCGTTGGTGCACCTCACGTCGGAGGTGTCCTTCTGGATGAGCGCCTGGACGAAGGTGAGCGACTGCTCCAGCGCGTAGGTGTCCCGGGAGCAAGTGTCCAGGATGCGGGCGCCCAGCGTGACGTTGGGCAGCAGGTCCGGGTCGCTGTTGATCTGGTCCAGGGCGTAGAGCATCGCCTCCAGCCTGTGGATGCCGTTCTCCTTCTTGATGTCCCCGCAGGGGAAGCCCGGGGGGCCCTTGGCGTGCACGGGGAAGAGGCCGCCCAGGGTGATGTCCCCCTCCAGGCGGATGGAGTGGGGCGCGTACATCTCCTGCCCGCGGGCAGCCTGGCCGAGCAGCAGCTCCAGCAGGCAGCAGGGCAGCTCCAGCAGCGCCAGCAGCCGCAGCACCCTGCCCGGCCGGCCCATGGTGATGCCGCCGGCCCCGGGCGCTGCCCCGCGCTCCCCGGGGGCCGGGCCGGCCGGGATGGCCGGGGGAGGGCTGCGGTTCGGCCGCCCTGCCCTGCCCTGCCCTGCCCTGCCCCGCCCGCCGCGCTCCGGCACCGGCAGCGGCACTGGGGAGCGCGGCCGCCGCTGCCGCTTTAACGGGCCGGGGCCGCCCGCCCCCCGCTCCGCCCGCCGCCGTGCGCAGCGCCCGCCGCTCCGCCCCGGCCTCCGCCGGCATGGGCACCGCCTGGGCACGGGATGGAGCCGCTTTAACCGGCCCTGCCCCACGGGCACCGCTGGGCACGGGATGGAGCCGCTTTAACCGGCCCTGCCCCACGGGCACCGCCCGGGCACGGGATGGAGCCGCTTTAACCGGCCCTGCCCCACGGGCACCGCTGGGCACGGGATGGAGCCGCTTTAACCGGCCCTGCCCCACGGGCACCGCCTGGCACGGGATGGAGCCGCGGGTCCCGGCCCTGCCCCACGGGCACCGCCTGGGCACGGGATGGAGCCGCTTTAACCGGCCCTGCCCCACGGGCACCGCCTGGGCACGGGATGGAGCCGCTTTAACCGGCCCTGCCCCACGGGCACCGCCTGGGCACGGGATGGAGCCGCGGGGTCCCGGCCCTGCCCGCCGTGGGGGCTGCCGGGGACGGGGGAACCGGGGGCACCGCGGCGGCCCCGCTCCCCTCTGCCGCTCCCCGTTCCCTCTCCCCTCTCCCCGTTCCCTCTCCCTTCTCCCCGCTCCCGCTCCCCTCTGCCGCTCCCCGTTCCCTCTCCCTTCTCCCCGTTCCCGCTCCCCTCTCCCCGTTCCCTCTCCCTTCTCCCCGTTCCCTCTCCCCTCTCCCTTCTCCCCGCTCCCCGTTCCCTCTCCCCTCTCCCCGTTCCCTCTCCCCTCTCCCTTCTCCCCGCTCCCCGTTCCCTCTCCCCTCTCCCCGTTCCCTCTCCCCTCTGCCGCTCCCCGTTCCCTCTCCCCTCTCCCCGCTCTCTTCCCGCAGCCGGGGCTCGGCAGCGCCCGCCAAAGGCGCTGCGTGGGGGATGCTCGCTCAGCCCCGCCGGAGCATCCTCCTCCTCATCCTCCTCCTCTTCCTCCGCCTCCTCCTCCTCCTCCTCCCCCGCCTGCTCTCCCGCTCGGGAGCCCGGCAGTGCCCGGGGACAGCCGGGGACAGCGGGAGCGCCCGGCCAGCCCAGGGCATCCAAAGCATCGATCCGGACCGTGCCGTGGCAACGAGACCCTGCGCCCGCCGAGGTGGGCACCCATGGAGGGTGAGGAGGAGGAGGAGGAGTTTGGATGTAACCCCGTACTCCCAAACCCGAAGTAATGCAGCTGAGCTCGTTCTATTTTAAGATCTCCAGACCCATTTTTCTTCTGCACACCCAGATCTCAAGGATGCTGGGACATCCTGGTTTTGTTCCTTTTACTCCCAAACTCTGACACCCAAAGGGACACCACCTGTTGCCGTTCCCTCCTGACCAGCGAATCCACACCCTGGCATATTTCCAATTCCAGCTAACGCAGAATGCAGCTCGCAGATGTTCCCACCAGACCAAGCACAGTTTTTGGAGGTAACCTTTAATTCCTCTTTCCCAAATACCAGACCAGGTGTAGCTGCTGTTCACCACCTGGCCTCTAACACACTCTGGACCAGCAGAACCCCTGTGTAGGAACCTGCCCAGCCGCAGGATCACAGAGTGGTTTGCGTTGGGAGGGACCTTAAAGATTGTCTCATTCCACCCCTGCCATGGCAGGGACACCTCCCCCTGTCCCAGCTGCTCCAGCCCCAGTGCCCAGCCTGGCCTTGGGCACTGCCAGGGATCCAGGGGCAGCCCCAGCTGCTCTGGGCAGCTGTGCCAGGGCCTCACTTCCCTCAAATCACCCACACATCTTAAAAAGATGATTCCCTTTACACTGCCAGCCACAGAATGGGTTGGAAGGGACCTGAAGGACCACTCAGTTCCTCAGAGATTTTCTGTAGTGCTGTCAGGCTCCCACCCCTCTGCCAGTCTCTGCCAGCGGGGTGGAGCTGAACCAGCCCCCATCCCCACCCCTTGCACACACATCCCACCTCCTCACATCATTCACCTGCTGCACAGTGGGATTTCCTGGGATTGCCTTCCCAGTTCCCCCTTGTTACCACCAGCTCCATCCCCTTTTCCATCTCCAGAGCTCTTTAGTGCTTATTTTCCTCCTGCCCACTTAAAGCTCCTCAGCCAGAGTCTTACTTCTGTTTATTATTATTGTTATTATTAAAGATTCTGACTCTTGTGATTGGAGCCTCAAGTTTGCCTCAAGTGCTCCAGTTCAGGAAGGATGTGGAGCTAAATCACATCTTCTAGGAAATCCCTAGAATTTTGTTTTGCTGGAAGTCACCTCACAATTTTGAAAGCTTCCAGGTTTGCACTGGTTTTTTCCCCTTTGGGCAAATCATCAGTTATTAATATATAATCGCATAAACTTCTGTCCTCTCAAAGTCACAGAAAACCCATCTGCTCTCCACTTCGTCCTCCTCTTCCTCACAGCCTGGTTTACCTAAAGAATGAGTGTCCAGATTCCACAGCAGGTTCCCTAAGGAGCACAGGGCCTGCCAGAGCTGGTCAAGGCAGACCCAGGGTCCTGCCCAGCCCTGTAGCTCATCTTGGATTAGCAGCAGATGTACCAGAAGGAAAGGACAGAGTCTTACAGTATGCAGATATCTTTATTTTCTTGCTGATTCTATTGGTTTAACCCCTGAAGCATGAAAGGTTATTGTAATTACATTACAAAAATGGATACAGTAATCATTCCTCTGGATACTCCTGATATCCATGGAAGTGCCCAGTCCCTCTCCCACTCTCGCTGAGTACTTGATGCTGTGCTAACCAGCACCACTGGACATCTCCTGAGAAATCCTGTTGGTCAGTTTTCAGTTTCCTGAACTCTTCAAGCCAGCAGTACTTCTCCTTCTCATTGTACCTGAGCCCCATCCCCTCTGTGCTCTGAGCTACCTACACCCAATCTGGCCCTCTCAGCCAGGAAACTAAATATAATAGCAGCCTGCTCATCTCTCACTGCTGTGTTTTCCTCGGGAGAAATATCAGCCCCGATGATCTGAGAGGCCTTTTCCAAGCACAGCGATTCCATCATCTGTGACTGCACTGGCCCTGCTGAGCACCTGGGTGAGGCAGCGCTGACTAAACCCAGCCAGGAGTGTGTCACACCTGTGCTGAGCAACAGCCCCTGTCCCCTGTCCCCTGCACCCAAAGGATCCCTGCCCTCGCTGCCAGCCCACTGAGAGCCACTGGGAGCATGTGGCACTGAGAGCTCAGCACCCGGAGCCACAGTCAGCATTCAGCACCCAGAGAACTCAGCACCCAGAGCCACAGTCAGAGCCACAGTCAGCATTCAGCACACAGAGCATTCAGCACCCAGAGCATTCAGCACCCAGAGAACTCAGCACCCGGAGCCACACTCAGCATTCAGCACCCAGAGCCTCACTCAGAGCATTCAGCACTCAGAGCTTCACTCAGAGCATTCAGCACTCAGAGCATTCAGCACTCAGGGCATTCAGCACTCAGAGCCTCACTCAGAGCATTCAGCACTCTGAGCCTCACCCAGAGCATTCAGCACTCAGAGCCTCACTCAGAGCCTCACTCAGAGCATTCAGCACTCAGAGCCTCACTCAGAGCCTCACTCAGAGCATTCAGCACTCAGAGCCACACTCAGAGCATTCAGCACCCAGAGCATTCAGCACTCAGAGCCTCACTCAGAGCCACACTCAGAGCATTCAGCACCCAGAGCATTCAGCACTCAGAGCCTCACTCAGAGCCTCACTCAGAGCATTCAACACTCAGAGCATTCAGCACTCAGAGCCTCACTCAGAGCATTCAGCACTCAGAGCCTCACTCAGAGCCTCACTCAGAGCATTCAGCACTCAGCATTCAGCACTCAGAGGCTCACTGAGAGCATTCAGCACTCAGAACCTCACTCAGAGCATTCAGCACCCAGAGCCTCACTCAGAGCCTCACTCAGAGCATTCAGCACCCAGAGCCTCACTCAGAGCCTCACTCAGAGCATTCAACACTCAGAGCATTCAGCACCCAGAGCCTCACTCAGAGCATTCAGCACCCAGAGCCTCACTCAGAGCCTCACTCAGAGCCTCACTCAGAGCATTCAGCACCCAGAGCCTCACTCAAAGCATCCAGCACTCAGAGCATTCAGCACTCAGAGCATTCAGCACTCAGAGCATTCAGCACTCAGAGCCTCACTCAGAGCCTCACTCAGAGCATTCAGCACCCAGAGCCTCACTCAGAGCCTCACTCAGAGCCTCACTCAGAGCATTCAGCACTCAGAGCCTCACTCAGAGCATTCAGCACTCAGAGCCTCACTCAGAGCCTCAGTCAGAGCATTCAGCACTCAGAGCCAAGCTCAGCCTTCAAGCAGCAGTTCCTGGGGAGAACTGAGTCATGGCCATTCCCCCTCTCAGAGCCATGAGTGTTTCCTGGTAGGCTCACTCCCAGGAAAGCTGCAGGTAATGCTGCTGGGCTCAGGAGGGGAGGCTGCTGCAGGAAAGCAGCACTTTGTCTTTGATGGGACACTGACAGGAGCACATGGACATGGGGGAAAGCACTGCAGTGTGAGTTTGTGTTCCAGTGCACCGTGAGGCACTCGTGTGCCCAGCTCTGAGCTCCCAGACTCTGAACTCATTCTGTACTTCAGCCCTGGGAGCTCTGGCCTCACGTCTGCACAGGCTGGGGCAGTTCTGCTTCTCTCACCCCGAGGATGACACACCAGGAGCTCAGCACCGGGGTTGGATGCCCTGGAACTGCCCCACGGAGGCTCAGGCACCCAGAGCCACCCACAGCACCCTCCCGCTGCCTGAGGCTGTGCAGGGCTGGGGACACTCCCTCTCCCCCTGGGGAGGTTTGCTTCACCAAAAACAAAATCCCAAAAATACAGAGCAAACCAAAAATTCCCCAGAAAAATAAACCAAACCCAGCAAACAAACCCAACCCTAGCCTGATCTTTTTAGCAAGAGAATTTGTTTAGAAGTAAACGCCGGTTAAACACATCCAAGAGAATATTCAAAACCATTTCCTAACTTGCTGTCAAATAAGACTCAGCCAAATTTCTACTGGATAAGCAAAGACTGTGCCAGAAAGGAAGGGGCTCATGGCTGGCACCCTTGAGGGCGTGGTGTGATCTCCATCACAGGAGGATCTACTGTCAGAGCTGCTGAATAATTAAACATTGCCTTCATCTGGGCAGCTGGCAGAGCAGACACAAAATCCTGTTCCAGCCAACCAGTGGAAGCAGCCCAAAGAGTGATGGAGCAGCAGGAAGGAGGAATAAAACAATCTTTCAGATATTGGGGATGTGGCAGAGGCTGCCGTGCAGGCAGAGGTCAGCTTGGACAACTGTAATGGACGTGGTACAAGCAATTAATTTGTTGGGTGAAGTCAGGCTTGGGAAAGCAGCCAGAGCTCCTGCTTATCTGCTGTTCAGAAAATAATGGATTTTTGGAGCAGAGGCCAGCGAAAAGCTCAGATTCTTAACTCGGGGCTTTGTTGTTGCTGTTTACAAAGAGAAGGTGTCAGTGATGCTCTGGTTTCCAGGGAGGACAGGGGACAGCAAATTCTCCTCAAGGATATGGTCGCTTAGATACCTTGCTAGATCCTTATTTATGTAAGCAAAACATTACTTTTACAATTGTAGCTTATTGAATTATAAAATATTTAAATATATTAAAATTATAAATAGATTGTAATTTATAAAATATATGAAGTTATTAAATCTACAAGACATTATGGATTATTTCCAAGAAAAAACTGCAATGAACACATTGTGCTCAATGAAGTATCTGGGCCTAATTCTCTGTTGCAGCACTGCTGTGACCCTGTGGAAAAGCAGAGCAGCTCTGAGAGCCAACCTCAGCCATCCCGTGGGGAGAAGCATTTCCCTTCCTTTGATGCTCTCAGGGGCCCTCAGCATCACACACTGAGTTATTTTCCATTTGCAGACACCTCCCGGGCTGCCTCCTGTGCCCTGCCTGCTGCCACTGCTTGCGGGGGGGGGAGGAGGAGGAGGAGGAGGAGGAGGAGAAAAGGAGAAGGAGAAGAAGAAGAAGAAGAAGAAGAAGGAGAAGAAGGAGCCCTTGGCCATGAGCTGAGGCCAAGCTGGTGACATCCAGGCTGGACCTGGCAGTGCCATGTTCACCACTGGATGGATGATCTGAAGGTGGATCTCGATGGGTTTGTGACTGTGCAGCACACAGAGGTTAAAGAGTGGTTAAAGAGTCCTGGAGCAGGGATCAGGTGCCACATTTCCCACCCCAGGAAGGAGCAGAAGGACAGGGGAGGAAGGCCCTGCACTTCCCAGGAGGTTTTGGGTGCTCTGGCAGCAATTCCTCTTTCTGGCCAGGATCTCAGCTCCCTCCACACCACTGCCTCGGGGACAGGAGAGTGGTGGCATTTCCCAGAGCCCGTGGGGAGCTGCCACCCCTGCAGCTCCATCATCCCCATCATCCCATCCATCCCCATCCATCCCCATCCATCCCCACCCGGGCTCTGAAGCCATCCAGGCCTTCCAGAGGAATGCATCCATCAATTACACAGGAGACACCTTCCGAGCACTCCTTGGAGATCACAGATCTTCCAAGCAGGCAGCTCTATTAGATGGGCACTTCAGCCAAATCATTAAACTCGCTGCCAGTCACAGGGAACAATAACTTCTTCTTTCCAAACACTTATTATTCTCTCAGTTACTTATTTACGAAGAATATTTTGATTCGCTTAATGCTTGGAACATCTTCCTCCAGTGCTGAATTAGAGATGATGGAATTGCACATTCAGGATAATTAAATAAGACAGCTTTCTCCAAATAATAATAGTGTTGTAATGTCAGACAATGAAGGGACCCAGCCAGCTCAGGCAGGTCTCCTCCTCCCCTTCTGGCTGTGCTGCCTGGACTTTTCCAAGGGACAAAGTGGCATTAAAGCTGATGGAATCACTCAGGATGCTCTCGAGAGGCTTTTCCCTCCCTGCCATCAGCGCCCCTTTTTCTGTCCTTTACATCTTCGCCAAATTTTAAGCAAAACACTTTAAAAATACTTGATAGATTTTTTCCCCTGAAAGAACACTGACAAAAAATGCTTTATATATTTCTGAAAAACACCTTTAACCAGTGACTTCTGTCCCAGCCCCTGGCTAGGGCATGGCACTCCCTTCAGGGGAGACGGACACACAGCTCACCCTTGTGAAGCTCCAGGTGAAACAGAGATTTTTGGGGTTCACTTAAATTCACAAAATAAATTAAGCATTTAAATTCTAGCTTGTAGAGTTATATGTTGAATTTTAACCTTTTACTTAAGAAACCTCTGCCGTGGTACAAAGGGCATAGGAAAATGCAAGTTACTGAAGCTTCTTGCATAAAGAACAAAACCAAGGGATGCAAAGGACCCAGATAAAGAGGCTGCTCTGTCTCCAAGCCCATCGAGACTGGCAGATGTACTCAGATAAGCACCAAAGGACCAAAAGCACATGCACAAAGAGGAAAATTTCAAAAGTTCACATGAGGAAGACCAAATCTTCAGCCTCAAGAGACCACCAGGGACCCCTCAGGACCACCACAGCAAACCAGGCGTGCCCAGAAGGGCTGGAGCTGTTCAGCACGAGAGGCCAGGCCAGGCCAGGGTTGGATGTGCAGGGAAAGTTGTGCAATGTGCTGCACATGGAACACCTTGGGAATAAAGGTGTGGGTCAGAGCAGGCTCGGGGCACAAGTTTTTGGGGAGATATCTCACTTGTGCCAGGCACTGACAATACACACCCACTCCAGAGCTACCCCAGCTCGTGGAGTCTGGTTATTTATTCCGTGTATCACCTCACAGGCATCCTCCTCCTGCAGCCCTGGAGCAGCCCCAGTCCTGCAGAGCCCAGCACTGCCAGCACCACGCTGGGACTGCTCCGGGCCAGCCCCACTGCCCAGGGCACCCCGGGGTGGGCAGAGCTGCAGCTCGGCAGTGCCACCGCACCCACATCCCTGGAAACGGGTCCTGGACATTCTGCTGTTGCTGCCCAGAAGTTAATTACTCTTAATGACTCTGTTTTTAATAGCAGAACAGCACAGGGCTCTCTGAGGGATGACTTTGCCTGTATAAATGCAGGTCAGGAAGGCTTTGTTTGGAAACTGCTTCCACAGGAGCCCAGTGCTCATTTCACAGCAGCAGGAAAAGCTGGACACGGAGCCACAGAGGCGAGGAAGCCCAGCCTGGTTTGGGTGGAAGGGCCCTTAGGGAGCATCCAGCCCCAAAGCCTGTGCCACAGCAGGGACACCTTCCACACCCCACATCTTCACACCCACACCTTCCTGATTTCCAGCTGTGTCCTTTGGGAATTCAATGGTTTTTGCTGAACTGAAGAGAGGTCACTTTAGCAGAGAAAAGAAACATCCTGGGAACTTCATAGATTTTGTTGTTTGCTGTAATAGAGTTACAGAAAACTCCATTTATTCAGGCACCAAGTACATCCCCTTTTGGACCAGCCCAGCCCAGCCCAGTTAGCCCAAAGCATGGCCACTGGCTGCTGTTCCCCAATTCTCCAGGAGAGTGATCCAGGGGAGTCCCCACTGGAAGGTGCCGTGGGACCCAATCCTACCACAGCTGGCACTCTGCTAATTAGTCCTGACAAATCCTGATAATGAATCATTGAGAATATGAGTTAAGCATGAAATAAAGCAAACAGCAAAGATCTTATGTAATTCTTCCTACTTCAATGGCTGCAGGAATTGAGTCATGAGATTGTTTTGGAACATTTTATGACACAAGTCAGGAGAGCTCTTTGTAAATGAAGTTTTAACTTTCTTTCTGTAAGGGCTCTTCATGGCTGTGCACATTTTGTACAAGTAGAGATCTTTTCCTCATCTCTTTTATTTATTCCCTTAGTGCCCTTCTTCATTCATTTTGTAGCAAGCCTGGTCTGTGCAAGGCTTTAGCCAGTGTACAGCAACAGCAAACTCAGGCAGAAAACATCGACAGCCTGCTCTCCCCAGGTAATGCTAACAGCTCCTTTCTGTTGCTGTGGGCTCAGCGTATAGATTTTTACCTTTATTCTCTCGCTCTGATAGACTGACTATCAGGCAATCCTGCCCTTTCCCCATTTTCTGGTCCTTAACCACGGCTTTCTTTCATGCCCTATC
The DNA here is from genome assembly GCF_048771995.1 of Taeniopygia guttata. Taxonomy (NCBI): domain Eukaryota; kingdom Metazoa; phylum Chordata; class Aves; order Passeriformes; family Estrildidae; genus Taeniopygia; species Taeniopygia guttata. The sequence goes on from NC_133037.1 coordinate 928,656, forward strand.
ATCCTCCATGAAATGAATTTTCCCCTGGGTTCACCTTTCTCAGCACTCACCTGGCGGGCCTCTGGATCCTGGTGTTCATCCCTGGGGGAGCCAGCTCTGGGTCCTGCTGTGCCACGCTGCATCACTCAGCTCGGCTCGGCTCGGCTCGGCTCGGCTCGGCTCGGCTCGGCTCAGCCCAGCCGAACTGAACCGAACCAAACCGAACCAAACCAAACCAAACCCAACCCAGCCCAGCCCAGCCCAGCCCAGCTGAACCAAACCAAACCCAGCCCAACCCAGCCCAACCCAGCTGGGCACAGCCCTGGGCTCTGATTTGGGCTGGATGCCATGGACTGTGTTAGGGATGCTGCCAGACCCATCTCCCATCTCAGTTATCCACCATAAATGCACTTTCCTCACTTCCAAAGGACACCCCAGCGCAAAGCAGGGCATGGGAAGGGGATCTGGGGGATTTGTGCTCCCCCAGCTCCTGGTGCTGGCTCCAGCCTGGCTCCATCCCTGCCCTGCCTGCAGCCACCCCTCCTCAGAACCACAATTAAATACCAGCAATAATGCACAGCAGGACATTCCTGCCTTTCCCAGCTTCTCCCAGGTGTGACAGGAGCTGCTTTGGGCCCAGCACCTTCAGCAAGGACTGCTTCATTGTGATATGCAGAGCTGAAGCCCAAATCTGATACAGATATAGGATCAAACCTTGTACTCCGTGGCAATCTAATTTTATCCTGACATGTTGATTGCTCGCTCTTCATCTGTGGCTGCTGTCCCAAAGGGGCTAAGTGAGAGGAGCTGCATCTTTTTTTTTTTCCTTTCCTGTAAGATGACATGAAATAAATTCAGAAGAACACACACAAGAACAATGTGGGGTTTGTTATTCACAAGACAGCTTCGAGAAGGGAAAAAATTGGAGCTGAGATTTGTGAAGGATGGTACAAAATATGATGGAATTTCTGACTAATAAATCACAGAGAACCATTCCAAACCAAGGGAACTGGTCCGTGCAGGGGCTTTTGAAAATCACTCTGTATTGTTCTCCCTGCTTTCCAGCAGGTGGGAAAGATGGAATTTCTTGGAAAAGCCAGGCTGTGACTCATGCAGTCTATTGGCAGGTGCTAATGGGGAATTTTCAGCTCCCAGACCAACCAAATCCAACCCCCAAATGCAGGTGCAGGGTTTCCTCAGGGATCTGGAGTTTCGAAGGGAGGAACATCCCTCAGAGGCACACGCAGCACCTCAGGAAGCTGTGGCACAGTGGAGAATTAATTACCTGTCATTTCAATTAGGGCTTGCAGAAATTCAAAGGATTCCCACAGATTTCCATGGACATCAAATTCCAAATATAAAGCTGAGGAACACCAGCAAGGGGCACAGCACCAGACTGGCACAGCAAAAGCAACACGAGCCCTTGGAAGCACCAAAGCAGCGGCAGACAGGAGATCTCTGGGTGAAAAGCACATCTCTCACTCAAACACTGTTTTTTAACAGAAAAAGCCCAGAATTAAATTATTTCCCCCATTTAGTTCTGCTAAAAGCAGCCAGTGCTGAGCTCCTGCTCCCCCCAGTCGACCCCTCAGGGCATGGAGGATCCCTGGTCCATCTCTCTGGGCATTGCCCTGGGGGTCACGGGTTCAGTTCAGCAAATATTGGTCCTGCTAATGAAAGGGGAAAACCTGATGCCAATATTTGCAGAGCCAAAGCGCTGCCCTTAATTTTCTTGCAAATATTTAAAGAAAAAGTCAAACAGAAACTCACCCGCCCATCAGGAAAACCTCATTTGCACCACTGACAATCCAGAATTTCTCACTGAACCTCTCTCACTTCTAATAACCCAAAACTTAGAAGTGTTTCTTAATTTTAGCAGTTCTTTTTTTCTCTTGACCCAGATACACACAAGCTTTTACTACTGGGAAATGCGATGTTCATGCAGCAGCGCTAAACCCATCATTTATTTTTGTATTAAACTTGGAGAGTTTCTCTCCTTCCTCTTTAATTACCCACCTGGACGGTGCTCTGCATTCTCTCTAAGTTTAGAAGGTGTCTCATGTTCCCACTCTGGCTCCTCCATTAGCTCAGGGTCCAACTCTGCCTAAATCAAACTGAATATTTAAGACACACCAGTGGTGGCTCAGGGTTGGTGTGAGTAGACAAGAATAAAATTGCTTTTTATAAGGTTTTTATTAAAAGCAGTTCAGTTTGGAGACCAGAAGATGAATTAGAGGAGTGATGCTGGGCTGTGTGTTAATTGCAGACAGTTAATTTAATTAGGGTGGCTGTGCTGGAGACTGAGTGGGCTCCAGCTCTGCCACAGCCACGGAGAAAAATCCATGTCCTCAAGACATCCCCTGATTTTTCTGGTGGTTTGACTCATTAGCAATTTTCCTTTTCATGCTCTTTGAGGGGGAAAAAATAATAAAAAAAAAAAGGCATTTTGGAGAAGAGAGGAAGAAGTAAAAGACAGGCAGCCCCATGAGAGCACTTAGGGAGGAAGAAGCCCTCCTGTGTTCTGTTTTTCCATTTGCAGCCGGTGGCTCAGCAGCAGGGGTTACCTGAGGCAGCCCCAGCGCTTCCAGAGGGCACAGCCTGCCCAGCCTTGGCCCTGGGGAGCCACAGGAGTGGGCAGGAGCTTTTAGTGCTCCTAAACACGACATGGAATTCAAATTCCACCCCATAAATCACCAACTTCCCACCGGAGCAACGCCTGGGAGCGGGCTGGATTGGGATGTGCTGAGTTAATGTTGGAAATCAAAGTAACCACTGACAATCCTCTTCAAACACAGCAAGTTTCCCTTTTCCTCACTGCCAGGAAGGAGAATCTTCCCTTCCTAAATGGGAATTTTTACCATTACTTTACGTCCTTTTCTGTTTTTATGAGGCAAAAGTTGTGAAGGCATTCCAAACATGAATTACTTGAAATGTCTGCTTAAACCCCACCAGAACTAGGCTGGAACTCTTTAGACTGGAGTGTTCTGGAGTTAATTTTCCATTTCTATACCAGTGAAATGGTGGATTTGTTCAAATCTAAAGAACATTTAAGGTTGGACTCGATGTTCCTGGAGGTCTTTTTCAACTGTGATCATCCTGTGATTCTGTGAACACAGTCTGAAAAATCAGAAGGAAAAAAATGACAATTAGTGCATTCCCTGAGGGAAGCAGACTCATTCCAGCTCCTCCACTGGTCAAGGGCTGCACGTTGGGTCTCTCTTTGGTCAGTGCCTTTTCCTGGTCCTTTTGCTGTGTGTTGGGAGTGCTCCAGAGCCCAGAGCCAGGGGGAGTGAGGGCCTGGAGGAGATGGAGAGGGGCTGGATTCCGAGTGTTCACAGGGAGAGGAACAATCTGCAGCCTCTCTTCTGCAGGAGAGGCCTCCAGAGAACGTGGCTGGGCTGGAGGAGCAGGACTGTGAGGAAGCAAAGCAGCCAAGAGCCACGCCAGGCAAGTTTAACAGCTGCATTATTTAAAATTATTTAATTGACAGTGAGTCTGTAATCTAAGGCTGCGATGTAAGCAAAAACCCACTTGAGCCAAATTGCTGTGACACAATCATTGGCTGATTAATCCCCAAAGTACACTTTAAAGGACACAGCCAAAGACTTCAGGACAACGGTCTCATTTTTACTGTGCCACATCATATTTTTCATTTATGAGAGCAGCTCTTGTTAAAGACCTGTAATTTCATCTTTGGTTCACCCTGTGAGGAGTCTCTGCCTCATCCCAAAATACTCACTTAGAGAAGCTTTCACCAAAAGCTTGCAGCCAACAATAAAAACAATCTCCCTGAAACCACCCTCAATTTGGGGCACTTCCATCAATCCAGCTCCTGCTGACGCTCCCGCTGGAGCTCGGGCTGTTAAATGATTTCTCACTTTTATCCTCGCTCTGAAACTGCACAAAATTCTCACATTTGGGCACCGCTGGAAGCAAGGACAGGAAAGCTGCAAAGCTCCTGGGCCCCGTGCGAGGCAGGGAGGATTTTGCCCGAAATGTCCCCGTTTCCATCACATCCCTCATGCTAATTGAGTTTTAAAGCTCGACTTGAGCTTCCTGTTGGCAGCTGCTGGCCCACCCCACCATCCCTTCTGGGGCCATTGGGTGTCTCCTGGGATCTGGGTTCGGCTCCAGGTTTTCCACACTTTTCCTGCACAGGACTCCAGGGAACCATCTCGTTCCTTGCTGCTGCAGTTCCTCTCCCTCTCAGCAATAACAAACCCACTAATTCACATCGCTCCCAGACACGAGAGCCGTAGCAATAAAACTTGCAAACAGAGGAGAGAGAGAGAGGCACGGAAATATGATTCAAACCTAAGCTGAAGTTACTAAAATCCAATTGAATTCAAATTTCTTTTCCTCCTTCCCCTGGTTGATGTTTCCCCAAAGCTACTCCCTTGAATTACATGTGCACAGTCACCCTTCATTTCCATCAGCTGCATTCCCACGTTGGAAAAAACCCCACCAGCTTGTGTTGCTTATGGAGAAAATAATCTAAATGATGAAGGTTTTGTCCAGGTGAGTTCTGGGTGCCTGGAAAGACTGAACAGCCAGGGATGCCTCTGACACTGGAAGGGTTTGCAGGAATGAGACCAAGCAGAGGTCTGACCCCCATTTCCAAAGGAACAGAGCGTTTCTAGAAGCACAACAAAGAGCTTGAGCAGTGGTAGCAAGCAAAAAAAAAAGGGTGAGAATTGGGTTTGGAGAAGCGTGGGCAGCATCTCACCATCATCAGCCCAAACCTTCCTGCTGGAGCATGGGCAGGGGAGCAGAGAGGTGACATCTGTGAAGTGGCCGTGCTGGGCTGACACTGGTGCTGCTGGATTTGGTGAGGCCATGGTTGTTTCCAGGATTTCAGCCCTAGGGAACAAGAAGGATGCTGGTCAGACTTGGTTGGCAGCACCACTGCCTGATTCTCACTGCCCAGGAAATGGGGATGTGTGGCAAGCACAGCTTCCCAATTTAATGGGATTTTTGGTGGGATGAGAGAATTGACCGTACAGGTGGTGTTGAGCACAGACCTTCCAGAAACCAACTGCAAAATAATCTCAGATAACCAAGAAATTGCTGAGATCCTCAGAGACCATCCCCTGTGGGGTGGAGAGGCCCTGGAGGGGATTTCCCAGAGCAGCTGTGGATGTCCCTGGATCCCAAGGCCAGGTTGGACACTGGGGCTGGCAGCACCTGGGACAGAGGGAGGTGTCCCTGCCTTGGGACACTCCCAGCCCAACCCATTCTGTGATTCCCCCTACAGAGCACACACAATAAATACGTTTTCTTTGGAGCACTCTCATCCAGGGTCCCCTCCAGGGGCAGTGCTGTGGGTGCAGACATGGGGAGGTCACTCCAGCTCCAGGAGTGACCACAGGATCAGCCCCGAGCTCGAGCTGAAATGTGAAATCTCCCCTGTGTTCATCAGCCTGTGTGGAGGCCTCTTGCAAAACCAGCCCTAATATTCAAAATTTAGCAACACCATCTGTTAGAGACTTTGTTAAATAAAAACAACTCATTACCGAACTTAGATCTGGGAGAAGGATCGCTTTCCTTCACAAATAACTGATTTTCTTCAACAAATAGTTGTTTCCCAGCATTTCTGAAGCGTTTCCAAAGGTTCCTGACAGCAGCCACGTTCCTGACCTGTAGCCAAAGAAATAAGTGTACTATTCATCTGGAACTGGCAGTAACTCCTGACATTTGAATGATGTTGCTGAAAGGTGTCTTTGTACCAGCTGGTAAATAACGATCCCCTAATTACAGATATAAATCTGGGGAGGCAGGAATGCGCAGTTCAAAGTGATGAAAATGTTTAATAAAATATGGCCCAGAAATGGAGAACGTGATTAGATTCAGCATCTTGACCACAGGGGTGCTCTGGATCTGCTGATGGAGCCACAGCCCCCGAGGATGGCACCTCCCTGTCCCAGATATGTTGGAATTGTCCCAAAAATCTGAGCATCCAGCGTGGCATGGAAACCCTTCTTACCCATCCAGGTTCTTAGGGCTGCTGCAGAGAAGAGCCTTTATGATGTGCTGATAATCAGCAGACCTTCGTTAATTTTGTTTCTCCAGTGAAGTTTGATGAAGATATGGTTTCCTTTTGGGGCCTGGAATTTGTCACCTCTGTGATTCAGACTTATGTCATAGATCTCTAATGACAGAAATTGGAAAGAGCTCAGAAATGTAGTTTATTTTCTTAATAGTTTTTTTAAAATCACCTTTTAAAATTCTATCCCAGGTCAACTATTCTACAAAAGCCATGGTAGCTTGATCTGAAATGGCTTTATTTTGGTGCTTCACTTTCAGGTTTTTTTTTTAGTGTTACATTTATTCATTATAATTTTTTTGTTGGTTTTTTGGCAGTGGATAAAGACAAATTCTTTTACTTGAGATTGATTTTTCTAATTGTGGCCTCACCAGAAATCCCCATCAGAGCTTCTCCAGTGACTCCCACAAGTCACTGAGCGCAGCTCAAAGCCTGAGACAAAGCTCATCCAAGGGTCTGCATGGAGGAGATCTCTGAGGTGACCTGGGGAATATCATGGAATGTTCTGAGCTGGGGGGACCCAGCAGGATCCCCCAGCCCAGCCACCCCAAATCCCACCCTGGGCATCCCTGGAGCACTGTCCAAAGGCTCCTGGAGCTCTGGGGCTGTGCCCATTCCCTGGGCAGTGCCAGCACCCTCTGGGGGAAGGACCTTTCCCAAAAACAGAACAAAATAATACATACAGGTGTATATACAACACATTGTAAATTCTAACACAGCCTGGGGAATGGTGAGTGACCTTTCTGACTCCTGAGACACAGCACAGCTCAGTCCAGGCTGGATTTCACATCTCAGAATTGTAATTATCAGCCACAGCTGATTTCAGCCCAGATCTCCATCCCACTTCTACAGCTTCCTCTGAGCTGAGCCTGGAAGGAAAATGAGGGGCTCAGCCTCCCTGCCCTGCTGCAGGGAGCGAGCAGGGAAGTTCATTGCCAAGCTGCCAGTGTAGTTCCTTTCTCCAGCACTACATTCATTAACTCTGCAGCACAACACTCAAATTACTCCTTTTTAGCTTCTGCAAAGATTTTCATGTCATGCTCGGGGTGGTTCCATCTCATTACTGCTGCTTCTTCCCTGTTCCATTATTGATGCACAGGCACTGCCCATACCAGGATTCATTAATAAGTCACGTTCTTAAATCCATGTGCTCCCCTGAAAGGAAGGGATCTCTGACATAACATCTGCCTGTGTTCAAAGTGCAAATTACAGTAATGAGACTCTGCTTCTGCTCATCCCATCCCACCCTGCCATGGCAGGGACACCTTCCACTGTCCCAGGCTGCTCCAGCCCTGTCCAGCCTGGCCTGGGACACTGCCAGGGGTCCAGGGGCAGCCCCAGCTGTGCCAGAGCTGCCCACCCTCTAATCACCAATCCCACCACCCTCACATCACCAAAAATCTTCTTGATGCAGACATACTGGGGCCACGTCTGATGTGGGGATGAAGGACACGCCAGGGGATCGCTGTGCATTTTCTGGTGACCAAACCAACCTTCCCCAGAGTTCTGCTCCAAACCACTCCCCAGCAGCCAGACTGGAACCCAAACCATCCCAAACCCCAGCCCACACCCTGCCATTCCCACCCCAGTGCTCGGGGCTGGGCCCCGCCGGGGATTAAACCAATAAAAGGGGTTTTAGGAGGAAACCTTGTACAGCAGAGGCAGAGCTGGGCTGCAGGAGCTGGAGCTGGCGTGCAGGGCTGAATTAATAGCTTAATGCAATTCAGTTCTTACTGGTTGCCTGGAAACTAACTTCGAGAAAAAAAAGAGGAAAAGCACAAACCATAATGGGTGTAGAGGGCTTAATAGGGAATTATTGATGCCACCAGACTGTCTGACAGTCTGATGGATTTCTAACGAAATCGCTCCAAATGCTCCTTTATTATTATTATTATTATTATTATTCTATGTTTTCCTGAACAAGAAGGTCCAGGGGCAAAGGAGAGGAAATACCCGCGGTGAGTGGCGGGTTAATGCGGGCAGAGGCTGCCGTGTGCCGGGGCTGGAGCATCCCTGCCCGAGCCAGCCGGGGGCACTGGGGCTGGGGGGACCCCAGAGCTGCTCACGGGCAGGAGCTGCTTCCTCCAGCTGGAAACCCAACTGCTCGGGAGGAGCACTGCCCCGGGAGAGCTCAGGGGATGCTCCTCCTGTGCTAATGGGGGCAGAACACATGCCCTGCAAAGTTCCTGCCACCCCAAAGGCTGTGGGGTCCTCTGGGCTGAGCAGTGTCACCAGAGCCTGCAGGAGGGCAGGGAAAGGGGACCAGAGACAGCTGAAGCAGAGGCTGCTTTTGATGGAAAGCTCCTGTTTGTCCCATTAAGGACCTCATCCATCCCAGTAAGGACCTGCCAAGTCTGGGAAGGCACGAAGTTAACTGTTAATGATGCATGTTTTAATTAAGGAAGGAAGCAGCTCAGCAGTTGTGGCATCACAGAGCAAATCCTGCCCCTGCAGCAGCCCCAGGTCACAGGGGCATCCCCTGGAGCAGCTCTGACCCCAGCCCCTGCTGCCCAGTTTTCCACCTTGGAATAGTGCAGGTTTTATCCTGATTATTTCGGACAGGAATTAGGCCAGTTTAACTACCTGAACCTTCAGGTGAGCTCCCACCTCTCTGCTGGCGCTTTTGGATGTGCCAGGAATGCACGGAGAGCAGCACCCCAGAAATCATCAGCGAGGTCAGCACCTGGGGCTGCTCACAGCCCCCCAAAAACCCCAGCCCGGAGCCTCGGGGCCAAACCCGGCACCTGGTCAGGGTGAGGCCCCTCGGTGTCACAAACAGCTCTGAGGACAAACCCTGTCCCTTCTCCCATCTCCGAGTGCATTGTACAAGGGCTGGGTAATGGAACTGTAATATAGAACATACTGTAATATAGAACATACTGTAATATAGAACAGTGCAGGGCTAATTTTGAGTCTGCTCCTGATTTATCTGTGATGTCAAGATATTCAGTAGATACCTCGAGAGCATTTAAAATAGTCTCTAAATAAAGCAAGTCATTATTTCTTGCTAAAAATGGGGTTTCAAATGAGCTAGTTACTGCAAAAAACAACAAACTATAAATTGTTTTCCAATTCCATAGGTGCCTTTCCTGTTTCCAAGTGATCTGTGGTAATAAAGTACCAACCTGGAGATCAAATGCCCCAACAAAATTATTTAACAACTTATAGAATGTGCATCAAATCCCTACAACCCAAGCTAAGACAAACATAGTCACACACCCTTTTTATTGCAGTTCTTTAGACACTGGGTGTGTAAATAGGATTTAGTTGACCAGTTCACTTATTTTTCACTTATTTTTCACTTATTTTTCACTTATTTTTCATTGTTATCCCGTTGTTTTTTTTTTTTTTTTTTTTTTTAGGAGTTCCTGAACCAACAAACCTGGAAGGTGGAGCTGTTTGAGCCCTGGGTGGTGAGGGGAATGTCTGGATTTTCCAGAAGGACGGACAGGAGGACAGGGCTCCAGGCTGAGGAGCTGCAAAGCCTTTCAGGTACAGAGTTCCCCCCGAAGCAGGGTGGGTTTCCAGGAACGTCCCCTCTCTCTTGGGAGTGTTTGTGCCACAAACACAAAGGAGGAGCCCAGGAACCAGCACAGCCTCACCTTGGGTGGGACCTGGGGCACGAGTGCATCTTCTGCCTTCGGAATTTCCATGGAAACAAACTGTTTTAATGGGAAAACAATGAAAAATAAGTGAAAAATAAGTGAATTGGTGAGCTAAATTCTATTTTTATTCAATTCTGGGGAGTCCTTGAGCTGGAGTCAGCCTCTCTTGCTGTCCCTGCCCTGCCCGAGCCCCTGCCCAGATCCTGCAGGGTGGGATCAGCTGCAGCCCAGCCAGCTCCACTCCAGACAGCCCGGATCAGAACTCAGAATGGAAATTGCTGCCTCCTCCTTGTCATCTTGGAGCTCAAATGACTGATCTGAGCTCAGGAGATGTCTCTGAGTTGGTTAACTTTGCAAGGTGGACGTAAGGAAAAGCACCCCTGAGCCTTTTCTTCTGGAAAGGAGGAGATGTCCTCCTGATGTTCAAAAATGTCAAGGTCTTATTTCATCCTAGTTGCTGGAACACGTCATTCCGAGGTTGTTACTCTGCAAAATAATTCACAGATTCCAAATACTGATATTTATAGCTGAAGCAGAACTCCTAAAGTCTCGTGGTTCTAATGGGAATGTTGGCAGGTCCTTTATTATGTCACAGAGAGCAGTGGAGTTAAAAGTTCTGGAATCAAACTATCAATGCATGATAAATGGGGGGTGAGCTGCTCGTGTCACACCACTTATTAAGTTGGTACCATAAATTATTGCACTGTAAAAATCAATGTTTACTTCAGACTTCCCTCCCATATTTTCATTGCTATTTTCTAGAATTCATTTGAAAAACTACAAGAAACAAAAAAAAAAAAAAAGGGAAAAAAAAAAAGAAACCCAAAACCACGTGAAACAGGAAAATTAATTTTCTTCAGGCTGAATTGTTCTCTATTACCTGAACAAAACAACAGCTGAGGGTGTTGCAGTTATTAAAACTAGCTAGACAAGAAAGGATGAATTGGAGATGGATCAGACCATGGAGCCAGATATTAACCAAAAACTCCAAGAGTTTAATTAAGGAAAGTATGATTTGTTTGGCTTTTTTTTTGAGAATGAATCACTATTTATCGGCCAATTCAAATTTTAATTCCCAGACGAGACCTCCAGGGACACGGCAAGTGTAGCATGAGTGTCCCTTTAACATCAGGCACGAGGTTCTAATGTTAATTCTCCTGGATTTTCCACAAGGAGAAACCTCCACTGCTGGGGCAGGACGCCCTCTCACCCTGCCCTGCTCTGAGGGGATGCTGAGAGCTGCCCAAATCTGCCTGGATGGCACAAAGGGAGAAAAATCCTTCATTTCCTCCTCCTGAGCTGTCTCAGACTGCCGGGACACCCAGCCTGTCCATCCCTCCCCAGAACTCCCCCCATTGAGGCTCCAGGGATGTTGCACAGCTCTTAAACCCTGCTGGGGAACACTCAGGAACAGCAAAGCCACAGGGATTTGTGTGGGAGCAAATCCTGTTTGCCCTGCACAGCCACAGGTGAGCTCAGCATCACACCTGGCCCAGGGCTGCAAAGGTGTCACTCATTCAGGAGCAGCCTGGGAGGTCCTGTCAGCAGAAAAACCAGAAAAACGAGAAAAAACACATTTTCTAGGTTTTTACACCCAAAGAGCGGAGCTTTTTTGGGAAAACAGAATTGTCCCTGGCATTTCTGCCAGTTTGGTTTCAGTTATACTTGGCAGGAGCTGCACGCCAGCAGTGCGTTCCTCACTTTGTTTTGATAGACTCTGTCTCCCAAAATCCGAGTTTTTGGGGATTCCTCTCCTCAAGCTCAGCACCCAACCACTTCCTGCATTTCCCAAAGCTGAGGGCTGCGTTTATCAAGTGCCACCTACACTGCACAGGCTGGCAAAAATCTCCTTTCCTCCAGGCCAAGCACAGCCCCCTATTTATTGCCAATAAGTCAGAGATTTCGCAAACAACAGCATCAAAGAGCACACTAGCTGTACCTCTGAGCGAGCACATCCCATCTCCGGCGAGGTTTTATGACAGATGATTCAAAGGGGAGAAATTAAGAGGTCTCAGAAGCTTTTATGGCTTTTCTTACCTCATCGGTGTTTGCACGCCAGCGGGAGCGGCGTCGCCGTGTTTGGCTGCCATAAATAACGGGGCTGAAGCAGCCAGGTGCCACTGAGGGCTGCCACAGAACGCTGAGAGGGACAATTCCCACCTCACACAGCACAGGACAGGCTCCTGGGCTGGGCAGGGGCACCCGGGGCATTTGGGATTTCAGCAGGACACTGCCTTGGTTTGCTTGATGGCCACCCACACTCAGGGATTCTGGGATTCCCCTGCCCTAAAAACAAAAAAAAAAGAGAAAAAGTCTGAATTTTGCAAGATAAAAGCTTAATATTTAAACTTTGCCTATCTTTAAAAGAAGGGACTGAGGAAGAAGCTATGGCTGCCTATGCCTTAACAGCTTCAGCAAGGATTCTGTGCAGAGTGGAGGAAGGAAAAGGCTCTCAGATCTCAGGTCAACATTCCCCCATCCTACAAATAAACATTTTTAACCCTCTTGGGGTTAAAACCCCCATGGTTGTTGGCCATGCGAGTACCTGTGCTTGTAATTGCCTGGGGCTTGAGCAGCTCTGCCAGCAGGATTTTGCAGAAGCACAAACTCATTCATCTCGCAGGTTCAGGGTGCATCTGCAATCTTCTCCCAGCCCACTTTCCTACCTATTAGCTCCAATTTAGATCATCTGCCTGCTTTGCAGCTGGCGCCGTCTGCAGAGGGGCTGGGAGCCAGCACAGCCCCTGCCATGGAGCTGCTCCTGCCTGAGGTGTGCAGAGTCGTGTTCAAATCAAAGGAAAAGCTCTGAGGAGCCTCTGCTCAGAGCCCAGAGTGTCCTGAGAGCACGGCATGGCAGGCAATGAAAAATCACACATCTCCTGCTCTCTGCAGCTGGGAAGGTTTAACTAATTAAACCAATTATTTTGCTGTAACAATATGAAATCAAAGGGGTGTTTTTTGCTTAAAAGCAATAGACAGAAGCAATCTGAGCTAATCTTGTGTGTCAGTCTGGAGGAAGGATGTGTTGCAGAGCTGCTCTGGGGCAGATGTTCAATGGGTGACTGCATAAACCCTGTGTGCCTCAGCTGGAGCTGCCCTGCACACCCCATCATTCCTTACAGGTCTGCTGGGATTTATTGCCCATCTCTTGAAGTTTATGCACCTGATGGACAAAGACTTCCCAGAGTCCCAGAATGGTTTGGGTGGGAAGGGGCTTTAAATCCCATTCCACCCCTGCCATGGCAGGGACACCTCCCCCTGTCCCAGGTGTCCCCAAACACTGTCCAGCCCGGCCTTGGGCACTGCCAGGGATCCAGGGGCAGCCCCAGCTGCTCTGGGCATCTGTGCCAGGGAACAATTCCTGCCCCACAGCCCATCTAACTCTTCCCACAAGTGTTTTTTGCAGCGTTTGAGGAGGAGGGGAGTCCCACTGAGTTTTGTGGTGCCCAGACTCTGCAGCCTAGGCAGGATCCCCCCGTGCCCTGGCTCTGGCTTTTCCCTCCCAGAGGGATGGGGCAGCACAGCCCCACAGCTGGAGCCTCTCCCCACCCAAAGAAAAGCTGTGCTGGTCCCACGTGCAGCTCAGGACCCCGTCCTTGGCACGCAGGGAGTTCTGCTGTGGTCTGCAGGCAGAGATGGATGGGCTGTGCCACCCCAGGCAGGCTCCAGCCCTTCCCCTGCAATCGCTGCTCAGCCAGCCGTGGCAGTGCACAGGCACCTGAGGAGCTTTAAGGTCCCTTCCCACCCAAACCATTCTGGGATTCTGTGCTATTTACGTCTCAGAGTTCCTAATTTACTTCCTGCATGTTACACATATTATGTTCAATCTTAAAATAGTACTTCTCTTTATATTATTTTTAATTAAGTGCAACATTTCTGGGGTTTTTTTGGTTGTCGTCCTGACCTTTCCAGAGCACTGAGCTTTGCCAACAAACCAAATTATTTGCCCATGCTGCACAAAACCAAAGCTAACTGCAAAATAATATTGGTGCCATCTATTTATAGCAGATATAAAATCCCCCAGGAAGCTGGTAAATCCCCTTCTCTGTGCTCAGGTATGAGGGGCCACAGCTTTCCTTTCCAGTAGGGTTTCATTATCCAATACTGGTGATTGATGCTATTCCTGAGTAATCTTTCAGATAAATGAGCCCTCCCCATCTCATTTCCATAACTATTTTATCACCGTGTGAATTAGTTCCTCACACTTCTGCAGAGTTACCTCTCCAACACGAATTTCTTTACAGAGCAATAGAAACATCCAGCAAACTAAAAATATTGTCCCAGCAAGTGCTGAATGCCTCCCAACAAACCTCAGATTCGTCTCTTTTAACAATTAAAATACTGACATTTTTCATCCACTCCTTTCTCAACAGGTGAGAAAATCCAAACCAAGAAAAAAGGACCAGACAGAGGGTAGGGGTATTTTCTAGGAAAAACAGTGGTCATCCAGTAAAATCCTATCCAGATGTAAAATCCAACTTTGTGAAAATCTTCCTTTGTCAATACTGGAATTTCCTAAAACATCTCTTCTTTTTGGAAAACAGCTTCAAACGAAATAAAAACAGCTTCAGAAATGGAGTTTAGAGGAGTTGGAGACAAGCAAAGCCATTTGTTCTGGGATTGTCTAGATTGGTTCTCTCAGTTCTGAGCTGAGGAAGGTGTGAAAACAGGCAAAGAGTGGGACAAGATTTGACTGCTGTGGATGAAAGGATCAATTCCAGGCGAGTTTCTGTTTGTGTTCACTACAAACCCATTTTTTCCAGGGTCTCACATAAATCCAGACGTACTCTGGCACTGAATGAAGAATGGAACTGAAACCAGGCTGGGATTTGGGGGTGTGGGTGGTCAGATTCAGCAGCAGAGCTCTCACACCCCATTGCTGGTATGCATTTAAGATGCTCTCTTCATCAAAAAACTTATATTTAAAAAGAAAATAAAAATGTTAAGCCCTTTACTAAGGAGAGAATGTGAGATCAGAGCAAAAACCAGGTGTGGAAAACCACAGCCATAATTCCACTGCTCAGATATTTCAATATTTCAATTTAAAAGTCATTCTTGCAAAAAAGCTGTCACATCCATGACTTGATCAGTGCCGTATAAAAAAATGTCCTTCAGAATTATTTGAATCACAAGAAACATTCCCAAACCAGGTTTTGAAGCAATACCTAATGGCAGTATTTATCTAGAAGAGCACCAGTGCTGCTGGCACCTCGGGAGCTTTGGGAATTGTTATTGCTCCTCTACAACAGGGGCATAAAGGCACAGCAGTGCCTGGGATGGAGAAAACAGCCCCAGAATCCATAAATTCCCATCCAGGTGAATCCTGCAATTTATTGTTCCTGTAAAGCCACAGGACTTTGTGTCACCACTCCAGGAGTTCAGGGGACACAGAGCTCCTGCAGATTTCTCTTTGCTGGCAAGCAAGGCTGTGCACTAATGATAAAATCATTTACATTTCTGTCAAGCTGATGCCAAAATGGCCTCATAACTTAGAAAAACCAACTTGGTGACATTTGTGTACACTATAAGGAGTTGCCACCTCTTGTAAATCAAGATTTTTGTTGAAAACAAACACATTTGCCTCCATATCCTGGGTTCTGTGTTTGTTCCTCAGCCTTGGGATGAGCTGAGTTTTCACTGAGACATCTTTCAGGCCTTTGCTCTCACATTTTCATAGATTTCCCATCAAATTTTCTCTTTCTATAGAAGACTTATGTCTGCACACAGCCTGGCATTACCTGTTGTGCAGGTGGAGCTCAGCCTTCCCAGCTCCCTGGGCTTTGTCCCTGCAGATCCCTGAGCAAGGACAGGGATGTGGAAATGTGTGTGAAATGGGAAAGAACCCAGCAGCCTCCATCCTCCTCCACTTCTCCTTGAAGGGTTTCCTTTCCTTTGGAATGTTCTCTCTGAAACGGTGCCAAAACTGACAGCATTCCTCAAATTCAATTTGTTATTCCTTGAACAACAGAAGAAAACATAATTTTCTTGGGAATATAATATGCAAAACATGCTTGGGTTTATTATTTGAAAAACTCAGACAGTTTTGCCTATGGAGATAAGGGAGAGCAGAAATAACATTCCCAATGCAGAAATAACATTCCTTATGCAGAAATAACATTCCCAATGCAGAAATAAATCTGTTTTTCTCAGCAACATCCACAAATGCTGTACCAGGTGTTTCCCTGTCCATGGCTGGACACAGCACATCCCTTCAGAGCCGTGTGACTGTGAGAAGCATTTCAGGGCCCATGGGGAACTGCCCAAATTTCACCTTGCTCCCTGCCCCCATCCCCAGGGGGCTGCAGCAGCTCTCTCCTGGAGCCTGGGTCTGGTTTCCCCATTCCTGGAAGGTTTAAATTTTCCCATTCCTACAGGATCTGAATTTCCCCATTCCTGCAGGAACTGATTTCCCCATTCCTGCAGGATCTGAATTTCCCCATTCCTGCGGGATCTGATTTCCCCATTCCTGGAGGCTCTGATTTCCCCATTCCTGGAGGATTTGAATTTCCCCGTTCCTGGAGGATCTGAATTTCCCCATTCCTGAAGGATCTGAATTTCCCCATTCCTGGAGGATCTGATTTCCCCATTCCTGGAGAATTGGAATATCTCCACTCCTGGAGAATCTGATTTCCCCACTCCTGGAGGCTCCAATTTCGCCATTCCTGGAGAATTGGAATTTCCCCACTCCTAGAGGATCTGATTTCCCCATTCCTGCAGGATTTGACTTCTCCACTCCTGTAGGATCTGAATTTCCCCACTCCTGCAGGATCTGAATTTCCCCATTTCTGGAGGATCTGAATTTCCCCACTCCTGCAGATCTGAATTTCCCCACTCCTGCAGGATCTGATTTCCCATTCCTGGAGGATCTGAGTGTCCCCAGCCCTGCAGCTCTGACGCCCAGCGAGTTGCTCCCTGGGGTCCCTGCCAGCCCAGCCAGCCCAGACCCCAGGCCAGCCTGGGGATGCTCCATGGGGAGCTCGGGGGCTGAGCCAGGGCTGAGCAGGAGGAAGGCAGGAGCAGGAGCAGTGCTGCTCACTCAGCACTCTGCCTTCAGGGCTTCGTGGGCAGCTCCAGCTCCCTCCCAGCCCCTCAGGAGCAGCTCTGCCCTTGCACGGCTGCACAAGAAATCCCCCCACTCAAATACTCAAATTGGGGCCAGCCCTTGCTCTCGGAGCTGCTGTGCCACAAACCAAGCAGCAGCACTCCACAGGCTGCTGGACTCCTCTCCCAGCCCTCACGCTCAGCCAAGAACTCCCACAGAAACGCTTTTATATCTCAAGACTACTTGAGAGGAACCTAAGTACTGCACTTTCACTGCCAAATTTAATTTCAGCGTGGAGCTCTCAGCTCACTTAAAGCTCGCCAGCCTCTCTGAGGGCTGAGAGCTCCTCAGGGCACGGCCTGGCCTCTGCCATGGGGGCACAGAGGGCAGAGGAGCCCTGCAGTGCCTGCCCTGCTGCTCTGAGCCCTTCTCCTGCATTCAGAGAGCAGCTCAGCATCTCAAGTACATCTTCTGGAGCTGCAGAGTCACCCTCACAATCACAGAGTCACAGAATGATCAGGTTGGAAGAGACCTCTGAGACCATCAAGTCCAACCCATGCCCTAACACCTCAACAAACAATAGCACCAAGTGCCATGTCCAGTCTTTTTTCAAACACAGCCAGAGATGGTGATTCCACCACCTCCCTGGGAAGACAATTCCAGTACTTCATTATTCTTTCCATGAAAAATTTTTTCCTGATATCCAACCTGTACCTTCCCTGATGTAGCTGAGGCTGTGTCCTCTGGTTCTGTCAGTGCTGCCCGGTGGAAGAGACCGACCCCCACCTGTCTGCAACCTCCCTTAGGGAGTTGTGGAGAGCCATGAGGTCACCTCTGAGCCTCCTCTTCTCCAGCTGAACAGCCCCAGCTCCTTCAGACGTTCCTCACAGGGTTTGTGTTCCCATCCCTCTCCAGCCTCATTGCTCCTGCAAGGGGAGCTCACAGGGACCCTCTGCAATCCCAGGGTCACTGAGGCTGGCAGAGCCCTCCCATGGAGTCCCAGCTGTGCCCAGTGCCCACCCTGTCCCCAGCCCAGAGCCCTGAGTGCCACCTCCAGGTGCCACCTGCAGGGATGGGCACCCCAACCCTCCCTGGGCAGTGCCAAGGCCTGAGCACCTTTCCATGGAGGAATTCCTCCTGCTGCCCAGCCTGACCCACTCTGGTACGTTTTGAGGCCATGTCCTCTCATCCTGTCTCTCATTTCCCAGGAGACAGGACCTCCCTGGCTGTCCCCTCCTGTCAGGAGCTGTGCAAGGTCCCCCCAGGGCCCTTTTTATTCCAGGCTGAGCCCCTCTGCAGCCCCTCACTGCTCCTCACAGGGCGGCTGTGCAGAGGCTCCCCAGGCTGGCACACGGGAAGGGGACTGGGCAGATGCTCCTGGGTGGATTCTCATGGTTTGTCGTGAGAAAAATCCTCCAGAGAACAGAGAGCGAGGACTGAAACAGAGATGGTGCAGTACCCAGAGTCAATTGGAGAAACAAAATTAGAAACAATCTGTGTTTCAAAAATGTGGTCAACAGAATGCATCACCATGACAATTCTTGCTAGAAGCAACAAGAGAGGATTGCTGGCAGTGCTGAAGGAGGGCTGGTTCAGGAGTGAAGATTCATCAGAATGCAATTTACAGCACCAAAAAAATATATCTGTAGTGGCATTTCATTGACTTTTATTCTTAAAATGTGAGAACTAGACTGAAGAAGCATTACCTTACACTGAATTCTGTGAAAATCCTGATCCTGATGGAAAAGCAGAGACATCTTTAGCATGTTCCTTGGTGGTTGCATTCCAGACAAAGCTAAAATAAGGATCAAAGATTTATATCACAGATATAAAATAAAATCAAACGAGAGTCTCAGATTAAGGCACACAGAGGTGGGCTTTAAATTATAAATATGGTTCTAAAAGGAAATGTAAAGAAAGGATTAAGATACCCATGCACTGAAAAAGAATTCCTTTTCAAGGTGCCACCATGTCCCAGCTCCCAGCTGGAGAGGAACACAACTCGCTGCAGTTTTAACGATGGCTCTCCCAAAACATCCCATTCAGGGGGTGGCTGTCCCTCTCCCCAGCTGCCCTCCCTGGCACTCTGGGTGAGGATTCAGAGCCACAAAAATGGATTGTTTTCATTTGGGGCAGCTCTCCTGACAGATGAGGCGACCCAAACGTGTTTGTTTGTATCCTGGTGGGGAGAGGGCTGAGCTGGAAGGAGAGAAAAAAGTGAGAAAATGTACCTGGAGAGAGAGCAAGGAGCCCAGAGCAGCTGGGGCTGCCCCTGGATCCCTGGCAGTGCCCAGGGCCAGGCTGGACACTGGGGCTGGAGCAGCTGGGACAGTGGGAGATGTCCCTGCCATGGCAGGGGGGCACTGATGGGATTAAAGAGCTGAACTGTTCTGGGATTCTGTGATCATAAAAAGCCCCAAGGAAACACAGCAACGTTCTGGTGACAAATGAAATAAAGAGCAGCCCTGGCTGGGGGTGGAGGTGGGATGGAAATCACGTCTCCACCTCTGGAGCTTCACCCAGCAGCTCTCCCTCAGGGGTTACTATTTACTACATTTTAGGGAGTGCAGGCACTGAGGATAAATTTCCTCTCTTAAGCCCATAAATCTCTGCAGGTCTGACTGAACGCTCAGCATGGTATATGTGTGTGGCTGGGCTGACCTTGAGCTGGGCAAAAGTTTGTTAAAAAACTTCTCCTTTTGGAAAAAAACCCCACTGCAGGCTGACAGATCCTACACAGCTGTCCATCAATTACCACAAGTTGTCTTAATTTTTTAGTGCCTAACTAACATTTCTTTCTCATCAAAACACCGCGTGTCAAATATTTCATTTTGAATGCTATGCTATGTTAAAAAATAGTAAATCACTTAGCAACTAAAATGAAATATTTAATGAGAGGTCAGATTGGTTAACTTGTTGATTCTGGGATGAAATAATTTTTTATCATTTTTGCTTTTAACAAAGCCTTTTTATTTTCTTCTCGCCCCAGGCACTTTCGAATTGCCAAGGAATAAAATAAATATATTACCCCCAGGTAGGCACTGTATAAGTAAAATATGGTAGAGTTATAATAGAACACTGAAAAACTCCATTAGATTGCTGTTCCTTTGTCAGAGGCAGGAGTGGCTGGAGCAGCACTTGTATATCTCAGTGATATCTAATTCCCAGCAAAGCTCCCAGCACCAGGAACAGAGCAGCTGCAGGCAGCAGGATCATCAAACACGGCAGCAGAGGGGCGAGAGGGAAAATTCACTGAGCTGCAGAGGGACAAAAACGGGAGGAGACGTCAGTCACTGTCATCCTTCAGTGGCGTGGTGTCACCGTGACGCCAGGCCGGGTCTGAGGGGCCCAGCTCAGCCCTGATAGACCCAGCTTAGCTCTGATGGGGTCAGGTCAGGTGTGATAGACCCAGGCCAGGTGTGATGGGCCCAGGCCAGTCCTGATGAGCCCAGCTCAGTCCTGATGGGCCCAGCTTAGCTCTGATGGGACCTGGTCAGCCCTGATGGACCCAGTTCAGTCCTGATGGACCCAGGTCAGCCCTAATGGACCCAGGCCACGTCTGATGGACCCAGCTTAGCTCTGCTGGGCCCAGCTCAGTCCTGATGGACCTGGCTCAGCTCTGATGGACCTAGGTCAGGTGTGATAGACCCAGCTCAGCCCTGCTGGAGCCGGCTCAGCTCTGCTAAATCCAGTTTAGCCCTGACAGACCCAGGTCAGCTGTGCTGGGACCCAGCTCAGTCCTGATAAATCCAGTTTAGCCCTGCTTGACCCAGCTCATCCCTGCTGGGCCCAGCTCAGCTCTGATAAACCCAGCTCAGCCCTGCTGGGCCCAGCTCAGCTCTGATAGACCCAGCTCAGCCCTGATAAACCCAGATCAGCCCTGATAGACCCAGCTCATCCCTGCTGGAGCTAGCTCAGCCCTGCTGGACCCAGCTCATCCCTGCTGGAGCCAGCTCAGATCTGATAGACCCAGCTCAGCCCTGATAGACCCAGCTCAGCCCTGCTGGAGCCAGCTCAGCCCTGATAAACCCAGCTCAGCCCTGATAAACCCAGCTCAGCCCTGCTGGGCACTGCCCATGCAGACCTGGGGTGACCATCCCCAGCCGCCCCTCGGTGTGACGTTCCCCCAGCGCTGGCACAGGCAGGGCCACGCTGAGGAGAACGCAGCGCTGGAGCCTTTCCCGGAGCAGGGCTCTGCCACTGACGTCAGCTTCTCCCCAGTGCTCCCAGTTGCTGCCGTGGGTGGGCTGGGCTGCCCAACACCTCCCTCGAGGAGGGGAGCCTGGCCCTGGTGACTCAGGCTGCCAGCAGCGAGGTGACAAAGTGCTGCCTTTCCTCCGCAGCCGCGGCACGGTGCATCAGTCACAGAGGGGGCACAGCTCCAGCCCCCCGCTCTATTTATGGGCGCAGGGAGAGAAAAACATGCTCCTGCCACATTTTAAAATAAAATCTATGTGAGTTTGGTGAAAAACACCAGATGACTGCACACAGGATGAGGGGATATTAATGCAGACAGTGACACCTCCAGTTCTTGTGCTGCCTGGAGAAGGCAGCAGCAGAGCTGCCAGCCTGGCCTTTGGGCACCTGGTTCGTGCCCTGGCTTTGGCAGAGGCTGGGAAGGGCAGGGACACACTGCAAACAGCAGGAGCACAAAATATTGGCACAGGTAGGCCAAATTCTGGTCTAGCTTTGGTGCCAATCTGGCAAAGAGCACTGGGAGAAAACAGGAACGCTGGGAAATGTTGAAATATTTTCCTTTTTCAGGCATTTATAAATCTACGAAAGGCTCATTGATGCAACTGAAACAGCTGTGGCTTTCTAGTATTTGTCTAAAGTAGTAATTCTTCCAAGTATTTCACAGGATGTTCAGCCCTTCAAGTGGAGCTGTACAGCAGCAATTATAAAATGCAAAGGGCAGCACTGCTCAAATGAGAGACCTCAGCCACAGAGAGGTTTCAGCTCCTCTAAACCTCATTTGTAAGCAGGGATAAAATGGAAGAGTAAATGGAAGAACCTGATAGCTTCATGTCAGAAAAGACATGAACCGTGACACAGCAGTGTCAGCCAAAGGAAAATGAGCTGTTAAAGCACCTGGAGTGGAACAACACACGGATTCTGAAGTGGCAGATTAAAAAAAAAGCCCTGATAATGGGTCACGAGTGATGAAATTTATGCCTTGTTTCTGCCGTGCGCTGGGACTTCCACTTCCAGATCTGCAGTCAGAACAGATTAGATTGCCTCCAAATGAAAGTGTCAAGGTAAAACCCGGCAAGTGTAGTTCAACAGCTCTGTAAAAACATTGGCAGCGAGGGAAACAAGAAAACAAACCTCATTCTGCTTTTCCTGCAGCCCCTGCACCTGGAGAACAAGGCTTTAACAGAGGCAGCAGAATGTGATAAAAGCCCAGGGCCTGCAGCAGCGGGGTGGAAGGAGGCCTTAAGTGCCTGTCAAAAGATATTAAATAAGATTTTTTGGAACTAAACCACAATTCAGCCTTTCTAATATCACATTAAACTAAAATTTGGGAAAAAGGTGAGGGGTTTTTTATTGGCCTTCAGGAGGAACAATCCTCTGGGTGGCTGGTGGCCCGAGCACAGGCAGCTCCAGCTCAGCTGATTTCTGAGCACACCACTCTCCCAACCACTTCTCTCCTGCTTCAAGCAATGCCTCAGCACAATTTGAATTTCCAATTCACTAAAATAACTCCAAGGTCTCTGTTTTCCTAGGGTGAGGAGGGCAAAGGACAGCCCAGGAGGATTTCTGCTCCTGGCACAGCCAGCGCCATTTCCACGTGCCGGGGCTGCAGGTGGGAGGCTGCCCTGCCTGTGAACATCCCCAGTGCCACTCTCTGGGGAGGAGAAAAACCCCGTTTCTCCTGAGCCTGGCTGAGCTCTGGCACAGCTCCCCAGCCTGGGTTCACCATTTCTGGAGCTTGGGGAAGGCGGCGGATGGAGCCTGACCCTGCACTGCCTCCTCTTCCCTCAAAGTTCAGGGCAGCTTTTGGAACTCTTATCAATTGAAACAAGAGATCTTCCTCGGATCATAAACTCTGAGGGGAATCAGTAAATCCTGCTCTTTTATTGTGCTGACCTTTAGACCACCATCTGTCTTTTGGCTCTTCAGTTTATAGATGAGAAAATACCAGGAGGTGCTGGCGCAGCCGAGCTGCTCCCTCCACCACCACACACAGCCCTTAAACCCTTCAGCACTGAGCTGGAAGTTACATCTTCATTGAGTGACTGCTAGAAGCAATGGAAAGAAGGGAAAAACACCCAGCTCATTTATAAGCACTTGTAGCTAATGACAGTGAGCAGGATTTTTTATTTGCTTACATCATCTACTGCTGAAGTCCTATTTTATCTGTTAAATCTATGTTTTGAAAAGTCCTTGGCATTTTAATTGGCTCCATATTTCAATTCTCTGTCAAAAACGAGACTTGCTGAAAAAACATCACCTGATTTCTCCATGGATTCCTCTTTCTCAGAGCCCCCTAAATGCTGCTCCCCCTGGGCAGAAGTCTGCAGTGCACTGGCTGCAGCTCTCACCTGAACTCTCCCTCTGGAACAGTCTGGAAAATCCAAAATCATCCCCACAGCATCGAGCAGGAGCCCTCTGCCTACACCTGGCTCACAATGAGGGATTCCAGACCCAGCTGGGCATTTCTTCTCCTCCACCGAAGAGCAACAAAGAAAGAGCCAGAAAAAAGAAAAATCTACAAGTGGCTGGAGCTCTGCAGAGCTGAAAGGGAAGATTTCTCGTGGGAGCTGCAGCTAAAATGTTACCTTTGGTGTCCAGTTGCTTCTTTCCTGCTGTCCATCTCTGCACAGCTCCAGTCTGGATATTGGGATGGTTCTCCCTTGGAATGGGGCTCTGGAGAGCAGGGATGAAGCTCCACAGGAGGTTCAGGCTGCAAAAACCCTCAGAGACAGCGAGTCCAACCCTGCCCTAACCCTGCCAAGTGTCCCCTGTCCCCAAGTGCCACCTCCACATGGCTTTTAAAGCCCTGCAGGGCTGGGGACTCCACTCCTGCCCTGCTGCAGAAGGGACCCACAAGGATTGAGCCAAGCCCTGGCTCTGCCCCCAAACCCCAGCCCGTGTCTGGAGGTGCTGCACTCCATGGAAGCACCACACACAGTGAGGACCTGCCTCACACCAGGGAAACGCTTGCAGTGACAATTATTTCCATTTAATTCAGTGGCAGTAATGACAACCCCGTTTTGTCCCTCAGCACTGCCCAGAGCAGCCTCCAGATGCTGTTAGCTGAGGCTGGGATGAAGCCAACAACCCACCCCCAAAAAGGCAGCACCCTGAAGGCAGCCTTGCTGCTTCCAGCTCCCAAGGATTTAGACAGATTCCAAAGTTCTGCTGCATTTCAGCCATTTTGCATTTTGCAACCCCCAGCGTGCATTTTTATTTTCTCCCAGTAACCCGGGCAGGTTGGAACTATTAGGATCTGCCAAAGCTTACCCATTTTCAGATGTCTCAGGAGAAAATGAGGAAGGCCAGAGGTGGCTTTTTATACCAGCAAATAACAGTTTGCTTGCTTCAGTAAGTTAGAGGTTAATGGCTCTGCATGAGAAAACAAGGATCACGGCCAGTTCTGAGCAAAATTCCTTTTCGAGTTGCTTGAAAACTGAAAAGAAGGTCAGCACGCCCAGCCAGGTTCCTCTGTGCTTTTGTTTTATTCAGCTTTGCAAATCAGAGCTCTCTTCATTGCCTGGGTCTCTGGTGGGAGAGCAGGGAAAATGAACCTTCCAGGCTGAACTGTTGTGTTATTATGTTCCCCATCTCATTATCTAAATTGCTGTGCCACGAGCAGATCCAGCCCGAAGCCTCTCTTGATCTACAGCTCGGGGACCAGGACTGCTGGGTTTTCCAAGCCCTGGGGTGTGCACACAGGGCTGGAAGCATTTGGAAACCTGTTTACAAGCTGTCCAGTGTAATTGAGAAGGATTTTTCTTGTGCCTTCGAGGGCACACACATCCAAAGGTGAAACTTGCTGCAGCAGCTGTTTGAAAAGGATCAGGGAGGGCGAAGTTATTTGTGGCCTGGGGATCAGGAAGGGGGAATCCCCAGGGAACTGTAAAGAACTAAGAAATATTGTAGAGGATGCACCAAGAACAGGGTGAGTCAGGAGAGGAGAACCTGGGCAGAAAGTTAATGAAATTGGAACAAATTGCATATTGAAAGAATTTCTCAATCTCCACAACTTGCATTGCCGTGCTGTGCCTTCTCTCACCTGTGGATCCCAGCTGGGAGTGGGTCAGGGCCCTGCCACCCCCTGCTCACTTTGTGGCAGACCTGCCCCACCAGTGCCACTGGAGGCTGGAAACTGCCTCTGGCTTCTCCATGGATTTCCTGGGCAGGAGTTTCAGGCACAGCCTTTACAGCCTTCACAGATGATTTCCTCCCCAGAGCCCTGCAGCCACGGGGGCAGAGAGGTCAGGGACAAAGCTGGGGGCAATTAACAGGAGATCATTCCATAAGTGCATCAGTAATAAAGGGAAAGTGAAAAAGGAGCGGGGGGGAAAGCCATTAACCAAGGAAGTTGAGTGTTTAATAAGCTTTCCTTGCCTCAATCTTCATGAAAAGGCTAACTGAGAGCAGATGGTCAGCACAATAATGCTGGAACAAAGAGGGAAGTTTATAATCTCCCACAAAGGCAACGGGGAGAGTGTCTGGCTAATTTAGATGTTTGCAAATTGGTTATGCTGATGAACTTTATCTTTGCATGCTTAAAGGACCATGTGAATCAAGATCAGAGTTTCAACTGTTCTTGGGGAAGGCTGGAGAGGGAGAGATGGGGAAAGAGGAACCACATCTTTAGAATCATAAATGGTTGGACTTGGAAGAGACCTTAAAGCTCATCTTGTTCCCCTGCCATGGACAGGGACACCTCCCCCTGTCCCAGGATGTTCCAAGCCCTGTCCAGCCTGGCCTTGGACACTGCCAGGGATCCAGGGGCAGCCCCAGCTGCTCTGGGCACCTGTGCCAGGGCTGCCCACCCTGCTAGAGAAGAATTCCTTCCTAATCTCTTATTCAAACCTCCTTCTGTGACTTTGAAGCCCTTCCCCCTTGTCCTGGCCCTCCATCCCTTGTTAGCAGCCTCTGTCCAGAAGGATGAAAGGATATTGCTTTACAGCAGCTCACAAGACATCCATTCCCAGAAAAATAAATGCTCAATACAAGCAGAAAGACACCCAAGGTGTGGCCAGCAGCAAACAGCTGCATCTCCTCCACTCAAGGTTCAGAGCTTGGCTTTCACCTTCTCTGCCAGCCTGGCCTGTGTGGGGCAGAGCTGTGAGTGACCAGCAGAGCTGTGAGTGACCAGCACTGCCCTGGACACAGGGACCCTCCACTGCCCAGCCAGGAGCTGCCACTGACCCCCAACACCCTTCAAACCATCTACCAACAACATCTTGGAATGTGACATGAAAGATTCAGGAAGGGCAATTAAGCTGTTCATGGATATTTAATAACAGGGAAGATAAGAAAAATAACCAAATAAACGACTTGTTCTGAATTATCCCTCCGTTTTACCTGCAGTTCATTACTGACTCAGATTAATGAACATTGAAAAGATATTACTCTCGTCTGAATACTCAGACTTTGCTACCTGATTGCAATTTTTGAAATGAAAAATGCAGTATATCAATTCTGGATGAATTTTTTAATAGAGTCAAACGCCAAATGCCCTCCAGCAGCAGAGCTGTCGTTTAAAGAGAGCACGTTGCTCTCTCAGGCTGTGAAGTTCCCAGATTGACCAAGTTCCTGCTGCACCACCAAACATTGGTTAAGCAGGAATTGCCCAGGGAATTGGAGCAGGGAATCCTGCACAGTTCAGCATCCCTCAGCTGGGGCTGTTATAAATAGTGGGAGCTGTGAAAAGACCTCGCCCTCCCCTCAGGGTTTTGCGGGCTCATTTTATTCATTTTCACCTTCAGCAAAGGAGCGTTTGCCAGGGAAAATGCTTTTGTACTTAGCAAAAAATAAAACCCGTGAATCACCAGGGAAGCTGTGAGGGAAAGGGCACCAACTGGCTTCTCCAGACTTTTATTTCATCCTTGTAGGACCTGGGCTCCTCCATGTGATCACTCAGCTCGAGGTTTTAACAGACAGGGCTTGGTGAAGGTGAGAATCTGGTGGTTCTCCAGGAGAAGCAGAGGGGAGGTGCCAGCTGATTGACTTCCCCAGCTCCTGCTAAATTATTTACTCCGATTGCTTCAGCTCAGAAACTGTTGAAGACCACCCTGGGTCGGGGGTGGCTCTGAGTGCTGGAAAAGTCTCTCCCCCAACCCTCCTTCCAAAGAAAGGCTCAGCAGTCTCTGCTGTCCGGTCTCAAGGCACTTTATTGCAAGTTATCTAAAAGATTTTCTCCTGGAGCTGCTGTGGTTTGCTCACAGCTCAGGCAGAGGCACACACACACCCTGACATCCTCTCTGACTCCCGACTGCTTCTTCTCTCCCCCTCTGCCCAGGGCTGCTGCTGTCTTTTATATGGTACATTACGTGTTACATGTTACAGTTTTTCCCCAATGCCTATTACCTATATTAAATGGTGCCTTTCTACTCTAAACCAATCTGTGAGTGCCAACATCACCCAGAACATGGAGGTGAGGAAGGAGAAAGAGGGAGGACAGGGCAGGCCCAAATCCCTCCATCTTAAACCTCTGGCCCCCATGTACAAAACCAAAACCCCCCTGTACAGCACTCAAAAATTCTTCCCTTTACTTTGTAACTACTTCTACTATAATATCTAAACTTTTGTGACTTCTTGTTCTTCCTGCAAGGTTGGTAAATCATTCCATGGCTCAAACCCAAAATCACAGCTGTTTCCAGCTGCCTGCCAGGGTCTCAAATGCTTCTGACCTGGGCCTGGAACCCCCAAAAATGTCTGAGGGATATTTTGAACTCCCACAGGAAATGGACCAGCACAGAAGTCCTGAGATGAGTGATGGGGAGCTGGGAGCCCTGGGAGCCTCAGGGCAGCCCGGGTGAGGGGCTCAGCGCTCCCAGGGGTGACAGCCCTGCACACAGGCTCAGCAGGGACAGCAGCAGGAATTCCTCCAGGGAAAGGTGGCAGGGATGGGAAGGGTGACCAGGGAGGTCTGGAGTGCCCATCCCTAGAGAGATGGAGGCTCCTGCTCACCCCTTCTCCTCCTCCCAGGCTGGCCGTGGTGTCACAGCTGGCAGTCACATCCCTCCAGGCGCAGCCATCCCAGCATTTCACTGCTTTCCTTCCCCAGAAAGCAGCTTGCCCTCTTGGCAACTGGGCTCCAAGTCCCCTTTTCAGGCAGAAACACACCAAGTCCACTTCACTTGGGGCAGAATTACTCGTTTTAGCAAGAAATGGTCTCCCATCACCCAGAAATCCCCTGGTGCCTCTCACTCACCCACTTCTCCCTCTTGTGCTGAGGTGTTGCTGCCCAGCTCTTCATCCCCTCCCCTCCTCCAGCACTCTTTGTATGGAACTGAGTCCACGGCACGTTTTTCCAGCAGCCCCACAATTAACACCCCCTCCCCTCTCCCCAGCTGTGTTTATGATGTGCCTGATGCCCTGATTTCTCCCCCTGCTGCTTCCCTGGCCAGGTGCACCTGGCCAGGAATAGGGAAATAGGAAATTCCTGATGCCCAGGTTCTCTCCTGCTTTGCCTTAGAACAGCCCTTTCCTCTAAGCAATTCCTTTTTGCTGAGAGTTTTGGAGTTTCATGCTCTCAGAGCTTTCTCTCCCTCTGTCAAGTGATTTTCTCTGTGAAATCTCCTGGTTTTGCAGAGAGCAGAAGGGCTGCAGAGCGCTCAGCATTTCAGTGGTACCACGGGAGCCTGGCTGGGAGCTGGGCTCCTGATCTGGGGGAGCAGGAGGAAGGGGAAGGAGGAAGGATGAGATCCACAGCAGATCTCACACTTCAGCACCCACAAAAGGAAACAGGGACATTTCCCTTCACCAGCCAGATGAGCCCACGCCGGGCCTGAGCAGGCACAAATTGCCAAAATGGGAAAATTGGATCAAGATCCTTAATGGCCGGGATGAGGTGGAGATTGCTCTGCCCATTTCTGCCCAGCCTTGCTCCACACACCCGGCGGATCCAAGGAATTATCCCTGATAAATGATTTGTTTTCCTGCTGCTGCTGCTCAGGTGTCGCTGGAGCAGGAGAGTGGAGAATTACAGCCCATGCTGCTGCTGCTATTATTATTATTTGGCAGTAATTCCTCTAACTTTCTTCCCTGGAGGAAGACACGAGGAGCTGCTCTCCTGCTCCCAAGGTCATCCCAGCAGAAAATATTAGCTATTTACTTCTATTAGTTTCAATTATCGACCTGCAGAAAACCAAATAATAGCAGATTTACACCATTTCGGGGCCTGCCTTAAATGTGGGGCTGGAACACTCCCCCCAAGGCAGAGCAGCTCCAGGGAAGCCTGCACAAATCCTGCTGGCTCCAGGAGGAGGATGGGGGTCCCTGCTGCCCCAGCCTCCAGCCCCTCTGTGTGCACACCTGGTGTTTGCACAGAGGAACTTAGAGAAGCTCCAAAACTCCAGAGATTAGCCAGGGCTGCCCTCCAAATAGTTCCCAGCTGCTTTGACACCTCCCCTGCACTGCCAGAGCATCCCCACCGCTCCCACACTGCTCCTGCTGCCAGCATCGCTCCTTCTGCAACACCAAAATCCAGTTTCAGCTGCCCCCGCAGCACATCCTGCACCAGGACAGGTAAAATTTGCACTACACCACCGATGTCAGTGGGAGTTGGAGGGGAATTTAAGGAAAAAGCCATTTAGAATTCAGTTCTAGGCAAAAAGAGTGACTAAATAACAAGATTGATTTGCCAGCCCAAGAGGAAATGGAAAAGAGCCCAGACACTCAGCCAACTGAAAATACAGTGACAAAGGGAGAGGGAAAATTCAGAGGGAATGACCCTGAGCTGGACCTGATGAGCTTCAATTATTTTTTTTTAATTTTGATTTCCAGCCTGCTTTATTCTTGCCTTAATTGCTCAACGGGATAGCACAATTCTGAAAGTGTTCCTAAAGTGATTTTTCCCAAACTGTTACTCAAATTATCCACAGTCTAAGGCAAGCCATCGATATGAGTTATAGCTCTTGGTATTAAACTACCAAAACAAATTATTAGCATATAAAAACTGATCTGATCTATTCAGAGGCGTTGCTGTGAAATATGGCCCTTAGCACAGTGCACCTATCTGGGATCATAAAACTTGTCAGAGGTACCCAAAGTTTATTGCCTTGGAAGATTCATGCAGCAACCCTGGAACACTTGATTTAGGTCTGAGCAGCCGTTTGTAATTCTTGCAGGCATGCAAGCAGTTCAGATTTATTTAAATAGAGAAAAAATAATTTAAGAAGACAAAGCAGCCTTTTCTCCTAATCAGATGAGATAGAAATTATTTCAAGGCACTCTAAGGAACAAATTTGTCATTTTTCTCGCTCTAATTGTATACCACCATAAATCCTTCCATGTGAATTCATTTCTTAAACGTAACAGTTATTTATTAACACAACAAACGTGCTCTCCCTGTGCTAATGTGCACGCCAGTGTGATGCACACCGCTGAAGTCATGACAATGATGTGCTCACTGTCTGGGCAGCTGCTGAGGTGTCCCTGTGCCCCCTCTGCCCCCAGCTCTCACAAGAGTTGTTGCTTTCCCCACCCACTCCCCCAGAGCAGGGGCTGCCTGGGAGACTCTGAAAAAATCCCATTTCTTTCACGGATGGAGCTCTGATTGAGATTTAGCTGCGTAAAGGAGGAATAGGGAAATTTCTTCATACAATAAAGACGTGAAAGAGAGAGAAACAGCAGCAAACAGAGCAGGCCATAATAACAAAATCTCTGCCAACACAATTTCTGAGCAGCTTGGGATGTAACCGCTGCTTCCCCGACAGCCTCTGCTGGAATCACCTTCCACTGCAGAGCTTTTACCCGAATCTCAGGGAAACCAAAATGGGAACAGCTGGTTTTGGGATGCCTCTCACCCAACTACACTGCTGCAGCCGCTGCTGGCTTCACCCACTCTCCCAGGGAAGAAAAGCCCTGTGCTCCGTGCAGGACCTGTCCTGAGCTCCTGCTCTCTCCTGCAGTGATTAAAGAGATTAACTTCAATCCTCGGGAGTTGTAGTGAAAAGCACCGAAGGCTCAACACTTAATTACAAAGAGAAACATTAAACCCTGGCGATTAACCTTTGTTTAAGCTCGCAGCAGCAAGGCAGGCTCTGTTCCCAGAGGAGAGGAGACCTTGGACAGTTCCCTGCTCTTCCTCCCTGTCTTCCTCCCTGCTCTTCCTCCCTGTCTCCCTCCCTGCTCTTCCTCCCTGTCCTTCCTCCCTGCTCTTCCTCCCTGCCCTTCCTCCCTGCTCACGGTGCAAAATCACCTTGCAGTGTTATCTTAGAGCTGTAAAATGGGATATGCCAGCACAAAAGATGTACATTTAAATTATAATATCTAATATATTAAGGTCCTTCCAACCCAAACCATCCTGAGGTTCTTTAGGGCCACAGGAGTGGGGCTCCCTGGAGCCACTGCTGGCTGCAGGATCCCCATGGCTGTACGAGACCCTCCACCAACCAACAGCCAGGAAATGAAAGAACAATAAACACAAACTTCTCTCTGAAGGAGGCAAAAAGACCTAAATAAATCACAGCTTAAACCTACTCCTACTTCTGTTCACGCAGCACCAGCCCAGATTTCCCACTGAGAATAAGGTCAACTTGAAAGCAAAGATTTAAGAAATCCAAAATAGCAGGAGTTTTATCAGCTGGCAGCACTGTGGAGGCTTCACCAAGTGCAGTCAGGCACTCTGCAGCCCCCAGCCCCCCTCCTGGGCACCCCACACTGCCCATCCTGGCAGGGAGGGACAGCCCTGGGGTTCTGGATGGCAGGAATCCACAGAGCTGCCTCCGGGGGCTGCATGGGATGGAGATGGATGGCTCTGTCCCCAGCCTGCTCCTGGGGGACTGCAGGAACCTGGCACGTTGGTGAATGTTAAGGATTTTTCTAAATGGCTGTCAAGTCGCTTCCAGAGTGCAAGTAATGAAGTCACTTCTCTCTATTTGTTTTGTGTTCAGCCTAAACAGTGATGAACTCGGGCCTGAAATATGTAAAAACCCCAAATCTCTGCGTGTGAGGCACTGTTTGAACAAAACTAAACTAAACTGGGGAGAAAGGGGGTGTTTAACCTGGGGAGGAGAGGCTCAGGGGATCTCTCACTCTCCCAGATCCCCGGCAGGAGGGTGCAGCCAGGGCTACCTAAAACAGAGGCCAGACAGAATTACGGGATTAAATAAAATAAAATTAAGGGAATAAAGAGCAGCTATATTTTTTGAAGGATATTCAGGTACATTTAGGGCAGAAAAAGCCCCTCAGGGGCTACACCCAAAAATGGATGATGGGTCATGGGTTTTCACACTTTGATAACTTTGGTCCATTTGCATCCTGGGGGTGAATCTCCCAATTCCAGCTTCAGCTAATGAAGTCATTGACCCCAGGCTGGCTCCCCCAACTGGCTTTTGTTCCCCTCTCTGGGGCCTGAGGCCGTGAGGGGCCCTTGGCTGCCAGAAGAGAACAGAACTGATGAGGAGCTGCTGCTCTCCCCGGGGTCAGTCAGCCCAGGGGCTCCAGCAGCATCTGCCCACAGCTGCTCCAGGCTCTGGGCCAGAAGAGAACAGAACAGTGAGGAGCTGCTGCTCTCCCTGGGGTCAGTCAGCCCAGGGGCTCCAGCAGCATCTGCCCACAGCTGCTCCAGGCTCTGGGTGACACCAGGGCCCTGCTGGCTCCGGGTGCCAGCCCAGCCGTGCCCCTCTGGGTCTGGGGGCTGCAGGAATTCAGCCTGAGGAGGAGGAGGAGGAGGAGGAGGACCACAGACACAGCCAGGCCCCAACAGCAGCTCCACACCCTCTCCCAACTGGGGAAACAGAGCCCAGCTCCTTTCCTTGTTAAAGAAAAGGAACAAAACCCATCTCTCGTATTCCACAATACAGAGAGAGACATACACAAAACAAACAGCTCCAGGAGGTTTGTGGCTCTTTTTCTGATCTGTTCAAGAAGTATTAATTGACCCAGAATTTTGAAAATAATGTCAAAATGACTGGCACAGTATTTACCATCCATCAGAACTAATTCCCTCCGTGGCAGCTATTACAGGGCTCTCAGAATTATCGGCCTCACCTGCAGCAGATGCAATCACAGGCGAAGGCTGAGCACACGGATGAGCAGCTCGTAATTTTCTACTCATCTGACCCTCCAACTTGGTAATTTTCTCTTTTATAACATTCTATGAAGAGGAGGGAAGATGATGAGTAGGGTAAGGAAGAATAGGTAACAGGAGATAATAATAAAAAGAGTCAGAAAAGAGGTGATCCATAATTTACCATGAACAGCAGCACAAGGACTTCAGCCTCTGCAGGGACAAAGCAGGAACAGAATCTACATTCTCAACATGGACATTTTCTTGCACTCTGGGTCCTTTCTCTTCACTTATTTCAGAATATATTTTGTAAGGATCTATTTCAGCAAAAGAAAAATGCCTTCTTTCCTGCAAGCGCTGGTGTTCCTCAGGCAGAGCGATGCTCTCGGGCCCTTTGGTGGAGCAGCTCAGCAGCTCTGGGAGGGCACAGGGGGAGCAGTGACAGGAATGGAAGTGCTCCACAAGACCCAGCTCATCCTCATTTCCAGTTCTGCATCCTCCACTTTGACATGTCCATGAAATCACAGCAGCCAAAGGTGTTACTGCCAGCTCCTCTGGCATCACCTTTGAAGCCTGGCAGGTGATGGTGGGAATTTACTTGAAAATGGTTTGTGTGTTTATTTTTTAAATATTTAAATATATATAATTTTGCTGAGAAAACAAGCGCAGTGGAAAATATTTCACCTTTCTAAACACAACATTGAACTGAAATTCAATATATTCTTTCTGTCTTACTCCCTCAACCTTCTTTCCTTACTTTTGCTATGAGCATATGGGTGAAGCTAATTGCTGTTAACTAAAACTACTCTGATTACCAATGGAGTTCACAGCTGAAAACCACCTCAAAGCTGCATCAAGCCTCTCCTAATCTTCAGGCAACCACATCCACTCCTCATATCCCTTCCCATGGCTCCCACACCCAGGGCATCCTCATTCCATGGCAGGAAGGATCCCAGGATCCCAGTTCCTAAAGGAGCTTCTGTCCTGGTTTTGTCTGCCCTGACAGAAAACTGCTGGGGGTTGAGCACTTGAGGGTCTTACCAAAAAAAAAGCCCGAAATTTGGAAATGCAAGCTCTTTAAACAAATCTTTTTCTTTTAAAAGCTACAGCCACAGAAAGATTTTCAGACTCGAAGAGCAGGCTGGTAAATAATAAACTTGTAATAAACTTCTTGGAAGGAGTTTCCAGCAGCTCTTCCCACTGTGAGCCCCACAGGGAGCTCCTGGCTGGGACTGGGGCACCAGCAGCACCTCTGAACCTGGAGGCCTCCAAAAAGCCCAGGGAAAAGGCTCTGTGAGCTGGAGGCAATGAAATGTGAGGCTGAGGAAACCTCCAGCAGCATTCCCCACACAAAAGCTCCCTGGGAAGTGTAAATAAATCTGAATATTGTGATTCCCAGGGCTGCTCTCATTTCCAGTCTCCAAGGACACCTAGCAGGGCCCTTCCTTTCACTCTGAATAGCTGATCAGCAAATTAAAGTACTTTCATTAGCCCCTTTTGTTTGAGTGGGAGCTATTGTGCCCAGCTCCCAAGGACTGCAGCTGAGGAACAAATCCAGAGAACATCTCCAGTGCTTGTGCACCAGGGCCCTCTCCAGCTGAGCTGGGCACTTCCATTCCTGCCTGGCACAGCGAGGAATAAACCCCAGAGCATTCTGTCAGAAAATTCATGTGGGCGGGCTGGGGAAGGGGAGAGAAGAGGAGGAGGGAGCAGGATGCTCCTCAGGAGATGGAGAGATCACCTGAGCAGGTGAGACCCCACCTGCAGAGCTGCCCCAGCTCAGGGAGGAGCTGCAGCAGCTGCAGAGCCCAGAGAGGCTCCAGGAGCAGCCGAGGATGGAGCAGCTCTGCTGGCAGGAAATGCTGGCACAGCTGGCATTGCTCACCTGGGCAGGAGAAGCTCTGGGTGAGCTCAGCGAGACCTGAAGGGGGTCACAAGAAAGATAAGAGAGGCTGTTGGCAAGAGATGGAATGACAGGACAAGGGGGAATGGCTTCAACAATGGGAAGAGGGCAGATTTAGGCCAGATATTGGGGATGAATTCCTCCCTGGCAGGGTGGCAGTGATAGTAAAATGGTTTTAAAGTCATGGGGATTTAGGGTTAGAAGGAAAATTAAGCTTAGTAGGCCCTGGGAAAATACCCTGGGAAAGTGTAGGCCTTGTACCTTGCTAGAACTGCACTGTGTAACTAGTACATGATAAATTATATGATTGTTAGATGTGATGGTTGTTTAGTAATTAAATATAATTACTGTTTAATTGTAAGAATAATCATGAGAAACTGTGGTCAGGGGCCTGAGAAAGATCACAAGAAACTCATGTCAATGTATACAATAGAACAATATAAGTTTAAGAATTAATATATAAGTTATATAATGATAGAATATAAAATATGTTCAGCTCGAAAGCCGTGTTGGAGTCAGATTTGGGGCTGTAGCCCTGATTCCAGAGCTCTCAATAAAAGCACCCAAATATAATCATATCCTGTGACTCTGGGTCCCTGGCAGTGCCCAAGGCCAGGCTGGACACTGGGAGCAGCCTGGGACAGGGGGAGGTGGAATGGGATGAGCTTTAAGGTCCTTCCAACTCAAACCATTCTATGATTTTCTGACCTCCTACCCTAACTCGCCAAAGGGAATTTCTGTGGCACAAAAGCAAGTGAGAGCCAAGCCATCCACCTGCAGGATTTTTTGTAGATGTTTACAACAGACTTGCAGGGAGGTGAACTTCCAACCTGTGAGTTCCCACTGCCTTAAGTTCTTGTTTCAGTTGTTACCTGTGCAGCTTCCAGCCTCATTAAATTATAAAATACAGTTTTTCAATGAACTCAGTTAATAAATGCAGAGATGCTCCTCTGTTCCCTTGGAAAAAAAAAAAAAATCTCCCACGTGACTACAAGCTGGGGATGGAAAAACAAAATCCCAACAAAGCATAAACCCAAACAGTTCCCAGAGAAAGGCAGCGTGCTCCTTTTTTAACACATGAAAAATTATCACAATCAAATCCCATTGTAAAATGCACTTCCGAGTTTGCTTCCCTGGCTTTATTACCTGCACTACTGGGATTTTTTCTTTTTCCTGAAGTAGGAGCGAGTATCTAAATGAGAGGCAAATCGATGATATACAGCTGGAAAAGGGCTATGAAAAAATAAGGGGCCAAAATTTATCTGCATTGTTACACACCATGAAGCTCGAGTGTTATAAACAGACATTGTAACTGAATAAATCAGAACGGCAGCAGTGAGCACAATCCTGATTCTCTGTGGTCCAGCCTAGAAATCAGGAGTCAGGATCCCTTTTTTTGGTATTGTAAGGAATAGAGCAGAGGTGGAGAACAAATAACCTGGGGTGGACAGGAGGGAAAAGCAGAGAGGGGGAGATGGGACAGGGAAAGGAGCTGGAGCTGTCATTGCCCGAGGCAGAGCTGCAGCCATCAGGGCACGGAGATTCCCAAAGGGTGCCAGGGTAACAGGGCAGATCACAAAAACAACGGGAATAACGGAGCTGAGCCTGTCCTGGGCTGGCAGAGCAGGACATGGCATGGAGAGAACATTCCCCAGCTTTTGCAGGGCTCTGGATGGACAGGGATGGATGGATGGATGGATGGATGGATGGATGGATGGATGGATGGATGGATGGATGGATGGATGGATGATGGATGGATGGATGGATGGATGGATGGATGGATGGATGGATGGATGATGGATGGATGGATGATGGATGGATGGATGGATGGATGGATGGATGGATGGATGGATGGATGGATGGATGGCTGCTCCACAGATGGACGGGCTGGGCTTCAAGGGAAGGAAACCCTCCTGCCCTGGCTGAGGGCCAGGGGGGCTGGGAAAGCTCCTGGGCAGCAGAGCCGGGGGCCAGCAGCACCAGCAGTGAGAGGGCAGAAGGGAAAATGCAGGATCTGGGATCTGGGATCTGGGATCTGGGATCAGGATCTGGATCTGGGATCAGGATCTGGGATCAGGATCTGGATCTGGGATCAGGATCTGGATCTGGGATCAGGATCTGGGTGGGCTGTGGGGACTGATCAGGGCAGGGCAGCTGCGGGGGAGGCAGGGAGAGCATCGGGGCTCCCATGGAGCAGCCCTGGGCTGGCACGTGGAGGAGCAGGGAAACCTCCTTAATATCCAATATCCTTTAATATCCACTGAAACTTCCTTTAACATCCACCAAAACCTCCTTTAATATCCAATGAAACCTCCTTTAACAGCCACTGAAACCTCCTTAAATATCCAATGAAACCCCCTTTAATATTCACTAAACCTCCTTTAATATCCACTGAAACCCCCTTCAATATCCACTGACATCTTAAATATCCACTGAAACCTCCTTTAGCATGCACTGAGTCCCCTCTGACATCCCTCCCAGCCAAAGCTCTGTGATTCCAGGATTCTCTGCGCTGCTCTCCTCTGCCCACCACACATTTGACCTCAGGGAAGAAGTGACTGGGAAAATCAGGCCTAGGAAGAGAGAGCATTTCTTTTCTGGCACGAATATAATAACATTAATACAGTAAAATCTGCCTCAGAAGCTGAGGGTTTATGTATTTCACATCTTGTGTATTAACTATTTAAATTCATGGAAACGTTTACTTAGATACTTATATTTCATGGGCTATAAAACAATAATAACCAACTCCAAATTAGTCATTTCCTTTCAGATAATAAAGTCACAATGAGAAAAAATTTGTAGCTTCCAGTTCTTCCAACCAGTGTTTGAAACAACACAAAAATCTCTTCAGCAGTCATTACAGCCTAATTGCTTTGGAAAGCTGCAAGAGAATTACCACAGCTTTTTGCTGCTGTTTGTTTTGCTAAAGGAAAATTAATTTTATTCAAAAATATGAACTATTTCCATCTTCTTATTCCTACGAAGCAGAGAGGTGAATTGGGAATTTCTGTTCAATAT
Source organism: Taeniopygia guttata (assembly GCF_048771995.1). NCBI lineage: Eukaryota > Metazoa > Chordata > Aves > Passeriformes > Estrildidae > Taeniopygia > Taeniopygia guttata. Next base: position 966,444 of record NC_133037.1, read on the forward strand.
TACAGAATCATTAAGGCTGGAAAAGACCTCAAAATCCCCAAGTCCATCTTTGATTATCAAATTCTATCAGAAGACTTTTCTAAAATGAAATCACGCAGCTCATTTCTCCTGGCCCTGTCAGAGAGCAGCTCAGAGCTGCCAGCTGTGCTGCCCTGGGTTTGTTGCCCGTGTGCATTTTAGGGACACAAAACCCAAGTGTCGCTGTCGAGGCAGGACAGGAATGAAAGGACTGACTCTAAAGGCTGCTGAGAGTAAAACTCTGATTTATCCAAAATACCCTGCTCTTTTATATAGAGCTTTGCAAAGGCCAAATCCATTGGTCCTGAAGTGAAAACGACCCAAATCATTGGTGTACAGTGCTTGACGCACAGTGATAGATCTTAACTATAAACAATGTGGAAAATAAGTGAGATAAAGAATTATTTACATTCTCACCAGCTCTTTCTCAGGCATCTGCCTGCTAGAAACTCTCAGTTTCTTTCTTTGAATCCGAGTCCCACACCCACGTGCAGCTCTGCAGCCCCACTTTGGTGGGCAGCTCACGGGTGATGCGTTTCCGTCTGCAAACACAAAAGGAAACATCGTGAGAAACGGTGTTTTTATCAATATCTATTGGCATCATTGTTTGGTATTTAAAAACATAATGATGTTTTAGCTCATTAAGAGACTGTTTTATTTCTGTTATTTGGGGGACACTCAAATTCCTGATGCTGAAGCACTTGGGATGCCGGGTGGGATTTTCTGGCGGTTTTAAGAAGCTTTTTAAAGAAAAGCAAACGTGAAGTACCCGGGCTGGGAGACAGAAGCCTGATGTTCAGGCCTGAGCTCGGCTGTGCTGTTCTCCCCCCTGGCAGGAATTCCCTGGGAATTTCCAGCACAGCAGGGCAGGCAGCACCCCCAATTCCAAAAGTGACAGTGGATCAGAGGATGGAATTCCACCTCTCCAACCACACTGGTCAAACCAACAGCCCATCAATTCTCTCCTCTTACAAAGAAGAATGCAAAACAATCATTGTGTACAAGAACATGTGTGAGAACTCCAGTAGAAATATGTAAACATCAGAAAGCATAGAAAACTTTTAAAAGAACTTTAAAACTTTCAAAAGAACTATAAAAGAAAACTTAACAGTTTTAAAAATCAGGGCAACACCCAGCTGGCAAATAAAATACCCAAAGAACATTCCCACGCCCAGAATGCCTCGGTGGTACAGAGATCTCAAATCAAACCAAAGAAAATGTCCCTGTTTGGGTTTTTCATTTGGTGTTTGGGCATCATTAGAAGCCTTAACCATCACACAGCACCCTAAGCACTCTAAAGAGGTGGTGTTCCTGTGCTGCTGCTTCTTCCACAAAGAAAAACACCCCCTAAGTGGAAGGATTTCACAGAAATCTGTTCAGCGCTTAGCCAACATCCTGGTTTCTCCAGGAGCTCGCAGCAGCAGCCAGCACCTAAGTCAGTATGATTCATTGGATCAATAATTCTAAGGTCTTGTACCTAAAAGGTTGAAAAATGTGATCTAACCTGGCAGAAGAGAAATGATTGTAATGTTCAGCAAAACGGTTAATGAGGCTTGGAAAAAGCAGATTTTGAGGGGAGAGAAATATGTCCAGGTTTTACCTTGCCCAGAGCCCCAGCAGAACGTTCCCTCCTCAAGGTTAACTCTGCAGCCCCACACACACCTTCAGTTTTTCAACATTTCCACTCTTTTACTGGCTGGCCTTTCCCTTTTCCCCATTTCCATGCTCTGGAGCACCTGCTCTCTTTTCCAGCTCCCAGCCTCCCTCATCATTTCTCACTGAACGCTTCATTTCTGTAGCTCAGTTACATAAAGGCACAGAAATGCTTTTTCCTTCTCCCCTACCTGCAAGCTTTGTTTTTAAGTCCTTCTTTTTTCTTCCAGCCCTTACCATCAAACCCCAAATTTTAAAAATCCCTTCCCAGATCCCTTTTGCACTCTTGGACTCCCCTCAGATAAGAAAATGCCATCTTATGCTCCAGTATTTGTGCTGAAAGCAAAACAAATAACAGTGATACTGGGAGCCAGCACTGGTGGTGTTATTTTAGCATTTCATTATTCTAAGGAAAACAGACACTGGCAACTCCAATTTCCTGGTCCATAAAAGCACTTCCCACGAGCCAGCCCCATTTGGGATGTGTGGGGGGGATCTGTCCCTGTCCCTTACCTGGGGCTGATCCTCACACCAACAGCGTCCCTGCAGCCATGGCAGGGGGGATGAGGTGATCCTAAAGGTCCCTTCCCACCCAAACCCTTCTGGGATTCTGTGAGAGCCAAAGCCCCACTTTGCTGCTCTTCAGAGCAGCCCCAGCCAATCTCTGCATTTCTAATCCCCATTTCCTGGGGACAAATTCTGAAATATCTGGAGTCCTGGATCCTGGGAGGGCTCGGAGGGAGACCCTGCATGCCCAGAACAGGGATCAAATTCCTTCCAGAGGGGTCTGTGGTGTTCATTCTATCCCAGAGGGGTCTGTAGGGATCATTCTATCCCAGAGGGGTCTGTGGTGTTCATTCTATCCCAGAGGGGTCTGTGGGGATCATTGTATCCCAGAGGGGTCTGTGGGGATCATTCCAGCCAAGGAGGGTCTGTGGGGATCATTCCAGCCCAGAAGGGTGTTGATGCCCCACACAGGCAGGGTGTCTCCCAGGGAATGTGCCTGGGCAGCAGGGAAACATTCCCAGGAAAACATTCCCTGTTTGTCAGGCTGCCTTAGCTGGAGATCCCAGAGCCCCCACAGCCCCGGAGCTCACATCCCCCCTCTGCACAGCATCCTGCCCACGGTGGAGACAATTACATCTTTCTGATCTCATTTCTATAATTCACTTCCCTATCTAATCAACAATTATCCCTAATGAACTTTCCAGTGCTCATTCAAGCTCAGCAGCTTCTCCTTCCTCGAGTGAGACAGAAGGAGAGCCCGGTGGCTCCTGGCATATCATGTTTTATGGAGTGATTTCTGAACGATCACACTCGAATTTTAAAGCTGTTTAACAGCCCGAGCAAATGACAGGCAGAGGAACTGAAGTGAGGAGCGTGACCTATGAAAATGATGCAAATTCATTGGGAAAAATCCGTTATTAGGGAAAGGTCTCCTCATCACAGCTCCATAAATCACGCTGTAAAAACACAGCGCGACTGGAGAAGCAAATAGCTGTGTAATTCTGTATGCCTGCAGCCTCTGAATGGGAATAATGGTCTAGGCAAAAGGAAATGTTTGTGTCCTGCTTGAAGGTGCGTGAAAATGCAGAATAGGTCACGAATGACCCCGTTATTTGGGACCTCTCAGAGAAATAACCCAGTGACTGCTGCACATGGACACCTGACTTTACTGACTGCCCAAATTCTCGTCAAGGTAATCCAGCTGCTGTTCCCTTATCACAGATCCCCCTGCTCCCAGTCTCACAGCTCCCACATCCCACTGCTCCCAAATGCTCCTGGCTCCAAATTCCCCTGGCTCCAAATTCCCCTTGCTCCCAATCCCACAGCTCCCAAATCCCCCTGCTCCCAATTCCCCAGATCCCAAATCTTTTTGCTCCCAGGGACTTCAGATCAGCTGGGAGGAGCTCCTGGGCAGTCCCTGCTGAGCAGGGCAGGAGGACAGGACCAAACACTCCCAAGTTTTGGTGAATTTTCAGACAAGCACCAGTTGCAATTATTTCATCTACAACAGGGTTTTCTTTTTTGTTGTTGTTGCTGGTTTGTTTTTCTGGGGGAAAAATAAAAACGAAAGCAGAGCTGAGTAATTTCAGAAGAATCCTGACTTGTTTTGCTTTCCCAGGTACAACTCCCCTCCTGGAAACACAACAAATGGATTGTGATGGAGCTACTGCCAATTGTAACACATCCAAAAGGTACTGCAAATATTAAAACATGGTGTAAAACCAGGGTCAGGCGTGTAAACTACTCCTTCTATGTATTTAATTTCCAACACATGAACTCGCAGTCCTGGCCACATCAGGACAGCTCAGACCTGTGAATTATCTGATCAATAACAAACACGAATGGAAGTATTTTCAGTTCACTGGCAAAAGTCAAGAACAGAGAAATAATAACAGCAGCAGTGATTCAATCAGAGGCAGCTGTAGTAGGTGGCACCAAAACGTAGGACAAATGTCAAGCAGGCAGACAAATGGCCCTGCTGAGGGGGAAAGCAGGAGTTATCAGAGTGCCTTTGGAAAGGCCCCGGGGTCAGCCTCCTCCTCCTCCTCCTCCTGAGGAGCTCTTGGTGCAAGAAAAAAATTACTCATGGAAGCAAAATCATGTGAGGCTGCAGCATTTGTCAAATTCACGGTCCCAATTTTTAAGCCACGGTCACATCGACCTTCCTGTCATTTTTACTGGAAAACAAAGGAAGGAAAAAGCCACAGAGCTCTGGAGCAGGCAAGAGGAGCTGTTCTGTAAATGCCCATCTCTGCAAATTCCTCCTTGCTTAGCAAGAAGATTTTTCTTCCTCTGAGTTTAAATTAATGAAAAGACAAATATGTTCTAAGTGGCAGGGGTGAGGCAGCGTCTCCCGTGACAGAAACAGTTCATTCTGTCTGAAGACAAATCAGAACAGGCTCTGGGCTGTTCAGTGCCAGACATTGGCCATAAAACATTCTGTTCCCATCGAGCAGAGGTTAAATGGGGAGTGCAGCTGCGCTGGCACCTCCCATGGCTGGGCAGAGCTGAGCCAGGGCTGCTTCGGCTGTTGGTGGGATGTGCTTGGTGCCCATGGCCTCACCCAGCTGAGCTCAGCCCCAGCACAGGCAGAGACAAATTCCATCTGTCTGCAAGAGCTGGGAGAAACATCTCGTGGGGAGCTGGCTGGAGGGTGGGGGACAGCGGGACAGAGGGACAGAGGGACAGAGGGACAAAGGGACAGAGGGACACGTGCTCCTGGCCAAGGGCAGAAAAGCCCAGAGGTACTCAGACAATTGTCCAAAGCTGTCCCCAGACACCCTGCCTGTGTGGGGCACCAACACCCTGCCTGTGTGGGGCACCAACACCTGCCTGTGTGGGGCACCAACACCTGCCTGTGTGGGGCACCAACACCCTGCCTGTGTGGGGCACCAACACCTGCCTGTGTGGGGCACACCCCGGCGTGCCCAGCCCTCAGGGCTCCCAGCAGCAGCCAGGCTGGAAAAGCCCTTTAAGGCCACGGAGCCCAAAGTCCCCTCTCCACTGCCACGGCACCTCCAGCCCGTGTCCCTACAGCCACATCCACTGGGGTTTGGTGGGCACTCCACCACCAGGAACGGGCAAACAGGGCTGAGACTGAGCCCCAAACTCCTATAACCAGACTGGTGTCACCCCAAACCCAGAGCTGGCTCCAGTGTCCTGGGGAGGGGAGAGCCCCTCTAGGCTGGAATGATCCCCACAGACCCCTCTGGGCTGAAATAATCCCTACAGACCCCTCTGGGATACAATGATCCCCACAGACCCCTCTGGGATACAATGATCCCCACAGACCCCTCTGGGATAGAATGAACACCACAGACCCCTCTGGAAGGAATTTGCTCCCTGTTCTGGGCATGCAGGGTCTCCCTCCGAGCCCTCTCAGGTTGCAGGATCCTGGATATTTCAGGATTTGTTATTATCAGATCCCTGCCCAGGGTCAGCTGTTTGTTTCTGGTGGAGTTGAGGTACTTCCCTCTTCAGAAGTTATCACAGAGGATTTATTTAAGCTACAGAAATCCCTGTGGACAAGAAATCCCAAGTGCATCAGGCATCAGGATGTGGGAAGCTGTCACTCAGATTTATTGGGTGAATGCTTTCCAAGTGCTTTACAACCAGGTTCTCTCAAAGCATTTGGCTCTGACTGCACAGGAACAGAACAGATCCCATCCTTTCATTCAGGTGTGTTTGTTTGCTCCTTCACCTCACAATTTCCTTAGTTGAATCAAGCAGTGCTGCTCGATTCAGTGCTTTCCTCACATCGAGCATTGAAAGATACTCCACAAAAAAAACGACTGGAAAAGTGAAAGCCTTCAGAGAAATGATCTTCCCAATCACTCACAGAGTGCTGCTCCCCACCTGCCCCTCCAGGTCACTGCAGAGGGAAAATCCTGCTTTAATCACTCCTGTTCACAGGTGTGAGACACTCCCTTATCAAAACTCCACATTCTGCAGAAATAGTCCTCATTGCCTCCAACAACAAGAGTAAAAAAGATCTTTTCTTCCAGCACAGTGCTGGGCCCTGCAGGGGTTCTCTTCAGCCCTTTCCTAAATGCTAAGTGGGGGGAAAGTTGGAATCCAGTCCTGGGAAGTGTTCCCAGTGCAGGCAATGGGATTCTGCTTGAGTGAAGCCTGAAGAGTTCAGCTAATTGTCAGTAATTTTCTCCTTTCTTGTCCAGCATGATGAAAATGCTGTGGAGGAGCAATCAGCCTGCTGGGAAATTACACAGTGAGGAGAAAATGGGACATTTCCTTGTGGCTCAGGGCTGCTTTGAGGGGCAGCTCCAGTCTTGCACAGATTTAAAAGGGAACTTTTCCAAATTTCTGCTCACTTGCTAAGCTGTCATCAGCCAGCACCTCCTTGATTTCCTCCCAGAGCCCTGGGAATGTGATGGCTCTCACAGCCCCAAAACGCCCTCACCTGCCTGATGCTCTCCTCTGGGACTCAGCCACACCAGTGCTGGAAATGCACCACACCCCAAAAAACCCCAAAATCACCACTTTCCCACCCCCTTCCAGTGCCACAGGCCCTGGAGACACCTGGAGATTTTCTCTCTGGTTTTGTCTTACCTGTGTCTTGGTGGAGAAGACAGAGCCACACCTCTCCTGATTACAGCCCTCTCTGCTACCAGCAAGGGAGATAGAGCTGGAGAGCCCCAGAAGGGCACGGCAGAGGAGGTGGAGGCACTGGAGGTGTCCCTGCCATGGTGTCCCTGCCGTGGTGTCCCTGCCGTGGTGTCCCTGCCGTGGTGTCCCTGCCATGGCACGGTGGCACTGATGGGATTTAGGGTCCCTCCAACCCAAACCAGTCTGGGATTCCCGTCCTGCTGGGCTGCTTTAGCCAGCTCCTTGTGGGATCCTGAGGAAAGGCAGGCTGTGATGGGGCTGAGGAAAAGGGAAAGGCTTTCCCACACCTTGTCAGAATCTGAGGTATTTAAATAATTCTGAGATTGTAGAAAGTCTCTGTCTGTCAGCCCCACTGCCAAAGCAGAAGCCATAATTGGTCTGTGCTGTTTCAAGGTTGTTTATTCTGTTTATCTCTAACATGTTCTGCTGCCCTGCCGCAGCTCTGTCCTGCAGGGCAGCGTGTGGGGCTCTGCCCTCAGTGGGATGGTACAAACATTAAATACCACAAACTACCTGTGCTGGATTTACAATAACGTGCCAATATCTGTCACCTACGTTGGACAGTGTGTCCCCAGCCTGAACCAACAGAAAAATGCCAACACCACAGTGAAACATGGAGGGCATGAAGAAGGAGAAAAAGGACAAGACACACCCAATTTCCTCCATCTTGTCCCCTTTGGACCCCTTATCTAGAATCCTAAAATTTTACTTTTGCACCCGTGCCACACTTAATTATTACTCATATCAAACCCTCAGAGCTGGTAATTCATCCCGTAAGATTGAAAACTCTTTTCCATGGACAGAGATCACAGCCAGTGTCTCTGGGGGCTCTGTCCAGGGGGGTTCTGACCCCTGCCAGAATCCCAGGGCAGCCAGAGGGAAGCTCTGGATTCCCACAACACCTGTTCTGATGAACATTCCCTTTGAGCTGCTGTTAAAACACGTTTTCCACTCTGGGGCTGGCAGAGCTGCTCTGGGTTCTGGTTTTCAATGGAAGATCCACAAGAACATTAAAGTCCTTCTCTTCCTCTCTCATCTCACACTGTGATTTTCCAGCTAGGGCCAAATTTTTTCATTTTTGAGTTTCTAAGGACGTAGTCTTGTCCTTTTAATTGTGATCATCCTATTTTCCTTACTGCAGCCCTCCCAGTCAAATCCTCCCTCCATCCACCAAACCTCCCCTGCCCAGCAGTTCCTGGCAGCTTTTGTGGCCCTGCAGAGGTTCCATCAGCTCATTGCAGCCTCCAAACTCCTCCTAACGAGCTCTATGAACTCCAGCCCCGCAGAGCAGCTCTTTCTGCATAAACCACCCCTAATTAAACCCCCATCCTCCAAAGAGCTGCTGAACAGAAAAGCCGGAGCAGAACGACTGGGAGGTTCTGTCTCTTGGCCCTGCCTGGGTTCTGCAGCTCCTGGAGGAGGAATTAGCTGGAATTAGCCTGGAAGTGCCCGTGCTGGAGGGGCTGGCAGGCTGCAGGGTGGCCCTGGCAGCTCTCACAGCTCCACCACCCCACGGGCTCGGTCAATTAATTTTGTTGCACACCAGGACATTCCAACTGGTGTGGGCTGATTAATTAACGGCCCTGAGATGCTGCTGCTTTGCAAGCAAGCAGACTGAGAATTAATTTGGGTGCCTTGTTATGTAGGCACACAGATAAAAGCACTCGGGGGTGACCTGGCAGAGCGATGGCACCACCAGTGTCACTCACAGGTGGGAACAAGGCCCAGCCAGGAGCAGGCAAAGAGCTGGGGGAGCTCTGGTGGCTTCATCACTCCTTCCCTGTCAGAGCCCAGCACATCCCTCTGGCTGTCCTGGCTGTCCCCAGACCCTGGCACAAAGTCACAAACACCTGTGGCTTCCATTTTAGCCCATGGAAAAAGCTGCCAACTCTGTGTGAGGAATTACAAACCACAGGGGTTTGAGTAGTGTGGGAGTTGAGTTACCACAGGGTACAAAAGTAGAATTTTGGGTTTTTTACAATGTGGCTCAAGGAGACAAGATGGATTTGGGTGTGTCCTGACCTCCTTCTCCTTCTCCTTGCCCTCCATGCCTTGCTGTGCTGGTGACACTTTTCTGTTGGTTTAAGGCACAGACACACTGCCCAACAGAAATGACAGATATTGGCACGTTATTGCAAACATGGCACAGGCAGTTTTTGGTATAAAATGCAAACCCCGCCCTGAGGGCAGACAGAATGCCATGGCCGAGCTGCTGGCCAGAGCTCAGCAGGGCAGAGAGAGAATGTTCTGGAGAAGGGAAAATAAACAGCCTTGAGAAGCTGATCCTGCACACTCAGACTGCTCCTTTGGCTGCAGGGCTGGAGAAGGAGGATTTTACACTCCTGGGGTCAGCCCAGCACCCAGACCCCGAGACTTCAGGGGCGTGGATAAACCTGCTCCCTCCTAAGTTGGACACACCAAACCTGCTCCATTCCTGTGGGGCACCCCAAACCTGCTCCCTGCTCAGTGGGCACCCCAAACCTGCTCCCCTGCTCAGGAGGCAGCAGCCCAGGCCCACAGGGCACAGCAGAGAAAATCCCAGTAAAACCAGCCCGGAGCCCCTGGCAGAGCTCAGCTGCCAGCCCTGGTGTGTTCTGCTCTCCTGCAGCACGTCCTGGGCTTCATGTGAAACCATCTGCTCCTGGAATCCAGCATCAATAGTTGATAATTCACAGAGGAAATCCCAGTGTTATCCTCTGGAGAACACCACTGTAGTGCAGCATCCCCAGCCTCCCAACCCTCTGCCCCCTCAGCCCAGGAAATCAGCTCCCCAAAGAGCACCAGGCAGGCTGGAAATCCAATGTATTCCCTTCCCCATCCTGAAATGCCTTCGGTAGCACATCATTTTTCTTTTAGAAGGATTTCCCCTCTGCTGACAAGTAAATAAATGTGTAACTTTCTGCTCCTTTTAGTGCCCAAAAGAAAAGGAAGGAAGAGAAAGGAAGGGGGAAAGGACCTGCAACAGGTTTGCAGAATATTCGTTATTCATTTTCTGAAGCACAACAGGGACACTTTATAAACTAATCCAGCTTTACACGGCGCAGCGCTGCCTTCACTTCTGTGTTATTGGATAATTTGTCAGTTCTGGCACTTTGGCAAGTAATCAAGTAAGGAACAACTACCAGAAGCAGAAGGAAATTACTGGATCTGGTTCCTCTTCCTCCTCCTTCTTGTATTTGAAACATAAGCTGATTTGAAACAAAACACTGTTGGCAGAAACAAAACAACCTTTAGGATTTATGAAAGACACAGCACTAAAATAAGATGCTTGTGTTTGAGGGGGTTTTGATTTTGCTTTTTCCCCCTCCTTTCTCCCCAGATAGATCACTTTCCATTAAATGCTTTGAGCTAAACATGGAAAATCTTACTCCCAGCCCAGGTAAAGCTTCACTTTGCATAACTGGTAGCTGGGAGGGAAAAGAACATCGCTGTGACTCGGGCTCAGCTCTGGCCACGGAGCACAGCCACAGCCACAGCTGCTCCCAGGGAATTCTCCTGAACCTAAATCCACCCTCAAACCCCCTGTACCTGCCTGTGCCACTGATGGGAAACGGGGAGACACTTCCAGTGCTCAGGGCAGGGAGGCAGCTCTTGTTGGCTGTCTGCTCAGGGAATCCTGTCCTCCAGAAAAGCTGAAATGCTTCAGAGCATCCCCTGAGGCACTGAGAGCTTCTGCTGCACCCCGGGCTTCCAGGCCTTCCTAAACAAACCCTAATTCTGCACAGGCACTAGAGGGGGAGAATAAACATCACTGCAGGAAGCGCTGGTGCACTAATTAGGTACAAAGTCATCGCTGGTCACTGAAGCAACACCTGGACTTTGTCTTGGAAATGAAGGGGTCACTCAGGAGGTGCAGATTGGGACAGATTAGGAGCTGGTTGCACAAGACCAAAAGTTTCTACATCAGGTGCTGGTTTCAGGCCTGCAACTCCTCGAGTCATCACCAAGAAAGAAAAGCAGAAAATCCAGACCAGGGCTTCTGAATGTGGAATTCTCTTACTGCAATTCCTCGGTGAAGGAAAGAAATCCCAAATGAATGAAATGGACAAAGAAACACAGATGTGTTTCCACCTCTGCACTGGGAGAGTAAAAAATGAGCACATCTCACACTGACCCCAGATTTCCCTCTATGCCCAGGATGTGGGGTGTGACAACTTTATGAACAAGAAGCTGAAAGGAAAAAAAAAACTTTACAAGCCAGACTGCAGCCTGTGCTACCCAGAATCCACGTGGATACCACCTCTGAGGACGCGGGCAGTGACCAGGGTGGTGCTGGGCTGGACCTGGTGGTCTCAGAGGTCTTTTTCCACCTGAATGATTCCATCATTCTGCTCCTTTCCAGAACACCTCCCTGGGAAAGGCATCCACAGCCCCACAGGCAGGAGTGGAGGGAGCAGCAAGGGCAAGGAGGGAGGGGGGATCTGTGACCCCCATGCCTGCATCCATCCCTGCATCCATCCCTGCATCCATCCCTGCATCCATCCCTGCATCCATCCCTGCATCTGTCCCTCACCCAGCCCCACTCCTCAGGGATTATCTCCCCCAGGCTGGCACCTGTGCCAGCTCCAGCAGCACTGCCCAGGAGTGTCAGGGTCACTGCTGAGCCGTGGGGAAGGGAAAATGGAGTTGGGTCATTGCTGCCAGGAATCTGACTCTGCTCTGACAATTTAGTAATAGAATTGTGCAGGGATGGTGACACCATTTCTTCTGTTCCCAGGGTAGGGAGAGTGTGCTGGGGAAAGTGCAGCTACTGCAGCAAGGCAGAAATTGCCACTTCTTATCAAAACCTTCCAAAATCATCTTATAATCCCCTAGTTTGTTATCATTTCAATTTTCAAATTCATTTTCGTTTGACTAGAATACTAAAAAAAAAACCCCACAAACTTTCAAATATCTTATCAGGATAATTTTCATAGCCAGACAAGAGAGCATTGCCTGAGTCTCTCTGACAAGTCTGAGCATCCACAATAAACAAACTGTCAAAACAGCAGCAGAGCTCGCCAGTTTGGAGAGAAGCAGGTTCAAATCCCAGAGTTTGGGGAAACACAGAATTGGTACCAGCTCCCAGTGCAGCCACACACTCAAATCCCAGAGCTCAGCCTGCCTTGGAGCTTCTGGCCAGGCTGTGCCACCTAAAACTGTACAGGAAGCTGCAAATCAGCTGTGACAATGGCAAGAAAATGCTTTTAATTTTCAGTTGTGGAAGAGGAGTAGAAATAAAAAAAGGAGGATTTCCAGCACCAGAGTAAAAACAACACACTGTTCTAGTGAAGTTCATCTGGACATGAAATTCCATCAGGACAGAAACTACTCCTGGCACTTTCCTGCTGAGGCTGGGCTAGAGCAGGGCAAGGGCAGTGAGATATTGAGACCTCCTTAGGTTTGAGGAGACAGCAAACTCAGCAAATCATTACCAACCCAAGCAGAGTCACCTAAACTTCAAGGCAATGCTGGTGCCACCGACACCAAACTTCCAATGCCTCTCCTAAAAAAACCTGAACACAAACGTTATCCCTCAAACTTCTAATAGAGCAGGAGAAGAAAGTGGACTTTGCTGTCCTTGTGTCACCACCTTTCTGAGAGCTGACAAGTGCCTGAGGGAAAGATCTGGGCTCCTCTGTTCTTCCCTCTTCTTTTATCCTTGCTTTTTCTTTTTTCTATTTTTCTTTTTAGATTTTTGTTCCGTGTCTTTCCTGCCTTTGTGCCAGGCAAAGGCTGCTCCTGCTGGCTGAGGTGAGGCTTCAGCAGTGCCCTGAGCACCCAGGGAGGGCAGGAGCCAGGCTGGAGCTCACCCAGAGCACTCCCTGCCCCTCTGCATCCCCCAGCTCTGCTCAGCACAGAGCCACCCCCAGCCCAGAGACAGCAGCAGAGCTCTGGTCATTTCCAGTCTTGCACCAAGGCAGCTCCTGCTATAAATCCTACAGGCAAGGATGCTGCTGAAATTCTTTCCCTACACTCTGCAAGAATTTAACTTGTTTTCTATTCTTTTTTCCAGACTTTAAAAAAAAACTTTCCAGATACTTTCCAGCAGAGCTGTTGCAGCCAGTCCAGCCCCAAGCCCTAAAAAGCAGCAGCCATTTACTGGTAATGCCCCTTAATTCACCGTGGTTACTCTGGGAAAACACGTGGGAAGAGGAGCCCGTGGCTTTGAAAAGCCATTTCCTGGCAGCCCGGGTGACTGCAGCAGCCCACAAGTGTTTTATCCTCACCCCAGTTCTGTTCCACAGATAAATCTGTCTCAGCACGGGCAGCAGCTTCCTTAAGCTCTTGCAGGAGCCCCTTGCAGCTCTGGTTCCTGTGCTGGGAGAGGCCCAAGGATGCAGATTGGGCTCCCCTGGGTGTGAGTCTGCAGCCCTGAGCTGGGCAATTCCTGTGTCAGGAACCAGAGACACATTGGGCTTTTTCTGTCTTCAGCTTCTGTTTATTGGTATCTTACCAAAACTTCAGCATGCTGTCTACACCAGACTCTGCTTGCAGGAAAACAGCACGAAATTGGCTAAAAATCTCCTGTTACAAGGACTTTTAAGTCTAATCAAAACTAAGCTACCCAATTAAGAAGTGACACCTATATTATTTCCCTTCCTAACCTAATAACTGACCCCTAAAGACCCTCAATGCAGATTTTTCTACCCAGTTACAAGATACCACCCAAACCCAAGAAGAAGAAGGAAAAAAGAAGGGAACTCAAGACAACATCCTATATCCTCCATCTTGAACACATCTATAACATCCTAAAAATCCTAAAACCTAAATTTCTCACCCATGTGACACACTCCATCACTCTCTACAATCTCTACAATCCATTTCACACTTTTGTGGTTTCTGGTTTACCTTGAGGCTCTGGGAGTTTCTCCATGAATGAGGGTCAGCGTCAGAGCTGCCCTGGGGCTCAGGACAGCCCAGAGCAGGCAGAAATATTCCATATTCCCAGTGCTCGGGGTTCCCCAGCTGGGCTGGGCTCTGGCTCTGAGCAGGGCAGGAACGTGCTGCCCTTCCTGCAGCAGCGGTGCTGGACAGGGACGGGTGGAAAAGGAGCAAAGATCCTTCCCCACGCAGCCCTCAGAGCTGCAGGAGTCCAGCAGGAGGATAAACGGATAAATGCATTTCTTTTATCTCACTTTGCTCCTGGAGTTTCACTCCAATGCAAAAAAAAACCAAAACCAACCAAAAACCAAAAAAACCCAAGCAATGGTTTATGAGCACAACATAAACGTGTTAAGTTAGAAGAGGGGAATAATCAAAATCCTTCCCTTTGTTTGATGCTAAAGCAGTGACACAAACTGTAACCCAATAAAGTTAATTCATAGCTCGAGCTGTCCACTACCCTACCCTCAAAAAAACCTCAATAAACCAAAAACCCCAAAGTTTTCTGTGTATGTAAAAAATCACCATTAACATCAATATTTTAACAAACATAAATGTAACCTTGATTTTAAAACTTTGATTCCAGTTGCATCTCCAGCACTGTAACCATAGAAATAATCCAACCCCCTCCTACTGAAACGATGTTTGTCCTTGATCGTTGTTTTTCTTAATTGAAATACTTGAGCCACGCGGTAGCAAACTGCTTTGCAGCACAATATATCGCAGAAAAGTTCTGTAACCTGCTGGTACACCACGTCCTACATTTCCCCAGTTTTCTGGGGAGCTCCTTAAAGGCATTTTAATTTTTAACAACTCCCTGGAAACGTGAAAAGGAAGGAAAAGGTAGGTCATAGTTTTGGGCATCCCATTTTTTGGCAGAGCTCTTTGAACGTACGAGGAGTCTGGGAGTTGCACTCTTATCTAAGCAACTTCCAGGGCAGCCAGGCTGATTCCAGGAGGGGCAAGGAGCTGTTGGAGCATTTTCCTGGTGAGAGCACCCTGTGCCACCTGCAGCGCTGCCCTTTTTAATAAATGGAAATTCATTCAGCCAAATTAAAAATAAATATAGTTTTATTAGTGGTCAAATTCTATCTAGCCAGCCACGGAAAAAGCAGTGCCGAGCCCGGGATCAACGCTGGGTGTGCAACAAGGAGTCAGCCTCAGCAGAGGTTTTCTCTATGCCCACACTCTTCTATCCTGGCACAAGCGGGTTTTATAGGGAAAATTCTGCCTGAGGCCAAGATTTCTGCAGTGTCTTTTCTTCCATTCAGAATCCATAGGTTAATGAGATTTTCCTTTCTGGTGATGAAGAAGAACAATTCAGTGTCTGGAGTTATTGAATCCCGTGATGAAATTTTATGGGAATTCGGGAGAGCTGCATTCACATGGATCTGCCTGAGGATTTCCATGATATCCATCTCAGGTCCATGATATCCATCTTAGGTCCATGATATCCATCTCAGGTCCATGATATCCATCCTGGGTCCATGGTATCCATCTCAGGTCCATGGTATCCATCTCAGGTCCATGGTATCCATCTCAGGTCCATGATATCCATACCAGGTCCACGATATCCATCTCAGGTCCATGGTATCCATCTCAGGTCAATGATATCCATCTCAGGTCAATGATATCCATTTCAGGTCCATGATATCCATCCCGGGTCCATGATATCCATCTCAGGTCCATGATATCCATCTCAGGTCAATGATATCCATCCCAGTTCCATGATATCCATCTCGGGTCCATGATATCCATCTCGGGTCCATGATATCCATCCCAGGTCGTTCACGCGATGATCAGCACCTGGTGTCCCGTATCTCTCCACACGGGGCCCATCTCCTGGCCCAGCCACATCCTTTTACGTGTAAATCAGGTTTCAACATACACCAGGTTTTGCCTGTGAGGTTTAGCTCTTTAATCTCACTGGGACAGGATGAACCTGATGATAACCATATTTTGTTCAAAAGAATTATTTGTACTAATTAAAGATGAAGGTGGCAGGTGGGGGCGACCCCTAATACAAACGAGCATAATCTAACAAGTATCCAATATTACACATTTCACACAAGGAATGGTGTGAATCGTGCTTACTACACATAAACCTCCCTGCAGGGTTTGTGCCCCACCAGGGGAGGGACTCCTGGCCCCACCTCGGGGATGCTCCTGGGGACTCCCAGCTGCACCTGAGCCCCAAATCAACGGATCCACATCCCAGGGGTGCCCTGGGAAGGGCCCACAGGGGCCACTCTGCAGAATTCATTTGGGAAGTGGGGGGGCAAAGCCCAGCCTGTGGGGGTGATGTGCAGGACAGACAGACAGCTGGGAGGGTGTGCAGGACAGACAGACAGCCAGGAGGCTGTGCAGGACAGACAGACAGCTGGGAGGGTGTTCAGGATGGACAGACAGCCGGGAGGGAGTGCAGGACAGACAGACAGACAGGAGGGTGTTCAGGATGGACAGACAGCCAGGAGGCTGTGCAGGACAGACAGACAGACAGACAGGAGGCATTACCTGCTACCAGCACATTCCCAGCTCCAGGCTCTGAGGGCCCTGGGGGACTCCCTGGCCGGGCAGTCAGACCCAGATGCTGGAGAAGCAGGGGGGAGCCCTTCCAGCCAAAACCAAAAATCTGCAATCCTCGGGGGCTGCCCGAGCCCTTCCTCCCCACAGCCCCAGCCCGGGCTGCAGATATTGGATTTATCCCTTTGGTGCTGACATTTCACCAGCATGAAACGGGCTCGGCACCCCCAGCCCCTCCTGAGGAATCCAATGACACCAGCTGGGAGAAGAACACCGTGCTTTCAGAGAGAAATACTTGTTGAAATACATAGCATATATGACATTTTCTGGTTTTTCTCTCTACAGAGGTGAAAATCTCCTGGCCATACATGAAACAAAGCAGCCTTTCCCTGCTCTTCCTGAAATAATGAAAATCTCTTTTTTCTCTTCTCTCTTCCCTCTGATTAAAGCCCACTGTGAAAAGACTTCTTAGTGTGCACCACTCAATTCAAAATGGGAGCAACAAATAGGTAAAATTTGTATACACATTGAAATATTTTAAACTGTTTAAATACAACGAGTTTAAAACTCAACATTTAACAACCTTTTCATGTATTTAACAAGCAACAAGGGGAGTTTTATATCAAAGTACCCATTTCCAGCAGAGGAATCTCCAGCTGTTGAATGAGAAGTGGCTCAGCAAGACTTGTTTGAATATTCAAAGTGATCTGCAGAAGATCCCAGTATCACTAGAGATGATACATGAACATCAGTGGATAATATGAGGTAATTACAGGGATTATCCCACCCCTGGGACAAAAAAAAGGGAATTTCAAGCACTCTTTAATCTCACTGGGACAGGATGAACCTGATGATAACCATATTTCGTTCAAAAGAATTACTTGTACTAATTAAAGATGAAGGTGGCAGTTCAGAATCTATTCCTGACTGTCATTTCAGGTGTCACATCAATCTATTCCACTGAGAAAATAACAATCCAAATGCTCCCTTAGTCCCAGCAAGCCATTCTGTGCTAGAAAATCACTTTGCTGCTGCTGCTGCTGCTGTGAGGTTTCTTTTAGGCGCTGCTGAACCACAATTGCCAACACCCCCCTGAACAAAGGCAAATGGATTTACCAGGTAAAAATGCACCTGGGCATGCAGGTGGGAACCGCCTGCTGCTCAGTCGTGGCTGTATCCCCATAGCTCACCTGGGCTGGGGATTCACCTCGTCCCCAGGATCTCCTGGGAATTCTGGAAATTAACCTCATTCCCTAATGTCCCTTCCAACCCAAACCAGCCTGGAACTGTGGGATTCTATCTGTAAAATTTAAAAAAAGCTACCAAATAATCCTCAAATCTATTTGCACTGGATTAAAACACTTATTTTTGTTAGCACAGACAGCTGGAATAAATATGGACAGCCACAGAAGTTGTGTGGGACAGAAAAAACTAGTTCTTATTTGAGTGAAATAATAATAATAATGAATTTGATTAGCAGTAGTGTATGAGCAATCCTTTTCCCTCCTCGAGTTCTCTGCCTCATGTAAAAATGATTAAAAGTATGATTTACTAGGCAGTCTGTGGATTTAACTACCATTACCAAATGGCAGCCATGGTTTATGAGCAGTTAAAATGCAAATATTTGTTATCCCATCTCACTGCTGGGTTCAGTTGTGCTGCACAGAGTCATCATTAAGCTGCAGTACAATGTTTGCTATATCTTAGCTAGCAAAAACCCCCAAAATAACAAAAACCAAGCACCAACCACTCATTTATTCAACTTCCCAACATTTATATTCATGTTTGAATTTAAAACTCACTTTCCATGAATATTCTTCATTACCTGTCTCCACAAAGGTTCTGCCTGATAAATTAATTGGCTTTGAAGAAAACAAATTCAAAGAAAGAGAAAAAGCAAATTCTACTGTGGGTTTTCCTTTTCCCCCCTCCCACCCCAGATCCTCTCCTGCCCCTGAGGCCCCTCACCTCTGACAGGGATATTTTATATTTTATACCTTCCAGTCTGCCTGGGGACGTGCTGATTTCCTGAGGTGGAGAGGGAAACCATCCTGAGGAGCTGCACACCCAGAATAAGGCAATTAAATGATTTTATGTCCTAATTCTGACACAATAACACAACAGTTATCAGCTAACATGATCTTTAAAGCTGCTTGATCCTTAAAGCTACTTGTAAAGCTTTTATTGAGCCAAATAAATCACCCCAAACCCAGCCACCTCCTCGTGCAGGCAGTGTTGGGAGCATCTGTGTGATCAATCAGCAACAATTTTATCGATAGCTCTGAGCAGACATTCCCAAATTTTGGCTTAAAAAACCAAACTGACAGAAGAGGGTTGAAATATTTCTTGCAGATCAGTGCAAGCTACACTTGCAGAGTGCAGCAGAAGTGGAAGGTTCCCTGTGAGATGGGGCAGGGAGCTGCGTGCTGCCAGTGGAACTGCAGTTAGAGAGGTTTAGATATTGGGAATAATATCTAAATAAATAGCCACAGAGGGCAGGGGCTCCCCACAGCCCTCGGTGAGCTGGAGTTCAGTGCCTGGGTGCAATTCAGCCCAGGCTGGACCTTTCTGCAGGCACCACCCATGAGCTGCACCAGAAATGGGAGCACTCATTGCCCAGGGAAGGGGTTGGAGCAAGAATTCAAAGTGCAGCAGTGTTTTTGAGGATTAAATACCTGATATTTTATGCCTAAGGTGGGGTGGGAAGAGGAGGGAAGGAAAGGGCACAGGTCTGGAGCTGCTGGTTTGCAAACACAGGAAAAGACCTTTCAAAATCCCATTTCTGGAGGGGCTGGTAGCCAGCACTGCAGCTGGCTGGAGCTCTGCCTGGAATGGATATTTCTTAATGAAGCTTTTAAGTGAAAGCCCTGAAAGACTCATCTGGAGTGCAGTGAATTGGGAGTTTTATCCAAAGCCTATCAAAGACTCCCAGCACAAGCACAGCAAGTGGCACATTTAGCTCAGATTATTTATTTCCCCCTACATTAAACACAGTTTCCATAACCAAAGAACTGTTAGATCTCTGTTCTTTCAGGGGATATTTCACCTGTGTTTACTAACTTAAAGATGCTGTTGTCTTGCACAGAATCCCTGGGTTTGGTAAATTTATTGTACTAATTTGCATTATTGCCTGTGGAAATGGCTTTAATGGGATGAGCAGATGCAACAGGGATTGGAAATTAGTAAAGGACACAGACCCAGAAAGGGGTCCCAAAACTTCCTTAAGTACATGGCAAGGTAAGGGTACATTATCACCTCAGAAAATAAAATAGTCAAGGTAATTTTCTTTCCATTCTTCCTTTCATTTGTTATTTAGCTTCACAAGGATAAAGGTCCAGCGAGACTGAGGAAAACTCACTCGCTGCCAGTTTGCCACCAGCATTAGGAACCATCCACTTTTGGAATTAATCTTCCCTTCCTTCTTTAATAATTAACTTCTGGTGATCAAATACCTCTTTCAGCCTGGTCTAGAAAGGGAAAAAAGAAAAAAAGAGGAATGAAGGAAAAGGAAACAGGGAAGTTTTCCATAAAAGAAGAGCTGACACTGACGGGTTTTGGATGTAGCTGGGATCAGAGAAGGCAGAGCTGGGCCATCAGGGAACTCCTCCTTGCACAGACATTTGGTGACTTGGATAAACACCAATCCAGATGCCAAAGCAGTCCCTTAAAGGCTGGAATGGATTTATCCTGAGCTTATTACGTGAGCAAGGCTGGGAGGAAAAGCACAAATTCCCAGATGTGCTCCAGGGCTGGAGGCAGGAAAGCCCAGGCTCTGCAGGCACAGCCTTCTGTGAATTAATGCCCACAGGTCTGCACCTCCCTGCAGACTCATCTCCTGCTCCCTGCTCCAAAACATCCAGTCATGGCATGAAAGCCAAGGAAAAGCATTAAAAATTCAGCCAAAGAGGACATTGCCCATTCTCTGTGGCAAATTTGTCCATGAAGAATTGAGGGACTGGATGGACACAAGGGTTGAGTGCTTTAAAGGGCTCCTACAAAAAGCAAATAAAGAATCCCAGGATGGTTGGGTTGGAAGAGAACTTAAATCCCACCTAGTGCCACCCTGCCATGGGCAGGGACACCTCCCACTGTCCCAGGCTGCTCCAGCCCCAGTGTCTGACCTGGCCTTGGGCACTGCCAGGGATCCGGGGGCAGCCCCAGCTGCTCTGGGCACCTGTGCCAGGGCTGCCCACCCTGCCAGGGAAGGATTTATCCCCAATATCCAAACCTCTCTAGCTAAAGTTCCCAGAACTAAACACAAACACAGTGCAGGGTGCATGAAGTGGTTAAAAATCCTGATGTTTTCAACAGAAACTTCAATGTCTGGTACACACCAAACAAAATGAGAATTGAAATCAAACTGTCACAGGAATAAAACTCAATTGAACGCTTTCGTTCGTTTGTTTGGGGGTAAGTGAAAAATCGACATCCCAATTTCCAGTGAACATCACAGGAATGCAGTTTTAATCCCATTTACACTTCCCCTGTACTTCCAAACTCACACTGAGGAATCTGAAATAGTCTGTAGTAACTGCATCTTCAAGAGAGGGAGGCAGGTGATGGCAGACTTAAATATCAGAGGTAACAGAGCCTTAATAATGGTGAAAAGAGAGTGGTACAGATGGCAAAAGTAGTGTCAGTAAATCAGCAGCGCTGTACAGAGTAACCCCACTGGAGATGCAGCAAGGCCAGTGACAAGATATTTGAATTAGAAGGGAACTGTGCTGAGTGCTGTAACACACTGAGTGTTCATCTCCATTTCCCTGGAAATATTCATCTAGAGCAGCACAGGGTGCAGGGATAACCGAGCCACTCTCACACTGATGAGCAGCCACATCCTTCAAGGCTGCTGGGGAGTCACTTGTCCCATGACAAACTGCTTCCAGCCATGCTCGGGGCAGCGGGGCCACCTGGCTGTGTCCTCAGGTGTGGGACAGGGACATCCCAACCCTGCCAAACCAGGCACTGCTGGGGCTGCTTCAGCCTCTGCTGAGTTACAGAACGTGAATAAAACTGGAGCAGAGCCAGGGCTGGGTCAGCCCGACAGACCACAGCAAGTTCACAAGGTAATCTCAATAACTCTGAAGAAAAATAATTTTAAAAAATTTACAAATTGGTGTAGCTTCAGCTCCTTCCAGCCCCTCAGGTTTCTGTCAGCCAGAGCTGTGCTCTGACACAGAAAGCTCATTCAGGCACGATTTCTTTTTGGGTTCTTTCCAAAGCAGCACAGAAATGGCTTTTACCTGCAGAGAAAATTAAAACCTTCCAGCAAAGCTCTCGCCCCATTTGGGACACGATTGCTGCAGGAGCTGCCAGGGCTCCCTCCCTGCCTGAGCTCGGTGGGATGGAGCAGGAGCAGGAGCAGGAAAGCTCCGGCAGGAATGAATTCTGCTCTCTATGGTCCTGAACCCCAAAATCCCAGGGGACTGTCAGAGCCCAGCACATCCCTCTGGCTGCCCTGGCTGGCTCCAGACCCTGGCACAAAGTCACAAACACCTGTGGCTTCCATTTTAGCTGATGGAAAAAGCTGCCAACTCTGTGTGAGGAATTACAAGCCACAAGGGTTTGAGTAGTGTGGGAGTTGAGTTAACACAGGGTGAAAAAGTAGAATTTTGGGGGTTTTAGAATGGAGTTCAGGGGGGTACAAGATGGAGGGATTTGGGTGTGTCCTGACCTTCTCCTCCTTCTCCTTGCCCTCCATGCCTTGCTGTGCTGGTGACACTTTTCTGTTGGTTTGGGTTGGGGACACACTGTCCAACAGAAATGACAGATATTGGTGCATTGTGATAAACAGACTGTATGTAACTTTTGATATAAAAGGTAAACACCTCCCAGAGGGTGGGCAGAATGTTATGGCCTCCTTGCTAGCCAGAGCTTGGCAGGGCAGAGAAGGAATGTTTAGATAAGGGAAAATAAACAACCTTGAAAAAGCAACTGGACACGTTCCAGACTCCTTCTTCGGCTGTCAGGCTAGGGGAACAAGGACTTTTACACTCTTGCAGTCTCACCAGCTGACCCTGACAGGGGATAATTAATAAATAAATTTATTACGTGCATGTCTGAACCAGGATCCAGCTGGGCAACTTTGTAATGTGTTCAAGGGAAGCGCAGGGAAGAGAGGATGTTCAGCAGGGTAATCCCCATCAGAAGGGTGTAAAAGATCCTTCTATCTGTCAAAAACACTGAGCTGTCAGCAGCCTAAAAGTCATAAAGACAGATCTCAGTTTCTGTCAAATCAGACTGACACAAAAAACTTGAATATCAGCGTAAAAGGGGGAAAAAAATCAATGTCAATCCATTTCTCCACTCAAAAGCAACAATCTAAGAAGACAATTTGAGCTTTAGCATGAAAATGATTACTGAGAGTTCTTTAAATGTGTTCTGCTAGAAACTGAACCGAAGGGATTCACTTCAAAACTGCCACTTTCCTAACTGAGATTTCCATAAGTCCTCTATTATTTCCAGAGACAGCAAGCACACACCAGCCATGGATCCTGCAGCTACTGTTGCTTTCCTGATAACGAAGAAAGCCACAGGGACTGGAATTGATGCAAATTAGGCAGATTTCTTCCCTGGGCTGAATAACTCCCAGGGCCACCTGCGATTTCCACCCTTCTCCGTTGCCAGCTGTGGCCCTGGAGCAGGGAGGATGTTTTCCACCTCAGTCCCAGCTGCTGGAGCACCATCAGGCTGCTATTCTGGAGAGAGAACAGCCCCACCAGAGCACATCTCCCTCATTTATCAACCAAGCAAGCCCCAGCAAACCCGGCCCAAAAGCACGAGCCCTGTTTTTGAGCACTCAGTAAGATCTCAGTGATACATCCAAGTAAGACACGGTGCCACACCAATCTGCAAAATAAATCCAGCAAGAAAAACCTCCAGCTCAGTTCCATGGGGAGAGTGAAGGACAGAGGAGATGTCCCATTTGTGTCCTGAGTTTTGTCTCGTCCCAGCAGCCCCAGATCCTGGTGTGCTGGTGCTCCCCAAGGGACACCAGGGCTCCCCAAAGGGACTCCCACATGTCACCTAAATCCAAATGGATTTCTACCCTGTTAAATTTTCACTCTGTCTCACCCTCCCCTCCCTCCAAACTGCTCAGCCCTGCCCTCTGCCCATCCCAAAGCCTGCCAGGGATGCCTGGGGGGTTTTAGAGCCTTGGAGCTGGTTTGGCACAGGGAAGCACCTCTGGTGGCCCCAGCTGGCTGGGAGCTGGGGTGGCACCCAGCAGGGCACTGAGCAGAGCGGGGCAAGCACAGCCTTGGCAGCCCTTTTGCTACACCCAATACCTTTAATGATTTCTTTTTGACCATGGGAAGTGTGGATTCCTTGTTTCCACGTGCGTTATCCAGGCATTAGGGAGGAGTATCCACAAAGCCTGAGCCATGAAATCCAAAGTCCATCGAAAAAACAGCCCAAACATTTTTTTTTAAGATCAAATACTGCATCACCAAAAAAAGGCACATGAAATATGCAATATATATATATATGTATATAAAATATTTTAACCAAGTTGCTTTCATTTTTAACTTCTATAACAAATCAATCTCAAACCAGAAATGAAAAGCACTTCACACAGGTGGCCCCAGATGCCACAAGTCACATAAGACCCTGGAGAAATACCCATTAGGCCAATTCTCACTGCACTTCACTCCTTCCCCATGTGGAACAGAGCTGTGCCTGGAGAGCCTGGAATAAACCTCATGTGGATCCCAGAGAGAAACGCCAGGCTGAGCCCAGCCCCAGCTTACAGACCTGTTCCAAGCGTGGTTTCAATGGCAAAATAAAGCATTTTTGGGTTGGTTTGGCCCAGCTGAGCTCTGCCTCGCTGTCTGAGCCACGGGGCCACGTGGAGCCTCTCCCAGTTTTGGGATTAAACAATGCTGGAGTCACGAATAAGCAAAGCCTCGGTGCTGTGCAAAGATAGGAAATTGCAGACAGATCACTGCTGACAGGGCTAAGCAATAGGTGATTCAGATAAGTGGGGTTGGAATAAAATATGATTAAAGCAGTCTTTCCCATTCTGCTTTGATTTAAGAGTACAAAGTGCAAACTATTCATCTTCTGTCTAGAGGCAGTAAATCAGCTGATAAGAGAAGTGAAATGCAAGCGGGGTGCCAGGAAAAGCAAATCCTCACGTGCCAGCCAATTGCTGGTGGAGAGGAGAAGCACAGGATGAAATAACAATGCAGGAGCACCGACCCCAGGCAGCAGCAGCATTTCTGCAAGGGGAGGAGAGCACAAAAGGCACCACAACCAAAAACTGAAGGAAAAGAGGGAATATCACAAG
The DNA here is from genome assembly GCF_048771995.1 of Taeniopygia guttata. Lineage (NCBI taxonomy): Eukaryota > Metazoa > Chordata > Aves > Passeriformes > Estrildidae > Taeniopygia > Taeniopygia guttata. Next base: position 990,919 of record NC_133037.1, read on the forward strand.
AGCTCTGGCTCTAAGGCAGGTTCCTTGTTCAGTTTTTTTTTTTTTATTTTGCCAGCGTATCACAGAACTGATGTGTTTTAAGGAGTAGCAGAAGAGCTGCTGAGGAGCCTGAGGGACTCTGGGTTCTGCAGAAGGAAACACCAGCAGCTCCTCTCCAGTTCTGGGAGGGTGGCTATAACCAAGGCTAATTTCCATTTACTATGGGTTTGAAGGTCAGTGATTGTCCTCCTCAGAGGTAAAATCCATCCCTGCAGGAAGGCTGAGCCCAGGGGGCATCACCAGCGAGGGAGGAACCCAGCACAGTTCCCATTTCTCACTGAGTATAAATAAGGAAGAAAGGGGGAAAAAAACCCCAAAAACAAAACGAAAGCAGAGCACTTGGTTGATTCAGGTGTAATTCCCCAAAAAAGTGCATGAATAAAACAACTTGAAAATAAAAAAAGGGAGAATCCAAACCCTAACTTACACTTCCTTTCAAAGCTTGCATTTTTTTTATTGAACATGATTTTGGTTATTGTATGAAAGACAACCTAATCACAAAGTCTTTGCCAAAATGTGGCAAGCACTTTTCTCTCCCTCTCAGGATTTTTCATAGTGGAGCACAGAGAGAAGAAAGAGAAAACAATTTCTATTTCTGCTCCTTGTTTTTCCCATGTGGAATGTGTTTGGAGAATTGTTTCCCTGGGGTGTTGCTTGGTTGGATTCTGGTGAGGATTGTTTGAGCTGAGGGCCAATCCAATCCAATCCAATCCAATCCAATCCAATCCAATCCAATCCAATCCAATCCAATCCAACCCAACCCACCTGGGGCTGGGCTCTCAGAGAGGGGCACGAGTTGTGTTAGAGTTAGAGAAAGTAGTATGTGGTTTTAATATCCTCCTTTTATATAGTATATTAATGTATTTTAGCATAGTTATAATAAAGAAATAATTCAGCCTTCTGAATTGAGTCAGATATCGTCATTTCTTCCCATTGGGTTCCCCTGCATTTACAATACCAAAAGTGGTGGGTTTTTACCAAAGGCACGTTGTCATTCACGGGCACATCCTGGGCTGCTCAGGGCAAAGCTGCACCACAGCCAAGTGCCACAGGTTTCAAATTCTCAGCAGGGGAAGGTCTCTATTTTAAAGGAAATCGTTAGACTGAGGGTAAAATAAAATATTGAGCTGCTGAGGAGCAGGCTATGGAGCCTCCTGAGGAAGGATCAATGTGTCAGCCAGGGAGGGATGGAGCCATGAACCACAATTGGCATTCTTCAGAGAAACGGCAAAGCAAAACGAGCTAGAAACGAGCTGAACGGGTGAAATGAAGGGGATAATCCTGCATTTTTCACAAAAGCCTACAAGCAGATTAGTTGCCAGCACCATTCTTGCAGCAGGGTGGTTTGGTAATTATTTTGTTCTTCACCCATCTTGTGAACGAGCAATGATAATGAGGATCCCTGCACTGCCTCACCTCTGCTGCACAATTAACACTTTTTGCTCTCACATTTTACCTGCATGAGAACCAAATTCTTTTTGGGCTGGGGTTGGTGGGATGAGGCTGCATCCCCAGCAGGGCAGGGCATGGACTGGGGATAATGCCTCAGAGCTGGAATTTCTTGACATGCAAAGCACTGGGAGCACCTTAGCACTGAGAGTACAAGGGACATAAAAGAGATTCCCAGTCAAGGATTTATTCCTAAAACAAGACACAAAAATATCCTTAATTAACTGAATTGAACCATAAATCTTAAAGCCTGGGGGACGTTGCCCTGGGCTCTGCTGCCCCACACGAGATGCTGGCACTGCCAGGAGCAGGCAGAGGAGCAGCCACCCCTGGGCAAGCACTGCACCATCCCCTGGCCACAGCACATCCCTCTTGCAGTGGCATTTTGCAGCTGAGGTGGATTTTTGCTGCGTTTGCAAGCCTGGGAAGGCCAGCAAACCCTCTTCAGGTTTATAAACCCCATGCCATTTCCACAGGTCTGTGGAAAAAGTATTACCTGCTGTTTAACTAATGTCAGCAGTTAGAGGAGTGGGAGCAGAGAGAGGAGGGAACAGATAGAAATTATAAGCACATCTGAGCCTTCCTGATTTGGCTTAAATCTCCACACCTACTGGAGGAAGAAGTATTAGGGTGGATATGAAAGTGGCTGCACTGGAGCTGGGTTTGGAGGGTTTGGAGGGTTTTAAAATCATGGGGATTTAGGGTTAACAGGAAAATAAGCTTAGTAGGCCCTGGAAAAATAAATACCTTAAGCACATGAAGAACTAGTACTTGCTAGAACTGCACTGTGTAGCTAGTACATGATAAATGATATGATAGATGTGACGATTGTTTAGTAATTAAATATAATTACTGTTTAATTGTAAGAATAATCATGTGAAACTGTGGTCAGAGACCTAAGAAAGATCATGATAAACTCATGTCAATGTATGCAATAGAACAATATAAGTTTAATAATTAATGTGTAAGTTATATAAGGATAGAATATAAAATACATTCAGCTCAAAAGCCATGTCGGAGTCAGATTTGGGTTTGTACCCCGACTCCCAGAGCTCTTAATAAAAGCATCTGCAGATAATCATATCCTGTGATAATGTGTGTTTCTGAATGCTGACATCCCGGCTGGGTTAACCCCTGAGCTCCCGGCTGGGTTAACCCCTGAGCCCCCGGCTGGCCAGTATACCCTGAGCCCCCGGCCCCTTAACCCCTGAGCTCCCGGCCCCTTAACCCCTGAGCCCCCGGCCGGCTCGCCCCGGGATGCCGGAGCGGGTCCGGCAGCCCCGGCAGGAGCTGCGCGGTGCCAGCAGCGCTCCGGTGACAGCAGGGTGACACCTACTGACACCCCGAGGCGCACGGAGCCCTGCCCGCCAGCATCCCCCGAGGGGCTCCAACACCCTGGGTGGGTTAGGCTTAGGGGACAGGGATGCTGCAGCCACCCCGACAACCGGGACAGCCCGGGGCTGTCACTCGGGACTAACCGAGGCCACCCCGGTGCTGTCACCCAGTTGGAATGAGAGCCCCCTGCAAGCAGGACTGAGCCAAGGACAGCAGCATCACAGAGCGATGCATTCCAGGGAAATATTCACCTTGAAATGGGAGCGTAACTGTGGAGCATTGTAAATGTGCTGTCAGTAGGAGCATATCCATCCATTATCTGGGTACTCAAAATGGTGCTGGGATTAGAAAATAAACAGAGAAGTGCATTAACCTAATCATCATCGATCTGTGCATTAACCTCACCGTCACCAGTCTGTGCCCTGTTGGTTCTAGTCCCTACTCCAGAAGAGTTTTGCTGAACCAAGGCTTAGGAAAAGCATGACAAATAATTTCAAATATTACCAATTTTACTAAGGCAGAAATGATTTTTGCTGTGTGACACCACCTACACAGAGCAAGCACAGAAACAAACCCAAGTGAAGTTTTGGGCAGCCTCAGTGACCTGATTTTCAGAGCCCAGTTAGGAGCAGATAACAGGATGTGATTTGTTAATGGAATATGCTGGTCACCATCAGCTCTGGTGGCCGTGGAAGGAAAGACACAACTTCTGTCACTGTGTTTGGATCAGAAGGGACCTTAAAGATGATTTGTTCCATCTCTGCCATGGCAGGGACACCTCCCACTGTCCCAGCTGTTCCAGCCCCAGTGTCCAACCTGGCCTTGGGCACTGCCAGGGATCCAGGGGCAGCCCCAGCTGCTCTGGGCACCTGTGCCAGGGCTGCCCACCCTGCCAGGGAAGGACTGATCCCTAATATCCAACCTAAATCTCCCCTGTTTCAGCTTGAACCATGAGCCCATGTCCTGTCTCTGCAGCTGTGGTGAAATTCCCTCTCTCCTCCCTTCCCAGGGCTGGAGGATGAACCTTTCCTTCCCTGCAGCAGCACTGACTGATTGGCTCCTATTTCCCTCACGTTGTGGCTCAACAATTCCAACACAATGTAGTAATAACAATAATAAATTTTCCTTATGGGAGCCCAGAATCGGCTGTTAACTCTTTATCCATAACAGAGCCTTGCTCTGGAAGAAAAGCAAACGCTGCCACAATAACCTTCTAAAGAATTGCCTGTAATAATTACTTCCCATGGCATGAGAACTTCAGCTGTTCCACGGGGGTTTGCCGCGATTACCGAAAGCTGCAAACTCTGACACAGAAACGCATGAATTCCTTTTTTCCCTTTTCTAGAAATAGCACGGGGGGGAAAAAGCCCTTTTTCTGTTCCCTCCCACCTCCCGAGCAGATGGCGATGCAGCACCACCTCCCACAGCCAGCTGGAAGCTGCTCCCGGAGGATTCGGAGGATTTGGAGGAGCTGCAGCGGGTGGGAGGTGTGGGAGCCCCCGGGGATGCCCCCAGCCCCACAGCCCCCGGTGGGCTCCTGCCCCTCCAGCACCTCCTCTCCCAGCTCCAGCAGCTCCAGCAGCCCCCAGACCCGTTTGTGATGGATCCCATCCCATTCTCCCTTCCCTCCCCTCAGCCAGCTCATCTCCACTCGGCACAGACCATGGGAATTTCCCCTTTCCTCTTCCCTTCCTGACAGTAAAAGGGTTTTCAAATCATGGGGATTCAGGGTTAGAAGGAAAATTAAGCTTAGTAGGCCCTGAAAAGAAAAATAAATACCTTAAGTACATTAAGACCTTGTACCTTGCTAGAACTGCACCTGTGTAGCTCGTACATGGTAAATGATATAACTGTTAGATGTGATGGTTGTTTAGTAATTAAATATATTTACTGTTTAATCATAAGAATAATCATGAGAAACTGTGGTCAGGGGCCTAAGATCACGAGAAACTCATGTCAATGTATACAATAGAACAATATAAGTTTAATCATTAATATGTAAGTTATATAAGGATAGAATATAAAATACGTTCAGCTCGAAAGCCGTGTTGGAGTCAGATTTGGGTCTGTAGCCCTGATTCCAGAGCTCTCAATAAAAGCACCCAAATATAATCATATCCCGTGATTATGTGTGCTCCTGAACACTGAAATTCCCTCCCAGCTCTGTCCTTCATGGAAAGGATCAAACATTCCTGCCACTCCTCAGCAGCACAACCTGTCTACAGCAAGGCAATATTTTTATTTTTCAGACAGCGAGCACAAAATTGGAGAAAAACCAGCCCAGAATCATCACTCTGCTGTGCCAGGTCTCTCTGGCAGTGAGGGACAGCAGCAGGAGTGGAACTGGCTCTGCCCACCCCGCTGGGTGACCCAGGCTGCTCCCCAGAAAAACAGCCCAGCCCAGGGAAGGAGCACAGATCCCACCCTCCCGGGCTGAAATTCCTGCCAAAAGTGAGCCAAAAACCAGCCCAAAGAGCCTGGTCAGCAGCTGAGATTGCAGCCAGGTGAGCACACAACATCTACCCCCAGCATAAGCTGCCTTTGGGAGCATCATTGCTCAGCCACAGAGAGCAGAGGAGGTTCAGCAGCACAGGAGCAGGGCCTGGACATCCAACTCCTCCCAGAGCTCAGCTCTCCTCTGCTGGGCCTTCTCCTGTATTTTTCTGAAACGCTGGCAAAGCAACAGCTGCTGGTTCTGATCACAGACAAAACCACATTCAAGCACTTCAAAAATATCCTCCCTCCTGTACAGCACAAAGGGCTTCAAACAGATTATATTTGTGTACAGACCAGCACCTGGTTTGGGCAATAATTATCCTCTAAATAGAAATTATCCTCTAACATTTGTTGCTACTGTATAAAAGGAGCTCTGCTCTGATCAATAATTAGAGATCAATTACAGAGCTCTGCGTGCCAGTGATGATTGCTCTCGTGATTTGGGCACCAGTATTTGTAATGGTGTTAATTCATCTTAATAATTCTTAAATCATGTATGAATACAGAAGTGCCCCTGGCATTATTCAATTCCTATTTAAGTCCAAGGAAAGCTGCCTGTTTAAATTATACAGAAGTTAAATTTCTGCTGAAAAGCACTTTGAAGTGATTCTGTGCAAATACACATTTGCCACGAAAGCACCTCTTTTTAAAAATAGGTAACCTGGCAATGCTGCTCTGATTCAGGCTCTGGAACCGATCCTGCTTTTCTTCTCCCCAGGATGTGATTTAAAATTTTTGATTTTCCTATTAATAAATCCAAGGCCTGGGCAGTGCTTTGGCAGGTCCTGGCTCAGGAACAGCCTCGGGTGTGCAGTGATGGCACTGATGGGATGTGTTTGTACCTCAGCCCTCCTGACACCGTCTGAGGCGTAAATCCCATTTCTCTCCCCTGCAGGGGCTGCTTCACTCCTCATTTCTCATTGGAGACATTTTAGTGACCCAAGAATGTTGGAGTATGGAGCAATGGATATTCAATTGTTAAAAAATTGGCAGTTTCCCCACTTTTTCCTTGGAAACGAGACCCAAATTCAGATTCCTGGGACGCCCTGGACAATGTCCTGTTCCCTCATTTTCTGACACAGATCTGGGGATTTCTGTGCTTTATTAGAGGAAATCCAGGGCTTCCTCTCCCAACAGATTCATACATTTCAATTGTTGTATTTTTTCCTTCCTCTATAAGACAACCCTACCACACTGTAATTCTCAGATGCTGGAGCTAAACTGGTCCTCAGACTCCAGTAAACAACCAAAAAATAGGGTTGGGTTCACTTTTCAGCAATAGAGACAATTTTCTGAGTGGCTCTTTGGACTCCAAGTACAGCCCCAGGCTCCCACAAGACCAGATTTAAATACAAACCCAATAAAGGTTCCTCCTGCACAGTGATCCATCACAAAACCCTGAATACCACAGCCCCAGCCACATCCCAGCACGAGAAGGGCCCCAGGGGCATGAGAAGAGCCCCAGGATGCAGTTCCAGCTTAACTGAAACAGGCACACCAGGAGAATTGAAATGTACATTAAAAACACAGGGCTCAAGCTACCAACAGCATTCATTAGAACAGTAAAAAATTCCACATTATTTCAAACTCTAATTCAAGATTTTAAATAAAGGCCTCAGAAAGTGTTGCGTGTCTGTTTAGAGATCTGCCTTTGTTCAAAGTTGCTCTTCTAGCAGAACAAAATAAGGGTGGATTTATTTCCCTTGCCAACTTCAGCACCCAGAAACTTCCACAGACATGGAGAAAAGGGGAAGCGAAAGCAGAGCCAAGGGAGCAGCTGTGACAGGAGGGGCAGGGCAGGTCAGTGACTGCAGCCAAGGGTTAGTGAAACCCCTCTGTGCTTCTGGAGACCCACATTTTGCTTTTCCTTGGAGCATCCCTTTCTCCAGAAGGGAAAAAATGAGATTTCCCCTTCCCCAAGCTCACTGCAAGGCCCTGTGGGACTGGCAGAGCATTAATTCCTTTATTCCTACTTGGGAGCAAACAACCAAGGGATTGAAAATCATCTCATTGAATTACTCAGGGCCATTGCTAATTTGAGGGGTTTCTGTGCTTTTCCTTGCTCTGGGTACTGAAATGGAAACGTCTCCCAGGCTCTTCCCTCTCTAAATTACTCCTCAGCCACCTTTGCTTATCTCTATTGTTTCTGAGAAAAACCTGTTCCTTTCCAGACATCTGCACTGGTGATAAAGTGTGATTGAAAAGCTTGGCCTGTCAGATAGGGAGCTGTTATCACAGCTTGATTTGGAGCTGTGGAATTACACTGGATAATAGCAGCTCCAAACAACACTCCTCTCAAATGAATTTATGAATGGCCTTTGCCAGATCTGAGGATAAACTCGTGGTAATAGGAAAGAGGCTGTGAGCTGATGGATCACCCCATCATCCACGAGGCATGGATATGCTTATGCTGCACTGGGAATTTCATGGATCAGGAGAAGTCCCTCTGCACTAATTAAATGTCACAGATAAACTTCCTCCATTTTTAAATAATTTATCCTTCTTTCCATTGGGTTGAAGCCCCAGGGAAGAGAACAGGACGGGGGCTGGAAGCACATTCCAGGGAGGAACCCCTGCTCATCCTCCCGAGCAGCAGCTGCAGGGCAGGCGGGAGCAGGGACTGTCCAGCAGCGTGGCCAGGAGCTGCTCACACCTCTGGGCTTGGGGAGAAGGGAAATTCCACAGAGCCTCGAGCCCTCAGCGGGTGTCAAAGTCTACCCTGGGTCAGGGGTGGCTCCCTGTGGTGGAAAAGTCTCTCCTCCAGCCCGAGCTGCCAAAGAAAGGCTCAGCAGTCTCTGCTGTCCGGTCTCAAGGCAGTTTATTGCAAGTTATCTAAAAGATTTTCTCCTGGAGCTGCTGTGGTTTGCTCACAGCTCAGGCAGAGGCACACACACACCCTGACATCCTCTCTGACTCTGACTGCTTCTTCTCTCCCCCTCTGCCCAGGGCTGCTGCTGTCTTTTATATGGCACATTACGTGTTACATGGGGGCAAATAAACCATCCCAGAATGTAACAAAGATCTTCCACAGCTTCTCTACTCAACCACAAATAAACTCACAACATGGAAATCACGAACTCAAAGTGCCTGTGGAGTCTTCCTTTGGCCTTAAATAAAATTTATCACCACAAAAATATTTTAGGATTATTTAACAACAGGAGAGTGTTCACATTCCCAGAGAAGAGAATGAGTTCACACAAGTGGCCACAGTTGGCTGAACAAAATAACCTCTAGTTGGTAGGAAATGAATAATCTCATTACTCAGGTGAATCAGCTGCTCTGAGGTGAAGCACAAACACCCTCCCTGGCTGGGGATCTGCAGGGCACGAGGCTCTCACTGAGACAGACATCAAGAACTCACAATTTGGGAATTACAGCAGCTAATTCCCACCCTTTTCCCCCCACCACAGCGGGGTTTCATGGATAGCTGGGGTTCATGAGTGCCTGGCACGGCCATCCCAGCACAGAGCCAGGCTGGCACTGCCAGGGCCCAGCCAAGCTCCTTGTGGCTGCAGCTGCACCTCCTCCATGGGCCAAACTGCTCAGCACAGCAGAAACAGAACCACTTCTCACCCGATGGGAGACTGAGTAAATCACAGAATCCCAGGGTGGTTTGGGTTGGAGCAACCCCAAATCCCATCAGTGCCACCCCTGCCATGGCAGGGACACCTCCACTGTCCCAGGAGCTCCAACCCGGCCTTGGGCACTGCCAGGGATGCAGGGGCAGCCCAGAAGATTCCACAAACATTCCAGTCCGTGTTCCAGGTGGGAGGAAAGGCCATGCTGGAGAGGAGAGTGGGATCCCCCTGCTCCAGAGGCTCCTGAGTGAGGCACAGCACAAGGGGCACACTGAGCACAGGGACTGGAGCCAGAGGAGAGGGATCATGGTGGGTCACAAAAGAAGATAAAGCCAGCAGGATCCCTTCTCCTGTTGTCCCACAGAGAGCCACTAAAATACTGTGAAAACACACCCAGAAACCTGGCCATAAAACTCTTGCTGTGGTTACTGCAGCCCCACAGAGCACCAGGGCAGGGAGGGGAGGGAGAGAGCAGCCAGGCTGCTGTGGTGCTGCCCAAAGCCTGAAAATACTTCAGAAAACTTGACTACAGTGAAGGTTTCCTAGCAGCCTAAGGAGCTCTTGTAGGAGCAGCCACAGCCATCACTTTGGTGTTTAACAGCCTCCCCAGGAGCTGCATTGATGTAACAAACCTCAGGCTGACATCAGCAAGTGTTTTCCTGCTCTTGCCTTCATCCCAGCTCTGATGGAAGAATCTTTCTCTCAGAGAACAGAGACTTCCATTTACAGTAAGGTCATTAAAAAAAAAATCTAAAAAGTGAAAAGGAATGAGTGCTTTAAAGTTACTCCATCTCTGCCTTATGTAAGTCTCCTACAACCATTCTGCACCTCCGAGCAGCTCCTCCAGCCACGTTCCCAGGGCTGGCTCCAGGGCAGCTCCACACGGATGGAGTGGCTGCAGGACCAAGGCCTGACGTGTTTTATGAGTTAATTTGCTGTTATTTAGGGCCCTGCACAGCAGCACTAAATCTTCACATCCTTTTTACTGCTTTAAGTAATGCTTTAACTTCTTGGTAGCCACACAAGCTGGTGTTAATCCTTCTCTATTTATTTGTTCAACACCCTGGGGAGCTGCAGAGCAGAGTCTTTGCTAGAGGACGAGCAATCCAATCTAAGTTATGGAGCTCGACTTTTTCAAGGCACTTTTCCCAGTCAAGTACAGATAAGAGAACAGGAAATAAGGAGGGGGGTAAATTACAACCCCCCAAAATCCATTAAGTGCTCTCCCTTTGGAGATGGCTGCTTTGTTTCATAGCCACATGAACACTTTTCTACCCGAGTCACCCAGCTGAGGGACAGGACAGGGGTCCCCTGCATTTTCCCCGATTCTGCTTTTCTTTATACCAAGATGATTTTCCCCTAACGTTTCTGTCATTTCCTGCAGACTCTGTACATGAAGGGGCAGCAGGATTAGTGTGTGATAACCAGAGAGAAGGAAAGGCATCACAGCAGGTCTTAGATTGTGTGACCAGGACACCACCCAAGGTCAGAGCTAAAGGTGAGTTGGCCACTAAGGTGTTGATGATACAAACCAAGATAACACTGGGTGAGTCACAGAAAATCTTACTAAATCTTGCTAAATCCCTAAACACCACAAAACACCTCTAACTTGAACACCTCACCTTTAACTCAGCTGTTTGAAGTTCCAGGTCGGAAAGGTTTCCTTATCTGGGGAACGTTGGATAAATCGATTAATCCACAAGTACATCAAGTGCCATCCTGTGGTTAGTGCTCATGGGAGGTTTCTACCCATGTCTCGATAAAAATCCTGGATGATGGTCAAATCTTTTTCATTTTCAGTCCAGATTTTAGCAGTTTTATTAAAAAGCTTACCCTGAAATCCCACAGTTCACAGACCATAAGAATCTCAGGCACGGCTGGCCTTGGTTCCACTGGACATCCTCCACAGGAGCCGTTTCGGTTTCTTTTTCTAATTTATTAGCTGGAGTTCTTACGCTTGAACAAACTTAATAGAACAATTTCATTGTTCTGCTGCTGCCCATGAAAGTGGATTATTGTTGTTCAGTGGCACCAGTCTCACTTGGGGAAAAGGCACGCTGATGGAATTCTGCTTTTATCCAAGAGCCCAAAGGCTCCTGCACCCAGACAGCACATCCAGCACAGAGCCCAAGTTTTATACTCAGTTATTGCTAAATAGTGGGGAAATGTCTCCTACTGCACAAGCACAGCAGTGAAAAAGGGTGATAGAACAGGCTCCCTCTTTATCACTTGCTCTTTGATTCCAGATGCAAATTCTGCCCAACACAATTCTCCTTTTCTTCACTGAGGGAACATGATTTTATTAGGACAATAAAGACCTAGAGACGAGAGTTCAGCCTGTGCTACCAAGAAGACTAAGCTAAATTAACACAATAAATAAATATATACATTACATGGGTTTATCAGAATTCAGGAGAAATTAAAGTTCAGCCTTTAAGGTGGACTCCCAGGCAGCACCCAGCAATAAAACCAGCAACACCAAACCCCAGAGAGCCTTGGGATCCCAGGAGCTGAGGCTGGAAAAGCCTTCCGAGCTCACCAAGTCCAACCACTCCCCAGCACTGCCAGAGGTTCCCACGAGCAGCTTTAAAGGCTTTAACCTTCCACCACTGAACGCTGCTTCTGATTCACAGCACTCAGTCCATTGGGAGAAAAAACACCCCTTTTTTTTTAGGCTTTACCCAGAGAATATTAAAGTGAACATTTTTAAATCCACATTCATTACAGGCCAAAAATAGCCATATAAAAATATCTCATAAAGAAGGTGAAACTGTTCTGAGGTAGAGCATGTGTGATGAACCGCTGCTTCTAATTAGTTCTAAATTAAAATCTGCAGTAAACTGCCATGAATTATTTAAATTTATCTGGAAAGATAGCCAATTTTTAGGGGAAAAAAAAGTTATTTTACTCTGCATTTACACTGCTCTCTTTTCTCAGCAACAAAGCTGTCTGATCAAAGGATTTCCCCCTGACTTGCCTATTCCACAATGCCACGGCATTTCTGAGATGAGAGCACTGAGCACACAGCAGCACACACTGCTGAGCTCCAGGAGACACTGCTGAATAATTCACTTTAGGAAGAGAGAGATCAGATTCCAGCCTGGAATGCAATGAGAGCCCTGACGTGGTGATGCTATGTGGGCAAACTCAGGCCTACCACAGAACTGATTCAATTCTGGGGATTAGCAAAGCCCATGGAATGGGTTGGGTTGGAAGGACCTTAAATCCCATCCCATCCCACACCCTGCCATGGCAGGGACCCCTCCCACTATCCCAGGGTGCTCAGAGCTCCATCCAAGCTAAAATTCCATCAAACCACAGGAGGGAAAGGTGTCAAGTGAGGCTTCCCAAGAAATCAGGCAAATACAAAGTCTTTGAAAACCCACATGAGCTTGGAGGTTACATCCAACAACCACACTGGGGACAGTGGCAATCCCTGTGCTGATGCCCCAGAGCCACCCCCACACCCCAGAGTGACAAAGCAGCCTGGACCAGGTCTGCAGGTCACGGGAGAAACAATAAAAACCCTCCTAGGGGACACAAAGTGCCAGCTGGAGACGAGATTCCCTTCCACAACCTCATTCCCATACTTCCATGTGCCTGGAAATTCCCTCAAGAACTCTGTGCCCTGCACAGAGGGGAGTGGAATTTTGTGTGAGAAGTGGCATCCCTGCCCGAGCCAGGTGAGGACAATGCTTCCCAACACCACTGTCCATGCACTGCACAGCTCTCTGCTAAATCTCCTTAATATTAGGATCTGTCACCTCCAAGGTGGCTGAATGTGTCCTGAGGAGGTCCCAGTGCTGCCCAGAGCACTGCCCTGCCGCTGGGAGCACCTGAGACAGAGTGCAAATGCAACAGGGTAGAAATCCATTTGGATTTAGGTGAAATGTGCTGCTTTGAGCGTGCTAGCATAAGTGAAATATGCTGTTTAGTCTGGTAAGAGCAGCACTGCAAAACTGCCCCAGCTGAGGAGAAAGAATGAGAATTTCCAAGCTGAAGAGATAAGAGAGACTCCTCGGACCTTGAAACAGCACAGAGTGACCCAGGAGTTCTTTCTGTACTTTCTGACAAAAACTGAGTACAAGTGTAACACGAAATCAGCAGGATGAATATGCATGAAATTCTATGCATATGTAAATTATAAGGGGTAATAAAAAAGCATCAGGAGTTCTCAGGGGCACGCATGTCCTTTGAAGAGGAATGATTCCCCACGTGTGTCCAGCGCTGTAATAAACATACCATCCTTACAAATCTTTATAGGAATTGTGGGGTTTTGATTTTTCATCTGCATTTCACACCTCGGTGTCAGCTGACAGGGCTCGTTATGCACCAGGGCTGTGATCACAGAGCCAGAGTGGATTACAAACAAATCCTCTCATCAGTCCCAATTAGCAGGCATTAATGCAAGGCACAGAGCAGTTCTGGTGAACACCAACTCGACTTCTCCAAGAGGAAATTAAATTGGAATTTTCACTCCAAAAGTGGTAAAAAAATGGGTTAGTTTGGGCCATATTAAAGCTGTAGATAAGAGGCAGGTGAATATGATCCCAACCAATTCCTGGGACTTCTGGCAGCTCTGAACTGCACCTGCAGCTTGGTCCTGGGGCCAAACTGCACAAAGTGTGCAGAAAAATCTATTCTATGAGCACTGTAGATGGACACTCCTGAATTCCATATTCTGATCCTCTCCTGAGTGATCCACTCATGGAGAAGCAGCCAAAGTCCACCAAAAAAAATTAAATTAAAAACGAATACTCTTTTACTCCATGGGGTGTGACCCCTTTTCTGCCCCTTCCTTTTTTTGCACCTCTTTTTCTTTCAGTTGGCCTGACCCCAGTGTTTAAACACCCATTTCCAGTCCCACAGCACAGGGAAGGACATGGAAATGTTTTAGGAACACATGCAGATGAACCATGCACAAGGCAAATACACACATAATACACACAGAACCTGTTCTAAGAATAGCTATTGAAGCAAAAATTGCAGGTTATTTACCTGCCCATCACAGCACCCACCAGCAGGCAATTAAGCCATTAGGGCAGAAAATCAGAGATAATTTCCCCAAATTCCAGCAGAGTTCCATGAAGGGTTTTGGAGCATCTGCACCGAGAGCTCCAGGAGAGCCCTGGTTCCGTGCCAGGGGAGCAGAACTGTGCCAGGCCCTGCACTGCAATCAGGGCTGAGCATTATCTCCCTCTCAGAGGAGGTGATTGCAATGCAGACAGGAGCTGGAGCTGGAAATAGGGCACAGCACAGCCGGGCAGGCTCAGCCCGGGCTGGGCACTGACATTTTCCCAAGGAAATTGCCAGTTCATCCCTCCCTCACCTTTCCAGTTCAGCTCCCAGGCTGTGCCACACAGAGCGAAACGGATTCTGCCCTTCCCACCTTTAAACACCAGAACTCCTAAAAGTTATTTACGGAATCCTAAGGGTCACCCACCAGTCAAATGTTCCTCATTACAGGGGGTTTGACCTTTGCTGTCAATTTACAATTTCTGTACTTAAATAAATCCAAACATTTCCTAATCACTCTTTCCAACAGGAATTTTATGATTAGTTGGATAATTCCTTTAACATATGCAATTACTCTTTCCTAAAGTATTCATTACTCTCTCAACACAGTATTCTTGAAACATTACAATTTCCCATTGAGAACATATTTCTGGATTCATTTCCATAAGACAGTTTAGAAACTAGATTAATATACTTTCTACTTCCTATATTAAAAAATCATTTTTGATTAAATCTGAGTTAATAATTTGCAATTAATATCTCATTTGATGGGTTTAGGTTTCTTCTTCCCCCTCCTTGAAATTATCCTTACACGGTAGAAATCTTTCATCACTTCATTCAAATTCCATCTGCAAGCCTTGAAGTCTGAATTGTGAATAGTTCATAATATCTATTAGCTCATAATAATCACCTAAGTAGATATCTTATAAAATAATTTCAAACAGCAGAGGAACGGAAAAGCCTGGTAGTCAAAACAGCTGAGAAATTAAAAAATTATCAATAAAAGCTGCTGAACAATTATCAACTCTTAGATTTAACCTATTTTGCTAATCTAAAAATAAAAGGGTCTCAGAGTTCACTTAAGAAGACAGCTTGGAAGCTGCTTTCCCTATATCCCACTTTTCCAGTGCACAGGACACAGCAGAGGAGAAATCAAATCTCCTGAAGTGCAAAGCTGGAGCTGGGAGATGGGCACGCACCCGACCAGAAAGCACCACTCTATTCTTGGATGCTTTTGCCTCTGTGATGGCAAACCAGGAGTGAAATTCAATTATTCCTCCAAACCTTCAGTTTGCCAGCGTGCCGCAAGCCCTCCTAAACTGGGATTCACAAAGCTCATTTCTAAGGGATTTCCACTGGAAGCAGAACTCCATGAAATCACTGCTTCCATGGAATCATGGAATCCTTTGAGCTAGGAATCATTTTAAGATGGAATCCAGTCATTTACAAGATGGAATCCAGTCATTGACACAGCACTGCTGAGGCCACCTCCAGCCAGTTTCCAGATCCCTCCAGGAACGGGGGCTTTGTACAGGAACAGCTCCCAAAAGCAGCATAAATCCCACTCAAAGGTGCCTTGTTTCAGTGCCCTCCCCTCATGCACTCCCAGAACCGCTCCTGTCCTTGGGGAAGGCTGCAGCACCTGGAGCAGGGGAGATCCCTGAGCTCCAACATCCCACAGGGAAATCCATCAGAGCTGCCCCCAGCGGGTCAAGGCTCAGTGCCCATCCAGAAGATAATTTGCAAAGCTCCTGTCAAGGCTCAGTGCCCATCCAGAAGACAATTTCCAAAGCTCCTGGAAAGCCTCAAGCTGCCAGACCCTGCACACAGCCCAGCCCAGCACCACTGGGGTATTTCCAAACACATCCCACTGAGGCACCATCAACAGGCTGTGAGAGCAGCCCCAGCCACACAGCCAACACGGCACTGGGCAGTCAAAATCAATATTCACTTAGGAATCTCTGAGATAAGTAACGCTGGAAATGCTGTCGTGGAATTTATGGATAAATATCCAGGCTTTTGCTCATTAGACCTAACAACTGCCGGGCCGGGTTCTCAGCTGCCTCAGTATTGCTGCAATAACATCAGTGATACAATGGTGATGCTGTAAATTATTGCCAGTGTTTTCCACACATCAAAACTATGTTTTTATTGCTGAGAAATGATAAATATAATTCAGAGCTCTGCCTGTTTGGAAATTCCTGCATTAACTCTAGAATAAAACCCGTGCCCTGAGTAAAGGGCAACATCATATTTGGGTGTTGGGAGTCTCCTGCCACTCCTGAGAGTTTGCTGGACTGGAACTTTAACTTGGTACAAAAAGAAACCAGAGGATGCTGGAAGCTGTAGCAGGAGACAGATTTTGTGATCAGCCTGCACACGTCTGTCACTGGCCTGGCTCAATGACTTTGTTATTTTCAGTGTAATTTGGTCATTTGAAGCTCAAGATCTACAAAATCATGGCCATGCCTGGGCTCTCCAGCTCCTCTGACAGACACTTCCAGCCAGCCCACGGCTCTGACTTCTCCTCCCCAGCCTGAGGATGCCAAGCACATCATCCTCTGTGCCTCAGCCCAATCCCCACTGACTGCCCCAGAAAACCACACAGAACAGTGGCAGCTGCAAAGGTGGGAGAGGAAATGCAACCAGCCAGGAAAACCCCATTGTCCAGGCTCTACAAACACTCCCGGCTGCACTCAGGTTCCCCTCTGAGAACAGAGTGAAAACATCTGAATTTTGGGTAATTCCCAATCCTGCCCTGCTCACCCAGGCAGCACTGAGGGGCAGGACCCAGCTGCCCTGTCCCAGAACACCCCAGGGACAAAGGGAATAATCCACATTTGAGTTATTGAGTTATCCACTTGGGTTATCACCTCACCCCTGCCACCCCTGCAGAGCCACACACTCCTCACAGGGGCATTTCATCCCTGAAAAGTGGGAAATGGCTCCTCACAGGGGCATTTCATCCCTGAAAAGTGGGAAATGGCATCTTCTGAAGGCTCCACAATCTGCCACAGGGCTCTGACCACAGAACAAAAGATGCACTGAGATTTGCAGTGATGGTTTTTGGTCATCCAAAGTTACAATTTTAGTCAAGTATCACATAACTCATGGAGAATTTATAGGTATCACCACTGGGGAAACATTTCTCCACTGTCTCCCTGTCTTAAAATACAAGATGTCTGATCCAAAATCAGGGGAGAAATTATATCCTTTGCCACCTTCAGTTTTTTATGCTTTTTTTTTTTAGGAAAATCCCTTTACAAGTAGCAGCTCTGTTTTTCAAAGCGGGGTACTTGGAAGCAACAATGTTCTGCAATACAGAAAATATATCAAGGAATTTTCATAATGCACAATAAATTGATTTGGATTTTCCCAACTAGGCAGATTTACACTCTTCTGATGACACAATGCCTGGAGAAAAATCTATATTATTGCCCTTTGGAGTGACCCCGTTACATCACTCCTGCTCAGAGCAGCAGTGTCTGCACAAGGAGGTGTCAGATGCCAGGATTTATTGGGAGAGGATGCCCAGGAACACAAGAGTGAGCTGTTAGCTTTTGTGTAATGTCTAATTGAAAACTCTACCACGGCCCCGTAATTCAGGAGATTTATTTTGCACAGAGTCAAAAAAAGTTATTGACAAAGTGCTAATCAAGCAGGACCACGAGGTGGAGAAATGTCCACAGGTCTGGAAGATCCAAAGGGCAGCACTGGAGCTCAGCACCTCCCAAAGGGCAGAGGAATATTCAGCCCTTACAACACTGAAGTTCTTCCTCAAATCTACACTTGTTTAGTTTAAAACTAACACAAATTATGTTTAACCCCAAGTGAGTCACATCCATCTCCAATAGGAATTCAAGATACTTCCAAAAACAAAAGCTCATCTTTCTCTGGGGAAGTCTCCTGACTCAACTTCATTTAAACCTCCACATTTGCTATGGGCTCAACTAATTTTTCTTTGTTTCAGAAGGAAACAAAGCCTTGATTTCTTTTTTTTTTTATAATTCCAGCACCATATTCTGCCCTCCAGCAAGTCAAGGCAGGCTCTCCATGATCCCCGTGTTTATTCCAAAACCATTCCCTATTATAACACATATTTAGATATTTTTCTTAACAACACGTTTCTTTCAGAAGTTCTGTAATTAAGTGAAAACAGATAAAACTGACTGGTCTGGAAATTCCTCAAGATTTAGTGATTTTTGAGGATTGAAAGTTTTGAGCCATTTTCCAGTTGGATGATAAAATAATGAGCACAGAGACAGCTCCCTTCAAAATAGATTTCATCCATAGCTGCAGGTGTTGGAAAAATAAATAAATCAAGAGGGAAAATGTTTTTAAATAAATCCTGGGGAATTCAGAGCTCCCCAAATCATCTTCTCAGTGGTTTGAAGGAAAACCCCTGAGCTCCAACCTGCAGCTTTCCCAGACCCACAGCTCCCTGTGAGCCAAAAATCACATTTACCACAGGTTGAGCCCGCAATGGTCAAAGGTCCCGAGGACAAATTCCCCAAATGTCAGTGCCCCTGCCAGTCTGGGCAGGCACAGCTCCAGCAGGGAACCTTCCATAGCTCTGCTCATTTATGCACTGAACAAGAATATTTGCCCAAAGCGAGCCAGCATCCAGAAAAACAAATCTGGGTGCACAAATTGGGGCGTGTGGGAGCAAGGAAGAGCAAATAGATCCAGTCAGCAGAAAGCCCAGGTCCAGAGAGGATGTGGCTTTTATCCACAGGAACTGAAATCCCCATAAAACAGGACAGAAAATGTTAATTCTTCGAGTAAAACGTAGCTATTTCTCAATAGTTATGTTTTACTCCAAGAGTAAAAGACAGCTGTGAATTGTGCCACAATCTGCAGCGTCAGTGACAGGAATTACAACTCCAGCAGCTATATACTCATTTTTAATCATCAAAAAGAGATTTTAGTCATCTCCTCACAAGTCCCAGTGCTGTCAGCTTGTCCCATCACAGCCTGACTCTGTTTTCAGTGGCTTCTCCATTATTTCAGCTCTTCCTCCCAAGCCCAAGCTGCAAATCTGCATTCTGCTGGGGGTGCCAGTTCAGTATCTGCTCTGGACACAAGATTTTCAACTTCATGGGAATGCCCTGAGCCCTCAGAGCCGCCACAAGTACAAAAATACCCCCTGGAGGTGCTGCTCAGATTCAAACCCTGCAGGAACCCTGCGCTGCTCAGAGCCTCAGACACATTTAAAACCATGTTTGGAACCCCTTTGGACCAGACTGATACAATTAATAAATGTGATGGGCCTGGTTTGATTGGAAATGGAATAATGAAATTAAATTAAATGAAATGCAAATTCATTCAGGGTGGAATGAATTTGGAAGATTTGGCTCCTGTGGGAGGTGCCAAACACCTTCATGGCTTTCCTTTAAAGGCTTTCCTTCAGCCACCCTGGTTTGGGCAGAGATTTAAACTTCTGACTGCCATCCCCATCACTGAAGTGTTTTACAGGCTTTGACTTTTCTCTGCCTTTTTTCATAACCCAGTGTGTGGCTTCCCCACAGAGTCCTGTGTGGCCTGAGCCAATAAATCTTCATTATTGAGACACTGATACTCAGCTACAAGCACCTTCCAGGGAGAAAAAAAACCCTTATTGCCACTGACAGAAAGGATGGCTGGCAGAGCATGATTTAAGGTAATGAGCACGATTAAGAGCCACAATTAGACAACAGAATATTAAAGGAGAAACATGAACGTATAGCAAATAAATGCATGGCTGCAGCAGAGCTGATCCTCCCAGGTCACAGGCTGAGTGACTCCCACAAAAGTCTGTCATGGAGAAGAACCTGGGCAAAGCCTCTTTTGGGGGGAAAACACCTTTGCAAATGCAGGATGAGCAGATTGCACCTCTCTGAGGAGAGACTTGGTGGCACTGAGAGCCCAGGGGTGACTGAGCCAACAAAAAGAGAAATGCGAGATGTTAGAACCCAGGAGAGCTCGGGGCTGGGGAGGAGGAGACACAAAATGTGTTGGGAACAGCCCTGGGGAAGAAATGATGATGTCTGATTCAATCCAGAAGGCTGAATGATTTCTTTATTTTAACTATGCTAAAATACATCAATATACTATATAAAAGGAGGATACTAAAACTACATCCTACTTTCTCTGACTCCATCTCTAACCCTAACACAACTTGTGCCCCTCTCTGAGAGCCCAGCCCCAGGTGGGTTGGATTGGCCATCAGCTCAAACAACCCTCACCAGAATCCAACCAAGCATCACCCCAGGGAAACAATTCTCCAAACACATTCCACATGGGAAAACAAGGAGCAGAAATAGAAATTGTTTTCTCTTTCTTTCCTCTGTGCTCCTCTATGAAACATCCTGAGAGAGAAGAGTGTGCCTGGCACACTCCTATGAGCACCTTGCACTTCCCTTTTCCAACCTCACCAAGCCCAGAAGCTCCTGCAGACCCCACACAGCCCTGCAGACCCCCACCCTAAATGCAGCAAACCTTTTCTGAGGCAGCACAAAGCCCACAGCCCCCAGGGCAGCAGCAGCAATCAGCAGAAAGGAGATTCTCCTTGACCCAAGTAGAACATTCCTCTCCACCCCCCAGGAATCCAATTCCAGCCCCAGAGAGACTCAATTCTACTGCTCCTGTCTGGAGTTAGCTGTTCTTCAGAGGCAACAACAAGAATTTCTGTTAAATACCAGGAACTCAGAAGTAAAAGAGCAGGAAACCAAGCATGCTTTACGTGGAATGGGAATTTGCAATTAAAAAAGTTCAATGCTATTACACATCATTTTTCCAACAGGCAGCAACACAAAGAGCTCAATTTTCAATCTCGTGTATAATTTTGTACATCTTTGCCCAAGACAGATGAATTTCAGTGTATGCAAGGATTGCATGGATGATCAAGGAGTGGGAACAGAGGCTGAGATTAAAACAAAATTGCTTATTTAGCCTGGGAACTTAGCTAGATTTGGTGCCAGCAAATAAATAAGGGAAGAAACAGTTCTACTGTAAGACAAAGCTGCACAAAGGAAAAAGTGAACTGCCTGAAAACCAAGGTGGATAAAACAAGGTTTTTAACAATGACAAAAATTAAGTTCTGGAGTAAAATCTCCAATTCCAGGGAGGAGGAATGGAGTGAAGAAGTTCCATGGTCCACCTTGCTCCAGTCCTGCCTTGTTGCTGCTGTTTGCACACCTGGAGGGTTCTTACTGAGGCTTTTCAATGCCTCCTCTTGAATTCCCTGTTTGCTGCTGGAGTTTGGTGCAGAGAGAGCCCCAAACCCAGAGCCCAGCCTGGTGAAATGCCAAACTCACAGAACAAGCTCCAAACTGGAAGGGCTTTGAGAAAACGTGCCACACCTGGAAAAAGCCCAGCCCCAGAGGGCAGGAGCCCCTGGCAGGGACCAGGTGAGAGCCCCTGGCAGGGACCAGGGGATGCTCAGAGCCCGTGGCTGCAGTTCAATTCAGCAAATTCTGCTCCTGCTTCAGCAGCCCCTGGCCAGGAGCTCTGCTCTCCTCCAAATCCATATTCCTACACTGGGTTATTTAAAATAGAAGTCCCTGTGACAAGCCTGAGTCAGCCAGGGCACAGGGATAAAACTTTATAGAAAGACATCAAAGACATTGCTGCCTCTTGTGTTAAGACAGCAAACCAACACAACAGAGCTCTCCAAAGAGAAAAAAAATACATTGTACTACAATAAAATAGATTTAAAACATACAAATAAAGCTACCTGCTTGTTATCTTCACTCTGCTCACACCTTCTGTTCATTCCAGCAGCCTCCAGAGGCCCAGAACAGCCTTTTTGTGACTTCAGGGTGCTGGTCAGAGCCCTCCTGACCACAGAGAAACCCCAAACTGCAGCTGAGCATCCCTGGGCTGCCCTGCCTCCCCTCCTCCCAGGTCAGCAGACCCCAGCCCCACCTCTCAGCCCCTGATTTGCCACCCCACAGTTGCAGAATAAATGGTGATAAAGCTGGGGCAGCTGCAGGGCCAGCTCGTGTCACAGATGTCCAGCCCCCAGGGCTGCAGGAGCTCCTGGTGCCCAAATCAGAAACAGAATAATATTTTATTTACAAAATAGCCACAAAACAGCTGTGCTGGAAAAATTCATAAAAGCAGCACCTTAAAAATGATAAACCTTCCCCTGTGATTCTGGGATGAATTAAGGACTTTCCAGTCCTCAGCAGAGAAGTTTCCCACACACGAGCTGTGCCAGGCAGGGACACGATGTCCCTCAGCCCTGGGAGCACTCAGCCACCTCATAAAACCTCTCCAGTTCCAGAATCACAGGGCTGGAAGTGCCTCTGCTGCTGCTTTTTGAAAGCCAACAAATACTGACTGGGCTCCAGACTGTTTTAGGTGTGATAAAGCAGAGATGCAAGCCAGAAATTTGCGTGGCTTCATATTAATCAAGCTGGGCATAAACCCAGGGAGTTTTCTTACCTGGACACATAAAAACCCCACAGAATTCCCATTCATCTCTGTGCTTCTTATGAGATATTTGCTTTACTGCCTTCCCCTCCTTTCCTGCTCCAACAGCAGCCTTCCATGGTTTAATTACAGCTAAATTTTTTACCTTGCAGCTGACTTTTTCAAAGCCCCACAGAAATCCTCCCTGCACAACAGCAGAAAAATTCCGGGGTTCACTGGGGTTTTTTTTCTATATTACAGGAATGGAAATTAAATGTTCAGGGCAATCCTGCAAATCTCCTTTAGAGCTGCTGTGGGGTTAACGTGAAGCTCTGACAAGTATTTGCACAGGCTGGGAAATGCTGTGATGGGAACTGAATTCCCAGGTGGTCCCGGCTCATCTGCAGCACTCCCAGAGATCTCTCAATTGACACCTTGAAAAATGATGATGATCTGCTACAACTTGGCTTAATTAATTGAACTGTTCAGCCCCCTCCTCCCCCACGTTAAACACCTGATGTGCAGAGTCAGTAACTGGATAATTACAGTGGGGGAGCAGGGACACGAGGCAGAGGGCAGGAAAACACAAGGGAGCGATTTTTGTTTAAAAATTCAGCCATCCATTGCAGAGAGCCCTGGATAAATTGAACACATAAACCCCATTTTTGCTGTGTCCAACAAACAAAAGCATCTAGAGGGGATTTTTCTATGGAAGAGAGCAATATTCTGCAATGTCACTTCAATGGCTTCCCAGCGCCAGAGGGCAGGGCTGGGTGGGATATTGGGAATTAGGAATTGTTCCCTGAGGGGGTGGCGAGGGGCTGCAATTCCTGGAGATGCTGTGGATCCCTGGCAGTGCCCAGGCCAGGCTGGAGCACCTGGGACAGTGGGAGGTGTCCCTGCCATGGCAGGGGTGGCACTGATGGGATCTGGGGTCCCTCCCACCCAAACCATTCCATGGTGCTGTGACATCAAGGCCTCAGTGTGGAGCTCCATTAATATTTTTTCCTCTTCTCCCCAGATGGGCTGAACTGGGATTTCAAACCATGCTCAGAAATACCAAATTCTGGGGCTTTCCAAGCAGATCCCTCACTGCTGCCCTGGGATCCAGGACTCTGTGATCCCTTTGAAGCCTTCCTGTTTCTAACAGAGTCCAAATTCACCTTCCAGGATGCAAAGGCTTGGGATGGTGTTGTTCTGATTTTTAAAAGTGTTAAGATTTCTTTTATAGTTCTTTTGAAAGTTTTGAAGTTCTCATAAAACTCCTTCAGCCTTTTGATAATGTTTACATATTTCTACTGGAGTTCTCACACTGTTCATGTAAATAGTAATTATTTTGCATTTTTCTTTGTGGGAGGAGAGAATTGATGGGCTGTTGGATTCACCAGTGTGGCTGGAGAGGTGGCAATTCCATCCTCCAATCCACAGTCACCTTTAGAATTCTATAAATACCAGATGTTTGAATAAAACTGGGTCTTTTTTCTCCTTTGAATTTACCAAGTTTCTGTGTGCTCATTTCGTGTCCAATAGCGACATCAAACTTTCCAAAGAACTAGAAAAGAAAACTTGACACTTTTAAGAATGAAGGCAGCGGGATGGTACCCTGATGAGTCTGGAGCCCTGGGGCAGCATCCTGCTCTCAGCAAATCCCAAATCCCTTGCAGGGATTTACTGCAGGCCCAGCTGAGGCTGCTGCCCACGACGTGCAAGGAGCAAATCTGCAGACCCCAGCAGTGATTTATTATCTCCAGCCACGCCAGACCCACGGAGACAAAGGAGGTGATGTGATATTGCTGTGCCCAAAGCACTCCAGCCCTGTTTGTGCTCTGGCCACCACGAGCACAGCCCCTAAATCACAGAGGTGTTGTTTAGTCCTCAGCAGCCTCTGCAGGGGGAATTTGATCCTTTTTTTGCAGCTGAAAGGCGGATAACAGATGATTCCTGCGCTGAGGAGGTTCCATCCACAGCAAACCTGCTGCAGGAGGAGTCCCTGCTCTCTCAGGCTCCAGCAGCAGCTCTCGTGGCTCTCCCTGTGCTTGTAGAACATGAATTACAGCAAAAAATCAGCTTAAGAGCCGGGCTTGGTGCTGTGTACAACTAATTTATCAATGCTCCTAACACTCACATCATTCTTTGTACTCTTCCCAGCTCTGGAACATCTTGATATGCCTGAAGTGAATATGAAATCCTGTCTTCTAGATAACCTGCATTTATTTAAATTTCTGTGTCTCTTTTGTCTGGCACCTTTCCCAAACAAACAGATAAACCACGAATGTGTCAGGGAATCAAATCCCAGCAGCAGGATGTGCTCAGGAAATGCCTGGTGTGTGATTGCCCATCACAGCAGCTCCCAGCTGTGCCAGCTGTGTGCATCCCTCCAGCCCGATGGGAGCAGCCAAACTCCTCCAGGGAGCAAAGACTGAAGGTGAAGGCCTGGCAGGAGCCCTGGGGTGGTGCCATTTGGTGCCTCTTGGCAGGGCTGGAGCAGAGGGAAGTGAGAGGCAATCACAGCTTGAGGGGCTTTGCTGCACAGGGGATCCTTTCCCTGCCTCAGGAGCTTCCAAACTGAGCCTGAGTGAGCCCGAGAGCACAGCAACCTCCCTGCTGGTGCAACCGGGGTGCTGCCTTGGCCAGGGGAACCCCTGTGCTGGCCGTGGGCACACAGAGCTGGGGGATCCCCATCCCAGCACGATCCCGGCAAAATCCCAGCAAAATCCTGGCAAAATCCCATCCCAATCCCAGAACAATCCCAGCAAAATTCCATCCTGATCCCAGCAAAATCTCATCCCAATCCATTCCCAATCCCAGCACAATCCCAGCACAATCCCAGCAAAATCCCAGCACAATCCCAGCACAATCCCATCCCAATCCCAGCACAATCCCATCCCAATCCCAGCAAAATTCCATCCTGATCCCAGCACAATACCAGCACAACCCCATCCTGATCCCAGCACAATCCCAGCACAATCCCATCCCCATCCCAGCAAAATCCCATCTGTTTTGGGGATCTAAAATCCCAGACTGGTTTGGGTAGGAAAAGAGGAGCAGGGTCTAAAATCCCAGACTGGTTTGGGTAGGAAAAGAGGAGCAGGGTCTAAAATCCCAGACTGGTTTGGGTAGGAAGGGCCCTTAAATCCCATCTCATTCCAAGCCCACGGGCACCCTTCTAGCTCCCAGAGAGGACTGGAATGGAGAAGTTTCCTTCCCTTCCCTTCCCAGGCAATCCTGCAGCACTTTCCAAGCAGAACTTTGGCTGATGTTGCTGCTGTCACATGAAAACCAGCTTGAACTTTTTTTTGCCTCTTAGGCAGAATAATCGGTGCCTTCAAACTGGCAAAGGAAACAGAGCCAGGGGGAGATGGGAAGGAAGGGATGTGGGAGCTGGGAGAACAGCATTAATTACACACAGCCTGACAGGTGGAGGAGAAAATTCTACACCGCTCAAAAGGTAAAGAATTAAGAGATGATGGAAAGCAGGGAAAAGTGATAATTTCTTTGAGCTGTTTAAAGAGTTTACCAAGCTCTTGCTGGAGCTCTGTGTGTCAGAAAGAGATGGAAAACAATCCAGGACAAGAGAGAAATCTAGAAAACGCACAGATGTGGAATTCAGGAGAAATGGAGCAGATAAAAGGCAAAAAATAAGGGTGTAAAGGGTATTTGAAACTATTTCAGATGTCAAAATTAGCTGGAGATCCTTGAGAATCCAAGGAAAAGGTCTCCACATCTGGAGATAATCTGGCCCTCACCTGTTAGGGAGGGGTAAGGTACAAAAACCACCTGTGAGTATTTCAACCCAATATTTCAGTTTAAAAATCCAACAGGCACAAACCAATGTTATTTGTGAGAAAGGGCCAATGTGAAAACGTCCTGAACTGGCAGAACACAAAGCTGAAATACTCTTTTCATTCCAAAATATAAAGGAAGAAACTTAAAATTCAAACTTGATACAATCAAATGCCATGAAATACCCAACAAATGGAACCTATTGCTTGCAGGAAAAGCAGCAATAAAGAAATAAAGCCACTCACCTCAGTTTGGGCAGGGAAAGTTTCTGAAGTGTTTTGCAGGACAGGAAAACAATTTCACTCAGATACTCCTGAGGGAAAGCAGGAGAAAACTGGATATTCAGTTTATAAAAGCAAGAAAAGAACACATTGTGATGTTACTTTTGGCTATGAGAGACAGAAATGAGAGCAGGGCCAGACTCGGAGCAGCTCCCAGGCTCGTCCCACTTCTTGTGAGTGATATGGAGGGAGATAAGTGAAGCCATTGAAAGCCTTTTACATCAACAGGGAAATGTCCAGGTCCAAAAGAAAGGGTTTGGAACGTGAGATGTGGCAAATTAAAAAACCTCCACTGTGAGTGAGCAGGGAACCCCAGAAGGTTTGGGTTGGGAGAGACCCTAAATCCCATCAGTGCCACCCCTGCCCCAGCTGCTCTGGTAACCCTATTTCCCCTATATTTTGTCTAAACCCCCCATTTAGGCTGCATTTGTCCCAAACTGGAGTGGCAGTGCTCCTGTGTGAGCAGGGAAATGAATTCACACAAACATCCATCACAGAGATGGAGAGAGAGTTACCACTGGTATTTTGGGAAAGGGAGCTGCTAAATGACTCAGGGTGGAGAAGGGCTATAAAAAGCAATCAAAAAGATTGTGCAAGGATCCCTGGATAGTTTAAAACAAATATTTTAACTCCGCTCTATTTTGAAAGTGTCTTAAAATAATGTGAGAGTGGATATTTTTATGGTGAAAGCAATGGCACATCCTGCTAATCCAAGCTATTTGTATGCAGACAGGATGCCAATCTTGTGCATTACGGATTTGGGAATGTCCTTCCAGCTCTGGTTTATTTAACTCCTTCTGTGCTCCCCTAAGAAGATCCAGAACACATCCACTGTGGTTTGCTCCCAGAGTTATTCCAGCCTTTCAGCCTGGTGTTCCAGCCCCACAGTGGCAGGAATACTCACCATCTCCCAGGGTGGATAAAGACCATTTCCAACATTTAAGAACTCCACATCTGCAAGGAGCCACTTGGAAAAGCTCTAAATAAAACAGAAAAACTCTGGAAGAACTGGAACTTGGGCAGCCAGAGGGGTGTGCTGGTTCCCACACCCATGTGTTTTCCCAGCTATTTGAATTTCTGTTTGATTTCCCATCTCCCTTTGACTTCCCTGCTCCTGCTCCTCTCTCTGTTTCTCTCCTGTATCCTGGAATCTGTGTGCCAGGCCTGACACACTCCAGATGAGAGACAGGAAAGTTCTCTGCTGCTCTCCAGATTTGTCACGGACCAGCAGCACTTCTGGCATTACAAAAGGGATCATAGAGATGGCGAAAAAGGGGGATGAAATACAGCTTGGAAGTAGGATAAAGGAGCCTTGTTTTAGCAAGGGAGAAAAGAAGTAAAGTTGTAGGCAGAGAGAAAGGAAAGTGGATGAGCACCGTGATTCCTGGAAAATGAGCAGGATGTGATTGGAACAAATCATACAGACCAGGAGGAGAACAGAAGGATTAAACTGTGTTTCTTCACTGAAAGGTTTGTCCAGGGCAGTGGGGAGTCCCCATCCCTGGAGAGGTTTAAAGGTTGTGAATGTGGCACTTGGGGACATGGGGCAGCAGCTGGACTCGATGAGCCCAGGGCTTGGCCAATCTGAATGATCCTGGGATACAGGATATTTTGGGTTCTTTGTTTGCATAAGATCCATCCTAGATGGACATAAAGAAGAAACAATTTGAATTCTTCTCTTTTTTCCCCTGGTTGATATGAAGAGATGAGAACTGACAGAGAAAAATCCCATCCAAGTCAGTTCCTAGGGAAAATCATTCCATCAGCTGGAGCTGGTTTTTACTCATGAGTGAAGGTTCAGAGGGACCTACACCTCAGCACTTACCAAACTTGTATTTTATCAGCACAACGTATTCAGCACTGGCATTAAAATATTGAATAAAACATTCCTAAAAGGAAAAGCTTTGTGAAAACATCTCCTTTTGCTCTCAGGTACCGTCAGAGGTGAATGACAGGGCTGTGTTCGTTCCAGTCTTAGCAGTTGAAACAAAGAGCAACTGCAAAAAAATTCATGGGAAAATGCCCAATTTGCCCACACATTGCTTGAATTCCATGAATGGATCTTTCTCTTGCAGCAGGCACGAGGCAATCAGCCTTACATAAATGCCCTACATCATCCGAGTAGTCACTTTCTGCTCTTCCAAATCCAACAGAATTATTTATAGCCTGCCATGAAATATTCATGGAAAAGTGTCCATTGCCTGAATTTCTGCTAAAGAGTAATTTAGCTTGGGTTTTTGCTTTTCTTGCTATCAGAATAATTTAGGTCAGGCAAGAAGCAACAATCTCATGTGCCTACAAAGCCCTTGTGAGGAGCATGACAAAGGTTTTGGGTTTGGAGCAGGTATTTTGTAAAACCACGGTGATCAATAGGCCCAGTCCAGCTCAAGTCAATGATTAGTCCAATATTTCCAGCGATTTCAGCCTGCTGAAGCCTCAGAAGCATTTTTAATTACCACAGCTGATTCTCCCCATAGCCAAAGCGCTGTTACAGGCACCAGAGCAGGCACAGCAAATCTGCATTTCCTGGGGCCAGGAACAAACCAAAGCAGCCCTGCCTCATCCCTCCCAGGGCCTGCAGCAGAATTTTCCTGTTTGAAACTCCTGAAATAACCACTCCAAAGGCACAGGAGCAGCGTGGCTCCTGCTTTGGAGCTGGATGCAGTGAAAATTGGTGCTGTAACCTCAAGGGCTGTTGAACAGGGGCCAAATAATGTCATCTTTGTGCTGACATGTTTCACAGTAGCATTAAATAAATCTCCTGGTTAAATAAATATTCCTTTCCCCCACATCTTCAATATTTTATAGATTTTTTTTTTTAACTAATATGCTCATCTTCACCTGCAGATAATAAATAAGCAATAAACCTGAAGCAATAGATTGGGGGGAACATTAAAGTGCAATACAATAAATATATATGTGTGTCAATGAAAGCTGGATATCCATATATTTATTTATTTATGCGTGTCTTACAAGGAATTATTACTTCCAAAGGCTTTGAACTGCCATTTTCCCTTGAAGGAGTTGAGATTTTATGGCTGGCAGGTGTCATGAGAACATCTCCATTGCCATTGCCAGCAGGAGCTGCTCCCACCCCTCGCTCCCGGCTCTGCTGGGTGACGCCCTTGAGGCAGGATGGTGTGAGAGGACTCCACTTCAGAAAGCTTGAGAGTAGAACTCTGATTTATTTCAAATACATTGGTCTTTTTATAGAGAGCATCGTCCAGCCCAATTCCATTGGTCCTGAAGTAAAAACATTTCATGTCATTGGTGTGCAGTGAATGACACTCAGTGGCAGAACTTACCTATAAACCATGGGAACAACAAGAGAGATAAATTTCCCTTCACAGACGCCATAATATTGTAAAAAAATCATCCAAAAACCCCAACCAACCCTATAAATCACCAAATACTATTAAAACTTACATATAAGAACTTTAAGAGGGTTTTCATGTGATAAATTGAAGTATCTAAAGAACTCCTCTATCTAGAAAAACATATGACAAATATAAATATTACATAGCAACTGTTTAGACAGTCAGACAGAAAAATGCATTTTCAGAATGGCATTGCCTGCCAATCTAAATGTCACATTACTCAATCAAATTAAAACACACCTCTGAATATTTTAACGTTAATTTTCGAAACTTCCCACAGCACAGCAGTTCCAAGCCATTCCCCCCATTCCTGCTCTCCTCTTGCTCCTGTCAATTTTGCCTGCCTGCATATTAGATGTGTATTTATAATTAAAAAGCAGCCTTTGCTGCACCGTTAGCCCAAAAAGGTTCTGTACATCACATGCTACAGGATGTAATGGATAAATAATAGGATATATCTCCTTCACCTCGGGAAGCTGCTCCCACACGATGAAAAGGGAATCAGAACAACGCACCTGAATGTCAAGGAGTGGAACAAGAAGAATCAAAAATTCCCTGCTCCTGCACAGGGCTGTCATTACCATTCGAAATAATCCATCTCCCCCCAAATTCCTGCGGATAATGAAAAGGAAGAAGTGTTATCAGCAAGCAGGTGTTTTTCCCATTGCTACCAAATAATTTAGGGCAGAATGTAATATTTTGACAGCGTGGCTATGTGGGAGTGTGAGCAGCTGTCAGGCAGGAATTCCCCTCCCAGACAAAGCTGTGTGAGAGGAATGATCTGGAACGACATCAAAGGCTCCCCACCCCGAGGAGGTCGGGCAGAGACCCGGGATGTGACACACAGCATCACGTCCACGGCATCTGCTTGTTTGTTGTGCCAAACGGGGGGAATTCGGGCTGATTCCCAATTCTGTCCTCTCAGCACCACAGAACCAAGCCATGGAAGGAGCTGGGAGCTGGAATGGTTTGGTTAATGAGGCACTGGGATGGTGGTTTGGATTTCACCGCCCACGGAGGCTCCACACCTTCTGAAGGATTCTGTGATGCCACTGAAATCCTCATCCCTTTCCTCACATGCTGGCTGCTGCCAGGTGTGCACTGTGAATTTCAGAGCCTAGGTGCAAAGCAAGGTCAGGCCTGCCCAGGTAATAAATACGCAGCAAAGGTGAGCGAAAAGTCAAGAGGAAATCTCGGGATCAGCTTGGGCTGATTTCAGTGGGAATACATTCCCAGCTCCAGGTGAGCATGGCACAAATGGCTCTGGAGCTCCCAGACCCTGGAATTTCGCTGTTCCTTGTGCTGGAGGCACCTAAACACCACCCACAGAGCTCCTGTTTGCTGTGACCTCGGCAGGGAATTTCCTTCCAACGCCTTTCCCTCCTGCAGGTGGGATAAAGGCATCAATATTCGATGTTAGCCACGTTTGCCCTGCTGAGAAAAGCAGAGGATTTGCTGTCACATTTGAGCAGGACAGAGCTGCTCTGGTGGATCCCAACCTTTTCCTGATCCCATTCCCAGATTGTCACCTCCTGTCCCCGCAGAGTGCGTTGGGAGCAGCCTGGGCTCTCCTGGGGCTGGGACCTTCCCCTCCTCTTCCTCCTCCTCCTCCTCCTCGCAGGAGCTGCCTGAGGAACCGTGGCCTCATTTAACCTGCACCAATTCCCTCAGAGCTGGCAATAAATATTGGGAATTGCTGGAGAGCACATTCCCGTGGGGAGGAAAAAGGAGCGTTTCCATATGGGCTCAGCCTGGGCTCTTTCCCTCAGGAGAATCTGCCTGCAGATTTAAATAGAAAATAACCCAAATTTAAATCCCAGCATTCCTCTGATTCTCTGCTTTCTTTCTGCCTCTCTCCATCCCCTTTCATAATCATGTTTAAACCCTGCAACCCAAAAGAGCTCTCTCCAACTCCATGTAAATTCACATTCCTGGGAGTTTTTCTTCCAGTTTGTGACAGTGTGATTTGCTGCACAACATCTAAAGCTCCACCATGTCACTTAATCCTTTTCTATTTCAGTAAAAGCACAAATCACAAGTGGGATTTGGTGGGTTAGAAAAGGACAAATCAAAACTAAAAGGCAACGTTTCTCTAGCTATTGGAGAAGAAAGGGAGGAAAACAGTTCACCTGTGATAAAACCTGCTTTAATCAGCAGTTATTCTTTAGAAGAACTTTCAATGTAACAGAGATAAATACGTTTAAATTCTTCAAAATATGACATGCTTTTCTATTCTTCATTTATCATTTTTGTATGAGAATTGATTGTCTTTACATTACACAGCCCCATCTGTTCAAACACAAAGTTACCATTAAATAAAAGCCAGCGATCAGGAATTCAGCGTTAATGGCAATATTATGAGTGCAGGAAAGCTGTGCCTGCATTCCCAGCTCTCCATGCTTTCCACTGAGGACTGGTGCATTTCCTCCGCATCCAGATTTTGCTTTAAATAAAATAAATGTGGTATTTACCTATTGACAAAGCCAAGGGAAGAAATTGTTCCTGCCACCAGCCTGGCTGCTAAAAATAAAGGCAGAGAATTCTAATCTCAAGAGGCAGTTAAAAGAAGCAAGGAAATTCTTCTGCATAACACAACAGCTTTTCCTTTCCCTTTCCAAGTTCCCCTCCACACAGACACTTTCTTTTCCTGGATTTTTGCAGTAGGAGGGAAAAACCCCATTTAAATTTCCCTGCAATAGCAGAGATTGCAGCAATAACCCCTGACCCAGCAAAGCAAAACAAACTAGAGGAAAATCTTTGGATTTCAAGGACTTTGACCAAAATAAAATCAGAAAACATCTGAGATGGAGGATGCTGAATAGCAGTGGTGGGGAGCAGAGCACTGCCAGAGCCAAGGCTGTTTCCCTGGGAAAAACCCCAGATCAGCTTACCTGGCCTGAGCAGTAATTAAAACCTGGGATCTGCATCTCCACAGGAGAACTTCATCATGCTCAGAAACTCCAGCCCCAGCACTGGGGGAAAAAAAGATATCATTACAGTAATTTATAAAATTAGAGGAGCAGAGATGATTTAAAGGACTGAAGTAAAAAAAGAAGACACAAACCCGATGTCATGGCAGTTTGGGAAAAATATCCATTGTGAGGAGCAGGAAAACATGGGATAAAAAAATCTAATTATGGTCTCACTAAATGCAGATTCCAGTTTTATGGCTTTAAACTCAGCAGTTAGCTTGGGAAGATCAGAATGCAAACAAGTCAAAGCTTGGGAATACCAGAATCCAAACAAGTCAAAGCTTTCCCTTCCACCCCAGCCTGTGGATGGCTCTGTGACATATGGGAGCTCCTGACGTTCTCCTGGATTGCAGCTGGGGCAGGCAACTGACCCCAAGTGCAGTGAAGGGAAAGAAGGGGAAATTCTTGGCTGTAAGATGATGTAAAATCCTCTAAAATCCTGTCCTTGCAGCCCACTGTCCCCCTGAACAGTCCCCAAAGCAAACACAGCTCTGCTCTGAAGCAAATTGTCACTGCAAGGCTGGAGCAGAGTCAGTTCTGCTCCTCCTGGGGTGCTGGCCCAAAGCAGCTGCTCCACCCTGAGCTCCTGCAGGAAACTCCCCCATTCCCAGCCTCTGGAATGACCCCAGGGAAGGGCCAAGGAGCCCCCAGGAAAGCCCAGGCAGAGAAGAGGGGGGAATGTGCTGTTTGCAGGCTGGAGAAGGAGCTGTGCTCAGAAACAATCCCTGCAGAAATGCCAGTCCCAATTCCCTGGCAGTGCACGCTGAGCTCCGCCACCCCTCCTGCACACAGGGATGGCTTTGCAGGAAAGAAGTGGCCCAGCACTTCCTCAGGTGAACACTTCCATGAAATTTCTGTTTAAAGCCCATTTCCCAGTGCCCTGGAGTGCCTGAGGGGCCTCCAGGAACTTCCCATTGATCCCGGCTGAGCGATGAGGGAATTGTGCAGCCGGAATTATGAGCTCTGTTATTATGCCAGAAGAAAAGTGGTGCCTGCAGCAGCTCCTGTGAAGGATCCAGCATTGCCTGGGACAGAGAACCAAGCACAGCTCCCAGCACATCTCCCTGGGGAGAGCAGCCACTGCCCCAGCCCATTAGGCACAGAAAACATCCGAGGAAGCTTTACACTTTGTGTCCTTCTCCCAGCCATCAGCTCAGCTTTTTCCCCTCTCTCTCCACTTATAAAAGATAAAATCAAGAGAGGCAGGATCCAAAGGAGACTTAATGTGGATGAAAACAACAACAAAGCCTCTTGTTCCCTCTCAGCAGCCCCAGCAGTCGCTGCCCGGCGCTGATCCACCACGTGTGCCACAGCAGCTCCTAAAGATTCAGGGAAAGGTGATGAGTCAGTTCCTCTATCTTGATCAAATTCAGCTGGAACTGCAACAGCAGCAAAATGCACTTTTATCTCCAAGAGGGGGAGAGAAATAGAGGGCACAGATTAGACACAAAGGACAGAAGGCGCACATTCCCAAACCTGAGATTCTCATTAAGGCACGAGGAGAGAAAACCAGTGACAAATGTGCTCCGCTGCGAGGCAGATAATGGAAAAAGTAAATAAAATGTACATTATGCGCAGGACATTCTAATTCTTTACAGCACAAAGTTTGCAGTGTTTCAGTCTAGGAACAGGATACAATTCCTGATGAAAGGCTGAGCTGCCTCAGCCCCGCGGCGTCGCGAGGAGCTGATCGCCAGCGCGCCGCTGACTTCCAGCTGGAAAAAATACAATGGGAACGAGGAGAAAAGGGGATTAGACCGTGAAATATAAGTATGACACTATTAAAGAATATTATGATACTTCACAGTGTAGAAAGAATAAAAAGTGGAGTCACTGGGCTGTGAAAGTTCTCCTTTCCTCAGATAAATTCCGAGCGCGGCGTTACCTGACAGAGGCAGGGGGAAGCTCTTGCTTCAATAGTTTTTCTAATTTGTTCAATTCCTTAAAATACACCGGGAAGCTGAACACCTCTCACTGACATTTCTGGAGGCAGAGGGGAGTCTCAGTGGGGTGAGACGTGCTGGTGGTGGTCCCCCAGCCAGGCTGGGCTTCACCTCCCGGGGCGATCCCTGCATCCAGAATTTGGGATTGAACAGAGGGAGATTCCCTGGTACCCAACAAACACCAAGAGAAGAGTCTGAGCTCTTCCTACAGAGTGGGAGATGGGTGCACTGGGCTGGCCAAGGAGGATAAATAGCAATACCCCACCTAGAAGAGAACATAAATCCCACAAATGCTCACCAAATGTGAAAGAAATGCCGATCCCAGCAGGGCCTGGAGGTGCTCGGGGCCCTGGGAGTCACCTGGAACGAGCCAGTCACACAGTGAAAGCCTCGTTTGGCCTGCAGAGCTTGAAAATGATTCCGTTTGATCTTGAGGGATTTTTTTCCCCCCTCAGTGCTCATCTCTCCTGTTTTAAAGGCACCTCAAAAAATGTTTTCTGGGAAGTTATAAGTGTTTGTTTTATCCACAAGAGTGCTTTACCATGTGAAAGGAATGCAGAGCTGCTGGGTGTTGGTGATGCACACCACGCAGCACCTTCTGCAAAACAGGTAATAAAAATCTGCTTCTGCTGGGCAAAAAAAAACCTTTTTATAAAAAAAATCACCTTAAAGGCAGCCCTACAAGTGGTCCTAAAGATTTCAGGGTGGAGTTCAAGCCCTTTCCCAGGGCAAGAAGGCAAATGTCCTTGGGAAATAAGCAAGACCATGCATAAAAATGTAAATTTAGATTACAAACCTTACAGAAATAGATAAAAAGTTTAAAATATATATTATATATATATATGTTATATCCACTTCCCTATTAAAAAAAAAAGGCCAAAATGAAGAACTAAATAAAATATTTCACTATCAGCTTTTAAAAGGTATTTGAAGCTCCCAGTTAAAATAAAACTAAACAAACTCTTAGCAGGCAGCAGAGGACTGGAACAGTTCACACTGAAGGGATCTAAACAAGATGAATAGGAGGCAGAAGGGGATGACACAGCAGCTCATTAGGAATGGTTCACAGAACAATCTTATCAGTGAAAACATTTTCCCCCTTCGTTTTAAGAACACATTCATTTAATAGGAAAATTAATTCTGAGCCTGGACTAAATGAAGCCTGGAGCCTTTCGGCAGGGATGGAAAGAACTTGTTGGGTGTTTGATTTCCAATTTGTGCCCCAGACAAGCCTGGAACCAGCAGAAGTTGGATTCAGGTTAAAAATCCAGTCTTTAATTATTTCCCTGGTGGGAGCTGCAGGCAGCTGGTGCACCCTGCTGCTGCCGTGGGGAAAAAGGAGACTGGGGAGCATCCCAGGGAAAATGGGGAGCTGGGAATTAAAGCTTTCATGCTATTGCTGATGTTTCCTGCCACAAAGGCACTGGTGGAACTCCAGAGCTGGTTCTGAGCAGGCTGAGCTGGACTCAGAGCTCCTGGTGGATCCCTTCCATTCATATCCTGTGAAAGGCCTTGATTGGTTTTGTTTGCTCTGAATAAAATGTGGCATTTTGCACACTGTTAAAAAAATAAATGCTTCACTGCCCAAAAATGACAATCTACCATCTAATTTTTACCTTTTTTTTGGAACTGAAATACTTGCACCCACTTGAAATTGCAAACTCCAACATTTCATTTTCTTTTTTAAATATGGGCTTCTGCAGGAGTGATGGCAGAGATTCCGAGGGGCCTGGAGCTGGGTTTTCATTTAGATAAGCTGCCCGTGGCCAGAGAGGTTATTTACCTTATCCCCACCATCTCTGGGCCTGGGACAGCTCCTCAGGAGCATCAGCAAGTCTAAATCTTGTGCTGCCAGGGCAGGGGGAGCAGGGAGGAATTATCTGCCATGTCAGACCCTTCAAACATGCAGTAATTCCATAACCATTAGGTTCCTCCAGGGCATTCCTCATAGCAGATATTGCAGCAGTTCTTGTCTCCCTCTGCCACAAAACCCGGGAGGAGAGCAGAGCAGAGCAGGCTGCACGAAGCCCAAGGAATAGCAAATTCAAAATTAAACTTATCCTTCTTCTCTCAGAAAAGTTATTCATCCCTCCTTAATCCTAAACTGCTTGAACAAGAATATTTCCCCGACCTCCTTGCTGCAGTGGGAGCTGCTAGAGACACAAACAGAGCAGCATTTGATCCAGAATTCATTACTGTGATAGGAAAGGGTGAAGTGACTCTATCACTGCACCTCCTGGCAGCCCAGAGGAGCCAGAATATCTTTTAGCATCAAACCAAAGAATGATCCATTTATTGCACTGATTCTCCACTTAAGACTCACTTCAGGAGCCCCCAGTACTCAAACCTGAGCCCTGTGTCTGCATTGAGGGAAATGCTTCACGTGATAATGACCTTAAAAATTATCCCTTTCTTGTGAACAACGAAAATTAACTCCTAAATGAGGAATGTTTCTAACTCCTGGTGGGGAAACTGAGGAGCAAAGCATTTCTGGCTGCTCCCTGCAGGCAGAGCGGGGCTGCTGGCACTCTCCACGGCAGCTCAGGGGTTCCAGATTCATTCCATTGGCTTTCAGTCTGTTGGGTTTGGGTCTCAGACCCAAATATTTTCCAGAATAATTCCAAACCTGTGCAGCTGCCTGTGAGTGACACCTCCTGGAGCCTGGAGCCAAACCTCAGCCCCTCCTTTCCAGCCATCCCTCAGTCAGGAAGGGCTGCAAATCCTCCATCCTCTGCAGAAAATAGGGAAGGAAAAGACACAAGGGAGGTGCCCAAAAACTCAGCAATGTGCAAGTTGTGATTTATAAAATCACAGAATCCCAAAGTGGTTTGGGTCGAAAGGACCTCAAAGCCCCTCCAGTGCCACACCACGGCAGGGACACCTTCTCTGCCCCAGGTGGCTCCGAGCCCCGGTGTCCAACCTGGCCTGGGACACTGCCAGGGATGGAGGAGCTGGAAACTTCCACTGTTTCCTTTCTGCTGCAGCAATTCAGTTCTGCTTCTGCAACCTCTCTCTGTTTTCTCTCGGGGTCTGGGTGCCGGGCTGACCCCAGGAGTGTAAAATCCTCCTTCTCCAGCCCTGCAGCCAAAGGAGCAGTCTGAGTGTGCAGGATCAGCTTCTCAAGGCTGTTTATTTTCCCTTCTCCAGAACATTCTCTCTCTGCCCTGCTGAGCTCTGGCCAGCAGCTCGGCCATGGCATTCTGTCTGCCCTCAGGGCGGTGTTTGCATTTTATACCAAAAACTGCCTGTGCCATGTTTGCAATAACGTGCCAATATCTGTCATTTCTGTTGGGCAGTGTGTCTGTGCCTTAAACCAACAGAAAAGTGTCACCAGCACAGCAAGGCATGGAGGGCAAGGAGAAGGAGAAGGAGGTCAGGACACACCCAAATCCATCTTGTCTCCTTGAACCCCATTCTAAAAACCCCAAAATTCTACTTTTGCACCCTGTGTTAACTACCACACTACTCAAACCTGTGTGGTTTGTAATTCCTCATACAAAGTTGGCAGTTTTTTCCATGGGCTAAAATGGAAGCCACAGGTGTTTGTGACTTTGTGCCAGGGTCTCTGAGCCCCTGTCAGGGTCTGGAGCCAGACAGGGCAGCAGAGGGATGTGCTGGGCTCCAGCAGTTTTCCAGCCCAAACACAGAATGAACAATCCCAGCCCAGGAGAAGCTCCTGGGAGCCTCTGGGCACTGCCAGCACTGCCCTGCAGCAGCTCAGCACTGCCCTGCAGCAGCTCAGCACTGCCCTGCAGCAGCTCAGCACTGCCAGCACTGCTGTCCTGCAGCAGCTCAGCACTGCCAGCACTGCTGTCCTGCAGCAGCTCAGCACTGGGATGCTGCTGGAGCAGCCTGGGGAGCTGGCAGGAGGCACAGAGCACCTGGAGCCCATCGCTGGCAGCAGCCAGGGGAGCATCAAGCACGGCTCAGTGGCAGCAGCGAGGCTTTCTGCAGGGAAAAGCCCAGGAGCTGGGCTGGGGATGTGCTCAGAGCAGCCCCAGAGGAACCCAGCCTGACCCTGACCCATCAGTGCCCTGGTGCAGCACCAGCCTGGGGGCTCCCACAGCCTGCAGGAGAGCAAAGCAGTTCTAGAAACTCACTTTCAACAAGCTCAAATCTGGCCTGGGTGTGCTGCCAATTCCTCCTTGCGCATTCCTGCTTTGCACAAAGGGAAATAAGAGCAAAATCTGGCCCCCAAATTGCCAGCAGCTCTCTGAATGCTAATGCAGGCTTTTCAAATATCCAAGTACATACAAAAGCACAGCTCAGGTTTGAAAAACAACCAGAATTGGCTTTAAAATGTCTGCGCTCTCTTTTCTGGATGCTCCCCAGGCAGAGCACAGCTCCTCCCTCTGGCCAAGGCTGCATCCCAGAGGAAAATCTGGATTTTCCCTGTGCTGGAGCCAGGCCTCACACCTGGAGCTCCATCCTCTGTTCTCCATCCAGAAGCTCCTCAGGGGTCAGCAGAGTTCCCTGGGAAGCAGTTGCTGCCTCCAGGAGGAGTTTGACATGTCAGGGGTTTGTCACATCCCAGAGAAGGCATTTCCAGAGATATTCCAGCATGGCTAACAGAGCCCACACCTCCCCTGCCATGGTCCCAGAGCTGGAGTGGCCATGGAAAAGCCAGTGGCCAGCAGGTTGGAAAGTTTATTTTACACACTTCTGATTGTTTTTATTATTATCATGTACAGCTCTTATCCCTTAGCACTTTATATCAGCAGTTATTTTAATTAAGCTTCCCAATGTCATGGTTTTCATTCAAGTCAATTGTTCCACTAAACCAGTGCCAGCTCATGTTTTTAAAAAATGGATGAGCACCTCTTTGGGATTTGTACACCAGGCAGAAGCTGTGCAGCTGCCTTAGGGTTGTCAGTCCAGACTCAAATATTCACATTGTGGCAACAAAAACACCCAGGAATTCTGTTCTACAGGATAGCAACCTGCATGGCAATTAACCAGTGATTAATCACTTTAAAATGTATTCAGCTGACCACTTTGAGAATGGGTTGATTATTTATTTGGATTTTTAACCACTTGAAACAGCCCCCAGCCCCAGCTTCCCTGTGCTGGTGCTCCTTAGCAAGGAGGGAACACTGACTGAGCTTTCAGACACATTTTAGGGCCCCATTTGGAGGATCTGAACATGAGAATAATGCACATTCACAAATATCTCATATTCCATCAGCACAGCTTCCCCTTCCCTGCTTATTTTGCATTTCATTTTCTTCTGTGAGTACAATGGGGACAGAATATCCCATCTCTGGGAGGGAGCAAATGTCCCATCAAGCAAAACAGGAACTTGTGGATGAACTTGTGCTCTCCAGACCAGTTCCTCCACAGATAAATAAACCACAGGGAAATTCAGGTTATCAAGCAATTCTTATGGCTTTGATAGACTAGAAATGGAAAATGTGAAAGGAAAATTATCTCCAAGTAGTTTAAAGTGACTGTAGAAATAAACTAGCTTTTTGAAATGATAAAATACACAATGATATTTCTATTTAAATTCTGATATTTATATTTATTAGCAACAGGCATTTAAACTTCCACATCCCCACCTTTGTATCCCTTTTTAAAATTATGTAAAACAGGATTTTCTGAAGAATTTACAAAAACATTCAAGAGAAGAAGGAAAACGGGCAGGGTGCTCTCCCACAGGCTCATGGTTCATTTTTCCAGCAGGTTTTCCTCTCTGTAGCATCCTGTGATCAAAATAAGAACCACAGTGGCACATTCCAGACTGCAGAGAAATCATTACACTGGCAGATTTGCAGGATCCCATTATCAGGACTTATCAAATATCTGCATTTCTATTGGAAAATAGGAAATTGCTGTTGAAAATGAGGCAGAAAGACCGGGATGGGAGGCATTTTATCCATGCAAAATTCAGGTTACATTTTACCAGACACATTTATTTCCCTCTTTAGGAACACAGACACTCCCTCTGGGACTCCCCCTTCCTCATTCCTTCAGCATCCCTGGCTCTTTTATTCCATTTTCGTTTTCTGGCAGGGGCTGCACTTAACCCCTCCCAGGTTAAGTTTGAGTCCAGGGGAGCTTTGAGCCATGAAAACCAGCCTTGGGAAGCTTTTGGAGCCAGCAGAAATCCAGGGATGACACCCCATTATCATTCCCAAAGGGAATTTAAATTTTCCAAAACTCTTTTTTTTTTTGGCATCCAGACTCCAGGGTACCACAAGAGCCAACTGCAGCGCTGATTTTGGGATGTTTTAAGCTAAACCCAGTTGATGACTGGTACCTGAACTGGTGGTTCTTGCTGAGCTCTCCTCCTCCTCTGCCTTCCCAAGCTGCCCTCGCTGTCCTGGGCATCCCATGAGGGATCAATTGATTGATCCGCTGAGGGATCAATCACCATTTCACACCAGGGTGTCCCTGCCAGCACATGGGGATCAGCTTTAAGCTCCCTCCCCACCCAACCCAGCACATTCCAGCAGCCTTTGGTTCTACAGATTGCAAACATGGTGACAAAAATCAGAAATGATCCTCTTCCAAAGCCACCAGAGATGGAAGAATAAGCCCAGGCTCCCCTGATCCCTCCTGGGACAGCAGATCATCTGGCAGAGGAGCAGGAGGATGCTCCTGACCCCTGAGCCCCAGCCCCCAGCTCCCAGGTGGGCAGAGGGGAGCTGTAAATCCTCTCTTCAGGCACTTGGCAGAACTAATCTCCTTTAATCTCTTCTCTTTATGGCACCTCCTTGGGCTGACAAAACTGTGATTTATGGACTGTCAGCAAAGTCCACAAGGCCAATATCTTCCTCCAGGAGTTCCCTTCCTCCAGCAGCTGCCAGTGGCCAGGGAGGGATTTAAAGGCAGCATTTCACCCACTGGAGCCTCAGAGCTGCACAGAGTTCCAGCAGCAGCAGCGTTCTAAGGCAATAAAAATGAACGTGTAGTGGGTAAATTAATAAAAAATTAGGGTGCTGCTTTGTTGGAGTGCTTTTCCTGTAAGGAGAGTGGAGCAGGGCATGGAAAGCACAGCTGGGAGCTGTGGGGAGGTGTTTGTGCACCCCTGGTGCTGTGGCAGAGCCAGGGACCTGCAGCACTTTTTTCTTTTTCAGGGGTATCAGCCCGTGCCCTGGCAGTGGGAGGCAGAGCCACCCCTGGCCCCGTGGCTCTGGCACTGACCAGTCCTGGGCTCCATCCATTCCCTCCCTGCCTGCTCTCCAGGGAAGGGTTTTTGTGCTTCTTGTGCAGCAGTTACATTTCGAGGCTGAAAAGAGAAGAGGCCCTTGAAGATTCAGAGGGTAAAAATAATTACCTGTGATTCTGAAAATCAATATCTTTTTTTAATCAATCTGGCAAGACCGCGTCCAACTAATTAGTTAAGGAAAAAATTATTTATGTAAGATTAGTACTTAAAAGTCTCCAATAAGATATTCATTGGCACAGTATTGAGGGGGAAATTGTGAAGTATTAACTGACTTAGCACAAACAGATCGAAAAAACAACAACTATTCTGATTTGAAGGAAGTCAACAAGAGAGGAGAAAGCCTTTTTACAAGAGCATGGAGTGACAGGACAAGGGGGAACTACTGTACAGTGACAGGGGGCAGGGACAGATGGGATATTGGGAAGGAATTGTTCCCTGGCAGGGTGGGCAGCCCTGGCACAGGTGCCCAGAGCAGCTGGGGCTGCCCCTGGATCCCTGGCAGTGCCCAAGGCCAGGCTGGACACTGGGGCTGGAGCAGCCTGGGACAGTGGGAGGTGTCCCTGCCATGGCAGGGCTGGAACAAATGATCTTTAATGTCCCTTCCACCCCAGAGC
The DNA here is from genome assembly GCF_048771995.1 of Taeniopygia guttata. Lineage (NCBI taxonomy): Eukaryota > Metazoa > Chordata > Aves > Passeriformes > Estrildidae > Taeniopygia > Taeniopygia guttata. Next base: position 1,033,367 of record NC_133037.1, read on the forward strand.
AGTGTGAGATTTTATGAATAACCTGAGGAAGGATATATATTCCTTCCAGGAATAACCTGGAAGGAACTCGCAGGGATCACCAAGTCCTTCCAAGGTTTAAGGTCCTTCCAACCCAAACCATTCCACAATTCTGTGGCTGTACAGACCAAAACTGAGTTACAGCCAGACCGAGTGACTGACCCTGGGGTCACACAGACCATGTGCAGCAGAGGCAAAACCAGCACCAGCATGTTCCAGACCATTCCAGTCACTAACCCCCAGCTCATCCCTCCTCTCCCCATCCCTGAGCCATTCTTTCCGTGCCTCAGGACAGGGGCTGGAATTCCAGTGCAGTTCCACAGCGTGTTCAGCATCTCATCCCAAAGGGCTCCACTGAGTAAAGCCATTCCCATGCACAGGAGCCTCTGCACAGCTGCTCCTGGGTGAGAAACATCTCAAAACATGCCCCCTGCGAGGGGAGAAGCAGCTGCCCCCCTCTTTCCTCCTACATGTGTATTTTGCATCTGTAAACCATAACCATATGATAAAAGCACTGCAAACCTCGGTGGAGCTCGGAGGCAAAACCGATCTGTTTTGCTCTGCCAGTTTGAAAATGGTTTTCTTGATGAAACTCATGAGTCTGCTGGAGACTGAGACACAGATGGATGAGCTGAGCATATGATAAACCTGCTGCATGAGGTTGTAGTTAATTGCCCATCATCTTTTTTGTCTCCCCATAAAACACTTCACGCCCACCTTGCACAGTAAAGGTAACCCGAGTGTCACAAACCATTTGTCTCCTGAGCTGCCCTGCTGCACTCCCCACGCTGAGAGAGCCGTGGAGACAAGACAGATCTGCTGAGCCCTGCTGCAGACAGGCACGCTGCATCTTTGATCAAATGATCTCCATTCTCTAATGAGAAGAAACACCTCCCAGAGTCATTTGCATGCTAATATCTTTATTTCTAAGACAATAAACAGGCTGTGACTCCAGTCAGCATCGACACTGCCTCTCCATGAGCCAAGCGTGGAGAGAGGCCAAGGAACCAAGTCCCTTCCCCTGGGCACAGAGGGGACTTTGGGGCACAGAGAAGGGCAGAGGGGTCCAGGACAAGAATCTTCCCTGGGTGAGAGCCCATCACTGCTGGGCTGTGCAGGACTTGGGGATCCCTGGGAGTTCCTTTCAACTCAGGTTATTTATAAAATCTCACTGCTCTGGGGTGGAAGGGACATTAAAGATCATTTGTTCTACCCCTGCCATGGCAGGGACACCTCCCACTGTCCCAAGTGCTCCAGCCCCAGTGTCCAGCCTGGCCCTGGGCACTGCCAGGGATCCAGGGGCAGCCCCAGCTGCTCTGGGCACCTGTGCCAGGGCCTGCCACCCTCAAGGGAAGGATTTCATCCCAACATTTAATCTAAACCTACCACTCTCAGCTTTAAACCATTCCCCTTGTCAGCAGTGCCTCTCTATCCTTCCTGGATTTCTGCAATCCCATTTTCCATCCTGCCCTGCCCTCGGAGCTGCTGTTGCAGCAGGGTCAGGGGGGCTGGTGCTGCAGGTACCCCAGAGCTCCCCACACCATCACCCCTGCATTCCTCTCTCCCTCCCTTTTTCTTTTCACTGGGGGACAAAAGCTGGCAGAGGCAGGTCATTTCAGGGCAGCAGTGAGAAAGACAAAACGTTGGCAACCAGCACAGCTCTGAACATGCCCTCAGAAAGCTCTGCTGGTGTTCTGCTCCTCCCTGCCACAGCTCAGGGGCAAACAGTGTCACTGTGCTGCAGTGCTGGCACTTGTCCTGCCTCCCAACATCCCTGCTTGTCTGAGCTGGGCGATTCCGGTGGGCAGCACTCACTGAGCAAAGGGAAAATGGGGAAAGGAAACCTCCCTTGCACTGAGTCAGTTCAGAGCAACTGGAAATGGAATTTTTAGGAAATTTTTTTTTTCACAGAAAGAATAATAAAGTACTGGAATTGTCTTCCCAGGGAGGTGGTGGAATCACTATCTCTGGATGTGTTTAAAAAAAGGCTGGACTTGGCACTTGGTGCTATTGTCCATTGAGGTGTTAGGGCATGGGTTGGACTTGATGATCTTGGAGGTCTCTTCCAACCTCATTATTCTGTGACTCTGTGACTCTGTGATTCAGTGATTCAGTGATTCAGTGATTCTGTGATTCAGTGATTCAGGGATTCTGTGATTCTGTGATTCAGTGCTTCTGTGATTCTGTGATTCAGTGATTCTGTGACTCTGTGACTCTGTGACTCTGTGATTCTGTGATTCAGTGCTTCTGTGATTCAGTGATTCTGTGACTCTGTGAAGCCTTTCCTCCATCGGAGCAGGCCCTCTGGAAAGCCCCAAACCCTCCAGAGGTGGCAGAGCTTCCCAGGAAGCTCCTCCTGAGCAATGGAACCTGGGAGGAGGAAGGAGCAAAGGCAGTTAAAGGAATTAGCCCCACTTTCCCCAGAGTCCTCTCCAGTTCCTGGCCCTGATTTACAGGATGGAAATCTCCAGCAGAGAGATGTTCCCTGCTCCCCTCAGGGCACAGCTTGCCTTTCCCTGCCCAGAGCAGCAGAGAGCTGCCAGCACAGGGTTCCTGCTCTTGAAAAGCTGCTGGGAACAAGGAGCACTCTGCTGAACACCTAATTTTGGAATTTGCTGAATAGCAGCAGAAACGGCTCAGGGAAGAGGAACAAACTCTTCCAACATCACCGTGCAGCCTCTGCTGAGGCATTAACAACACCACAGATCACACAAGTGGGACCTGGATTTGTTGTATTGGGTTCTATATATATAATATTGATTATATTTTGTTATACTGGCAGCTCTCCAGAGGGACTCACACAAAGTCTTCACCTTGCTAATGAAGCTGGTATTTTTTATATCTGAGCATGCAGACACATTTGGTTGATTTTGGTTACGTACTTATGGGTTTGTGTCCTTACAGCTCTCAGTGCATTAAAATTGCATGGTAGCACTGCCCATTTGATATTTCACCTCTTTTTTTAGCCTAAAACTTAGTTTTACTCTTTGAAAATATAAGAATAATACCCAAAGGTAAAAATTATATTTATCTAAGACTATGAGTATTATAACCACTTGAGAAGTGATGGAAATGATTAAAACCACTCCTGTCCTGATATAAGGCCAAGAATGGAAATAATGTTGTTAACAAGGAATTAGAAAGCCTCTCCCTCTCTCAGGTTTCTGTGGAAGTGCCTCAGAGATGCCCATTTTCCCCATGGACCTGAGAAGAGCCATTCCACACGCTCTGTTTTTCTTTCTGACTGCATTAAAACAAACACTCAATGGAGGGAGTTTTTCCCCATCTCTTTCAAAAGGCTGCCACCATATGGGGGATTGGTTTTAATACAAGGCTTAGTTTGGGATTGGTTTTAAGGCAAGGCTTAGTTTGGGACTGGTTTTAATACCAGGCATAGTTTGGGACTGGTTTTAATACAAGGCTTAGTTTGGAACTGGTTTTAATGCAAGGCTTAGTTTGGGATTGGTTTTAATACAAGGCTTAGTTTGGGACTGGTTTTAATACAAGGCTTAGTTTGGGGTTTTGCAGGTAGAGCTTGCTGGAGCCTCAGCTCAGCCTTGGGCCCAGGAGGGGAACAACCCTGGGAATTGTGGCACAGAAACAACTCTGTCCCACAGAGGGCTGGGATTACCTTCCCCTCTCTAAACCTGCACTTACTGCTCCACGTGGCATTGTTTCTGTTCATGTCTCACCCATTTGTGTCACACATCTCTGTGGGTTTGGAACTGCACCATTCCAGCTCTGCTTGAGGGGACGGATCCTTGTCACCAGCTCTATTCCCTCCTCTGGCTCCTGCTCCGTGGAAGGTGGCCCTGTCCATGGCAGGGTGGAACCAGATCAAGTTAAGGTCTCTTCCAACCCAAACCATTGTGCCACTCAGTTATTCTGTGGTAAAATGAGCTCACCTGCCCAGCAGGAGTGTGAGGATACCCTGGATCCAGAGAAATGGCATTCCCAACCCATGCACAGCAGTGGGTGAGCAGTGCAAGCTCTTACTCTGAGAAGAAACATGATCCAAGGTAAAACACATTGTCTTTCTATGGGAATTAAGAATTAAAATGAAGAAAATGAGAGCAGGTGAAATGAGGGAAGCATAAAGCCTTTTGTTACATTAGAATTTCCCCACCAGATCTGAGACTATTCCACACTGGAGCACATCAGCTGAAGAACCAACCCCAAAATAGTACTTGAATTTGATAAATAAAATAAATCCCCATCTCTCGGTGGAACAGATTAAGCCAGAGGTTCTTCCTATCAAGCTATAAATGTCATGTGAAGATCAAGTTCCCATCTCACATAAGTGCTTGTCCAACAAAGCACAGCAGGACCTTCCCAGGGAGCTCAAACAGAGCCAGAACCTGCAAATAATCCTGCTCTCAAATTTAATTCTTCCTGCAGGCAGGGCAGTGCCACAACCCTTCCCTTGCCCAACAAGCACGGAGCCTTGCTGCAGCCCAGAGCTGGAGCTGCTGCCCTGATCCAGGTCCTGTCCAGGACGTTCTGCCCTGCAGATCCCACCCCGGTGTCGGGGCAGGACCTCGGGCTCTGGGCACCCCTGGCCTTGCAGGGCTTTGGAACAAGAACTGTCCTGAGCAAAGGCTGGGCACGCCAGAGCTGGCAGAGCCAGGCCCCAGTTCTCCTGCAAAGCAGGAATCCAGGGGTTGTTCCATGAGGCAGCACCCTGTGGCAGCATTTCTGAGAGAGAGGGGGCACGATTTATGTTTGGAATGAGATTTGAGCTACTCCAGCCAAGGCCTCAGATTTGGGCCTTGTGAGGCCTTTCAGCCTGTGACGCAGTTAGAAATTAAGAGTTTGTGGTGCAGTTAGAAATTAAGAGTTCCTGGTGCAGTTAGAAATTAAGAGTTTGTGGCACAGTTAGAAATTAAGAGTTTGTGGCACAGTTAGAAATTAAGAGTTTGTGGCGCAGTTAGAAATTAAGAGTTTGTGGCACAGTTAGAAATTAAGAGTTTGTGGCACAGTTAGAAATTAAGAGGTTGTGGCACGGTTAGAAATTAAGAGTTTCTGGTGCAGTTAGAAATTAAGAGTTTGTGGCACAGTTAGAAATTGCATTAAGGTGTGATGGGGAGCACTGGGCTGTCTGGTATGAAGCAGTTTAGGTTTCTAGTGTGAGGTTTAGGCCACCTTAAGACAAACAATGTCAGCTTGCCAATGAGAGTGCCTTTGTAAACTGTAAACTATATAGAAGTGTATATAAACTGCCATCTTCACACTAATAAACAGAGAATGTTTAATTAACCATATTGGTTTGACGTGTGTTTGTCCTGTCCAGCTTTCTGTCTTATGAGGACCCTGGGTTGGGCACCCTGGACAGGGAGGGATTCAAGAGGCAGCAAAGCCTCTGGAAATCCAATTCTCTCCTCGTTACCATTCTCCCAAGAGTCACTCCAGTGTTCAGAGAGGGGTGAGGAACATACAGCTTGAGGCAGGAATGTGGACAAATACAGGAATTGGCCTCACAGGGAGGAAAAAGGGGGCTCACATCACCCCGGGTCAGTCCTGGAGCTATTCTGAACACACCAGGATAAAAATCATGGTTGAATCTGAGCAATTCATTCCTTGAGCCATAATTATGTGAATGGGAAGGTATTTTTTCCTGCACCTTTCTTGGCCCAGCAAACTGTTGGAAATAAGATGTCATAGCTTTTCCTGGGGATCCCTCTAGCTCTAAATACGTATTGGAGGAAATATTTCTGGGATTGTATGGGAAAGCATCTCCTGCACACTGTAATTGATCTCTGTTGATCCCACAGCTGAGAACATGGCCCTGTTCTCCCTCATTTCCCTTCCTGCCACACACACCTGGATCTTTCTGGCCGCAGCAGAAAACTGCCTGGCCCTCTCAAATGTCAGGGGGCATCACTGGGATTTTTATTGGATTCCTGTAGTGCCACTGGATGTTACCAACAGTGATATCCCGGCCTGAGGTTTTGCTTGCCTCATAAATTCAAAGTTTTCTTTCACAGCAGATGTGGAGCCTGTGTGCTGTGCTGCTCTGGAATAGAAGACAATGAAAATAATAAATTCCATATATTCAGTTCATTTTACCTGGATCTGACTCCACCAGTTCCCTTGAAGCCTGGTGCTGTTGGAACACTCTGCTGATGCCTCCACTGCAGTCAGGGGCTGAAAAAGGAGGGGCAAACGAGGAAAAGAGGCATTTTCCCAGCCCAAGGAATGAGCTGAGTGTGCCCAGCTCCATGCTGAGCTCCAGCAGCTCAGGCCAGAGCTATAGAACACTTGGGCTGCACAAACTCCTGGTTTTCTTCACACACAAAGGAGGATTTTACCACACAGCAGCTGCTGATGCCAAGGCAACTGGAAAGATAAGGAGTGAGAGGAAAAGTTATTACATTTAAAATGTTATCATTAGCAACAACAGGTTTAAAAAAAACCATCATAAACTATTGCCTGCCATGCTCCCTTCCCACTGCCATGGAACCAGCAAATGTTCCGGATGGTCCTGCTGAATGTGGAGCTTAAATGAAGTTTTATCTCCACAAAGTGTTTATTTCACTCTCCATAAAGTAAAAGGCACCACAGTTTAGAAATAATGCATTCCCAGCCCGGAGTATTATGGGGAACCCATTATTTTTATTGCTTTCTGTGTAAAGGATATTTCATATTTAGGGAACGGAGCTGTTCCCAAATAAATAAGGAGGTAGGAGCTGCATTAAAGCCTTGGTGCAAAATACCCATCCAATTATGAGCCAGGCAATGCAGGAGTGCATTGCACCTGCTCCCAGAGGTTTTATAGCCCTGAGAACAATCCCTTATTTGCATGTGCAATTACTGCAGTTGCATTTGCAATTACATCAATTGTCCAATTACATCAGCTGTGTTTCCAATGAGCTAAAAGGAAAAAAAAATACTCATTGCTCTTTGCTGTAATAAAAATGTGATTTGCATTCACAGAAAAAAAGATTTCTGTTTGCTGGGAGATGAAATTAGACTACCTTGGGGTACTCTGATTTTTTTGCATGAAGCCTAAGTATTTCTGTGATATTAAAAAAGGTTGGAGCTGTTTGATAACTTGAGACTGCACAGTAATTTCTTCTCTTGGGCCCCTGTAATTACTGTGCAGTTTTCCATTGTCATCAGAGAAATTATTTTACATTTAGAATTAATAGGACACAGTCTCGGGGCAAGATCCCTTAAAGCTTTCTTTTCCTAATAACTTGGATCATTAGGAGTCACATATATTCCATTTCTCAGAAATGTGCAAATGAAAGAAATCTGAATTCTGAGCTAGAATTCTCTTTCCAGCATTACCAGCATCTGCTGGTTCTAATAACTCCACAGGTGGTAGGAAATCCCTTAATCTTCTCATCACCAATTTCCACGTGTGAAATGAGAGCTTCTGAAAGTGCAGCAACAATCAGAAAAATATAGAAATGGAATCCTGGATTTTTTAAGTGTATGGAACATTTTTAAGTGTATGGAGGATTTTCAGCTCTTACTTTAACAGTTTAGGAATATAAAGTTTTGCTTATTTTCTTCAGCGCTTCATAAAGGCTGTGATTTTCCCTGTGCTGCAAATTTGGGCATCAGCAGAGAGGAATTTCAGTGAGATGTTCCCAAGCCTCTCCCCATCCTCACGCTGAGGTTGTGCAGGGGACAAGGGGAGGTGGGTGCTGCAGGGCCACCCTGGCCCCTGGAAATCCCTTGATTTTGGGCTGGTTTGCATTTTTGCTAAACCCACGACAGGAGGTGACCGGTGCAGATGTGGCCAAGCCACCATCCATGTGCAGCTGAACCTGGATATCCATGAAGAATTTCCACAGGGGATGCTGGAACTCCTGTGCAGGTCCTGCTCCCACACCCACAGGGATGATATCTAACCCCACATTAAAATCTGAACGTTAAAGAAGAAAATAAATCTGCTTTGGTAGATGAATGTTGCACCTGGAGGAAGCAGAGCCTGCTCTCTCCTGAACAAAACAGCAACAAAACCGACCCAGCCTCTGATTTGCTTTTCCTCTCCTCGGAAACAGATGGGCAAAACTCTGGGGAAGGGAAGAGCTGGCTGTGGGTGTCATCTGTGTGTCAGCTAAATTCAGGCTCCTGGCGAGATCAGCCTAACCAGGGCAGACAGGCTCTCTCTGCTGCCTCTACACCTCGAGCTAGGGAAATAGGAAAGGTGGTTTGGCACTGCCAGAGCCTTCCCAGGCTTTGGCACTTTTAAACGAATGTACATTGATTAATGGCCTGAAAAACTGAAAATGGCCTGAAAAACTGACTCTTACAAAAGCTAGGAAAGCTTATTTAATTGCTACTTCAGGTCCAAAACTAAACAAATACCTCTGCCACAGAAGAGCAAAAATTGGAAGTGTTGAACTCCTGTCAGTTGCTCGGTTTTAACCTCGTCAGAGGCGACAGTCTCTGGCTCAGGGGTCTCCTCCTCCTGCACAGTGTTTATCTGGTATTATTTTAATGCACTGTTACCTTTCATATTGCTGCTTTCAGATGTATTTTTCTCTTTCCATCACATAACAGCACACACTGAAGTTAAACACAAGGCAACAGCAGGAACAGATCTGTGACCAAAGCTCAGCTATTTCCACCCAAAGCTGCTGCCTCTCCCCCCACCCAGCAGACACCTCAAGCAGCTGTGCTCTAGAGAGCTCATTCAAACCATGAATTAGACCTTGGGAGGAAGTTTTTCACTGGTGAAAGCGAAATGTTTTACTTCCTTTGAAATCACTCTCCTTTTACTCTGAGATCATTAAAAGCGGCGGGATCGAACAACGGCCATGTAAAACCCAGAGCTCTCAGCTGAGTTACAGCCCCAGAAGTGGAGTTTGTGAGCACTTTCAGTAATTCCTGCACTCCAGCTGTGTTGGAGAGGTTTCCAAAGAACCCTTTATTAACGGTGAGAGTGTCCCTGTGCCCTCTTCAGACGCTGAGGATGGTGCTTCACATGCCAGCGCTGGCCCTGGCACCGGTGGCTCTCTGGAGATATTCAGGGTGCAGCTTCCTCCTTCCCTGAAGAACAGAAAAAACCCTCAGCACAAAAGAGTTAATGCCAGAATGCTGGAACTCAAAATGTCCCTCAGACAATTTTGGGTGTTCCAGGCCCAGATCAGAAGTATTTGAGACCCTGGCAGGCAGCTGGAAACAGCTGTGATTTTGGGTTTGAACCATGGAACGATTTACCAACCTTGCAGGAAGAACAAGAAGTCACAAAAGTTTAGATATTATAGTAGAAGTAGTCACAAAGTAGAGGAAAGAATTTTTGAGTGCTGTACAGGGGGGTTTTGGTTTTGTACATGGGGGTCAGAGGGTTTAAGATGGAGGGATTTGGGCCTGCCCTGCCCTCCCTCTTTCTCCTTCCTCACCTCCATGTTCTTGGTGATGTTGGCACTCCCAGATTGGTTTAGAGTAGAAAGGCACCATTTAATATAGGTAATAGGCATTGGGGACAAACTGTACCCATGTAACACGTAATGTACCATATAAAAGATAGAAAAGCACCATTTAATATAGGTAATAGGCATTGGGGACAAACTGTACCCATGTAACACGTAATGTACCATATAAAAGACAGCAGCAGCCCTGGGCAGAGGGGGAGAGAAGAAGCAGTCGGGAGTCAGAGAGGATGTCAGGGTGTGTGTGTGCCTCTGCCTGAGCTGGGAGCAAACCACAGCAGCTCCAGGAGAAAATCTTTTAGATAACTTGCAATAAACTGCCTTGAGACCGAACAGCAGAGACTGCTGAGCCTTTCTTTGGAAGCTCAGGCTGGAGGAGAGACTTTCCACCACATGGAGCCACCCCTGACTTAGAGGTGAGCTCCGGCACCAGAACATCTTTTTACTTAGTCTGACAAAGGTACTGAGGAGCAAGAATCAGTTTTTATACCAGAAAACAGGGTAGGTTTGGAAATATTTCTGAAAACAATCATTTCTCTTTGTGATAACATTAATTCTTGTCTCCAGTCACATTTTGTTTTCGTGTGTAATTTGTGTGTAACTGTATACAGGGCTCAGATTTCAAACCTAAACAGCAAATGTTATAAATAAAGACCTTCACAGAAAAAAAGAAATGCAGCAGCAAAGTGCTTTAATTTGTATTTGCCAGTTCTGGGAACAATTGCTGTGGATGAATGCCTGGCCCTTTCTGTCAGGGAAACTTTGCTATTAATTCCTCAGCCTGAGAACAATTCTCCACTTAGCAAAGAGCTTTGGGGTATTAAAGCTGGGACAGCAGTTTTACAGCAAGCATCCACAGAGGATGGGCCAGCAGAATTATTGGATGTTTGCTTGGAAGATGGAAACCCATCCCAGAGCCAGCCCCAGTCGTGGCTAACATGGCAAACATCACCTGAAATTCATCAACATCCTACTGAACAATATTATTTTCATTTCTTTCCCTTGCCCAACTCTCCTGTCCCCTTTTCCCTCCACATCATCAGCTGCTTCCAGCCCAACATTTGAGTCCCACAAGGGTCTGTGTTTGAACCCCTGAGACAAATGGGTTAATTGGGCTTTAATTGGTTCCGTGCAAAGACAGAAGCTCTAGAAACCACTGAGAGCTCCTGGGAGGCGCTCCCTATTTTTATGTTAAATTCACTTTATGAGCAGCAATATAGAGGGAAGGTATTTAATTAAATAACAAGGCTTCTTTAGACATTAAACATTTGGCTTTGAGCAAATTAAATGGAAAACTTAGACCCAGTGTGGGAGAACTGGACTGACACACAAACCCACTGTGCAGTTTAGGAAACAAGCTGGAAAATCAAGAGTTCAATATTAAATGTACAGAGCTGTCCAGCACTGAAGATTTCAACACAAATCGTGTGGAACATTTATTACTTGGAGGATTTCTTATTTCTGACTCAGTTTCAGCAGCACTAAATGAAGGAATATTTAGTGATGAGTTTGTAAAGAGGAAGCAGTTTAAAATGCTATGCATTAAGAACTTAAGTTGACCATCCCCTTTTCTTGCCCTCTGCCTTCTGAGCTCTCTTATTGGAAAACCAGATTTCCATTAATAAAATAAATTTATTTCACTCTGCCTGTTGAGCAAGAAAAAAGCTTTGTGCAACTCCCAGCTGTGGCTTTGAGATACTGCTGCTCCCCAGTTCTTGGCAACTTCTCTCCCTTATTAGCATGCCTATTTTTATAATATTTTATGGTGTCTCAGTGTCACTGGGTGCCCTGCAGAGGTTTGGTGGGCACTGTTGCATTCGTAGCTTCTTTTCTCACATTTTTGATCCTCAGAGCTGCTCGAGGTCATCCCTGAGCGCAGAAAACTGAGCTGGGTGCTGAGATTTTTTGCCAAAAATAAATATCAGCAAGAACTGAAGAGACACCCGAGGATGCCAGGGCTCCAGGAAAAGGGAGGGCCTGTGCAGTTATTGCTGCACAGCCCACAGGGGCAAAGGTGGACACACATCAGCCAACCCACGTCCTTCCCAAGCCTTTCCTGCACCAGCTGGCACAGAATAAATTTCCAGGCAAATCCCAGCAAAAATTATGGAAATTGCTTCTCCTACCACAGCACGAGGAAAATGCAAAGCCTGTGTTGTCCCATCCAACTGGTAGTGACAACTTTAGCACCCAAAAATAAGCTGTGAGAAAGGAGGGAAAGGAAGAACCATCTGAGCTGACTTACGTGAGTGCTTTTTTTGGCTTGGAACAGGAATTATTGCCAACAAAGCCCCACACTCTGACAGCCAAGGCCACACCAACCTGCAAAACAAAGCCCAGTGACACAGATTGAAGTTTCCTAAAAATCTGTGAAGGAAAAAATGGTGGCACATCCATGGCCCAAATGAAATTTTACTCTTGTCCTTTGTCCAACAATCAGGTGTTTGCATCACCTCAGAACTCTGAGCACACACGATGAGAGGCAAAGTCCCATAAAACTGATTTCCCGTCTTTAACTGGAGCTTTTTGTGGTTCTCTTTGCTGGGTTTGAACAGAACTGAGCTGTGTTTGTTCAGCCCCACCACCCTGTCACCTTCACTGTCAAATCCAGTCGCTCCTGACAGATGTAGGACAAGCACCTCTCCCAGGACTCCTCGCACACGGAGAGATCAGAAACACTCAGAGTGCTTCATTTGCCTTTTTATGGCAGGGCATTGCTGCCTTTTCCCTCCTTTAATTCAGCACTTTGCTCCCCCAGTCTCTGCTTTGACAGCGCTGCTTCATTCAGCAAAACCCCAAGCCCCCCTTGCTTCCCGTGATCTGCAACTTAACAATACATATGCAAATGAAATTAGTACTGGCAAAAATAATTATAGTTGCTCATGGGAGGATTAATAACTGAAGCCTGCCCTGCTTAAGCTGGGGTTTAATTCTGTTATAGGCACTAGAAGAAGTTAATTCTGTGTTCAGTGCTGTGTGTGGTGTTTAGAGGTGTTGAGTGAATGTCGAGGTAATTAGGTGGAGGGGAGGGGAGGGGGTGTGGGGATACATCCCTGAGCCTTGTACAGAGAAAATCATGGACTCACAGAAAGGCTGGGACTGGAAGGCACCTTAAAGACCTTTTAGCTCCAACCCCATTCCATGTTCAGGAAATGTTCCATCAGAACAGGTTAATCAGAGTATACAACCAGCCAGCATACAACCAAAAATGCTTTATCTATATCTATATCTATATCTATATATACACATACATATCTATACAGAGAGACATATAGGGATATATAAAAATCTATTACAATCCACTAGTGCTGATTAGCTGCTGGATGAATGAACAGCACAACCCTTTTCTCCTGGATACACCCCCGGCCATCAATCATTTGAAAGAGAACAGGATTGACTCATTCCTACCAGGTGGAATGATGCTGTATAAACCCTGCCCTCAGGCTGGGAGTATTTAATAAAAGAACAAGCTCCTTTTTATACAACATTTGTGGGAACAAATCAAACTTGGAGCGGGCTGAAAATCACTCCCTCGTTGCAGCACAGCTCTGCTCTGGCTGGGGAAAGAGGGAAGGGAAGGACACCCACCAAAAACAGGTTGTTGTGCTAAATACCATCTCTGGTGAAACACTGGAAAGCTTAACATGCTTAAAATTGTTGCAGCAATTTAAAATCAAGTTACAAGTTAATCAAATAACATCAGCTTTGCCTCATTTCAGCCCTGGAACAAGCACTAAATTGTGGATTTTAAACAAATGTGAGCACACGTCTGCAGCAGGTCATGTCCAACGTGGATGTGTGTTCCTTGGCTCCATAAAACTTTCATATTTTCCACCTGGATGTTGTTTTCATTGGAACGCTCCCAGTTTGAGTTTGCTGGCTCCAGAAGGGGGGCTGATTGATTTTTATGCTAATCCTAGGTGAAAAGCAGCTGTTGTAGCCACGGTTTGCACTCGGCTAATCCAGCTCATCAGGGCTGTAAACAGGCAGATAAAGCCGGGGGATTTCAGCCTGTAAGGTGCTTAATTCCTGCAATCCGGGGGTTTCCCTGGTGCCCACCTGAGCTGGGATTTGCACCCCTGGCCGGGCTGGGGCAGAAAGGATGGAAAGGCTTTCCCAGCCAGCTCTTCCCAAGGAGGAGAATTCCTTAGGATGGGAGGGCAGCACCCTGTTCACTGCTGCTGGATTCTGCAGTTTGGTGGATGGACAGGGCTTGGAGCAGCCTGGGACAGTGGGAGGTGTCCCTGCCATGGCAGGGTGGCACTGGGTGATCCTCAATGTCCCTTCCAGCCCAAACCAGCCTGGGAGCATCTCCTCCTTTCTCACAGGCAGAGAAATGCCAATCTCCTCCCTGGGGTCAGCAGACAGTCACAGCTCTCTCTTACATCCCTCCTTCTCCTCCCTTTGAGTCCAGGCCCTCCCGATGGGTCAGAGGCTCTGCCAGGTCACTCTGCCCGGTGGGACAGTGCCAAGAGGCCAAGCAATGACTTGGCACTGGCTTTCCTCAGAGCCAGCTCATCCTCCGACTGCTTTCAGAGCTAATTGAGCTGGAGGAGTTTCATTTACTGCCTTTAGCAGCGATATAAAACTGCTGCAGGTTTTGCCAATATCCATTAATGAGAATAACTTCAGAGCTCATTTTTGTCTCAGATATCCAGATTGATTCCTGAACACAAACCCACCAGCTGACAGCACTTAATAGTTATTGCTTCTTCCTTTTTTGCCCCCACAATACAAAACAAAGTTTTCCTCACTTTATTTTTAAAACTGAAACTTAAAGGAATCTCAGAGAAAGGAATACTCAGACAAATTTCATTGTCCACCATCAGTATTCACGACATTTCATTTATTTATTCATCTCCTCACTGTCAAACAAATGCACCTTCACAGTTTCCTGCATTTATAAGGACAAACTTAAAATTATTTCCTCTGTTTTCCACGTGGCTTTTCTCATGATTAATTTGTTCAGACTTTCAGACAAAAACACCTGCATTTATCTCCTCTGGCCAGGTGGAAGGTACTTATCCAACTGTGCATGAAATAAACAAACATACCCGTTACTGCCTGAGGAAAAAATCTTCTTTCTAACACAACTTCCAAATTGCTAAAGATGCTTGAAGAAATAATTTTTTAAAAAACCCAAAATACTCATTTTTGTGATATTTTTGTAATGTAATGTGACCAGCAGGCCAAACAGCTGACCTTTGACATCATCTGATACTGTTCCTAGTGAAAATGGCCTGAACACAATCCCAGGATCATCGAGGTCGGGCAGGACCTCCAAGCCCATGGAGTCCCACCTTGTCACCAGCCCAGGGCACTGAGTGCCACCTCCAGGCACTCCTTGGACACCCCCAGGGCTGGGGACTCCACCACTTTGGGACACACACGCTCCACATGAGCCTCATGCTGAATTTCCTCCTTCCCCTGGAGAAAAAACTCTTGTCAGAGGTGCTAAACACTGTCAGCAGCAGCAGGTCCCTGTCGTTCTGTCACTGCACTTCTCCCTGTGACAGGGGGTAAAAGCCAATCTCCACTATGATTTAATTTTACTATTTAATTGCATTAAGATTACTTCTTAAAACCTTAACAAAACAGATTTAATACAGATGTTAAATGGAAGTGCAGCAGGGATAAAACTGAGGGCTGTTACCAGAGAAGCTCCAGCAGCAGAGGGTTATGGTATTTTTAGTGCCTTATTAAAACAGCACAGATAGGAACATTTTCAGGGACATCTTGTCACATAAATAACTGGACCATTACTTTAATGCATTGTACACTATATAAAACGTTAATAAACCTTCAAAAACAGCTCTACATTATAGAAACATATTTCATATTCCATAAAATATTTGGAAGGTCAGGAGAAGCACCTGGGGACCAGGGATGCTGCTGGAGCCAGGAGAGGACATCGCAGGTGGGAGCAGCTTCAGCTTCACAAAGCAAATCACAACATGACCCTACAGGGAGCAGGGGAGCAGGGTGGGCTCAGCCCAGGGTTCTCAGTCATTATTGAACCAGAACATCATTTCTCACCAGATAACATCCATCAGATAAGATATATGAGCCCCAGAAAGGTCCAAAATATGTGCTGTGGTTTTCTGGAGTAGCTAAAAAGCAAAACAATTCCAAGTTTGGGCTGTTTCTTGTTTGGCTCAGCATGTGAAAGCCATTGTCCTCACTGTGCTCTCCTGAGGAGTGCCATAAATCAGGTAAAAAAGCCACAGCCAGAGCTCCCTCCCAGTGCTGCTGTAATTCACAGAACCCTTGCAAGGCTGTGCGAGTCCCTGGGGTTTGATTTAAGAGCTCCCATAACCTCTTGGAGCCACAGAAAAACTCTGGGTGAACCCAGCCCTGTCTGGAAGAGCCCCTTCCAAACTGTCCCAAATCCAGCTGGGGGTTCCAACACCACAGACAGCAAAACCATTTTACTCACCAGAGACTTTCTTATGGGCTCAAAGGATGGTATTTGAGGTTGGGCAAGAACCAAAACCCCACACTTCTCCAGCCAGGAGTTCTGGGCATTCATTTGTCACCAAGGGCACCTCCTGAAGGCCAGCACTGATGTGCCAAGTGCTTGGCAACTGCACAGGGACAGAAAATAAAACCACCACAAAACTATGAATTATTACTGGAATTCACTGTTCCACTACTCTCCCTTAATAAGGGAAGGGAACAGCAAAAAGGAAAATTATAGAATAAATCAAACATAGAATGGTTTGGCCTGGAAGGGACTTCAAATTTAATTCCAGCCTCTGCCATGGGCAGGGACATCTTCCACTCAACCAGGTTGCTCCAAGCCCCATCCAGCCTGACCTCAATATCAAATAGAATATTATAGCCCCCCAGATCATTTACCCCCACAAACTGCAACATTTTGCCAAGGAAATTGTGAAAAGCCTCACTCCAGCCCAGCACAGGGCTGTGTATCACTGGGTACTCACCCACATTTCCTGTGCAGCAGCAATTCCTGCTCCCACCCCTCTGCAGAAGCAGGGTCTGCTCTGATGAGAGATCACCACACAAAGAAAGGTTTAGAAATCTGGCACAAAATCCACAGGTTGGGTTTCTTCCCCCTTTGAAAACTGAAGACTGACAAAGCCAACTCCAAGCCAAGAAATGGGAGGGATTGCTTGATTTAAATTGTCCTGTTCTGTACCTGTAAAAGAATAAATACTTATATTAATCAATTAGGTAAAACCAGGAGGACAACAGGGCTCCCTGCACTGGTTTGTGAAGAACCAGTCTCAGCTGCTGGGATGTTTCAGCAAAATCATCTCTCTTAGTGGTAACACAAAGCCATTTTAGAGGGAAAGAGCATCAGAACCAAGCCCAGATGTTGCTCCAAAAAAAGGAAATGTCTTTTCATAACTTTTGAGCCCATTTCTTCCCCAGCAAACATCTGATGGTGACAATTGTTCATGGCTGGTATCAGTGGATTTAAGCTGCAAGGAGTGAGAACTGGATGATCCCTGTGGGTCCCTTCCAGCTCAGGATAGTCTGTGATATTTAAATCTGATATTTAAATCCCTGGATTGCCCAGGTGGGTGCAGAATTCAGGCATTTCACTCCTGCTTCCCTCAGCCAGGAGCCCTCAGTGCAGCTGGAGGGATTTTCATTCTGTAGAGACATCGAACTCCTCACTCCCACTTTCAGAATGCCTGAAATAATTTTATATTTTCTTTAAAATAATAAACAAATATTCAAAAATCCTTTTCTGGTGCTTACAGCTCTCCATCAGCTCCACAGACACCAAACAGGGGTCCAGGACACAGCCAGGGGACAGGCAAGGACAGAATTCCTGCTGCTCCCATGGACTCGCTGACTCACTGGTGGAAGCTGCTGGAGAAGGCAATAAAAGCCAAACAGATAATGGCTGCACTGTAGAGAAAATGCTCAGCAATTAAATTAAAATGGAAGATCTTTTCTATGTGCCACATTTGCATCTTCTCACCAGGCAGCTAAAAAAAGCCCCATAAAGAAGTAAAGAAAATATTTAAAGTTTACTTTACAAAGTGCTGAGAAAAATGAAGTCTTGCATACATGGTTTTATTTATGAAAGTGGAGAAACGAAATGTATTTTTGGGTAGGAATTTTAAAAGTGTTAAAATTAGGCATTTAGGCACTGGAAAAGTGTTCCAGAAGTAACACAGTATACCAAGATTATCTACTTAATGGGGTTCCAAAAATAAATTGAATTAAAATTTTGAAGCTTAGGTAAAGTGCATTAAACACTGATAAATTAATAACATGTAACATGGAAATTAAATAGGAATTCTGCCTTCATAGCAAACACACACTTCACCTCAAATAGACAAAAATTAAAAGCACCTTGAATATTGATCACATCTTCAGATCACACTGGAAAAACTATTTCTCTGCATTATATTCTCATTATAGTCACTAAAATTAATGTATAACTATCAGAGAGAGAAAATATTAGGAAAAGGGAACCTGTAATAGTCTTCTTAGGAATTGTATTAACTAATTAATCCTGAGAAGCAACAGTGTCACTCAAGTCATAACAATTTCAATTTGAGCTCCCAAAGAGCTTCCTGCCACTCTTTATTTCTCATGAGTTAAGTGCTTTTTTGGCCAAATGCTGACATTCCCTTTCACCCTCTTTTACCTTGAAACCAGCCCCCTTTCCTTCACTCTCTGCCTGTGAAGAAATTTGCTTTCCTTCTTTTCTCTAAGCCCTCTTTAACTCCTGGAAGGGCACTTAAGGTCTCCCTGGAGCCTTCTGGAGCAGCCACAGCCTCACACCTTTAAACCACACAGGTTTCTGACAGAGAATTGCAGATTTCTTTCGTGTCCTGCAGAAGGTAAATAAAGAAGGGGACACCCTGCAAACACCACTTGCACTTGCTGAGTTTGTTTACTCCCAGATCCAGGATGCTGCAGGTCCCAGGGCTGAGGATTAGCAGCAGCAAAGGACAAGGACAAAGGGTCTGGGCTGAGTTCTGGGACAAACAAACCCATCTGAAACCTCACAGAATAAATGCAAATGAGCACTCTGTATCTAAATATTGGCTTTCAAAACAAAGGCTTACTCAGATTATTCAGGTAATTCAAATTATCAGAGCACTGACAAAGGGAATTCCTGGGAGCTTTGGCTATCAACTGAAGGGAACAGAGTGGGACTCTCAAAGTGGGTTAAAAAGTGCAGCAGAGCTGTTCAAACACTGTGTGAGCTGCAAAGGTTCACAGGCACTAAAAAAGCTGGGTCTGTCACTACAGTACCTTGCAATAGGGCACACCACATTCATACACACAAATACCTACATCACAAAAATGTCTTTTTCATAATACAGAAATTACCAAGTGCCCAGAAGCCAGCTCATAAAGTAGGGCTATTATTAATTTGTAATATCTTGGATTTAATTTGATTAAAACACTCCTCGTTGTGGGAGTAGCTCAGAAATGTGGCTGGGCATTGGACACCCCAGCCCTGAGCCCTGTTGTTTCTTTGGGGAGTGCTAATGACATTTGATTGCTCAGACCTTTGGAATTCCAGAGCTCTGTGCCCCAGCCGAGCCCCCAGCCTCCCCAGGGGTGTTTGCTCAGGGGATGGATGGGACAGGAGCACAGGAGAGGCTGTGAGCCTGAGCCCCCATCCCTCCTTCAGCCAGGGACTGCTGAGAGTTCCCAACCTGCTCCTTGGGATGGGCAGCAGCTCCCCAGGGATCTCTCAGCACATCCGAGACAGAGAGAAGGGCCCGGGGGTTCTGGAGCTCGAGCACTGGGCCAAGCTGAATTTACAGCTGAATTTACAGCTGCACGTGCAAGTACTGCCCAGTGCAACCAGAGCTTGCCTCTGCAATTCCAGATGGAGTGTGCCTAATGTGAAGGCTGTACATACATTTTTAACAGCTGCTGCAACAGTGACATCCTCTTTTTCAAAGGAATTCGTGCCCCGGTGGGAGAAATTCCGTGTGATTCCACAGACACTTGGGCACTTCTGGAGCTCTGCTGTTGTATCATCATTGATCTCAGCCTTCCACTGTGACATAAAACCTGATCTTGGACATGAATAGCTCTGAGAAATACCAGCAGATTTGAGATTGTGCACATTGTATTTAATATTAAATAAAGCTCAACATTTCCCTATTTCTTCCTCTGCTGCTTTATAGATCCAATAACCTTTATCTGCATTCCAGATGTCAGGAGAAGAGGAGCTGCTGTTTGCAAAGCATTTGCAAATGAAAAGCATTACATAAATGTAAGGTAAGCTATTATTGCTGTAGTTCCTTGAAGCTGATAATACCATTACACCCCCAGGGATGCTGGGCAGCCTCTCATAATGAAGTCTAATTCAGCACAGTGAATAATGGAATTATGCAGAAGCAACAGTTTCCTCTTCTCCTTGGACTAACTGCACTCAACGTGGCTTTCTCTGTTCTTCTCACACACCTGTGCTGCTTCCAGCAGGACATTGTGTTCTGGGAAAACAAGCACTCCCACAAATATTCAAAATGCAAATGAAAAACCTTTGCTGCTTTAGATTATCCTTTGAAACGTGGCATCAGAAAGAAAAAAAATAGGGTTTTATGGATTTAAACAGAAAGAGTGAGTTTAGATTGGATTCATTAAATTAATTGTTCCCTGGGAGGGTGGGCAGCCCTGGCACAGGTGCCCAGAGCAGCTGGGGCTGCCCCTGGATCCCTGGAAGTGCCCAAGGCCAGGCTGGACAGAGTTTGGAGCAGCCTGGGACAGTGGGAGGGGATAGATCCTTAATGTCCCTTCCCACCCAGAGCAGTCTGGGCTTCTGGGATTATTTGTGGGGAAGTGCACCCAGCCATCAGTGCAGGGCTGGCACACAGAGCCTGGGTCAGCCACAGTTGTGACAGACACAGAGATTTTTCTAACCACATGAAATTTTGGACTTTTTAAGTAGTGCCAAGCTCAGAGGCAGAAGGTTACATAGGATTAAAAACATCAGTAAATTATTTTCCTAC
This sequence comes from Taeniopygia guttata, assembly GCF_048771995.1. NCBI lineage: Eukaryota > Metazoa > Chordata > Aves > Passeriformes > Estrildidae > Taeniopygia > Taeniopygia guttata. The sequence continues at coordinate 1,053,729 of NC_133037.1, forward strand.
CTTAAGATCATTGAAACTTGTGCCTGTAGAGACATTACACAAAGATTTCTGTATTAAATGCTCTATTGCCTTTGTCTCTAACTTGTTTTTCCTTTGCCTTTTTAGTGCATGAAATAATTTTCAAATCATTAGATACAATAAATTCTTCTAGATGTTTACCACATCCTTGGAGGTCTGCATCCTTATCTTCCTCCACAATTTTCCTTTATCCAATCTGAAATCTAAATCATAAAAATAATAACCAGGAAACAACATTAAAATCTCATTGTCCTCTCTGCAAAATCCATGATATTTAACTCAGTTCTCTGTGACCACCTGCTGCTGTACATTTTCCCCACAGAGAAATGACTAGAAGTTATTTTATGAGGATTTTTGGTTTCATAAGAGTAGAATTGCAGAGTAAAAGAGCTCTAGGAGGAATTGCCCCCTAAGATCAGCCCAACCCCTGCAGCAGCTCAGCTCTGAGTTGTGCCATCACTGTACCTGCCCTGCTCAGGTGGGATCTCTGGGGATGGGGATTGTCCCCAAAAGGACCATATGGATGTGGTGCCATGTAGCTTTCAGCATGACAAACCTCAGAGAAAACAGCCACAAGATTCAGAGCTCCCTTGTATAGAATATATTTCTAAAACCTGTGACGTTACCTTGAGGGAGTAGAAGTTAAACTGGATTTTCAGCCGTGGCAGACAGCACATTCCTGATCCATTTACCTCACGGAATGAAACACCATACTAAGGATGGCAGGAAGAAAAACACAAAGGAATTATTTCACTGCTCACAAAGCCAATCTGAGAGCAGGGTGGTGACCACCCTGAATGTGAGGCCAGCAGCACCCCTGGTGCAGAGTCAGCTGGGGGAACACCCAGCCCTGGGCAGCCCAGCGAGCACAGAGCTGTTTCTCTCAGCGTTTTGCTCAGCTGAGATTGAGAGGCACAGAAAGGAGGAGCTGCCTTCCTGACACAGCTCTTTGGTGGGGCAAAGCACTCACTGTCAGCAGCCATAAATCACAGCTCTGAAGCAGCCAGGCACACAGAGTGCTGGGCATCCTTCGCACACCTCGGGGTATTCTCCAAAGGAGCACACACAGAGGAACAGAAGGGAAAGGGCTGTGATGAGAAGAGAGATTTCAGATATATTTAAGAATACCTGAAAAAGCCTGAATATGACACCCCTCCACAGCTGTTACCCTTTTGATAAGAAACACTATTATTTAAATTATGAGAAATTAAAACCAGACATCCCCAGCCCTAATCTTTACTGAGGTCAGTGTCCATTGGCCTCCACACACACACCCATGGCTGCAGCAAACAGGAATTTGGGCTATAAAGGAGTGTACTGGGTTTTTTCAGCACGAGTTTCCCATTTCATGCCCATTCCATTTTCTGTTACAGAATTATTCCCACAACCACAGAGATCTACCGCATCTAAAAGCACAGCGTGTGATCAAATTAATTTTTGAATGTGGAGGAGATCAGGGACTCTTCACTGCAAATTTCGGAGGCGAGCTCAGTTCTGAGGTGCATAACAAGATTCACAGCACTCCTCTAACAACACAGATCAAACGTTTACTGCAGATGCACTGGAGGCCACGAGGAGACCCAAGTGCAGCAGCTCCACGTGCACCTGCACTCCCTCCCTGCAGCACCTTTCCATTTCCCTGCTGCTGGAGGGAGAAAAAAACCTCGTTTATTTGAAATATGTTTATCCTACCTTGCTGCAGGCCAGCTCTCTTCAGGATTTCCTTTCTCCTTGTGGCACCCTAGCTGAATTTTAGAGGTGATCTCTCCAAGCTCCCCTCTCTGGATGCTGTCCAGGAGCTCAGCACAGCTCTCCTGTGCCAGTTGATGTGCCAGCGTTACAGATGTCTTCTGCCAGAGGAACACACTGTGCCAGCCCCTCCTGCTGTTTGCAGATGTTCTGTAAGTGCTCACCAGTGATGAGAACCTGGAAAAATCCAGCAGCAACATCTTGGGATAACGGGTGGCTGCAGTTTGCAAACTGCCATCCGAGGTGGATAATGGACTTGGCAAAGCACGAGCTGGAAGGCATCAGAGTGTTCACACAAAGCAGACTGGAGGCCATTCAACCATCCAAAAACTGCTGGCTTTGGCACCCAGCCTCCTCTGCAGCCAGACAACCCCGGGGGAGCAGCACATGGGCACCTTGAAGGACAAGTTCACAACTTTGAGTGAGACCAGCTCCAGTTTTTAAGTTTTTACCAGGAGTTCATGGCTCAGTGCAGAGCTGGGATGATGCCCAGCACTCGGTGCCCCCAGGGGAAGCAGCACAGCCTGGCACAGCACCCGCCAGGGCTGGGGATCCAACTCCAGCTGCACTTCACCGAGTGCATCTCCCATCGTGTCTGTGCCACTTACAGCATCACAGTCTGATCACCACAGGAGAAATCCTGCAGCACCTCTGATGCTCTGCTTCAGCTGCAGGTGCCTGCACTGCTCAGAGTGCTGTGTGCTAACTCAGAAACATGGAATCACACACTGCCTTGGCTTGGAAGGGACCTGAAATCCTGTCTAGGGCCACCCCTGCCGTGCAGAGACATCTCCCACTGTCCCAGGCTGCTCCAGCCCCAGTGTCCAACCTGGCCTTGGGCACTGCCAGGGATCCAGGGGCAGCCCCAGCTCCTCTGGGCACCTGTGCCAGGGCTGCCCACCCCCACAGGGAACAGTTCCTTCCCAATCTCCCATCTGTCCCTACCCTCCTTCAGCTTAAAGCCATTATTTGTTACTTCATAAGAAACTTCTGTTCCAACACCTCTTTTTCATTCTGCCTCGCTGCATGGAGTCAAAGAGCTGTGATCACCCCTGGAACAGCCATTCCTTTGCCTTGCTCTGGCCTCTCATGCAGAGCAATTTTTTACCTCCATTATTTAGCACTTACAGCATTGGATACTGTTTTCCAACACAGAAGAAGAAGAAAACCAGTGAAACAGGAAAGAAAGGAGAAAAGAGAATTCCAGGTCTGGGTTATTACATGCCAAATTCCTACCCAGAATAAATTTTCACAATGGATCACATTGCAAATGCTGACAGACTCTTAATTGGAGCTCCAGCGAGCTCACGCACAGCTACAGAGCATCCATTTGGAAATGTCTTGTTTAAAATACATTGAGGTTATTCAAAGCAGATATTGATATTCTCGTGTAGTACGAGATGCCAACAACGCCTCGCAGGCATCTCGGAGCAGCAGAATCCTTTCCAGCAGCAGGTGGGATGAAATGCTGACAAATGGGGTGGAAGCAGCACACAGGAATAAACTCTATAATATCCTATTTGTTTCCCCAGCCTGGCTGCTGGTGTTGTTATTTCTCAGGGCTGGCAGCTGCGAGCAGCTCCTGTCATGCCCAGCCTCACAGGGCAGCAAAATCCCTCCTCGAGGGATGGACTCGGACCGTGTCAGCTTTAGCAAGATCCAAGATGTAAAAGCCTCACTCAAGCAGAATGAAATAGGAAAAAAGAAAAAAAAATCAAAAAATTGACACCAGGTTTTCAAAGCCTGTCAATTACCAAAAAAAAAAATAGTTATTTTGTTCTACAAATCTTGTCTGGGACCCATGCAGGGAGGACTTAAAACACCTAAAGAGAATGTCTTGAGGAGAAGCAGCTCCTTGCAGAGCTCTGATTCTGCACAGTTCGGGCTCAGTGGGAGCCCTGCCAGTTCCTCGGCTCGGCCGGATTTTGGCCGGGTACCATGGCAGGTTTGCTCATCATTTATCATTATGTTGTCTCAGCTCGTGTTGCCTTAGCCATGAAATGAGACAATAAATATTTGCCTCCCTCCCACAGCTGGGGGGAGGTTTAATAAGCCGAGGCCTGCTCGCTGTCTGTGGGAATGCCAAGTGTGGAATTGCCTTGGGCTGGAGGAGCAGCACAGCACTAAATGCAGAGGTCGGGTAAACTGAGCTCCAAATGACCTCTGAGAGGTTCCCTAATCCATGGCTGCTCCATCACGGGAAAGGGCTTTGGGTTGTCACCCCACACAGCAAACAGACAGAGGAGCCAAGAGCACATTGCCCCGAGTGCCAAACGTCCTTGAATGGAAGCTGAGCTCTATTTGGGATTATTTTCATTCAGAAATCACAGCATCCCAGAATCCCTGAGGCTGGAAAAGCCCTCCCAGCCTACAGAGTCCCAGCTGTGCCCAATGCCCACCTTGTCCCCAGCCCAGAGCCCTGAGTGCCACCTCCAGGAATTCCTGGGACACCTCCAGGGATGGGCACTCCAACCCTCCCTGGGCAGTGCCAAACCCTGACCACCCTTTCCATGGGGAAATTCCTGCTGCTGTCCAGCCTGACCCTCCCCTGGCACAGCCTGAAGCCTTCTCCTCTTGCTCCTGGTGGCAGGAATGCTGCTCCCTGCCAACACAGGAAGGTAAAGTCAGACCAGAATCTTTATAAACAGCCTTCTGCCTTCTTCAGTAAAATATTTTCCATTTTTTCTCTAAGCTGTGAGCTTCTTGGCACCCCGTTTCTCCACTGCAGCACCTCCTCACAAACGCTGTCCATGGAGGGGAACCTGGATTTGCTCAATGTGAGCTAACAAACAGCATTTGTTACAGATCCTGAGGGCACGTTTCTCCTCCCAGCTTTGGGGAGACATGGAGGGGGGACAGGACACAATGGACATTGAGCATCCTCACTCTTTCTGCAAAATAAATTAAGCTGAGGAGAAAATGAAGCACTTTTTGGTGAATTTCCAGAAGGGGGTTATGAATAATGCTCTTTGAATTCCAGGATGAAAAATAACTGAGCACAAGAATCAGGATTCTTGTGTCAAGCTGATTCTTTCAGCAAAGGAAGCAGAGAACATTCATTCTCTCTGTGCTGGATGCACTGAAAGCCTCATCTTTAGGGGAAACATGGGTGCATTTTCACCTTGCTAGAGAAATATTAAAGGGAAAACACCCTCGGTGTCCTCTGTAGTCCTCCTCAAAATCCACAGGCTGCCACAGCTCAGAAAATCTGCCAGGTACCCACAGGCTCTGCTCTCCTGGAACCACTTCACTCTGAAGTGCTTCTCCTGCATTTCCACAGCAATTAAATTGAGATTTATGACTCAGATATCCAGAAAAGCTGTTCCACAAGCGATTTCAACTCAGGTTTAAGCACAAACACTCAGAACATTCCCAGACCCCTTGTGTTTAGCATGCCACAGCCTGACCAACACAATCCAGAATAATGCAGTCAGATCCATTTAATGGACTGAGAGTCTCAGTTTGTGGGTTGAAGGGTTAAAATGTCTTCAGCCTCTGCTTTACTCAAGCACAGAATTTTAATGCTGCCTCAGAGCAAGCATCACTTATCTTGTCTTTTACTATTGCAGTTCTTAAGTCTCACTACAATCATTTGATTACACTACAAGATGTGCATGTAATGCTCAGTATTACCTGTGGGTTTCTGAAACAAAAATCACATTTTATGCATTTTTACATCTCTAAATTGCTCTTTTTTGTTGCTGTAGTAGAAATCCCTCTCACTCAGAAGCAGTTTGCCTTTGAGGGGAGCAAGGACAGATTATTCCCCAATGCTGGTGTGCCCTTGCACAGAATTCAGCTGAAAAGTTTCCCAAATATTTGGGGTCAACTTCAGAGAAGTGTTTTCTACTTTGCAGGATAATAAAGTCCTTTGCAGTAACAACATGGGACTAAGTGACAAATACGACTTAATCAAGGAAAAATCTATTTCAAACAGAAGACAAATTGCCTCGGGCCTCGGTAATTATCTCCCCGGGATTAATAATCAACTCTAATTTAATAATTGGCTTAATATATCCTTTTTCAAATTTTCAATAATTAACCTGCAGTCTCTCAAAAACAATATTCCCAGGCACTTCACAGAATCATGTTATTGAATGAAAATAAAGTTAGATAAGCTGTCACTGGATTAAAAATCAAAGGGTAAAGTCTAATCCTTAGAAGGCTTTCACAACACACAAACGTGCAGGGAACAGGTACAGGAGTGGTGTCATCCATGCGTGTGACCAGCAGAGGAGGTGCTGGAATGTCTAAATCCAGGCTGTAAAATCAAGGCAGATTAAGCTCTGGGAGCAGTGAGGGGAACGTGCAGCCCCACATCCCAAACCCCACAGCACACACCTGGCATGTCCTGCATGCATTTGGAAGTTTGTTTGCCATCAGAGTCCACTCAGTGTTCCCTCCTGGCCAGCAAGGACAGTGCATCATGAAAAGCTGAATTTATAAAATGTTTTCACACCAGAGCAATGCAGGGGCTGCCAAAGGCCGGGAAATAATAATCAGCTGATGTTGGGAAAGTGTTGGCCCTTCTGCAGTGGGGTCTGGCCATTTTAAATACATTTATGGCTGAACTGCTGGAGGTCACCCCTGGATATTTCCTTTTCTTACACAGGAACTTCAAGCCACACATTATCTCCTGTGTGGAAGAAGATTTGATAGAGCATTTAAAGATGCTCACCTCAAGGCACAAACCCTCAGTCTGTGGGGTCTGATCTACTGCAAGCCCTGGGGGCTTCTCCAACATTTTCCAGACCTGCCTGATGGTTCCTGACACTTGTGGAGGTGCCCATCTGGAGAGCCTTTCGTTCTACAGCTTTGATATCTGCTGCTGTTGACTAGAAAATCTCATTCTGAAAGCAAATCACAACGCAGAACTTCACATGGCTTTTCAGGTGTCGCACATTAGCTTTAAATCTGCTGAGAAATGGGTTTTCCTTTGATAAAATACCAATCCTCTCCACCAGCATGACACGAAGTGCTCTGATTTCTCGTGGCCCTTTCATTCCCAGGGCAGGGAGGGCTCCACGCTGCTCCAGGGGGATGGGAGCTGCAGCTCCCAGTGTGGCACAGGGACACAGCAGGCAGGGCAGCTCAGCTCCATCAGCCTGCCTCTCTCACACTGCCATAAAGTAATTGCAAAGCTGAAAAGCTGAGCTAGAAATAACAGGCTGAAATAACACCGAGGTCTCTGAGCAAACTCACCCACAGGACTGAATTATTCCCTCCTTCAGCTTGGTGAAATCAGCCCAGATGAGGTATTTCATACCAGCGTGGCTGGATCGTGTTAACTTTTTGTCATGGCTTATTTCAGGGAAGTTGGGTCTCAAATCAGCCCCAGTTTGGAACTTTGGCAGTAGTTGCAAAGTTACAAATGCGCTGGGCAGAGAAAATCTGTTTATTTTAATTTTCTAATACCATTATGTATTCAGAAATAAGTTACCATCAATTTTATAAATAGAGTAAAATAATAATCATGTAAAAATCAGTCTCCTAGCCTTTTGAGATTGCTAGATGTTTTTTAAACCTGTTTTCTTTTCATAATCTTCCTTCACCAAAACACAGCATTTCCTTTGAAGGAAGCAGAGAAAGAGCTGTTCTCACACTGCTCCAAAGTCACCTTCCCCCTCCATTTTGCCTCTTTACTACTTTGTTACTCTTACTCCAAGTTTCCTACTTTGTTATTACCTGGGATGGTCCTGGGAGCTCAGTAAGCACCAGACCCCTCCAGCCCCTGCCTGGCAGCAGCAGGAAAGGTTTGCTGTGCTCCTTGCTGGAACCACATCTCCTGGGCAGCTCTGGGGTTCAAATTCCCAGTTAGATTCACCCCTACAGCAGCCCCTGGCACCCCACAGAAACCAGCCCAGTTTTTCCCAGCTCGCAAGAACCAAGGAAAAGCAGGGTTTCAACCCATTACAAATCCAAATAACTCCTGTGTCCAGCAGTCATTCCTTACTCCGCTTTAAACTCCATTTCCCTTTTGAGCTGTTCCTATCACACGCTGCTCCCTCTGCCCAAACAGAGCTGCTATTTCAGGATTCCTCACAGAAATATGTTGCTTTTCCATTGTTTTTTACCTGTTTGTGTTAATTATCCCCTTCATTTGCAGCCTCTGAAGGGGAAAAGTGTGCAGAAAAAAGGTGAAAATGTATTTAAGACCTCCTAGCAATCAATAAAGGTGGGGCTCCAGAAGGAAGAGTGCTCCCTCCTGCACTGCCTGCCCTGGAAATATTGATAGTGTTGTGGGACAGCTTTTCTCCTTCCTGCTGCCTTTTGAAAATACTGATAAAATGAATGTTCCCATTAGGAAGAAATATGTCACATCAAAATTAATGGTATCCAGCCAATAACAATGCGGCTCTGGCTGTCAGGTTAACTCAATTCCAGGGCAGCAGAGCAGTTCTGCCATTCAGCCCTTATCCAGAGGCAGAGATGATTGCAGGCGATTTTCCCAGGCTGCAGAGCCTTGGGGAGTGTGCCCCAGACCCCAGGGATTGACTGCAGCCTTCCACAAAACCCTTTTTCTGAGAGCTGGGCACCGTCCTGACCCCAAACCTGCTGCAGCTCCAGGGGGAAGGGGGGAATGTTCTTACTCCCCCTCCTCACTGGTTAGAAAGGCTCAGATCTGCTCTGGCTCTTTGGCCATCTTGCTGTACTCAGTTTTAGGTCTTAAAAGCATAATATTTGACTCCTTTTTATTGAAATATTCACCAGCAAGTTAAACACTTGTTAAGGCAGCTGAGATAAAAGATTTCTTTGCTTGCTTTTCTTATTCAAAAAGTAACCTCAAAATATAAAAACGTGTTAACAGCTTAGCTAAACTGCAGCAAGACCAGACTGGAGCTACGCCCTCCAAGACTGACATTAAATCTTTATTCTAAAGAAGGTTATGGAGAGATCAATGCTCCAGGGTGATAAAGTGACTAAATCATTTCATATGAGCAGCAGATGTTTCACTGGCAGGCAGTGGACAAAGGGAATCTGAAATGAGGTTGCAAACTGAGGTGCCCACAATGACACTGGCACAAACCTTAAATATTCCAAGTACAACAAGAACGTGACATTGTGACAAATTAGCAATGCCAGCAGCTCCTGTGCTATGAAATCCAGTATTAATGACCACAAAACCACAGCTATCCATGCCCCAGACACTTTAAATGTTTCCTGAAGTACCCAGTGGTATTTTGAGAAGTGCCCAAGCATTTATCCTGTTGATATGATTAGATAAACACTTCTGAAAATTATATTTGGTGCCTTTAAGAACAAGTCTACTGGAGCTGGTTTGACGGATGCAATAACTTTTAGTTCAATCTAAATCTCCTCCCAGACTAAATTGCTCCTCACCAGGACTAACCTGGTTTAAATATTACTGTTTAAATTCAGAATTTATACCTGGAAAAAATCCTTCTCTGCTTAGCAAACAGATTTGCTCTTCTAGCTCCAACTTTTGTGGCATCTCAGCCTAATTGTGGCCAGAATTTCCTGCAGACCTCTCATTGCACTGGGAATCCTTGATTTCCTTTAAGTTTCCATTAGCAACATTAGGTTTTCTGAAAAGATCAGAAATACCTAACAGAAAAGATCTTTTCTCAGTTTCACTCCCAGTGACCAACACGGGTTCCCATTCTCCACCCAGGCAGAACTCCCAGGCAAAATACACCAATTAAAACCCCTGAGGAGCCAGCCTGGCACAGAAAATGTGGCTGAAACCACCTTTGGCTGAAGATTCCTGGGCTTTGGCTGCTTTAAAGCAGGAAGCCTGAATGTCACCTTGGAGGGGATGCAGTGCTGACCCCCCAAACCCCAGCAGACACAACAGCTTCCCTCAGGAGCCTGCCCAGGATCCACCACCTGACAATCAGCAGTGCTGGAGCGTGCCGTTAATAAGCAATACAATCAATTAATAGAATGAAATCTGAGAGCAATGGCTCCAAAGCAAAGGCTCAGAGCATCTCCTCGATGTTCTGTCAGCCTGCTCCCCCCACAGAGCTCCTGGCCCAAGGTCCCAGGGTGTCAGATCCTGTCCAGGAGCAGAGCTGGCTCTGGGATCAGACCTTCCAGGGTGTCAGATCCTGTCCAGGAGCAGGGCTGGCTCTGGGATCAGACCTTCCCAGGGTGTCAGATCCTGTCCAGGAGCAGGGCTGGCTCTGGGATCAGACCAAGGCTCCCAGATCCTATCCAGGAGCTGATCCCAGAAGCAGGGCTGGCTCTGGGATCAGACCTTCCAGGGTGTCAGATCCTCTCCAGGAGCTGATTCCAGGAGCAGAGCTGGCTCTGGGATCAGACCTTCCCAGGGTGTCAGATTCTCTCCAGGAGCAGAGCTGGCTCTGGGATCAGATCTCCCCCCAGAGCTCTCCCTTCCCTCTGCACGAGAAAAAGGGAAAATGGCTCCACTGAGCCCTGCGAGCCAGACTGAAAATACAGGGAAAACAAACAACAAATTGTTATGAGGAGAACACAGAATTAGATGGAAAATTGCTGTGGACTCGCTGCACTTTCAAAAACCTATTTGGCTGCTACCACTAGAGAGTGATCTTCCAATATTTCCCTTGCTTTAGAACAAGCACAGTTTGTTTTGCAGTATTTCTGCAAAGAGAAAATTACTCCTGATTATACTCTCTGCAGGAATCTATTTTTGAATCTATTTCTTCTTTTTCCCCTCTCGACTCTCTTTTTTGAAGTTCAGATATGCTCTTTTCAGGCTGACAGTAAAATCAGGAACTGATTGGAGCTGTTCTGAACAACAAAATCATCTCAGAAGCCGAGAGATGATGTGAGAGGTAGGACTGTAAACTAAAGCTCCTGGTTTTACACCTGTAGTACAGCACAAAGTGTCCAAAAGAATCAAATTATAATTTAATTTGTTTAATCAGTCATATACATTTCTTTTTATACCAAGTGCTTGAGGTTTTTTGGAGCCACATTTGTTTCATGAGCCATAAAGAACAACTGTTTCCCATCTGAGTATAAGATTAAAACAACCAGATATTTAATTTACTTATTATATTTAACCATGAGTATTTCTTGAGTAATTGCTCACTATTTAGGATCTGTTGGATTGCTCCTTGACCCCACACTCAAATATAAATTGAGTTCATTCACAGCTGTCACTGGGACTATTAGGACTGAGTGAAGGGATCAGGACAATGCTTTGGAAGGTGTTATAAATCATGGAATTATTAAGATTGAAAAAGACCTTTAAGATCATGATTCCATCACCAGAACAATGGAGTAAGGACTAAAACAATATCAAAGTTGTAATATGGAAGAACTAACTACTGCTGTTGCCTCATGAATATTTGATGGTAATATTAAAATATTGTAATCACCTCTCCTAGACCCAGCTCTGCTGAAATGCCAATGAGATCAAGGTGATTAAAGGCACCACAGTATCCATTAAGGCTCAAATACCAGCACCAACGATTCCTTTTCCATCACAATTACACTGAATTATTAAAATGTATATTCCATATGTTCTACAGCAAAGTTTTACCTGTGGAGACTCCGCTGGCATCAAAATGCAGATTTTAAGTTTGGTTAACAACACAAATGAAGTAAAGACCCCATCAGAGAATGTTATCATTCAAAACATTTTTTCCTTGCCATAATAAAACTTGGAATGAAGTGACAAAGTAGCTGCACTTACTCTTAAGCACAGCAGCCAAAATCTTCCATGGAGAGCGAGCAGGAACTGTCCAAAACAGCGTTCAGGGCACCACGTCCACACCGAGACAATAATTCCATGTATTTTCATTTGAAAAAGCCACAATTTTCATACTCATTTTGTGCATGGCCTTGTGAACATCCCCTACTTTCAAAGGAAAAAAGAAACAGTAAAATTGACATGAAAAACCCACTATATATAAAGAGATTTTGAAGCTTTTGGAACCCTCAGCTCTGCAGGGTTGTCATGCAGCTCTGAGTTACACACATTCCTGAGGGAATGGACTGCTCTGGATAAATACAGGTGTAAGGCTGCTCTGGATAAATATTGGCCTAAGAAAGATACTGCTCTGGATAAATACAGGTGTAAGACTCCTCCATCTCCCTGGGTGTGACCCACCTTCAGCTCCAGGTAAATCCTGAGCCCGTGCTGTGACCATGGTGACTGTTCCAAATTTCCCCCCAGCTCCTGCACTCCCAGGGGTTTTTTGGGTTTTTTGGACAGCTGTGTCTGGATGCAGCTCCTGGCTCATGGGGGACACTGGGATCCATCCCCAGCCCCAGTTCCAGCACCAGCACCTCCTCATGCCCCATTTCCCAAGGACCACACTTCCCTTTTGAGCAGCTCACGAGACAAAGGTGATCCCTGGTGCTGCAGGGATTTACTGGGAAATGGGAAATCCCCAAACCAACAACTGTGGTGAGAGGAGCATCCCAGAAACTCTGGGCTTGTCCAAAATGGAAGCAGCAATTGCAGATGGAGAATTCCAGAAGGGCAGCAGGGCAAGGCAGGGGTGCTCCATGGAGGGAAGGGCTCTGCCAGCCCAGCCCTGCTCCCCTGGGATGGAGCTGCAGCTCCAAGGAGATTCCCTGGGAATTGTTTCACGTTCCTGCAGCAGCCACTGGATGTATTCTCCAGGCAGCCAACCCAGAGTGACCCAAAGTGGCTGGTGGTGCCCCAGGCAGCTCGGCCAGCTCCTCAGGGCTGGGGCTGGATGAGTCCCAGCTGCTCTGGAGCAGAAATGTCACCAGTTGGTCACGTTGTCACTGGGAGAAATGCTCCAGCTGGGATAAAAGGTTCCACTCCTCTTGCTGAGCTCTGTGAGCTTTCATGCCTCTGTGTGGTGGTGCTCTTCCTTTGATCTTAAGCACATCTTTTATCCCACAAGCGTCCAGGGGAGATTAAAGGAGGAGGCAGGAGGTTAATCAGACCTGACAGACTTGGTGGCGTTCTGGGATGAAGGAGAAGGGAGGGGTGGGTGGCATCAGCTGCCTGGGCTTGTGCTAGGCACTGGGTGCTGCCCACATGGCACCCGTGTCCCCAGGATGGAGTCTGGCCTTGGAGGGACAGCTCAGGATGAGGAATTGGGTGCTCCAGGAGCTCTGTGTCCCTGCAGGGACAGCAGCGAGTAGGGACGTTCCTCAGGAGCGGCACTGTGTGACACAGGCAGGGACGTTCCTTAGGAGTGGCACTGTGTAGCACAGGCAGGGATGTTCCTCAGGAGTGGCACAGGCAGGGACGTTCCTCAGGCGTGGCACTGTGTGGCACAGGCAGGGACACTCCTCAGGGGTGGCACTGTGTGACACAGGCAGGGATGTTCCTCAGGAGTGGCACAGGCAGGGACGTTCCTCAGGAGTGGCTCTGTGTGGCACAGGCAGGACTGGGACACCCTGCCCAGGTGTGCCAGGACAGCAGAGCGCTGCTGCTGGAGGGGAAGGATGCATCAGAGGGATTTGGGCAGCCTGGACTCCCTGCCTGCAGCAGAGCTTTGTCTCCTCAGACACACCTCGGTGGAGACAACAGAAATGTCCTGGACTCTCACACACACATTTGCCACAATTCTACTCATTCCCACCAGGATTATTCTTCCTCCTATGTGGCAGGCACATTTCTCTCCCTCTCAGGATTTTTCATAGAGGAGCACAGAGGAAAGAAAGAAAACAATTTCTATTTCTGCTCCTTGTTTTTCCATGTGGAATGTGTTTGGAGAATTGTTTCCCTGGAGTGGTTGCTTGGATGGATTCTGGTGAGGATTGTTTGAGCTGATGGCCAATCCAACCCCACTGGGGCTGGGCTCTCAGAGAGGGGCACGAGTTGTGTTAGAGTCAGAGAAAGTAGTATGTAGTTTTAGTATCCTCCTTTTATATTGTATTTTAGCACAGTTATAATAAAGAAATCATTCAGCCTTCTGAATTGAGCCAGACATTGTCATTTCCTCCCATTGGGTTTGCCTGCATTTACAATACTCCTGCTCTGTTCCTCCTGCTTTTGTTGGACTGTAAGGTAGAAAAAGTGAAGGCCATTCATAATTCAGAGCTGCAGAAACAAAAACATCCTGAGGGCTGCGAAGTCTAGCCAGAAAACAAACGAAATTTGGGCAGACCATCTTTTATCAGGGCTCTCTTTAAGGACTCAAACAACCTGCTTTTCCACAGAGATCCTTTTGACCTTAGTTTTGTACGTCTTTAGCTCAGTTTCTGGAGACTTTTCTATGACTGTGCCTGTCTCAGGAATGAGACAAGTCCCAGAATTGTGCTGGGATGGGCCTGGAAAATTTTTAAATGGAAAAATTCAAGAGGAGAAATGTGGTCAATCTAAGGAGCACCAGGGCTGAACATCCCAAAGGGCCTTGGCTACTTCAGACCCACCAGTATCAGACCTGAGTAGACAGAAAATCATCCAATTCCACCCCTAGGTCAGGAAAAAACCCAGGCACAGCTAAAAATGACTGTAACCCCCACTGTGGGCACTCAGAACTCCATAGAATTTTAGGGTTTGCTTTTTTTAATTGCCTTTAGAGACGTCTTCAAAAACCAACGCTAAAATGAGCTTTTTACTCCAAGCAAGTTCCCAGAGAATGGGGTATTTCTATAACTGTATCAGCTGCAACTTGTGTTTTCAGGCAAAAATGTTTTCTGAACAAAAATAAAGAGTTTAGTGCAGTACATAAATGGCTGAAATACAGCGGCTATTACAGGAATGGAAAGAGGACTACAATGCCTACATAAATTGATAGCTCCATTTCTCAGTGAGATACACAAGCTGGTAAAATAAACCATGTATTACAGTAATGGCAGAGCACAGAGCACAGGTCTCTCTGCATAACAAATGTACATGAACTTGTCTCTGCCATCTCCCAACACACAATTACTGATTTACCGTGGAGTTTCCAAAGGCAGCCTCACAAATGGGAGCTGGTGGGGAAGGCTCTGCTGTTAATTCAGTTTTTATTTGTACCCAACAGCAAAGCAAGGCTGGGAAGGGCTCAGCTCCTCCCTCAAACTCGGGGCTGGCAGCAAACACGGGGTAAAGGAGCAGCTCCTGCTTCTCTCAGCCAGGTAATCATCATTATCATGGGCAGCCACCAAACGAGGGCATCCCCCTCTGCCAGGCTCTGCCATTCATTGAATGGACACGTTCACCTGCTCTTCTCCTCGGGCTCTTCTCCCCTTACAGGATTTTATTTTTTCAAATGGCATTAGCCAGATAAAAAGATAAAAATGGGATAATTAACACATCAGCCAGTGCTTTCTGTGCAGAAACCACCCAGCTGCACTGACAGGCCTCCAAGACATTCCCTGCTCACCCCTGAGTACCAATCCACTCGTGGGGTGCTGCATTTGGGACCTGGCAGCATCCCTCACTCCTGCCTTGGCACACAAAGGTGACCTGCCACCCTGAGAGCAAAGTCAGGAACCCTCTGCTCCTGCACTGCTCTGTGCTTTTATCAGAGCACTGCTTTTATCAGGAGCTTCAGCTGGGACCAGGGACCTGCTTCAGCTCCCCTGAGCAGCCCAAAGCAGCTGCAGTTCTGGGTCAGTGTCACAGACCATTTCCAGCACAAAACAGGAGTTCAGGGGGACAAGGGCACGGCTCAGTGACCCTGCAAGGGCCAGCCCAGGCTCATCCTGTGCCCAGAGCCTCTGGCAGGACTGGAAGGGACCAGGAGATTCTATCTAATGCAGCTCCAGCAGCCCCCAGCTGGGCAGGGCCCTGGCAGCACTCTGGAGATGGCTCAGCAGGAGTGACCCCCCTCCCCAGCCCTGCAGCAGAAGCTCCTCTGTTTTAGCTGTTCCAGCCTGCAAAACAGACAAACAGCACTCCTGAGAGCCCAGCTACAAGGGTGGCATAAAGCTACAAACACCATACCCCTGTTAGCTCAGATACCTCAGGTGGCATAAAGCTACAAACACCACCCCTGATAGCCCAGATACCTCAGGTGGCATAAAGTAGCACGATGGCTCCTGTGACAGTGTTGGAAACAACAAATTTTTAATAAAAGGCAAAATAAAAATGCTCTTAACGGAGAAAAACCAAGCCAGGGCAAGAGGTTCTTGCTCCTGCTAAAACACTTCACAAAAGTGATTTATTCCTTTTGTTCTCTTCTTTTCTAGGGAATTGCTTAGGTGGAACTTTTTGGCTCCTGTCCAATTGGCTATCCTCAAGTTTGAGGTGAAGTCCCCAAGGTGCTGTGAGGTGTCTTTTAACCAAACTGAGGAGAGAAACTTCTGGGCTTTTGTCTTTTTTAAGGAGACAAAGGGTAACTTGTTCACTCCATCAGCAGGGGCACATTGCTACACTCCTGCACTCCCAAATCCTGCTGCAGGATGGACGTGGCAGGAAGCAGGAGCAGCTGGGGTGGGTGAGGACACGCTGGGCTCTGCTCCCAAACCAGAGCTCACCCACAGCAGTGTTGGACTCACCCTGGGCTGGGCTGCAGAGCTCTGCTCTGAATTCTGCCCATCCTGCAGGACCCAGCTTGTTTCATTGTCCCCAGGTCCCTGAGGGCTTGGCAGGGTTCTCCTTTCATCCAAGCTGATTTACCCTGCAAAACCGTGGGGAGAATTGCAAATAAACAAGGCACAGGGCGTTCCAATTTGCAGGAGTGCACGGAAAGGTGAGTTCATAGGATTTTCCTTTTGCTCTGTTAAAAGTGGATGTGAAAACCATAAACAGCTCAATTTGAATACAATTTCTTTTTTAATTTTAAATGTTGTTTTCTCCTTACCCCCAAGAGCCTGCTGTTCTAGAGGATATTGTTATGGCTCAAAACGATGTCTGTAAAAATGGTTTGCAATTCTTGGCAGTGAGGAGCAGAGCTCCACAGAACAGAAAGGCACAGAAAAGCAAAGAGGCTTTGCTGGCTCTGGCAGATCTACCAGCAACCTCGGGCAGAGCTGCTCACATCAGCTGCTAAATTGTGTCCCCAGGGCCATCCCTCAGCTTTGCCCCCTCTCACCTGTGCCAGGACAAGGAGCTGGCCTGGCTGAAGGAAAGCTGAATTTCCCCAGGGCTCCTGGCACAAAATGGGGTAAATAACCACACACAGTCCTTGGGTTTTGTCCTTTCTTCAGTCAGTTTTGTGCTGTGCAGGATGTTCCAATGAGTCAGAAGTGGCTGGAAGCACAGGAAGATGAAGCTGGAACCTGCCATGAGAGCAGAGTGCCAAATCCCTGCCTGGGAGCCCTCCCTGCACACCTGCAGAGCCCTGCACACCTGCACAGCCCTGCACACCTGCACAGCCCTGCACACCTGGGACAAGGCTCCTCATTCTCCCCAGGAAAGGTGGAATGGTGCAGCCATCCCTGAGCGCAGCAGAGGAGCAGAACCACCTCCCTCCATCTCTGCATGCATAAAAATGAAGAGCTATTTTTGAATAGATCATGAAGCCACTTAGATATTTGTATTTATCCCTTGGAGATGCCATAAGGCACACATTTAACCTTGGCTCTTCCACATCCTGACCCTGCAGGTACCTGGGAGAGGCAAAGCCCAGCCCCAGCATCCCACACAGCACCCACACTTCATCTTCTGGACCAGGTGCTCCTAAATGTGCAGGAAAAGAGGGAAGAAAAAAAAATAGAAAGTGACCTGAGGGGGCACTTCAGACAGTGACAAGGAAGCCCAAGTTCCATAATCATTTGTTTCCAAGACAAAAACTGAAGTAGGAGAAAAAGAAAGCAGCAAATGGGCTTCTTAAAATATAAACTTCTTAAAATAAAATATAATCCTGTCAGCTGTTGTCTCACTGTGAGCTCAAGTGCTATGCTAAAGCTGCAAGGTGTATTAAGAGTTGAAGAACCATAAACTTGACCATAACTCTCTGTAATTTATGGCTGCCTGACAGTTTCCTTCTCCTGAGCCATTTACTTGATGTATACCTGACGTCACCTCCAGTGCACATTGAAAGAGAAATACAATGGGATGGGATAAACAAGTTTGCTTGGGAGACTTTCCAAAGTTGGCCTGGAAAACACACCTGGCTGAGGAACTTTCTCACTCCTCCCCATCCACACATGGCCCTGCCCACACACACAGCCTGGGCCAAAATGCAAATTCTGCATCTCCCCTCCTTTCACTCTCTTCAACTGACATTCTAAATATATGTTTGTTTGTTTCCCAGCCAGGGAGAGATTCAAGGGATTCAAGAGATTTTCCCCAAGGTTCTCTCTGAAAGCTGATAAAAACAACCTAAAGGGTGCTGGGGAAGGGGAGCCTTCTCCCCATTGCCTCAGTCCAGCAGAGCACTCCAGCACACAGGTAATTTCCAGCACACAAATAATGTCACTGCCAACAGTTCTAAAATGCAATTTATAAGATCAAGGCTAGAATATCCATAACCTTTCCTTATGAAGCCTCAAAACCACAATGCAGCCTATTAAAGCAGCTTCCTAATATAGCATCTCCCTGAAGAGCTGATCCTGACCCTTTTCCTTCTGCAGAGCAAATGTTTATCGAAACACTCAACAATTAGTCCTGGCAAGGAGGAAAACCTGAGTCACATCACCCCACAGAGACAGAGCCCTCGTGGCAATGAGCTGCTGCTCCACACTTCTGCAGTGCTCTGCCCTGTAATTACCCTGGCCAGGGCTCCACAGCTCCCAGCTCCTGGATTTATTTAGCAGCACTCCTGCTCTGCAGCACCCTGGGAAGGGTCCATCCATAAACCAGTCCGTGTCCAGCCAGGAGCAATGACAAAGGCAATTCCTAACGCTGCCACTGCAAAATCCTTGCCACCGAGAGCACAGTAGCCCATTATTAGCTTGTCAGGAATCTTTGATTTAAAGGCCATAAAAGCTGTATTTTTCCTGGATTTTGCTATCCCAAGGAGTTTCTAGCCTGTAGGATTAAATTGCTTAAGAAGGAGAAGTCTCCAGTGCTACCTGCTGCTCGTGGCTCCAGGGCTGTGCAGCCACAGGATGAGGAAAAGGAGGAGTGCAGGGCTCCCTGCATGGCCCAGGAGCAGCCCAGTGTCACAGCCTGGGGACAGGAGCCAGGCACAGCCACACACAGTGAGAGACAGGAGCTGCTCTGCCCCAGGGACAGCTTTGCACCTGCCTGGTACAGGATTTGGGGACATTTAGGGAAAAACAATCAGCTCACCTAAAATCGGTGCAGTACTTCTCTCTTTCCTGTAGAAAATTACACATGAAGGGAGAACTGGAAGAGGTTGGGAATCACAGAATGTCCTGAGCTGCAAGGGACCCTCAGGGACCATCCAGCCCAAGCCCTGGCCCTGCACAGAGCCCCAACAACCCCAATTGCCCAAAGATTCCTGGAGCTCTGGCAGCCTCGGGGCTGTGCCCATTCCCTGGGGAGCCTGGGCAGTGCCAGCACCCTCTGAATTCCACCTCAGGAAGGCAGCTCAGAGGATGATCTCTGAAGTTCCAGAATCCCAAAGAGAAGCTGAAATTCTTCATTGCAGAGCACCCCTCACTCAGTCCCTCCTCCTGCCTGCACCCTCCCTCTAGCACAGGACATTGAATTCCAAGAAGGCCGTTAAGGCAGATAACAGATCTCCTATAAATTCTGAAAATGAGATTAAAAGTGCCTGTCCTTTGTCGTGGGCAGTTTTTCCCAATGAGCTGTTTGCAGCAGATTTTGCAATACTGTTTTCCCATAACGTGTAGGCATCTGCATCCTGTTCTCACTTTCAAATCCAACAGCAGAACCCTCATTTTCCATGTGGCAAGAGAATGACTGCCCAGCTTCTCTTCCAGGAGAGTAGAAATGTCTGGGAGGGAAAGAATCTCACCAATTTGGACAGAACTGCTTCCACCAGGGAAGAAAAGGGTTATTTCCCTTCTGTCAAAACAACCTGTCCTGAAATGTGCTTCAATTTTCTCACAAAATGGACCAGAAGGGAATGAAAAAAAAACACATCAGAAAGACTGCTGAAAAAAGAAAATGTTCTCCACTGAAGAATGATAATATAAGGAAGAAATATTGGGAACTGTTTCAGGGAAAGAGAGGCCTTGGAGTTGCCTGGTGCAGGTACAGCCTGGGAGAATTCTGAATTATAGGACAGAAGCTTAAATCACATCAGTGCCCCCCTGCCATGGCAGAGACACCTCCCACTGTCCCAGATGTCTCCAAGCCCCATCCAAACTCTTCTTGGGCACTGCCAGGGATCCAGGGGCAGCCCCAGCTGCTCTGGGCACCTGTGCCAGGGCCTTACATAGCACAAAACTCTTGGAGCAGAGCAGTGACCCCTCTGAACCCGAGTTTCCTGGTAGGAAACCACCAAAATCGTTACTGGAACCAAGAGTGGTCAATGGGAAGAAAACCCTGCTCCTGTTTGCTTGGCAGTGCTGGCCCAGCCGGGCTCCTGTGGGTGACACCCTTGGGGCATCCCTCAGGGGCTCCCAACAAATCCCAAGTGCTCCAGGTGGAGTTTCCACGTCAGCAAGGTCAAAGCCAGCAGCACCTTGTGACTCCTGTGACAGCTCAAACCACCAAGGAGAAGTCCCAGGATTTCCAGGAGCACTCCGGCCTTGCAGGAGGAGCTGTGACCCCAAGGAGCTCACAGAACAGTCAGAAAAGGTGTGAAGAATCCTCCCGGGTACAAACATGTTCTGTTTGTGTTTTCACTTGGGTTTTTTTAAAAATTCATGAGGTCTCGAACGCTGCAAAGATCCAGCGAGTGTTGAGCTATTAAAAAAATAACAAAGTACATTAAAAAGTACTTGGGTTTTTTCCCCTCCATAAAAAAACAGTGCAGTCAAGTGGAAAAAAACTGGGAGAAGATCTCCTGCCTTGCAAAGGTTCCTGCAGAGCATGAGCCTCCCCTGCTCCTTTCCCCCATCCATGCCTTTGTCCCTTTCCAGGGTTCTTCCATGCCCCTGGACCTTGACCTGCCCGTTGGGTTGGATGCCCTGGGAGATGCTGGAGTTTGTCCCAGGGAACACCCAGAGACTGGAACGAGGCACTGAGACAAACAGATTTAAAATCCCATTAAGCTGTGAGTCAGCAGAGACAAATCAAACTATTTAAACAAATATTTCTGGTTGGAAAGGCAGGGTGATGGCATCCAGGGCTGGGCAGGAGGGGCTAGACCCCCCTGGTGCTCTGTTTATGTGGAAACTCAAGAGTTTCACCAAATGCTTTGAGTTACCGAGCGAATTTCCAGCAGAAGGCAGAAGAGTGGAGAATTTCCATAAATGTAAATAGGAACTCACCACGTTTGGGACACGGTTTGATTTACCAGCTGTCCATCAGCACTCTGCTGGAAGCAGAGGGGTTCCTGGGAGCAGCCCCCACATCCTGCCCCCCTTTCCCCCATCCCTCTTTCCCATGCCCTGCTGAGCAGAGCCTTGTAATGCACAGTGAGGAACGATTCCCACCGGTGGAATGAAAGAGGCTCCTTCTGTCTGAGGCAGCAGCAGCTCCTGCTCATCACATCTCACCTGGAGCTCTGCACATCTCATGGGCAGGACAGCCCCGTGGCTCTTTGTGTGTTTCACGAATATTTCCCTCAAAGCAATCCACTGGAAATAAAGAAATAAAAATAAATAAAATCAACAACAGCGCACTGAGCAAAACAGGGAGGGCAGAGCTGGAAAAGCTGAACAGCACTGCTGCAATGCACTCTGCTGGAGGAGAGCAGAAATCCTGGAGACCAGGAGGGAGATGCCAGTGGAGCAGCCCCCTGAGCCCTGCTGGCTGGAGCAAAGCTCTGCCACCTCACAGCTCCAAGTGCTGCCTTCCTAAAGCGTCCCCCTGAACCCAGACACACCTTAACCAACACACAGAGAGGGGCAGGAGCTGGTCAAACACCTCCTGAGTGACAAAAACTAGAGAACATGTGCAAAAGTACAAAAAAGCTTCATCCCTCTAGATTTCAGCATCCTCCTCTTTAAGGAGGAGCCTTTAAGATTGTGGCAGGCACATGCTTCTCTCTCTCAGGACTTTTCATAGAGGAACACAGAGGAAAGAAAGAGAAAACAATTTCCATTTCTGCTCCTTGTTTTCCCATGTGGAATGTGTTTGGAGAATTGTTTCCCTGGGATGTTGCTTGGTTGGATTCTGGTGAGGATTGTTTGAGCTGATGGCCAATCCAACCCCACTGGGGCTGGACTCTCAGAGAAGGTCAGGAGTTGTGAGTTAGATGTGGTAGTTAGAAAAAGTAGGTTTGTAGTTTTAGTATCTCCTTTAAATAGTATATTAATGTGTTATATTCTAGTTATAATAAAGAAATCATTCAGCCTTCTCCCGTTTCTTCCCAACAGGACCAGGGACAGTTCCCGGGGCTCAGTGGCTCTGGGCCATCCCAAGCTCTCAGCACCTCTCTGGAATTTAAGGAGCAATTCCAAGTCCCAGCAGTGGCTCAAACCGTGACTCCCAGGGAATTCCACTCCCCAGAAGTTGCCAGGACCCAAACCAGGATTGAAATCTCCGTGTGTGTTTGCAGGAGAGTCGTGCAAGGGAAAGTGGGACAGCAACAACATCCCAGAACTGCTGCTGGAAAAGAGGATGATGAGCATGACCAAAGCACTGGAACAGCCATTTATAAATAATAGTGATGATAATGGGGGAATAATAACTTATTAACAGCCGGGAATAAAGAAAATTTCCATGCTCTAGGGTGCTACTCAATATGAGGAGCCACTCCAGACACCAGCTCATTAACAAATTGTCTCAGTTGCTCCCTGAAATGATTTGGAGGACGTGGTTTGGGTTTGAAAACGCTGCACTCTGGATGATGACAATCACAAACCTCAGTTATGTCTCCAGGAGAAACGAGAAAGTTTAAAATAAAAGAGCAAAAAGCATTCAGGGGCTATCACCTCAATGAATGAGCCCAACACAGGTGATTTTTGGAGGGGTTCCCCACTGCACATGGCCATGGCACAACACCCTTCCACTCCACAGAGGGGACAGTTCTGAAGGACATCTGAATAAATCAGTAAGATGCAAATAAACGCAAGAAACGTCTCCAAACTCCACAAATAAAGAGCTCTATTTCTTGAATAAATTGTTTCCTGAGCACGATAGCTAATAATTATTTTGCCAAATTTTAGAATTTTCAATCTGCCCATAAAAAAATACATTTACCTGAAATATCCATACTATTTATTTACTTTGACACTCACTTACTATAAAATTCAGCCCTTTTGGTGACTGGTCATGCTCATTTGCTGCTTAATAAATAGCATTTATATTTGTCACCATTTTTCTTCTAAATATTAAATCGCAGACTGATTTTGTTAAATATACAGTGTGATGAAAAATTATGCGCGATATTTAATCAGATCAAAATAAATTCAACCTAGCACTGACATCTCCACAAGATAGAAGCGTTCTTTTATTTTTATTTTCCAGTTCGTTTGAGCTCTATTTATGTCTGTGGAGTAAATACCAGTTAAATTAGGCACTATTTATAATTTCAAATTATAGCTGTGCATATACAGCAGGATAATATTTGTGTCCCCAACAGCTGCTGGGAGGGAGGGGAAAACTGTAAGGATGAGGTTTGCTTTGCCCTTATTTCCATGTAAAACAACCCCATAACCCCAGATCCTACAGGATGTGACATTCTGGAGGAAGAAATAGCAAATTATTCTAAATTCTCCACTTATCCAGACTCCCAAATAGGAACCCTTTCTACAGAGCCTGGCTCAAGTTGCTCTGAACCCATTGCTGGAGTTACTTCCAACTGGAAATGAGCTTTAGGAAGGGTTTTCAGGCAAGTGCTCCCCAAAGCAATCCTCTCGGGCACTCAGAGATTGAAGGAATTAATCTGGCTCTCCCCTCTGGAGCTCCAAATGTATATCTATTAACAGGACGTAATAAATCATCAAAGTCAGGCACAGGCAGAGACAACGGAATGAGTTGGAAAGCAAGGATTAAATAAAGTTTAATAAAAAAGTATTATGAAGCAGTGATAAATGAGAACCAATACTTATTGTGTAATTCTACCATATTCCTTTGACATGAAATATCCCCAAATGTCCAAGTTACTCCCAATATTATCTGGTTTACAGCTCAGAAAGCATTTCAGGGAGAGCCAGACACTCTTACTGGGGATCCCAGTAAATGCTGCTCATTAAATAACTGGGAAGGGACAGGTCATCCCTCAGCCTGTCTAGGAATGGCTACAGCAGCCTTGGGAGAAATTCTATTTACAGCAATCGAGGGAGAAGCAGCAGATTGATTCTCTGGGGATAAAACAGCCAGGAAAGGGTGGGGGAGGTCCCTGGGGGAGCCAGGGGATGGTCACTCACAGGAGACCTCCAGGTCACCCATCCATCCTCCCACAGGCACTCCAGGGCTGCTCCTCAGCTCCTCCTCAAGGCTCTGCTCCCAGGGAAAGCAGAAGGATCTGTCTGAAGTCTTAAAGCTGGAATTCAACATAGCTGACGTTCTCATTTCTCCATCATCTCCAGTCTGGTGAGGGAAAACACAATACATCAAACACAACGCATTAAAATTCAAACACAAATGAATATTTTGGGCAATTCTTGCTCAGATTAAAGGTATTTCCTAAGGTAAATTATTTCAAGTACTGCCAGGAGGTCCCATACATGGAGTTCCCACTGGAAAACCAGCAGCTGATATTTTAGAGGGGACAAACAAACAGAAATCTCGCAGGAAATGTCCATAAAGCTGCTGGTGTCACCTGGCAGTGTCACAGCTCCATCTTGCTGGAGGAGCAGTGGA
Organism: Taeniopygia guttata; assembly: GCF_048771995.1. Lineage (NCBI taxonomy): Eukaryota > Metazoa > Chordata > Aves > Passeriformes > Estrildidae > Taeniopygia > Taeniopygia guttata. The sequence continues at coordinate 1,078,096 of NC_133037.1, forward strand.
AGTGGCCTGGGTTTATTCCCTGCACATGCACGTGGCAGACTGGCAGCAGGCAGGTGGGGAATTGCAAGCACAATCTTTTGAGGAGTGTTTTGTTGGGATGGATGGCTCGTGTTTAAAGCTTAATAGAGCTCAGGCAATTTCACCTCGCTGCCCATCCAGATGAGGAAGAGCTCATAAATGAGTGAACTCCGAGACAAAATGAGACCTTTTCCTCCATCCAGGGAGATTGCTGCACCTGGAGAGCGGGAGCCAGGGATATTTCCTGTTTGTAAGGAGCTATTCCCAGTGATCACTGCCCGTTCTGGAGAAAAATGCCTTCAATTTCCACCGCCAGAATGCACCAAGTGATTCGGCCAACTCGGGTCCTTCTTTGTTAAACATTCCATTGCTCCTGCTCTGCTGCTCAGGGGAGCCACGAGCACCTGGATCCAGGCACAGCTGAGGCTTCCCCTTGGGAAGGAGCCCTGGCAGCAGCAGGATTCCTTCCCCTGCCCCATCCCGAGCCAAGGAGAGTGATTGTGCCCTGTGAAAGCTGCCCTGGAGCAGAGGCTGGGCACAGTCACAGAATAAAGCAGGGATTTATTAAAGGATCTCCTCCATGGATCCACCTTGGGCAGCACCAGAGCCCAGCAAGGGCTGCACCCAAATGAACCAAAATGGTCCCAAAATGAACCCAAGATGAACCCAAATGGCACAAAATGAACCCAAGATGAACCAAAATGGTCCCAAAATGCACCCAAGATGAACCAAAATGGCACAAAATGAACCCAGGATGAACCAAAATGGCCCCAAAATGCACGAGCGCTCCCGGGGGCTCTCCCTGGGATCAGTTCTGCTCCATTGGCACCTTGGAGTTCATTGTCCCATTCCAGCTTCAGCCCAGGCAGTCCCACCCTGCTTGTTTTTCTCTCTCCAGCCCACGCTGTTTGTGCTCCTGGGCTGAGATTTGGGTCATTTGTCCTTGGTGCCCAGCTGGAGCAGGAATTGTTTTGTGTCCCTGCTCTGTGCACAGAGCTCACTATCCCATAGTATGAAGCTCAGAACTGCACACTAAAGCAGCTCAGAACATGAAAAATAGAAAAGCTAAACCTGAGGCATCAAGAGGAGCCCATTCCCAGCCAGCCCCTCCTCCCACCTCACATTCCCAACTCCAAGCCGAGCAATTCCAGCTCCCCCAGGAGCCTGCTGTCTCTTTAAGGGCTGGGGAGCCAGCCCAAGTGTGGGTTTGGGATAATTCAGCCTCCTCTGCTCACAGCAGATTAGATTCCGTGGTCAGTGAGTTTGAAAAGAAGAAATGCAGAACTCATTTGCATCAATGCTTTCAATTTGCTCAGAATGTTTTCGCTTTTAATTATTAGCCCAGAGTAAACTACTTATCAATTAATTGCTAGAAAATGGAAGTGAGTGTGTGTTATTGCTTAAATCTCTAATTGGCTAGACTGTTGCTTTCTTGTTAAATGCTAATTAAAGTTTTGAAACAGGCAAATATTACTTAACTTTAAATGGCTTAACGAGATCCACCAAAGTCTAAACATTTATATTACACATTATTTTTATGCCAGATCATGGGAAACCCAAAGCAAAGATGACAAGAGTTGATTTTCACTAATAAATTCCACAATTTATATGGATTTTAACTAAATTTAAATGGTCTTTTTTCTTAATCTCATTTGTCAACTATCCAGTAAATATTGGAAATAACACTTATCCCATCAGTGTTTAGATGTATTTTTTCTTCTCAGAACCACAGAACAGCTTGGGATGGAAGAGAACTTAAAGAGCCTCTGGTTCCAACACCCTCATTGCCACGAGGATAAATTGGGATTTACCACCAAGTTTATCATGTCACCATAATCACCTCAGCAGGAATTTCATTTTTGACTTCCAGACACTTTCTAAACCTATGAAACAATTGAAAAATATTCCTGAAAAAAAAAATCAAACTAGATCCTGATATTAAATTAAGTTTGTGGAACTCAGCCAAAGTTAAAAGTATAGGCAAGAAAAGAGCTGTAGCAGCCCCAAATGTTATTTTAGTGTGGCATTTCGAGCCTCAGATCGAGTTCAGCTACTGGAACCAGAAATGTGAGAGATTAAAGCTCAGCCACTCCCTGAGGCATCGCTCTCTCTGAAAAGGTTCAGTAAAAAAGGAAAGCCTCACACGGGCAATGCCATCTTCCCAGGGCACTCTGACCAGAGAGAGAAGGTGCTGCCATAAAAAATGAGGTGCAAACACAAACACTGGGACTTTTTCTGATGCTTCTAGCATGGAAGTTGCAAAGAATTTCATTCTAACCCCAGATCTCAATGAAAATCTATCCAGTGTTCATTGTTCAGTTCAAGCATATCTGCGATCTCCATATTTAATTAGACATTGGGCAAGGCAGGCAAACATGCTGATTTATTTAGATCCTGGAAATCGAGCAGGGAATTGAGGCCTTGACAGGGAGGGATGAGGGAACAATACAGAGCTTCATCTCTATGCTTTAGGTTTGTATCAAGTGTTTTAAAAATGTAATTTAACTCCCCCAAAGTGTGCCCTAAGCACAGCTCCCAGAGCCCTCCTCACCTCTATGGGAGCAGAGTTAGGCCCAGTGAGAGTGAGGAGCTGTGAAACCCAGCCACAGCCATGAGTACTTCTGAAAATAAGAGTCATTTAGAGCCCTAAAGATGGGATTTCTGAGGGGGTTTCAGTCATTAGAAATGTAAAAATCCCATTGATTTTCAGGGGAACTTGATCTCCCTGGGCAGGTGAAAATCCCATTCTAAATGCCAAATAAAGGAGCCAGCAAGGAGCAAGTTTTGGCTAAGATTTGAATGCCACAATTCCACCTGGATGTGCCCTCCAGAACCTGCAGGACCTGTAACCATCCAAGCTCCAGGAGCAATTTAAAGCTGCTCTTTGATACAGGAGTATCTGCCAGTGGGTTTATTAACCTGGAACAGGATAAACCAGGGAGCTGCTGCCAGCCTGGGCTCCCTGTGCTCCACTGCAGACACTTCATAAAGCAAGCACTGCCTGCTTACAGCCAATTATTGTCACTGCTGAGCACATTGCTCCTCTTCTGAAATCAGCAGAAATAGAAATTTTTTTATTATTATTTTTTTTTTTTTTTTTTTTTTAGCCCAAATTGCTCTGCAGAGCGACTGAGCCATTAAGAGGTGCTGGATGTCCCTCTCCCTGCCTGGTAATGAGCATTTTTCCAGGTTTATTTCCAAAGCCAGGCACACAGGGAGGGCACTGGGCAGGAGCTGCTCCTCCCCAAGCAGCTGGAGCTCTCCATGGCTGCACACACTCACTGTGGGGAGCACCAGGGAATTCAGGTTCATTTAGAACTCTTTTCATTAACCTGATACACACTAACAAATTAAAACTTCAATTACCTGCGAGCCAAAATGGAGAAGCTACAGAGACTGAAAAGATAGGGAAAAGCATTTAGTCTGCTCAAGTGATAGCACTTTTTTCAGCTTTAATTGATTTCCCAATTTCAGGCTGTTTCCATGGCAGCCACACTCTTGCCTGGTCCATGATCCATCCCTCTGGATGCACCAGCACCTCTGGATCAGGAGCAGTTTGGTGGAACACCACCAGGCAGGGATGTTGGATCAAATTCAAACATTGGGCAAAATCACATCCTCCTTTTGAGGCTGAACTTCAGCTGGTTGTGGTGGAGCTGCACAGGTACAAAGCAAAGGTTTGGGACCTCCAGGAGGTGGAAAGGTTTTGCATCTCCAGGATATGCATCCATGAGAGGCAGCAGGGGCAGAGCTGCTGCAGCTGAGCTCCAGGATGGGTTAAAATCCCTCCTCTGGCACCCAAAAAGCCTCATCTGGCACAGCTGCTCCCTATTTTAGCTATTCACTGTAAAAATCTTCTCCGTGTTTAAGGTCCTGCAGGGAGAAAGGAGAAAGTTCATGAGAAAACTGCCTGATAAAATAAGAGGGGAAAAAAACCTCAAAGAGATTTAAGAAAGAGCTGCCATGCAGGGATATTAGACTGAGCTGCAGAATAGATTCTATCTGTTCAAAAGCTTGTTCCTCTCCTAGAATTTTAATCAGTCTGAGGCTTCTCTGGCTGTTTGGCATCCCCACTTGCACACCTTGCCCTGGCAGAGAGGAGCTGGGGGCCTCAGCCCCTGGCTGGGGGGAGATAAAGCAAATCCCTGGGAGCCAGGTTTGTTAGAGAGGAAGCTCTGTCTGTGCTGAACAGCAAACACCCATCCCAAGACAAACTGCACTGCTGAAGGAGAGCAAAAAACCTCCTGGAGGCTCTCAAACCATTGCTTGAACAGCTCTAAAACATTTAATTTCTCACATGTGAAACCAGGCAGAGAGTGAGAGGCTTATTGACACTGCCAGGGCCCCCTGCACTTCTGCCACCCAGCAAAGGGGGATGCAGGAGGAGAGGGGACCTGGTGGCCCGTCCCTGGCTGGGCATGGCACCCGAAGGGAATTCCCCACCTGCCTGAAGAGGTGACAAATGGAGCTGGAGTAGATATTGTTCATATGATTTGATGTCAATGGACTATTAAAAGCTACCCTGCCGCTGGTAAAAATAATATTTCAATATTAACTTTGTTGTTTAGATGAAATGTCTGTGGTGTAACAGCATTACCCTTACAACTGTATGGGTGATGTATTGACGCACTACACATTCTGGCTGAAGGAAAAAATAGTTATGATATTTTTAATAAAAACCTCATTTTCCTGTTCATTTTTGTACACAGCAAACAGATTTCACCGTAGGTGGTTGGATCTAATTCATTAGCTCCATCATGCACTGATATCACAGAATAATCTCCCCATCAGCCCAGCTGCCTCCTTGCAGCTCTCCTGAAGGTACTTGGAAATCCAATTTCCATGTTGAATATCAATCAGCCAGTTCTGGCTCAGCCAGCGATGCACAAAATGGAATATTGGACCCTTCCCCTGTGCCCCAGGCTGGGGAGGCAGCAGCAGGGCTGGCAGGGGACAAATCCCCTGGTGCTCCCAGTCCTGTGGGCTGGGACATCCTGGGCTCTGCCTCGGCCTCCAGAAACAAACTCTAAAACCAAATGCTGCAGGACTTGCCCCACACTCCTGAAGGGGATTGTCCTGGTCATGGAATAATCACCGAGGCTGGAAAAGCCCTCCAAGGCCAGGTGAACATGAATTTCCTGGAGTTCAGCTGATTAAGAGGCAACTCAGGGGTAAGAGTCTCCTAAAATACAGAGTGATAAACAAACTAAATGTACAAATAAATTATTTCTGTTAAAATAAGCTCCCCAGCAAGTCACCAAGAGCATCAATTCCAACCCCCCCAGCAGTGCCCATGTCCCCAGGTGCCACATCCTCGAGGCTTTTGAAGCCCCCCAGAGGAATCCTGCAGGAGAACCCACAGGGCTCCATCTGCTCCACTCCAGCCCCTCAGGGCTCATCTCCAGATGCTCCAGCACGAGAACAGGACAGAAACCAGATCCAGGTATAAACCAGATTCCAGATCCAGCTAGAAACCAGATTCCCAGATAAAAACCAGATCCCCAGATCCAGATAGAAACCAGATTCCCAGATAGAAACCAGATTCCCAGATAGAAACCAGATTCCCAGATAGAAACCAGATTCCAGATTCAGATAGAAACCAGATTCCCAGATCAAGATAGAAACCAGATTCCCAGATCCAGCTAGAAACCAGTTCCCAGATTCAGCTATAAACCAGATTCCCAGCTCTGGATATAAACCAGATCCCAGACCCAAGGGTTTGCAGGGAGCAGGCAGGGGGGCTGTCACCCAGCCTGCCCCCTCTCCTGGAGGAACATCTCACCAGGGCACCTGGGGCTCTGTCCTTTCATTTCACTCTTAAATAATTTAGATGGGGAAAAAAACCACCAACAAAACCACAGCTTTTACAAGTGTATCGTCAGCCAAAAAAAAATCTCATAACCTTGGGGAGATGAACTTCCCTAGCAGTGATTTCAATGCATATTGCTACAATCAAAAGACAATTTTGTTCCCTGACAGTTATGATATTTCTCAGTGAAAATATGGCCTATCGCTTCCATTTCTGCTGATTCATAAATCACACTGTCGTGTGATTTTTGCAGCACTCTTTCCAAAACATTTCCATGCCCTTTGGCCCTACCCTGAGTAACCCTTCCAGAAGGGCCTTTCAGTGCCCCTGGCATCAGCAGGTTGTACAGAACATTGTGGTAGGAATTCTTTGGCACAGGGTTGTGTTTTTAAGGATATTTGGCATTTCAGCCCACATTTCCCACCAGTAAATCCCACCCACCCACGGCACTGATCCACTCTGAACACTCTAAACCTTACAAAAAACGGGTCTGAGTAGTAGAAAGGTCATTAAATAACAACAGGAATTTCATGCCTGAGATAAGCAGCATGGGAAAAGGTGTGTCCTGGATTTGGGGAGAGGGAACACGACTGGGAGAAGGCTGAGCCTGAAGGACCGAGGAGAGGAGCAAACCAAACCATGTTATTGGGATGTAGCCGTGCCCTTGGAGCCCATATCCCAACACCAGGAAAACCTCCTGCCTGATAAAATGTTCCTCCCTGGAATCGCTGCAGCTTACGAGCAAGAGCTAAAACACGGAGAGAACAACAGCATTTCAAATCGAAAAAAACAAAAACAAAAAAGTCTCTGGTTCTAAACCAGTTTAGAAAACACTGACCACATCTCCACATTTCCAAATCCCTTCCAAAAGCAGAGCTGGAACCCAGGCTGGAGATCAGGCTCTGCCCCAGCTCCACAGGAGCTGCCAGATCAGAGTTTATTTAAGGGCAATTTACACCACCAGCCTCATCTGGATGGTGGAAAATCCCTCTGGAACAAGGGTTTGCCAGAGGTTTTCGACCATCCTATTTCAAGGGATGAGCTTCAGAGGTTGATGGGCAGGTCCAGCCTCACAGCAGAGGGGAGGGAATTTCTCCACAATCCCTGAACCCACACCGATCCAGCTTTGGCAGTCACTGAGCTGGAAGTGGTGAGGCAGAGAGGCTGGAGGAGGACATTTCTTCCTCTTCTCTCTCAGCTTCCACAGGTGGCACTGCCACACCAAAACACAGCACAGGGCAACCTTTGCTGTGACCCCCGTGGGCACCTCAGAACTTCCATAAGGAACATAATCCATCCTTCCTCATTCCCTGAGAGCCTTCTGTGGGCACCTCAGAACTTCCATAAGGAACATCATCCATCCTTCCATCACCCCCTGGAGCCTTTTGTGGGCACCTTAGAAATTCCATAAGGAACATAATCAAACCTTCCTCATTCCCTGAGAACCCTCTGTGGGCACCTCAGAACTTCCATAAGGAACATAATCCATCCTTCCATCAGCCCCTGGAGCCTCGTTCCCCCAGAGCCCTCCCTGGTCCCACAGAGTGCCAGCAGAGGAGCTGATCCTGCCTGAGGACCCTGCCAGGCAGAGCCCAGGTGCATTCTGAGCTCTGCTGCTGATTTTTCTGTGCCTGGCAGAGGTGGCAGCTCCGTCCCCACAGCGCTGCGTGACCGCTGATCCCAGCAATGATTGATTATCGCTTCAGGAGCGATTCATTAACAGATCCCTTCTCACAAACCCCTCCCAAAAAGTGCTGCAACCCCTGTAATAAAGCACAAAGGAAAGGTTTGAGCAGCTTGTAGCAATATTCCAGCAACGAGTGTAAATGCAGCTGGTCTCCATTGCTCAGATGAGCGTGAAGCAGAACAAGGAACGAGGCACTTTGTGCTATTATTGCCCAGTCTGCAGGGTCCCTGCACTGGCTCTGTGGCAGGAACGGGCTCCTCTGCAATCTGTATTTATTCTGGGAGCTGGATAACGTGTCCTGTGCTTCCAGCTCTCCTCTCAGTGCAGCCCAGTGCTCCCAGTAAACGCCCTGCCCTCCCCAGGGCAGCATTCCCACCCCACTGCAGCCTCACACAGCCCATCTGCTCAGGCTGAGGAGCCACCAAACTGCCCAGCAAAAAGGCATTTTTCCCTAGAGCTCCCTGCTGTGTATTAATGCTGAAGTTCTGTATCCCTCAGCAGCACAGTCGATGTCACCCTGCCACTCTCCTGACCCAAAATGCAACATTTTTTTCCCTTTTACTCTTTCAGTTGATCTCAAAACCCAATCAAGTGTTAAGAAGCTCCCATGTGTGTTCTACAGTTTAAATGAGCTACACTCTAAATTACATTATGTACAAAATATAAGCCCAGGGTACCAAAATGATGCTGAATTTTGTATTGGCCTCTGTGGTGGATTGTTCCTGTTATTTCTATCCCCATCTAGAAGAGCAATTTAGGATGAAGTTGCCAGTTTGAAGAAGTGTCTGGGGTTTAGCCTTTTGCAAGAACTGAAGGAAAAGCCTTGCTAAAAAGGGTTGGAATCAGCTTCATCCAAGCATTTAAAACTGTGAAAAGACGAAGACAGAGCAGGCAATTCTCTGTCAGTTAACTAATCATGGAACAACAAGACAGAAATAGCAACAACCCCAAATAATCAGCAACTGGCTCCCAGAAGAGAAGAATTTGTCTCCACGTTCACAGAGCTGTGTCTGCCTCCTCCCAAAGTTTCAGTCTTTTGTTGGAGGCAGGATTCCTCAGGAATGCTGGACTCTTCTGCTTGTGGCTTTGCTGCTGGTTTAGATGTAACTTTTATATTAAATAAAACATGTGAATGTCAAACTGCTCTGCCAACCGCAGCCCTGCCAATAACAGCTGAGTACAAACTCTGCTGCTGAGGTCTGGGCTTTGAGGGGTCCCATTTGTTCCCATTTTGGGAATCCAAGGGATTGGGCTGCTCTCCAAAGGCAGGAGAGCAGAGTATCAAATATCATGGAGTAAGCGAAGGATTTAAGAAAATGTGAAAGAAAATAGTCCCTAAGCAATTTAACACTAAATTAAAAATTGAATCCTAAACCAATTCCCCAGTAATGGACTATTTCTAATTAATTACCTTGTGTGTCTATAAAGATTTTTGTGGACCTCCCAGGCACGAGTCATTTTAGCAGGGCTGTTTCTATAGGAACTCGCTGGTCTCAGGGAATGGGTCTCCAGCCACGTGGAAACTGTGCTGAGCTTCACCTGCCAGCCACAGGGGCAGGTAAATGTGCTGCAGGAAACTGAGGCACGGGAGGGATCAGAGGGATTTGTGAGCCAGGATTTGGGCTCTCCAGACAGACAGGACTTTGTGGACTTTCAGGATTTACCCTGAATTTATTTACACAGCAAAACTGTGCCAGTCTCTGCAGGGCTGGGATTAAAACCTGCTGTTTAGGAGAGAGAAACTCATCCAAGGCAACAACACAAGTTTCTAAATTGCAGTTTGACTCCAGCTTACAGATAGGAAATGCTGGAGAATTTCACGTGTAACAGAGTGACCCTGTGCAGTCAGAAACAGCAGAGATCAAACATCTAAGCAGAATTTTGCAGGAATTATTTGTCCATTTCACCTCTGCAGAAGGGCAGGGATGTAACAAAGCCTAAAGATCAGCCAAAATCCTAATGAAAGCACTGCCAACACCCAGGAGAGCTCAGCCCGGGCTGCTTATGGGATAATGTCTGTTCAGCAGCGGGGGAAAAGCTCAGCTGGCAGGCAGGGATCCTGATCCCATCCCACAGCTCCAGGGGATGGGTCACTCTCACTCATGTCAGCTTGGGCCAGGCTAGGAAATCCATCATCTCAGCTCCAGAGTGGGCACGTTGCTCATCAAACTGCCCCTGGAGCAGGGCAGGGGCTGATCCAGCACTGGGACACCTCAAACTCCTGATGGATCCCCCTGTGCTGCTCATCCCACCCCATCCCTGCACTCCCACTGCCATCACAGTCCCTGCCACCCCACCTGGAATGGCCCCAGCCCCACATTCCCCATCAATTCTGCTCCAATTCCTCTGCAGGCCCAGCTCCCCCCTCACTCAGAATTCCTGGGAGAGGCTCAGGCCCATGGAAGCAGCAGGAGCAGTTTGCCCCACTGGTGACTCCCCTGAGAGCAATTTCCTGATGGAAAAAAAACATTCTAGGAATTATTTTGTGAGGCATTTGTTAAGCAGTTATGGCAGGGCTCTTTTCTCTCTCCTAATGTGCAGATTTTTCAGGATAATGCCAAATCACCAGAGATAAATTCCCTGAAGAGAGGGTAGGTGCTGATCTAACAGCAGACATCCCACTGAACCAGGAGAATTCCAGCCCATACAGGAATTTGCATGGGATAACTGGGAGTACTGGTGGGTAGCAACAAGAAAATGTTTCTAAAAGGACAATTAAAAGGGCTTGAATGTTGTCTCAGTGGGTGAGAGCCTCATCTATCCTGCAGCAAAGCTGATTTGAGCAACGTGAGCAGCATCGAGCTGCACTTTGTAATTATGGCCAAACTGAATTTACAAGTGCATTTGTTTGCCAGCTCCCTGCATGTTGGTTCAGAGCTAGATAACGGGCAGTTTTTGGTGGTATTGCTGTTCCTGACCTCTCTCAGCTGCTCCTCCCACGACTCTGTCAGGTCAGGATGTTCCATTTCCTACAATCCTTGGCTCAGTTGCATCCCTGCTCCAGATTCTGCTTCCATCCAAGCACAAAGCACAGGTGAGGCTGGTTTGTGCAGAGCCAGGGAATTAAAAAGTTCCAGAAGAGCAGCAGTGATGTTCCTCAGGCTGCTGTAACACAGCAGGGTTTTATGGACACGTGTCCCAGACAATCCAGGGAGGAGATCCATAAAATGCCAAGTTCAGCTTCACTGACACATCACACCAGGCACAGAGGGGAATAAACAACTCACAGTAAGCTCCTTTATGATCCTACAGACTCTTCCCTTTCTTTACAATCATTTTTTCTCTTCTAAAAGATATAACTACAGGTTTTGTTTGCAGGTTTTTTCTGCTTCTGAGCGATTTTCCATTCTTTAACTTATTTATAATTAAAAGGTGTGTGAAACACCGAGAGATTATTTGCTGTGCCATGAGGGATTTAAAGAACCATCACAACAAATCAATGAAAGGTTCACTATAAAGGGAGGGAGATGGATACTGTCAATATGAAACAGCAGTGAACTGTAAAAATAAGAATTAGGGTGCTGAGCTGTTTGTCAAATATGTGGAAGCACTGACAGGGAAAGTGAGAAATTCTATTTAGAATCATAAATACTTAGGTTGGAAGGGAACTTAAAGTCCATCCAGTACCAGGGCAGGGTACTGGATTAGAGAACCACATCTGCCACTCCAGCAGGACTGCAGGCACTCCAATCTGGACTGCTATCAACATGCTGTCCAAAGGGGTGGCAGGTTGTATTCTGACTCTGTCTGTGGTTTTTCTTTTGTATTATTGCATGAATTTTGTTTTCTTTATCCCTTTTCCTAATAAACTGTATTTCTGACTCAGGAGCCTCTCGCTGGTTTTGCTTTCAAACCATAACATGGTCCCACGTGAAAATAAATGAGGAATAACAGCCACTGCCTCAGGAGACTCCTCGTGGCTGTATTTCTGCAGAGGAGAGCATCTCCACTGCCTCAGACAGCTCACAAATCACACTGGAGTGGAACTCGCTGATCACAGCATCCAAAGATGTGAAAATTCATTTGGTGAGCACCAGAACCATTCACCAAAGAGCTCCAGCACAGAATGGAGCCACAATTACCTCCTTGGTAGCCCCTCCTGGATGATTTCCTCATCGTTCCAATAAAAGTCAGTTTTATTCCCCAAGTCTGTGCAGAGGCTGCTGTGCTCCTTTCCTCAGAGCTGCTGGCATAAAGGCAGCGAAGCCTGGAGCAATTTATGACTTTGGAACACTATGCAAATGAGGCCATTCACATGCATATATCCACTATTTAAATTATCCTCCCGGCCGTCTGGTGCATTTGAACAGGTCCAGATTTATGGGGGTTTTCCCCAACATTTCAGCTCCTTCTCCTGTGACAGCCACCCCAGGTGGGCTGCTGGCATTTGTCACCTCCCACAGCTGGATGCTAGCCCCAAATGAGAACCACAGGGGTGCAGAGGTGTTTGCTGCTTCCAGAAAAGGGTTTTTTTATGGCCACAGGGCCCTCCAGCCCCAAATCCTGGTGATTTTGGGGATGGCAAATCGGTTTTTGCTGTCCCACAAACAACACTGAACCAGCCCCTGCTTTGAGCTAAAGCTGGTGCAGGCAGGAGCAGCAGGAAGGCTCTGACAAGGAAGGGGCAATTCAGCAGATTTTACTCAAATTTTGTCTTTTCCAAGACCCATGAGACAAATGTAAATCACTCCACACAAGCTCACTCCATTCCTCCACAGTTTATCCCAGATTATTTTCCGCAGTTCTGGAAGGAACTGTACCACACCTATTTAAACCTGAACAACCCAACAATATCTCTGGTGCTTTACAGAATCTTTCATTTCATTCTTTACTCACAATTAGACTTCATACTAATTCCTGTAGCCCTCAATTACGAGCACAGTTTAACAACATACCTGAAAGAATTGGAGAGACATTTTATCTCCCGATGCAGCCCCTGAAAAAAAGGCCATAATTGCTTGTCATTCAAAGGAAATTAAAAATCATTTGGGGAAGGATGTGAATGGAATTTGCAATTAATCCCAGGGGTTTTTTTCCTCTCCAGGAGGAGTCCTGTGCATTGGAGGGCCCTTCAGCAGACAGATGAAGGACAAGGACTGCTCTGGGTGTGGGTTTCACCACACCAAGGGCTCCTTACACGAATTTAGATGTTCAGCTTTACCCTCAGATGACCTGTACCTAATCATGCTGCAATTCCCCCTCCCTTTCGTGGAAATGAAGCTGTCAGCTGCTTCTGGAAGCTCCAGCAGCCAATAAAAGGCAGGAATTAACACGTGTGGTGGCCACTCATCCCATCACCTCCCAGCTGCTGGAATCTCAGAGCACTGACCATCATTTCCCTGATGCCACCGGCACAAAATCACAGCCAAATTAATTCATCTTCAAGCAGGTGGGTTTTCAGGCACATCAGGGGGATCTTCTCATATTAATAAAAAGAAAACCCAATCAAAAACCCCAGGTTTAGTGCCTGTCTACATTTATTTTTTTCTTTAAAGGTTCAATTGAGAATAAACCATGTATTTTTTCCTGTTGAACATCTGTCCCTGCAATCCATAACACATTTCCCTACCAGAAGACACCCAGAAATAATGAGAAAATAGATTTTCACAGGGAAATATTTTTTCTAATTGAAGATTAAGTAGTTCGTTTTTTCTTTTTAATAGAAGTGTTCATGTTTTTAGTGATTTTAGTACAAGCTCAGGGCAAAACCAGCCAGAACATCTCATTTAAGGCCCTCGATAATTACAGAAATTAGTGACAGGGCATAAATTTGTCTTTCCGTGCTCAGCCCCACCTGCCTGTGCAGCTCCTTCATTTGCAAGTCTTTAATTACATCATCAGCCCTTCCCACGTGTGTTCTGCTCCCTGAGCACACCGAGTTCAATCCTTCCTCCCAAACCAGCCTGGATTTAATATTTTGGGGTTGCCTCATTTTTCAGCGTGTGTCTGAGCCTTATCTCCTGCCGACTGTCCAAACGCTGCTCCCAAGAAAGAATTTTTCATTTCCTTTGGGCTTTTCTCGGCTGTTTGTCGCTATCTGAACGCTCCACAACATTAATTAAACTGACAAGGTAAGGCAGCAAAATTATCTCCACTTCGCACACAGGGGGCTGAGGCAGAGAGTTCACGTGGAAAGGAAAGCTGCCCATAAACTCCCCAGAAATATTGCAGCTGAAACAAACTCCAAAAGGCAGCGTTGCCTTGCCAGGAGGGCACGGGAGGAGGACCTGGACAAGCACAGGTTTCAGGTGACTGCAGAAAAACCAGCCTGAACACAGAGAATTTCCATTTATCCTTTGAAGGTTTGGATTTAGTGTGAGCCTAAAACCAGAGTTTGGCTCAGAGCAGTCAGAGCCAGCCCCACACTGGATGTTCCAGGCTGGGTTTCCTAGGCACAGATGGAATTTGAAGTGAAGCAGACCCCAAAAAAGCAAAATTAAAGGGTCTAAAGGAAAGGTTTCAGTGCTGATAGAAGAGCAAACACCACTCTCCAAGGTCAGGTAATTCAGGGATCTGCTGTGCATCCCTGGGGAGGCTGCACTGCACAGCTCCCATGCTTTGGAGGGGTCAGCCTCAGCTTTCCCTATTTTCCATCACCAGAATGCCGAAAATTTCCCAGCCCAGGGTGGCAAAAGCACCACCTGACTGGCCCCAGTGGCACTGGGGAGAACTCTACGTGCAAACTGCACATTTTCAGGAGTTGGAATCTTCACCCAGGATGGGCAAGAGCTGCCCCAAGAATAACCCAGAGGAGCTGAAAAAAGGGAGCCAAACATCCCAGGGGAGGTGGGGCTGCACCTCTGCCCAGCTCTGCACAGCCCTGAGCATCACCCCAAACCCCCAGGGCCACCCTGAACCCCCAGTGCCACCCCAAACCCCCAGGACCACCCCAAACCCCCAGGGCCACCCCAAACCCCAGCTCTGGCTCCAGAGGTGCTGCTGCTCCTTCTCCACGCACTCACAGCCTGCTCACATCCCAACGCATTGAATCTCATCAGAGTCACCCAAACAAGGGCTAAAAGGAGGTGTCTAGACAAGGAACAGATAATTCTGGGTGCTCTGCTGACTGTGCTCTCCTCTTGGCAAGGCAGAGCGTTGTGAGAGTCCCAATGTGCCAGACACAGTCCCCAGAAATAATTTATAGACTTTCAAAGCCAATATTTTCAAAAATAAATGACAAATAAAGACAAAATCATCAAAATGCTTGCAGAAAGCAAGGGTTTAAACTGCCAAAGAAATGTCATAACATTTTCTCTGAAAATTATTCATAGCCTTCCAATCAGTTCCAGAATCTTCTGCTTCTTTCCCTCCCTACAAACTGCTATTAAATGCAGCAAGGTACTGACTGCAAGGCTTTGCCTCTGCTAAATCCCTTCCCAGCATGTCAAGTGTATCAATATTTGAACAGGCAATGGCAAATTCCACAGCCATACAGATATATTTATTAATTTCAATCATCCAGGCCAGGGGGGTGTGAATGAGGGCACTGTCATTTAGGGCTGTAATTAATCATCCTGGACACTTCCCTGTCAGGGCCCATAAATCAAGAAGCAAAGTGTTTCTCCTCCTGAGTGATATGGAACCAGCATTAACGGGGTGACAAAAATCTAATGCTGTCAGTGAGTGGGAGATATTTTATCTGCCTTTGACACGGGGCTGTTCCACACGGGTGCCCTCCACCTCAGAATTTATTTTCTGCCTGTAGAGCACACATTTTAAAAATATGAACAGAGCAGAACAACAAGGCTGAAGTACGAAGTTGCCAAATGCCAAGACAGAGAAAAGTTTCTGAAGGAAAGGAAAAAAAAAATCTGACACATCAATCCAAGGCATAACAAACACACGTTGGGGATGAGAAGGGACAAATCCCTGTTTGCAGGGCAGTGCAAGGCAGCTCCTGGATTGTAGAACAGCTCTGACCCAGCCCTGCTCAGCTCCACGTCCAACAGCCACGGGCTCATTAAGGAAACACAAGGGAAAAGGAGGTTTAAGGCACTGATTAAAACAGGAAGAAAACAAGAACTAAATCTCCTTTTCAAAAAGAAAAGGGCTGAGTCCACAGGACATGGCCATGGTGAGGAGGTTGCCAGGCTGGTGCCCCTCACCACCCTTTCCTGCCATGGCATTGCCTGATCACATTTCACACGAGAAATGTGAAATATGAAGCACTAAGCCTTCACATTTTCACTGCTTTAAGAGATTATTTTTAAGTGTAGCTACACGGGACCATTTATTCCCTTCAATATTTGGATGGAGCTGCTGAAAGCCAGACCTGAAACAGCCGAGCACAGCCAGGCTGCTGAGAGAGCTGCATTTGAAGAGATCCAAGCCCTGCACTAACAGCTTGTCTGAAATGCATTCAAACACTCAAAATACTTTTAAAAAACCTCATTAGATTCCAGGAATAACAGTTAGCGTCACTTTATTTGAAATTTCTTCCATCTCCAGCTACACCACGTGCTCCTTGGGTTACTCACAGCATCTCCTAGCAGCCACTGGGACATTTCTCACAACACAAATTACTGGGGGTGCTCTGACCTCAGGGCAGGAGCAGTTTTAGGGCTGCTGATGGTACCTGAAGCCCCTGAGAGGATCTCAGGCACCTGCCATAGGGAACATTGGACAGAGAATTTTCTGCAGGGTCAAGCTGAACAGAGCCCAGCTCTGAGATGATAAACCACAGCCATGAACACACCTCCCCACCTGGCTCTAAACACAGTTCAAGGTGCCCCCTGAGACCTTTCATCTTTAAATATCTGAGACCTCAGCACTTCACTTCTGCCAGTAACAATTCAGCCTGCAACTTCTTATCCCACTTATTCGCAGGCTACAAACTTTATAGCCAGAATCAAAGCTAAATATACCAATTGCAATCTACCATGGGAAAAAAAATCATAAAATTTCTTATTTAATCACACAATTCTATCACCAATCTGCTGAAAAAATAGATACACAAGTGTATTACTGCCTGTGCTCTAAGTGCTAAGGTGGAATTCTGCCCACAGGCAGTAACTATAAACCCAGGTCTGAGATAATCCAGTTGTAAAACACTGAGCATAAACCACATGGTTTTAGCCTCTGATGGAAGCATTCTTCTCCAAAGCACAATTTACATTTAAATTGATATTGTAGGGAATCAAATACTCAAAATAAGTGTCAAGGTTTTCTTCTCCGCCGAGTTGTTTCCTAATTGGATTCAAG
This sequence comes from Taeniopygia guttata, assembly GCF_048771995.1. NCBI lineage: Eukaryota > Metazoa > Chordata > Aves > Passeriformes > Estrildidae > Taeniopygia > Taeniopygia guttata. The sequence continues at coordinate 1,094,811 of NC_133037.1, forward strand.
TGTTTTTCCTAACCATTTCATAGTCTTATTTTGTTCTGGAAATTAAAAATAAAATCTTTCATTATTCATGATCCCTAACTTCTGGGAAGTGCCTCAGATTGTTTTTGTTAAGAAAATAAGAACAGGCTGTTTACATTTAACTGCTGAGACCCAGCAAACAGGAGGGAAGCAATTCCTCCCGATGCAGTAACAGCAGAGAGTTCTGATGGAAAAGCATCCACATCCAAAATCCCTCTCCTGGCCTTGCACTGCAGGGCACAGAGCTCTGGGGACCCTCCTCCTTGGGAATGGGGTGCTGGAGTCAGACCCCCCTGCCTTTCCCTGCCTCTGCTTCTCTTCACACCAACCCAAATATTGCAAGGGAATTGCAAACCCAGGCTCTGAACTCCCTACAGAACAAACTACAACGCTTCAAAACTAAACTAAACAAATGCTTTTTCAGCAATAAAGCAGCAGCTCCCTGCAGAGAGCTTTGTAAATGAATTATACAAATAAGGAGGCTGAAGGACATCCATAACCAGGGTAAATGTGGTGCTTCAAGGAGCAGGGGAGTGCCCAGCACACTGAACTTCTGGCAGGGTCGGTAGGGAACAGAATCTCTGATTCCTCCTTGGCTGCCACAGGGACAAAGCTCAGGTGCTGCCATGGGTTGTCAGGCACAAACAAAATAAAATAAAATACATTAAGCAGTGAAAGAGCCCTGTTGAGCAATTCCCTACCAAATTTTTTTGCTGTTGTTGCTCTGGCAAAGACATTGAGGGAAAAAAGTTCAGTGAGAAACTTCTTTGCAGCGAATGCAGAACCATCAAGTGCTAAGATCTCACACGAGGCCCCTGATGCAAACTGCTCGAGTTCACAAAACCCTTCCCATCCCAAATTCCTTCATTTCTGTCCCCAGTAGGGCAGGAGGGATCGCAGGGGTTCACCCTGGCCAGGCTGAGCTGCAGCTGGGAGCTGCTCCCCGGGCAGATGTGCTGAAAGCTCCCAGATGTGCTGAAAGCTCCCAGATGTGCTGAAAGCTCCCAGGCACAGCGGGCTCATTGCTAATTCACAAATTCCCCTCCTGCACCTGCCTTTTCTGCTCTGCTCCCACAGGAACCTCAGGCTGCAGCTCCTGCCAACTTCCTCTGCTGCAATTCCCTTCCAGCTGATAACATCACGCAGGGAAATTTCACCCGTCCTCTCTCCTCAGAGCTAAATGTGCTGCTAATTTCTGAAATATTTCACCTGACCCATCAAACCAGCTGAACGCTTCCCTTTCTTTCCTTAGCGTGATAACCAATTCAAAACCACTTATTCCACTTCATTAAAATCAAAAGTTGACCTGAAAAACAATAGCTGGGGCTTGAATTGGGTTGAGCTACACATCATCAATGCAGCAGGAAGACAACAGCAAAAATCAGAATATTGTTTGTCTCTAAATGACTGTCACCTTCACAGGGATTTATTTTTTATATAAATCTTTTACTGGTTTATATTGGGTTTAAAAGGCCCATCTCAGCAGCCCAGGGCAACACCAGCAGTGCCCCCAAGGGAAGGGAACATCCCATCCCATCCCTCCCCATGGAGCAGAGGAGCAGCCCCATCTCCAGGGTCCCCAACTGGGGATGGACAAATGGGGTCAAATTTAACCCACCCTAAAAGCAGCCAGGCACTCACAGCCTCATTCAGCCACCCAAGGCCAAAGGCACAAAGTTTTCTTCCCAAAAATTCCAACTCTCCCAGAGGAAAAGGAGGGATAAAATAAGGATTGCAAGAAAAATCAACAGACTCACAAGCTGCTAAATACAGTTCCTAAATTAAGGTGTGTAAAGGTGAAAGGAATGAAGAGAATTTACTTTTATTGACATAAGAAAAACCTTATTTCCCTCAAACTGGAAGCTCAGAACTCCTTACTTTATTCCTCTGGGAAGGGTAAAGTCAGAGAGGCCTCAGATACAACTAAATCACTCTGCTGTGGTTAAAATTTAACAAATGTTATTTTGTGTCTGTTAAAGAAGAGGCCATCATTATAATAAGTGTACAGCATGCACACATCACAAAGATTTTCATTCAATTGTATTGGAAATTACAGTCACACCTTCCAGACATTGAAGTGACAGATTTCTCTGTCGTAGAGACTGCTCAGAAACCCCTGCTGCTGTTCATCAACCTGTGCAAAATAATTGGCACTATAATTTTATACCTGTCAGAAATGCAATGTGCAGCATTGACTAATTGCTATTTTGTGTGCTCAGAAAGGTATAAAATCAATGTCACCACTGTGGGAATCAACAAATCCTTTTGTGAAGCTGCAGAGCACTAAACAGAATTATGTTTCCTACCCCCAGTCTTTGGGAGCTCCAGATTTGCTCCTATCACACAAAATCTAACAACGTGGAGAGCAATTCTGTAAAGCACTTAAACCATCCTCCCCCTGGTGAGAGACCTGCAGACCTGGCAGATCCTCCACCAGTTCATCTTTGCATGGCTGTGGAAATAGTGGAAGCTCTCTGAATCCCCAGCCACTCCCTTTTTCCTCTCCTGGCTTTTGTAACTTTGCCTAAATCAAGGAACATCAAAAATCTGTAGAGCTTTTTAGGTCTGGGATGTGTGAGTACGTGGCAAGGCTTGTGAGATTAAAAATCCTGCAAAACGCTGCCTGGTTCTCGTGCCTCACGTTAGAGAGCTTCACCCGCTGCCTGTGTGGGAAATAAATGTTATTTCCTCCTTGCTGTGCCCCCCACTGGAACAAACAACACAACTTCTCCTCCAAAAGCTTTTCCCATGAATGCCACTTTTATCAGACCCTGGAAAGAACTTAATGAAGCTGCAAGTGCTGCCATCAAATTTCATGTCTGCGTGCTCCAGAAAACAATGCCTCTGTCCTGATTTTACAGCATGTTTGGGCAGAGTGCTCACTTCTGTGCAAACAGCCTTTCACTCCTTCCAACGGGGTTTATTGGCAGCTGCAGTGGATCCTTGCAGATGCAATAAAGGCAGAGAAAAAAAAAAAAATTAACGACGGAAATAAAAGGGTTTTAGCAACAGGTAACTGCAGAGGAAGGCTGTGCCAGCACCAATTTCCTCAGCTTGCAATAACAGATGTGCAATGAAACAAACAAGCAGAGGCTCTAATGAGCTGATGGCTGAGGAGAAGAAATGTGTTTAAATCAATTTATTTGGCTTTAAATACAGTTGTTCATTCCTACACGGGTTTCTGTTCCATTGGTGAGACAGGATGAGCTGCAGGAGTTTGGGCTGGAAGGGGACCCAGAGGGTGAGGCCTCCAAAAGCCACCAAGATCACCCAGTCCGTGTCCCCCAGTGCCACCTCCATGTGGCTTTTAAATCCCTCCAGGATGGCAGCTTGGATGCCAGGGCATGAAAACATGGGAGGCCAGATAACACCAAATAAAATCGCTTTTGCCCAGACCCCATCAGCTGTGGCCCCACTTTCCAGCAGACATCACCTCTTCCAGCAGGAAACCACTTCCTTCTGATAAACCCGCTGTGATTTGCATTTGCTTTTGCATTTTTTTGCAAAAATAAAACCCAAAAATCTTTTGCATTTGTGTTTGCACCTTTGCGTTTTCTGTCTCAACATGTTCAATTAATCCGTAACGTGACAGAGGCAGCACGAGAACAGACTTTAGGCTGAGCTTTAATGAGGATTAATTCAGTTAGGCTGGGTTTGGCAGAGCAGCCCCCTCCTAATTCCTCTCTCCCCAGGTTACAGCCCTGGAAATGATCTGGACTCGCCCCGGCTCTAATGAAGCATTAGTCAAGTACAAGTAAAGTCAGCTGCCTCTTCCCGTTTGCAATAAAGCCTTTCCCCCTCTTTGGCTAACAAATTCAATTAGCTGAGAGGAAAAATTTAATTACTCTCATGCACCATCTTCATCTTTGTGATCAAAGAAGTGCCAATCTGTGAGCTTTGTAGTCCTCTGCTCTGCTGGAATGGGAGAGAAGGAAGAGAAACTTGGCTGAACGTCAGGATAGATTTAGATTTATTGTTGTCTCCAAGTAAAAATATATATATTGGGGTAAAAAAAAAAGTTTTATGTCTTCCATTTAAATTAAAAAGTTTCTTTCAGCAGAACAGTGAGAGCAGCGCTGCTGTCATGGCTAAATGAGAGGAAGATAATTATATCTGTCTAATGCACTGTCCCTAAACCAAGCAGGGACAAACCCCTTCCACCTCCTGCTTCTGAAAATCATTCTTGGTTGATGACAGAAATACAAATGTTCTGAACTTCTCACCAGCTCTGATACCCTCACACAAAATTCTAAAATGCATGAATGCACACACAAATTCTAAAACTCTAAACCATGGCACTCCAGTGTAACATGGCGTATCAGAAACTCAGAATTATCTGAACGTGCTCTACTTATTGCACCTTAAAATACATTTTCATCATCTTCATCATAAAGCCAGGATTTTGCACTCTTTTGTGCCATTTTCTTAGCAAGCTCTCATTAAAAAAAAAAAAAAACCCAAGCAATTCTAAACCCATCAATTTATTGGTCTATAATCCTGTGGCGATATTTCCTTTAAACCTGGTTTTCAGTCATATCTCCTGAACAGCCCCTGGACTCTCATCAGGATTTGCTCCCGGCTCAGTCGCTTGGTTTTTAAAATTTTAAAAGTTTAATAATAATAAAATGGTTATAAAAATAATAATACAATTAGAGTAATAAAGTTTAGAGTTAGGACAATTGCAAGACAATAAAAAGCAAATAATTACGTATGTCTGGATGCTCTTGGACACTAAGTCACAAGAAGCATGACTTGTGAACAAAGGAATCACCCTTAAACCAATACACTTGTTGCATATTCATACATATGGTTATGCATACATTCTATTTAAAACAAGAAACTTTGTCTGTTGTATGGGAATTGTTTCCTTTAATCCCCTGGCATCTTCGAGTCTGAGCAAGGCCTGAAGAAATTAAATTTTTCTGATAAGAACCCATAAATTCCTCTCCTTTGGAAGATTTAGGTGTTCCTCGAAGCGAGTATCTCATCCCTAAAAAGAAAACTCCCCCCACACACACAGTCTCTATTTTAACATTATGTTGGAACCTAAAGCTGCATTTAACACACTAGTTAAGACAATTAATACAGCATCACTTTCTGACATTACACATATAATATTCATTGTAATATTTGCGAAAAGCCACCATAAAGTATGGATTTTTCACACCTGGAAGAGATGGGGCTTTAAGCACATGGGATGATCCATTCCTAAATTCCCTGCACTTGAGATAGGAACTCCTGGGCTGTGCTGGAGCAGCCCCAAACAGCTCCTGTCCCCTGATCCCTGCTGGGTGATGACACAGAAAAATCACCCCAGATTAGCCAGGGCTCAGACAGTTTCCTTGGAAATGGCAGACCAGAGTCTCAGGGTGATGCTGAGCTAAACTGACACCCCCAAATCTTTGGGACACCCCTCAAGCCTCCATGGCCACTCGAGTCCCAGAGCAGGTGATGAATTCTGTTGTCCTGGTTTTTAAAAGTGTTAAGTTTTCTTTTATAGTTCTTTTGAAAGTTTTAAAGTTCTCTTAAAACTCCTTTAGCCTTCTGATAATGTTTACATATTTGAGAGTCAGAGTTCCCGCACATTTTCATGTATAAACAGAATAGTTTATATATTTCTCTGTTGGTGGAGAGAAATGATTGTTTGATCTTTGGAGCAGTGTGGTTGGAGAGGTGGTGATTCCATCCTCCAATCCACGGTTACCTTTGGAATTCTATAAATACCAGATGTTGGAATAAAACTGGCTCTTTCCTCTTTTGAACTTACCAAGCTGCTGTGCACTTATTTCATGTCCAGTGGTGACAGAATTCAGCTTGGCTGACTTTGATAAACAGCTTTTCAGTCAATAACACGGCAGCAAATCTTCCCAGCCCGTGCACAGCTTCCAGGAGAAGCAGGGAAAGCAAAGTGCTGATATGGCAGTGCTGATAACTGACCCTGGGGTGCCACACATCAATTAAATCTGGGGGGTTTTCTCCTCTGGCCATCAGCAGGAGCTCTCTGGTGGCCCAGGGAGGGATGGTGACCACCCCTGGCAGGAGCCAGCCGGGTCCAGGGGAGGCTCAGCAGGGTCCTGCAGAGCACAGTGCTCTCCCAGCCTGGAAACAAAACCCCCATCACCCCAGGGATCCCACCACAGCCCCCTTCTGCGGCTCCCCAACTCCCATTGGGGTTAAACTTCTGAATTATTGGGCTCAGCACTGCCCCAGAGCTCTCCTGCTGTCCTGGCCATGCTCTGAGGCAGGAATTTCATTTTTCCCCAGAGCTCAGCACTGCTCCAGAGCTCTCCTGCTGTCCTGGCCATGCTCTGAGGCAGGAATTTCCCTGTGGACCTTTCCCTGAGCATCACCCAGGTGTTACCTCGTGCTCCACATGCCTTTATTTACCTGCACACCCACCCTGCATGCTGAGGCAATATCGTTCTCCCCAGCAAAGCCTGGAATAAAACATCAAAAATCAAAAGCTGGCTGATGTGGCTGAGCTCTGAGTGTATTTCCAGAGTTTCTCATCCTCTAGAGCCCCACCAGAGAGTGCAGCAGGCAGGAGCTGCAGCTGGGGCAGGGCAGGTGGAGAGGACAGAGGTAAATCCCAAATCTCAGCAGCTCCTTAGAGCCAGCAGCAAAAATTACAGAGAGCAATTCTAAATGAGCCTCCATTCCTCCAGTTCCTGCGGGAAGCAAACAGTCCAAATCCATCTGTTTTCTAAAACCACCTCTCCCACCTTAAACAAACACCAGTTAATCCCAACAGCACAACAAACACTCGGTGTTTACACAGCGGCAGAAGTGAAGCAGGAGGGAAAAAACAGAATTTGTAATATTCCCCTCCATCTCCAGCAGCAAGAGCACAGCAGTGTATTTTTCAAACTGCTTCTTTGTGAATATGCATGAAACACATGTAGTGGTGTGGAACAGGCTCTTCTTTCAATGGGCAACTCATTTTTCACACAAAAAATGGAAAAAAAAAAAGCATTATATTTTTTTTTTTTTTGAGTAGCCACAGAACCTGCTGCTTGTATTTTAAATCCAGGCAGAGCACGGGGCCAAACAGGAAACTGTGAAATCCTAAAATTCTGAGAGCTGTAGGAAAGTTCACAGAATTCCAGCGTGGGTCAGGCTGGAAGGGACCACGGGGCTGCCCCGGTCCCACCTCCCTACTCCTCCCAGAGCACTGGACTGTGCCCAGGAGCTCAGTGTCAGCCTTCAGGAGCACCCAGAACCACAGGATATGATTATATTTGGCTGCTTTTATTGAGAGCTCTGGAATCAGGGCTACAGCCCCAAATCTGACTCCAACACGGCTTTCGAGCTGAACGTATTTTATATTCTATCATTATATAACTTACATATTAATGATTAAACTTATATTGTTCTATTGGATACATTGACATGAGTTTCTCGTGATCTTTCTTAGGCCCCTGACCACAGTTTCTCATGATTATTCTTATGATTAAACAGCAATTATATTTAATTACTAAACAATCATCACATCTAACAATTATATCATTTACCATGCACTAGCTACACAGTGCAGTTCTAGCAAGGTACAAGGCCTACATGTACCTAGGGTGTTTATTTTTCTTTTCAGGGCCTACTAAGCTTAATTTTGCTTCTAACCCTGAATCCCCATGATTTGAAAACCCTTTTTCTGTCAGGAGTGTCCCCACGGTGGCTCCACATTCAGGGGGAATTTGTGCAGGAAAAGCAGGGGTGAGGTGAAGGAAAAATAAACTGAATTCTTGCTGAGCCAGGGGGATCTTTCCCAAGCCATTTATAGAGCACAGACAAGATTTTGGGGAGTTTTACACCACAACTGCTGCTTTACACCAGAATCAGGAGCAGGAATGAAGTTCAGGGATGCACATTCCAACCAAGCACTGCAGGGATTCAAGGGAACAGGCACCTGCTTTAGCCAGGCTCAGCAAATCCACAAAACCCCGTGCAAAGCCACAGAAAAGCCTTCCCCTGCCTCCTCTGCCTCCCAGAGCTGCTCTGCATCCCTCCCTCAGCTCTGGGACTTCCCATCCCACATTCCTGTCCTACCCTCCCTGGATTATCCCCTCCCTCTGCTAAATACAGACAGATTGCTGAGAATGAGCATTAAATTTCCAAAAGTGCCTCTTTGCTATCAAAAATCTCTGCCTTAGCACCACAGACAACACTTTAAAAAAAAACTCCTCAGTAAATCTTAAATCTGGTCAGAGCAGCCAGAAGTATTTACTGCCTCTGCTTCCAGAGGCAGCCTCAAACCTCCCAGGTCTTTTCAGCCTCGTTCCCTTCTTTCCAAGCCTGATAATTCCTGGTGTTCACGTCCTGCACGAGGAGGTTCCAGCAGCCCGGGGCAGGTGCTCCAGGGGTTTCTCTGGAATATCAGTGCTGTGGGGCTTCTTTGGGGGGTCATTCCTCAGCCTTGGAGGGTTGGTCCCTGGCAGGAGATCTGCTGCTGCCTGGTGGATGATGCTTCTGTCATGGAATTATGGAATTCCAGAGTGGTCTGGGGGGGGATGGACCTTAAAGATCATCCCATCCCATTGATCCCATCCCATTCCATCCCATCCATCCCATCCCATCCCACCCCATCCCATTGATCCCATCCCATTGATCCCATCCCATTGATCCCATCCCATCCCACTCCATCCCATCCCATCCCATCCCACTGATCCCATCCCACCCCACCCCATCCCATCCCATTGATGCCATCCCATTGATGCCATCCCATTGATCCCATCCCATCTATCCCATCCCATCCCATCCCATCCCATCCCATCCCATCCCATCCCATCCCATCCCATCCCATCCCATCCCAGGGACACCTCCCACTGTCCCAGGCTGCTCCAGCCCCAGTGTCCAACCTGGCCCTGGGCACTTCCAGGGATCCAGAGCAGCCCCAGCTGCTCCGTGAGCCACAACAGGCACAGAGCTCATCCATGGATCCCAGTAAAGCTCCAAGTGAAATATTATCTCAGGAACTTTCTTCTACAAGGGACAGAAAAGTTGATTTATGCCCTTGAGCAGCAATAATTGTGACAGCCTTAAGGACATATTCCGGTCACTAGCTTTTGTCCAGCAAATAAACTGCCAAAATGCTGCTGAGTTTGTTCAGATCAGCGCAGGTTCCACGGAAATGCACAAAATAAACATCAAATTTAAGGCACGCTGGAGCTGGGCACCACCTTCAGCTGTGCTGGTAGTGAGCGAGACACACAGAGCTCGTGCTCAGGAGGGGCTCCAAAGGCGGATGTAAACACAGGAGACAGCTTTATAAACACATCCAATTACTTTTGTTTATAAATACACCCAATTCCCTCCTCCACAGCCCTGCTGGGAACAGGTGAAGGTGTTGGGGCACCCCTTGACACCCCTCTGCAGCTCCCTGACCTCTGTGGAAGTGCAGGACCTGAACCACATCAATCAAGGAAATGGAATTTAAAAGTTGCTTTTCCACCATCAGAAGCTACGGTTAGTCAGGAACTGTTCTTTTCACTTCAACAAGAATTACATGGCTTTTAATTGAAATATTCCTGCCTAAGTGGTCCAATGTTAATGTTTTAGTGATCTTTACATATTTTCCCGCTTCCTCTGAGCTTTTTCAAATCCACATTACCATCCATTGGGCCTCTTAGTTCTCCTATTACTTCTCCTAAATACAAGTTGCTCTGAAAGATCGCCAGTAATTTGCATAAAATATAGAGCTGTTACTTTTCTTTTCTTAAAGGAAGCAGAATAATTGCAAGCTGCAACTACTGGAGCTGAAAATAACTCTCCAGACAGTTGCACATGCAGAATTAGATTAAAATGAGCTCATTTCTTTAAATGACCTGATAATTTGTGAGGAAAAAAAAAAACCAACCTATCAAAGTATTTTCATCAGTAGAGAATGTTACAGCCCTTAAACCAAGGAGGAGGTGCCTCCCTGCATGCAGATGAGGCCAACATGACATGGAGAGGCCAAATTTACAGAAGGAGAGTTTTCTGGACCGTGTGTTGAAATAACCATCAGTCTCTTCTTCTGGGAAAGGCAGCTGGGGCAGATGTGGGACATCCCGTGGGAAGAAATCCCATAGCCAACCCAGAGAAATGTTGGAAGGATCAGTGCCTGAGGTTGAAAGCTGAGATATAAGCAATAATTAAGTGTGGCACGGGTACAAAAGTAAAATTTTAGGATTCTAGATAAGGGGTCCAAAGGGGACAAGATGGAGGAAATTGGGTGTGCCTTGTCCTTTTTCTCCTTCTTCTTGCCCTCCATGTTTCACTGTGGTGTTGGCATTTTTCTGTTGGTTCAGGCTGGGGACACACTGTCCAACGTAGGTGACAGATATTGGCACGTTATTGTAAATCCAGCACAGGTAGTTTGTGGTATTTAATGTTTGTACCATCCCACTGAGGGCAGAGCCCCACACGCTGCCCTGCAGGACAGAGCTGCGGCAGGGCAGCAGAACATGGTAGAGATAAACAGAATAAACAACCTTGAAACCAGCACAGACCAGTTATGGCTTCTTCTTTGGCAGCGGGGCTGACAGAGATTTTCTACAATCTCAGAATTATTTAAATACCTCAGATCCTGACAGCTCCAACCCAGCCCCAGCTCCTCTGGAATTCCAGCCCAGCCCCTGCCCACCCTGCCAGGGGAAATGTGCTCAGGTCAGTGGTTTTCCCTGGCCAGGAGGGCAAATATAGGACCAACATTTGAATTTGTTGGTGAACTTCATCACTTTTCCCAACTTTGCTCAGCCAAGAAGCGCTTCCTCATTTCTGGGAGACAATTCAGAAACAGAGAATGAGGAAGTGTGTCTGACCCTCACTTCCCAGGGATTACCATCACAACTCTGTGCAACAATAAATTCTGGCTGGTCTTATGGTTAACCTCTAGTATTGTCAATATTCCTGAAACCCCCTTCAGTGGGCTTTGCAGTTTATAAATACATCCAATTATCATGTTTTTGATGAGATTTCATTTAAATCTAGCAAAAAATATTCCCAAGTGAATCATCTGTTATTCATAACTGAAGATGGATTCAGCCTCCCTATCACAACTTTTCCTCCTCCTCCTTTTTCAGACCCATTGCCTCAACATAAATTAAATCCTTCACTACATGCATCCCAGTCAGATTTCCTTTTAGAAAACCGTATTTTAGAGAAAGCAATTACATTTGGTCATTGATGTATCACCCAGGCTTTCAGAGCCCCCCAAAACAGAAGAGGGGGTGAGATGTTAATCTGAACAAACGTTACACTTGGATAATAACTCAGAGGAGGAAACAGAACCCATCATGCCATGGATGCCATCCCCTGCAGACACAGCCTGGGAGGTTTGGGGATGGGGCTGGGCTGGGGGTGCCACTGCTCACCAGGGACAATTCCTGCCAGCAAATCTCTCTGCACTGGGGCTGGGGGAGCCCAGCAGAGCCATCCTCAGCACAGAGCTGAGGGGAAAGGAGCAGGAAAAGCCTTTGCTTGGAGTTAAATCCCACAAAAACCCCACTTTCCTCCTTAGAGCTTTTTTTTCCCTTTTCCCCTCATCTGCTGGTGCTTTGCACGTTAATGTGTGACTTTGCTGCTCCTGCAGCGCTGCTCAAGTGCTGCTGTTTGGCTGTGGGCTCCTCCTGACTGCAGATCCCTTCTGGCCCCAGCACCAGCCCAGAGCCACTCAATTAACCCCAGTGCCCCCAGGCTGGCTGGGGGATAATGCCCAGCTGAGCTGTGGAACACGGGCAGCTTGAGAGGATTTTTAAAAATTATTATCCTTATCATTACCATTATTATTATTACTGTTACCATAATTGTAATTCCTATTATCACTCTCAATAGTAATTAAACGGTGCCTGGCCCTGGAAGGGAAGAATCCCTGTGCACTCCTGCAGCCTCTGGGTTTTGGGCAGACACGAGGGGCAGGAGAGGCAAAGGGAGGCAGAGAACAGCCCCTGGTGGCCCCAGATCAGCACTGCTGGGGCTGAGGGGAACAATTCCCCCGTGGGACATTGCCAAAACACCTTGCTTTGAACTGCCACTGCATCCTGGTTTTACAGGAAAAGCACATTTCATGGAGTCGTGCAATTGTGGAGGCAAAAAAACACCTCCAGGATCATCATGTCCAAACTTCAGTCAGCAAGTACAACCTCTGAGCAGCCTAACACAGCGACTCTTCCTTTATTTGTTAAACCAGAAGAGATTTTAAACGGGAAGGGATGCAGGGTCTTTAAATGAGCATCTGCACAGGGATGGGTTTATTCTGCAGCCTGTGGTGCCCAGAGCTCCGTGTGCTGCTCCAGGGAGCTCCAGCACCCGGGAGCTGGTGGGGCAGCACCCCCAGCCACAGCTGGTCCCCCTGGCTCAGAGATGCCCAGACTAGCTCCATTTTACACCTGGGAGCTGGTGGGGCAGCACCCCCAAGCACAGCTGGTCCCCCTGGCTCAGAGATGCCCAGACCAGCCCCATTTTACACCTGGGAGCAGGGATACGTGGATGTCATTGACATTAAATCACAAGTCAGTTAAACAAGGCAGCAATGTGCTTTTTGATGATCCTAAATCAGAGGCAATGATTCATTCTCAGGCCTCTTAAGTGAGGATGTTTAATGACGTGGTGGGAAATGGAGCCTTTTTGTAACAGGAGAGGAACCTCTGCTGTCTTTAACAGCACTTACTGAATAATTAACCTGCACCCCCCTCATTACTTAAGAGTATTTGCCATTAACCCAATAGAAAAATCATCTGAGGCATGCTAGGAAGAATAACAGTGAAAATGGCCACATTACTGGGATAACACCCACATTTCTGTCTGAGCCTAATAAAGGCAATGCAGTTTAAATCAGTGAATACAAACAGAGAACATTTGTTCAGTGCTTATTCCAGCTTTGATTCTGGAGCTGAGCCTGACCCTCTCCTGCCACGGCTATAAATCATCCAAAAACAGGTGGCTTTCCCCTTTTGTTGGAGTTCAACTCCTTTGTGCCACACTTGACCAGACATGATTATTTCTTTGTGCTGCCAAGATTGCAACCTTTTCCTGGCAAGGGAAGCAGGAGCTCAGTGAGAATGTCACTGCTGACAGCTCTGAGGGTGGCCTGGGAAGCCTCTGCTCAATTCTCAACCCTTCAGTTCTCCGCAACAAAGGTGCCTCTTCCCTTTCCCACAAAAAAAATAAGAGTTTTTAAAAGACGGATGGAAAGTCTGTGACTCATCTGGCCTGATATCCACAAGGAGACTCTGTGTCATTGCACTCTCTAATCTTACTCACCTGATTAAGAATTACTGAAGAACTTCGTGTCCCCATCATGCTTTGCCTCAGTTTCTCTAAGACATTGTTGAGCCCTGCCAGACCCTCTGAGAGTCAAACAATTGTCAGTGTTTGCAGACTGCAGTCACTTATTAGCTGGAAACACAGAGCTGATTAATGGGCACCAAAATGAACAGATCCCACGGGTAATTATCCTTCTCCTTCCACGCTGATGCCAGACAGAGCTTGTTGTGTGGTGTCTCTGTGCAGTTAAGTGACCTTCAGTGTGGCTCTTTAAGGTGGCCTGGTAATGATTTGATTATTATTTCATGCAAATTAAGAGTTACCTCTCCTAAAAGAGCTGATTTCCAATTTCATCCTTATTTGCACACTGCATGAAACCATGACATTTCAGAGCTCTCCAGAGTCTGTCACCCTGCCTGGCACCGCTAGATGCTGTTACCCAGCTCTTTTTTTCTCCTTAATTTATTTCCTAACTCCTTCTTTGTTCTCACCACAGCTGAATAGGTGCATCCCCCAAACACAGCTGGGCTGGGCAGGCTCCTGCAGGAACCTGCAGCTCCACCAGAGATCCATCAATTCCATCCACCCCCAGGGCAAACCTTCAGCAGCCAAAGCGCTCAGACACATCAACAGCTGCTGATGGAAAAGCAGATCTTCCTTTCTACTCTTAAAATAATAATAAAAAAAAGGAGTAAGAGAGAAGCTGGGGGTCTCTGACAACCCAAAGCCTGGCTTCTCTCTCCAAATTCCACTTTCTGCTTGGGAAAAGTCCCATTTTATTCTCTAGGTATTTTCTCAGTATTTGCATTTGAACAAGAATTGAAAATAAAGCAAAAGCTTCAAGGTCAACAATCCTTTTATAGAAGCAAAAACCCAAGAGAGAAATTTAAGCAATTATTCTTAGCCAAAGGAGCAGTCAGTTCAAATAAATGTATCAAAGCCTCCAAATTATCAGCAATAAAATCTTATGTCATCTAATAACCACAATGATGACAATAATTACTGGGACAATGATTTAAAGCTCAGCATTTTTATAGTGCCTCATTTAACAAGCACAGGTTGCTTATTTGTGCCTTTCCAGACTGAAAAAGCGTTTGTCTGGCTTTGTTTATTGTCTAAGATTAGACTTGGGGAAGGAAAAAAGCTTCCAGAAACTACCAAAGTTCCTGCAGAAGGAGATGCTGAGGGAGGCACAATTTTCATAGGTGGAAAGTTTGCAGATGTCAATCTGTATTTACCAAGAAAAGGGAGGAAATCAGAGCAGAGGAGCAGCAAAAAACAAAGAATTGTGGAAAACAAAGTCAGAATTGAGAAAGCACCTCAGCAGCCAGGGCTGGGAACATCTCCTGCAGCACAGGGAGGGCACAGCCCTCGGGCCAGCAGCCAAAAGTGGGGCTGGGACAGCCCAGCTCAATGCCAGCCCAGTCCTGGCTGGCAGTGTCCCCATGGTCAGGAGTGTCCCCATGGCCAGGAGTGTCCCCATGGCCAGGACATACCCAGAAACACAGCCCCATCTCCCACAGCACTGCAGGACTGCTGAGATTCTGAGACTTTTCCCTTTGACAGATCACAAAATCACAGAATTGAATTGTTTGGCTTGGGAAAGACCTTTAAGATCAAACCCAGCCATTCCCCAGCACTGCCAGGGCCACCACTGCCCCACGTCCCCAAGTGCCACACCCACAGAGGTTTTAAATCCCTCCACTCTGCAATCAGCTCAAAATCATGCCCACGATGTTTTTGTCTCTGTTTTAATCTCACTCATTTTTAAAATGAACCTCACTCATCAAACAAGGAGTTCAAAAGGCTTTCTTTTCTCTTCTTTATAAGCATGAGGAATAAAACACATTAAAAGCTGCAGAAATTCCTTCTGGACAAGGAGAGATCAAAGACAGAACATTTCTTTGGATGGATCCTGAAAGGTCAGATTTCTGAAAGATCTGGAAAGCACTGGAAAACTCTCTGTATTGATCTGGAGCCAGCAAAACTTCTGAGATCACAGAACCCTAGAATGGGCTGGGTGGGAAGGACCCTAAATCCCACCCAGTGCCACCCCTACCATGGCAGGGACACTGCTCCTCTCCTGGCAGTGACTCCTCCAACCTTTCTCAGGGAAATGATGATTTTTCTGATTTATCAAATTACTCCCTATTAACATGAAAAAGATCATTTCCATGTGGCAGCATTAGCATGAATAAAACATCCCTGGGATAATAACCTGCTCGGGGCTAGAGGTGCCGACCTCCAGAAATGAGGACAGAGCTGGGGCTGGGTGCAGGAGAGAGAAAATCCAGAGCCTTCCAACCTTCCTCAGCTTGGAGGAGAAGAGAGAAAATTTTCCATTGCTGAATATTCACATTAGGGGCGTTTTTGAGCTAATACCATTTGGGTTGAGAATTTCTGCACGCTGGCTGCCAAAATAAATGAGAGTGAGAAGGGGCTGCTGAGTGGGGACGAGCTGGGTGAGGCTGCACGTCCTGCAGGGCCCTGCAAGGGAAGGGCAGCAGCAGCAGCAGCTCCTGGCTGGCACCCAGCACCTGCAGAGAGGGGCACAAATCACAAATCTCCAAGGCATGAGCAGGGCAGGGGTCAGCCAAGCACTTGAGGAGGTCTCACCTTGATTTTTCCAACCACAGAGCTCGATATCCTCTCTGAAATATTTATCCCTTTAGGTTTTCATATCACATCACTGCAGCTTTTTTTTTTTTTTTTTTTTTGAGCACCAGGAGCTCAACGCAGCAGGAAAGCCAGCTATTGATTACAGGCTGCTTCTAATTAACGAGGCATTCTGATATTGTGCCTGTGATCGGGGTCCTTAGTGGGGAAAGCTCAATTTCTTCCCCTTAAATATCATTTTGGTGGCGCCTCTGCTCTCGTGGATGCCAGCAGGCACACACAGAATTGTTTCTGCGCTCCAGCACGAGGCACCCAGGGGTTGCCACCCTGCTGCTGGCCCTGGGCCACCTTCCCCTGCAGTTAATGACATTCTGCCTCCAAACAGCCTGGCTGACAATTTGCACCCCTCAGGTCCGTGTAACACAGTGTGCCAGCTCTTTAGTGCTGCAAATTCATCACTCAGTGAGAGTCAAGGATCCTGTACCGAGCAATGCTCCCACCTCCCCGTCACTGCCACTGTGCTCACTCCACGCAATCTGCCAAATCCTCTCCCTGCCTCGGCCCTCAGGGATTTCAGAGCAGTGGAATGCATTCAAATGGTCAGGGGAAGCCTGTGGGAGTCCAGAGCATCCCTCTGGCTGCCCTGGGACCCTGGCAGGGGTCAGGAACCCCCCTGGACAGAGCCCCCAGAGACACTGGCAGTGATCTCTGGCCATGGAAAAGAGTTTTCAGTCTTACAGGATCAATTACCAGCTCTGAGTGTTTGATATAAGTAATAATTAAGTGTGGCACGGGTGCAAAAGTAAAATTTTAGGATTCTAGATTAGGGGTTCAAAGGGGACAAGATGGAGGAAACTGGGTGTGCCTTGTCCTTTTTCTCCTTCTTCATGCCCTCCATGTTTCACTGTGGTGTTGGCATTTTTCTGTTGGTTCAGGCTGGGGACACACTGTCCAACGTAGGTGACAGATATTGGCACGTTATTGTAAATCCAGCACAGGTAGTTTGTGGTATTTAATGTTTGTACCATCCCACTGAGGGCAGAGCCCCACACGCTGCCCTGCAGGACAGAGCTGTGGCAGGGCAGCAGAACATGTTAGAGATAAACAGAATAAACAACCTTGAAACCAGCACAGACCAATTATGGCTTCTGCTTTGGCAGCGGGGCTGACAGACAGAGACTTTCTACAATCTCAGGATCATCAATATCTCAGATTCCGACAGCTGTGCACAGCTGTCCCCCCTGGCACTGCCAGCCAGGCCAGGGCACGCTCCCAGCTCCAGCCCCTCCATTCCTGCAGCCCATCCACACAGCTGCAGCATCCCCCAGCTGGGAAAGCACCAGAGAGATCAGAAGGAGCTTTTTCCTTCAGATATTGCATGGAAGGTCAATGACTTCCATCTCTCACGGTGCTGGTTTTAAAACTTCTTCAAATATTGGAATTCTCTGCATCTTTCCTGACCAGGGGCACTGGTCATGCACCAGCTCCCACCTCCTCTGCATCCAGGAGCTTCCCAGCTCCCCCCCTGCCCTAATGCTGCTTCCATCTCTAAGGGAATTTGTTCTGATGAAAGGATTAACTTGGGAGAGAGGTTTTAAAAACCCCAGGCTCCTGCACATCTGCTTTATTTTCCATAGTGTTTCATTCCACCTCAAGAGGAGGAGTTAAACCAAGAAATTCCCCAGGGACAGATGACAAAAAGCCAGGATGGGAAGGTGGATGCACAAAAACCCCACAGAACAGCCCCAGGATTGCCAGGGATAAGAGAAGGGTTGGTCACCGCAGACAAATAAGATTAGCACAGCAAGACACTGGATGATTAAAACACTTGTCCTTATGCAAAATTCAGCAGATATTCCCAAATGTCCACGGCAGACAAATTGCACCATCTGGTCAGTGAGATAAAGTCTTTAAACAAGAACTTTGCAGGCTGAAAGTTCTCAGCTGTAAAAACAGGTCGTGCGGGTGCCCTGTGATTTGCCAAATCGAGGGCAAGCCACTCTTCCTCTTCTCTCCCACTTCACTACCACACTAAAAACCACATATGGTGCCTTCCCAAATGACACTGCCCAGAAGAATAAAGGATCTGATCTCAACTCTCTCTTTTTTACAGTGATAATTCCCGATTTTGTCTGATTCCAGATGCCAACGTTATTGCTAAAACACCATTTTTCCTGATAGGAAGCGATCTCATTAATGAATATATTTATATATAAGCTAATGAATAAATATGGTCTATGTTAATATATTTACCCTGTATTCAGCAGGGTCTGAAGGCCTTTGAGCAACACCTGTGGAGCCACAGAGGAATTTCTCCCATCATATCTGTGAAACGAGCCCAGGAACCACAGGGAGCCCCAGAAACCCCAATAAATGAACATCTGGGGCAAAGGCAGGGGAAATCCTTCTGTTTATCTCAGCCCAGCTGGAGCAGCCCTCGATGCAGGAGCCCACCAGGCTCCCCACACCAAACCCTGGAAATTGGCATTATTTTGGCATGTGCAGGCAGAGCTCCCAAAACCCAGGTAATTAATGCCCAGCACGGAGCCTGTCCCGAGGCTGGCAACCCTCCTGGGTGCTTAAACCCCCAAAATCCATCCTGAAGGGACATGGGCTGACATTACAGAATGGTGCCTGGACACCAGGAGCTCTGCGAGGAGCAGCAGCCTTGCACAGGGGGAAGATCTGCCCTGTCACTGTGAGTTCAGCAATCTAACAGCCTTAATTACTGTTTTATACATTGTACTAATTTCCTTGATTGTGCTGTGAAATCAAAACACATAATGAAGACCTTTTTCCCCCTCTAATAAAAGCTGTCAAAGTAAATAAATATTCATCCCCATCTGCCCCTCTGGATGAAAGGAGAATTAATTGATAATTTTCGGAGCTCAGTAACCTCCTGCCCGGTGCTCTGCTTGCTGAGGGTTTATGTGGAGTCTGCCTCCCTGAAACCCTGCTAATACAAGTTTAAAAGTCAGACAGGCATGGTGCACTAAATCAAATCTGTTTTCCAGGCTGCACCGCTGGTGGAACACCCAGCTGGTGTTTGACACCCCCAGCTGCTCTCAGGACCTGGCTGCAGCCCTGTGTCCATCAGGACACCTGCACAGACCCCCGAGCTGGAGCCCAGCCCTGGGTTTGGGACCCTGCAGGGGGATGGAGGGGAGCAAACCCAATTCAGGGCCTGGGCAAACACAGCTCAAACCCCATCGGGTCAGGCTTGGGTCAGGGGGTTCATTCTGAACAAGTTTGAAGGGCTCATTAATTCAACCAGTGATCCAAAATGTATTTTTAAATGCACTCAAGCCTTCATGTGTATTGCTAAGTGCCTGGTATGACTGTGTGTGTGCAGCTTGGATTTGGTTTCCAGGCAATATCCTGAGCCCAGGGGCACAGGGTCCAAGGAAGCAGCTCCGTGAGTTCGCTGGGAATGTTTGTTGCTGATGAACATTGGGCAGACAGGTTTCCTGCAGCACTGTGGCAAAAAATGGAACGGCTCTATCATATTTTGAGAGACTAACACGCAGCCAGACACTCTGGTCTCATTAATGTCTGCTTAATTAGGCTCGAGTGGATGACTTCAGACCACAAAGCCCAGTGGAGGTAGAGTTGATAAGGGAGTTATTTACAAAGTGCAGTGTGAATATGGGTGCAGGACGGGCACCCCATCACGGGCTGGCCTTTTCCTGCTGTCCCTGCAGTTTGGGGTGCAGTTTGGGGTGCAGTTTGGGGTGTCCAGGGAGGGTCTGAGCAGAGAGGGGAGGCTGCAGGCGCTGCTCACACCTCCAGGAGGATCTGAGGACATTTCAAAATTCATTTGCAGCGCAAACCTAACCCCTCCTTGCCACACAGATCCCCGGGATGGAAACGTGCGCCCCGTGCCAGGGATGAGAGGGAATAATCACAAAGGTAAATGCCACTCGAGGGGTTTTATCTCCTCGTGACATTTGCAGGAGCTTTTTCTTCCTCTGGCTCGCACGTCCCGCCAGGGCAGCCCTGCCTGGGTGTTCTGCACCTCCAAACTGCTAAAGCCTTCCAGGAATCCGGGGATGGAGATGGGGGGTTCCTGCAGATGAGCAAACATCAGTGGAGCACAGGACAAACCAAGGAGGAGGTGCAGATCCCCAGGGAAGCCAATTCCACGTTTCCAGAGGTGTCAGATGTCCCAGACCACATCCCTGCCAAGGCTGCTGAAAAGCTCTGGGGCTGGGGGATTGCAGCCAGCACTGAGCAGGATAATCAGAGCAAAGCCCAGCAGCAAAAACTCCATCTCTAGCCCAGCTCTGAGAGCAGACACGCTGGGAAAAGGCAGTGTCAGGTTTATGAAAGCACTGGTGTGGGGGATATATACATATTTTATATCGATATAGTCTCACACCTATAGATCTCCAGAAAAGGAAAATCCATCTCATTCAGAACCAGGTGCTGGACATGAATTTGTTAAGATGAATGGAGCTACTTCATTCCCTTTAGTGCCTGGAGGTTGAAAACTCAGGCAATATTGCCTCTCCCTGGCATCAGAGCACTCCATTTCTCCCCGGAGTTCTCAATAATAATTCATGCCTCTATATGGCATTGATCAGCCAGTCTTTGAGATCCTACTCTTTTGTCTACATCTTCTCTTGCACTCGGCTCCTAAGACCACGGGGAAGAAAGGTTTCTGGCAGGAAAGATAAAAAACTATTTATTGTACTGACCTTTTTGATTAATGGGTGGAGTTAGGTGTGAAATCATTTTTGTCAGAACATAATGACTGCAGGACAACAAAAAGGGCATTTCAATTTTTTATCAAAACCCTCAGCGAGAGCACAAGCCAAGGTGAACTCTGGGGACAGCCCAAGTAGCCAGGAGTGAATAAATATCTTATAACTTCAGTATTAGCTGAAGACTGGCTCATGAATCAGCAGGGATCATTTGAAGGAGCCCGGCTCTCCTGCTCCCAGCCTGTGCAGAGTGATTCCATGGAGCTGTGCTGGCAGGAGATGCTGTCAGGCAAACCTGGACACTGCACTTTGTAAATAACTCCCTTACCAACTCTACCTCCACTGGGCTTTGTGGTCTGAAGTCATCCACTTGAGCCTAATTAAGCAGACATTAATGAGACCAGAGTGTCTGGCTGCGTGTTAGTCTCTCAAAATATGATAGAGCCGTTCCATTTTTGGCCACAGTGCTGCAGGAAACCTGTCTGCCCGATGTTCATCAGCAACAAAAATTCCAGCAAACTCATGGAGCTGCTTCCTTGGACCCTGTGCCCCTGGGCTCAGGATATTGCCTGGAAACCAAATCCAAGCTGCACACACTCAGTTGTACCAGGCACTTAGCAACACACATGAAGGCTTGAGTGCATTTAAAAATACAGTTTGGATCACTGGTTGAATTAATGAGCCCTTCAAACTTGTTCAGAATTAACCCCCTGACCCGAGCCTGACCCGATGGGGTTTGAGCTGTGTTTACCCAGGTCCTGAATTCTCCCAGGCACTGGAAAACTCCGACACTTATTCACCTTCCAGTCCTCACACGTGATTGTACCGAAACCCACGGACCTGGATGTTTAAGGCTGTAAAAGTGGAAATGTTTCAAGGCAAAATGGCCTGTTAATAATACTTTCTAATTGAGATTGCAGGCTGTGGTAACAAAGCAGGGATGTTTTTTGGCAAAGGGCTGGGAGGGCACTCTGTCAGACAGAGTCCTGTCATCTTTGCACCCCCAGCCTTCTCCAGGTTTGGCCTCTCCGGGAGGATTTGGCTCTCTCTGGGAGGATTTGGCTCTCCGGGAGGATTTGGCTCTCTCTGGGAGCAGGGATGGAGCTGCCTCTCTCCCTGTGCCTCCTGTCCCCCCAGCATTTCCAAGCTCGCCCACTCAAGGCCATCATTAGGACGCCTTTGGAGCTCGTTCCTCTCTGCCCGTCTCTGCATAATTTCAAATAAACCTCCCAGGCAACCAGCGAGGAGAGCTCCACGGAAAGCAGTGGCAGGCTTTGAAGTTGGAGCCTCTGTTCTGTTTCCAGACAGATTTTGATTTAATGATAGATGCCTGCCCTGCCAGGGAAGAAATTTGGTAATGAATCGAGTGATGTGGGTATAAATAGAAGCCAGCTGCAGTGTGGAGCAAAGACAGCAGCAGCAGAGGCCAGGCTGGACTTCAGGGCAGACCCAGCTGGGCTCAGCCGCCCCTCAGGCTCTGCCCTGGAGTAAAATCCTGATTTTCTGTGGGGAGGCATCAATAACCTGGGCACAGCTGGAGCCAAAACTGAGCTGGGACAAACCCAGGCGGTGCCAGCAGCCAGCCTGTCCTGGAGCTCTGACTTCCCAGGGTTTATTCCTGAGCAAGGAGTGCCCATCTCCGTTATCTCAGCCTTCAGGTTGTCAGCAAATATTTAAAGGCTTCAGAATCATCGAATGGCTTGGGTTGGAAGGGACGTTAAAGCCTATCCAATATAATCCCAAAGATTATGTAGTATTATCTGGTTATTATAAATTACTTTTTATTACTGCTTCAGTAACTATAAATTGCAGTTGGTGACATCAATAGTATTAATAAAGCATCCTCCATTTACTCATTATAATTTAAGCAACGCCTAAACAACTCAGCAAAGAAATAAATACATTTCTTACCCCAGATAAAGTTTTCCCCTCTGCCAGGGCATCCAGTGACGTTATTAATGCCCAGCAAACACCCGAGACTCATCCCCAAGGCAGCAGAGGCACCGAATTTCAAACACACGGGGTAACTCCAGCCGGCAGAGATTTCACCCACCAGCTGCTTCCATCCTTGGACATATTCTGGGGAAAATGGCACAAGAGGCTGAGCATCATGCAGGCACCCACCAGCCACTTCCATCCCTGGACATATTTTGGGGGAAATGGCACAAGGGGCTGAGCATCATGCAGGCACCCACCAGCCACTTCCATCCCTGGACATATTTTGGGGGAAATGGCACAAGGGGCTGAGCAGCGTGCAGGCACCCACCAGCCGCTTCCATCAGCTGCCAGCAGGGAAGGAAACTCCTCTCCCACCTCCCCACTCTTCCTCACCCTCAGCCACGTGCAGCTGTAATCCCATCTGGAATGGTGGAAAACACACTTCCTTTCCCTTTCAGGATTTATATTCCAGTTCATGCATGCAGTGTTGATATTCATCTTAAAACCCAGCAGCGAGATGAACCCACCGTGACTTTCATTTCTCAGATCCAACATCCTTGTCAGCACTGGAGAGCTCAAGTGCTCTTCCTTTCACACCTATTAGGGTGGAACAAGCCTTAAAAGCATAAATAACCTTCCCCACAACATAATGAAAGACCTTATTACAGCCTGGGATTAATTTTTTCTAATCTATTTACGAGCAAAAAGGTCGAACTCAAATTTGACAGTGAGGAAGGGAGGCAGGATTCATTATCTCCAGAAAGAGTCGAGAAAATGGATGAGCATAAACAGAAGATAGTTTTGGAGCTTGAATCCATGTCCTAGCCTCTAATTAAAAATTACCCAGCAAGGCACTGCCTCGCAAACACCATTAGCTACAGGAAAAATGAAAATCCTAATTACTGAGCAAAAATATTTGGATCTCAACTTTTTTTTTTTTTAATTTTAAAAAGCCATCTTTACTGTTCAAACCCACGTTCCACTCCTTCTCCCTCTCCATGTAAAAGCTCTGCTTTTTCCTTCCATTATCAAAGGACCAGCAGGACATAACCACACACGGAGCACTGATAATTTTTTTCATTAAGTTCTTCTCACAAACCTCACCTTGCTGCCCACGAATCTCATCTCGTTCCCTCTGGCTGCAGCTGTGGGCACGAGAGGCAAAGCTGGGGTGAGGATGCTCCTTACTCAGCTCTGCTGTCCCAGCTCTGGAGAACAACCTTGGAAGGGCTGAACTGGCCAGGACTGGTGGAGAAATTCCTGCAGGTCCAGCAGCTGGTTCAGCTGGGCAGGGGAATGGCCAGGATCAGCCTGGCTGATGTGGAACTGGGATGTTGTTGAGCCAGGGATGGGCAAAATGACTTGTATGGTTTCAGAAGGTAAAGGAGGGTTTATTCAAAAGCACTTCTCTCTTTTATAGAGAACATCATGAACATTAATTCTGTTGGTCTTAGAGTAAAACCATTTCACCTGATGGGTGCGCTGGAGTTGGGTCAGTGTGGCAGAACACATCTATAAACAATATGAAGGGAAAGCAAGATAACAGATTGTTTACATTCCTCTCAGGCTTTTTCCCAGGCTTAGCCTGGCACAAACCTTCCTCCTTTCCTCCCTGCCTGCCCCAAGAACATGCCCAGAGCCCGGAGCGGGGCAGAGGGAAGGTGTTGGAAAGGATGGATGCAGGAAGGGGCTGCTCACACAGGGCTGGGGTGAGCACCCAGATGCCAGCCCTGGTTTGGGCAGGGGCTGGGCTCTGCCTGCAGGCTCTGCTGTTCCTGAGGCTGTGCCTCCCTCTCCAGGCAGCCAGGAGCTGGCAGTGCTGCTGCCTGCTTCCTCCAGCCCCGTTCCTTCCCCATTTCCCATCTAACCCTGTCCTTTGTTGCTTTGAGACCGTCCCCCTTGTCCTCTCGCTGCCCTCGTAATTATTTGCTCTCATAATTATCACACTTGTATTATTTGCATTGATGCTCCTTGAGCAGCTGACTGCACTCCCCGGGCATCAGAGGAGTCAGTAGCCAGAGGTAATTTGTATTTATTCCATGTGCTAACTGTAGTTGTACGTGTCTATTGCACTTACGTGTGCAGCAAATTCATTTTTTTAACTCTGTGAAAAGAGTGCCAGCAGGTTTTTCAGTTTGTTTCCATCTTCAGCAGCTGTAAATAAACCCAAGCTCATTAAGAGCCCTGCACTGCTTCCATCAGTGCTGGAGCTGGTGCTGCCAGGCTGGGCACGATCTTATTGCTGCCACAAGAATCACAGAATTACGGTGCCTAACAAAGCAAGGAATCAGTGGAGAGGGGAACAGCACTCCTGGAGCCAGCCCAAAGCACCACTCTGTGCAATGCCTACTAAAACACATGCAAATGCCATTATTTTTATGGTGTGTTCCTTACCAGAGCCGGGCAGAGGGGTGTGGGCACTTGTATCTCAGCCAGCTGCAGCCTGGGGAGCCAGATGTGCATCACCCACTTGCTGTTCTGCTCTTTCCAGTGCCAAGAGAGAATGTTTGGTGTGCCTGGAGCTGCTCTTTGAGGGGATTGTCACTACTGGACACGAAATGAGCACACAGAAGCTTGGGAAGTCCAAAAGAGAAAAGACCTCGTTTTATTTAAACATCTGCTATTTATAGAATTCCAAAGGTGACCATGGGTTGGAGGATGGAATTATCACCTCTCCAACCACACTGGTCAAAGATCAATTAATTATTTCTCTCCACCCACAGAGAACTATGTAAACTATTCTATTTATACATGAAATTGTGTGGGAACTCTGATTCTCAAATATGTAAACATTATCAGAAGGCTAAAGAAGTTTTAAGAGAACTTTAAAACTTTCAAAAGAATTATAAAAGAAAACAACACTTCTAAAAATCAGGGCAACGGGGGATGGCAGAGGATGGCTGGATCTCAGTGCCTTTTCTCTGAGCAATGGGAATTAGCACCTCAAAGCCAGAAATCCAAGGGTTCCAGCAGGGAGAACTCAGGGAATTCCATCCCTGCCCGAGCACAGCAAATCTCTCACCTCTGCTAAAATCCACGTTGCTGTGAACACGGAGCTCCTGGGGCAGCTGGAGCACCCAGAACGGAGCAAACTGCAGTCAGACCCAGCAAACATCCATTTTACAGCTTATTCCCAGAGAATTCAGGTACCTGGAGAGAGGGAAGAGTTCAGAGCTTCAGTCCTCTGGCAGGAAAGTTGGAGTTTATTCTAAATGCTCTTGAGATTCCCGAGTGCAAAAGAAAGGCGGATTAAAGAAAAAAGTAGAAGGAAAAAATAAAAAAGGAGAACTAGAAATCGTGAGAGTTTTAAATAAGAGACTAAATAAACAGGATTATTGACACCGCCTGAACTGAGCAGGTTTCCTGCCTGGGGCAGGGAAGAAAAGGGAGGTGAAACAGCAGGAAGGGCAGGGATTGGAGCAGATTTTGGGTCCCAGCTGGGTTTTCAGGCACCGTGCATCTCCAGAGCCAGGGATGGGAACCGTGGAACCCCAGAGCCAAATCCCAGGAATTCCTGCAGAAACGGCACTTTTGGAAACTTCACCCCTGCTGTGGGCTGAATCAAGGGATAATTCGGATTTAGTGAAGCCAGCAACCTTTGTGCTCTTCGTGAAAGGGAGAAGATAAAACCTGCTCAGCTCAGCTCTGCTCCCTCTGTCTTTGTTGTCACCTTGCTGGGTACCTGGGACTTCCCAATCTGGCTCCAGGATCCCTTCCACCCCCTCCCCACACCACAGGAAAACTCCAGCAGATTTCTCCCAATTCTCATTTTTCACGAGTGTAATTATCAGTGGGTGAGTCTCAGCAACTGCTCAAAAGGATTTTCAAAAATCACTTTTAAATGAGGCTTATAAAGCCCTGATAAAACTCCTTTCCAAAATCCGGGCGTCCATTTCTGAAAACAAGCCTGCAATAGCCTGTTATCACTATTTATGTCTTCATTCTTTGAGTTCACAGCTCATTTTCTGACACTCACAGGGTGTTTAAACAATTTGGCTGCGTCCTCTGGATAATTATAATGAGCTACAGCCTCCCAAAACCCCCCAGAAAATGTGATTCTGCTCATGCTGACTTAATCTGGCTACAGCATTTATCCTCTCCCCTGGGAGTAGTTACAAGATGTAGAGGACTTCACGCCAGAACAGGGGGAGGAAAGGAAAAAGCAGCTGGTTGTGGTTTGTTCCCTCACCTTTGGAACCCTTTTCCTTCCTGGCATCCAGGGCTGGGGAAAAGCCCCTCCAAGCCAAAGCCCCGAGCCTGCAGCAGCACATCTGCCACTTACAGCCAATTAATTCGCTGTAAAGGACCTTTGGGGCTTGCAAACAGCGAAGGGAAAGTGGCTGTAAATGTGAATTATTGGCCTTTGCCAAGCCCGAGCTCCTGTGCCAGGCGCTGCCCGGGGCAGGGGCAGCCCGTGGTGGTGGCAGGGCTGGATTTTCCCTGGGCTGGCTCCATGGGGAGCTGGGGGTGCTGCCTCCCTTCCCCATGGGAGGTGAGAACTTCTCCCAGCGCAGCCAAAGCAGAGCCTGGAACCCCTCCTGGGGCTGGGCTGGGCTCTGGGGCACCAGAGGCATGGGCAGCACCCCTCCCAGGGATGGGAGCCAGCAGAGTGTGCCCCAGCCAGCTGGGAACTCAGCAAAGCTTCACCCAGAACGAGAAACGTCCCAGCAAACCTTCACCAGAACGAGAAACGTCCCAGCAAACCTTCACCAGAACAAGAAATGGCCCAGCAAACCTTCACCCAGAACGAGAAACATCTCAGCAATGAGAAACATCCCAGAATGAGAAACGTCCCAGCAAACCTTCACCAGAACCAGAAACGTCCCAGCAAACCTTCACCAAAACAAGAAATGTCCCAGCAAACCTTCACCCAGAACTAGAAATGTCCCAGCAAACCTTCACCCAGGACTAGAAATGTCCCAGCAAACCTTCACCAGAACAAGAAATGTCCCTGCAAACCTTCACCCAGAACTAGAAACGTCCCAGCAAACCTTCACCCAGAACTAGAAACGTCCCAGCAAATCTTCACCCAGAACTAGAAATGGCCCAGCAAACCTTCACCCAGAACTAGAAACGTCCCAGCAAACCTTCACCCAGAATTAGAAACATCCCTGCAAACCTTCACCCAGAATGAGAAACGTCCCAACAAACCTTCCCCAGTCCTGTGGCGCTGATGGGTCTCTGGGGATCACACATCCTGTACAGCGCTGGGATTTTATCTTTTCCATCATTTTCATTATCACTGCTGTAATTATTGCTATTATTTGTATTTTTCTGGACTCACAGACCGCCGTGGCAGAGCTGGGGATGAGGAGTCACTAATCACGGATGGGTTTGGCTGCTCAGGCCCTGCAGAACCATCCATCAGCCCTGCCTGCCCCCTGCCCCTGGCCAGCTGCAGCAGCTCCCTCACCAGCCCTGAGCTATGGAATGTGTGCCTAAACAGCTGCCAGGCAGGGAACAGCAAATTAACTCGCTGTAATTAAGGCTGATCACGTGGTGATTTGAGCAGGACCTTGGTGAAAAGGGCACAAAGAGTCTCCCATCACTCATTAATGTTGATAAAACACTGCAGCTCCTCACTAAATAGATGCCCATCAACGTTGCTCTGGCAAATTGCAGCACAAGTCCTTTTAATTAATACAGGGCAGGTGCTACACGGGGGACAGACAATGAAGGCAAGCTTGGGGTTAGGCATTAAAAACTGGATTGGCACCAGAGATGAGATGGTTTCCATGCTGTGTGTCAGCCAAGTCCAGGTGGAAAAGAGGAACTTGTGATGAGGCACCAAGCCTTAGCTGCCACCTGGGTCAGGTTTTACCTCCTGGGAATGTCTTGAGGCAGGATTTGCCCATGGAAAAGTTGTGCACCTGCAGAAGCCCTGGACAGAAGAGGGGCTGGTGCTCATTCCCTCAGTCCTGAGCAAATGTTTCCCTTGTCCTTGAGATATTCCCATTAAATCCACCCCTGTCTCCTGCAGAAGGCAAGTCTGACCTTTCCCACTGAATTAAGAGCCAATTTATTACATATTTTAAATTCATAATGAGATCAAAAGGGATAATGCTCAGATGACCTGGAGATCAGCCCAAGACACGAGAGATAATTGTTTCCCTAATTGCCACGCCTGAATTAAATTACTTGTGCAGTGTGTGTGCTCAGATGAGAGGAGCAGAGGAGGTGTCAGAGCCCTGGCACCTCCTGCTGGGGCTGGGCTCAGCTTGTGACAGCCCTGGACACCTGCAGCTCCATCATCCCTGCTCCACCTGCAGCTCCATCATCCCTGCCCCACCTGCAGCTCCATCATCCCTGCCCCACCTGCAGCTCCATCAGCTCAAACAATCCTCACAGAATCCAACCAAGCAACACCCCAGGGAAACAATTCTCCAAACACATTCCACATGGGAAAACAAGGAGCAGAAACAGAAATTGTTTTCTCTTTCTTCTCTCTGTGCACCTCTGTGAAAAATCCTGAGAGGGAGAGAAATGTGCCTGGCACACCCTGCTGTGGGCAGGGACCTTCCCCAGCCCAGGCTGCTCCAAGATCTCCACTCTGAGCTTGGGCACTGCCAGGGATGCAGGGGCAGCCTCAGCTGCCCTGGGCACCCCCTCCCTCGGTGTTTAAAAGTCCATTTAAAAGTCTCAAACCCTTCCCCTGTGAGCTGTGCCAGTCCCGAGGCTCCTCTGCACCATCCCAGGGGGTGGCAGGGACACCAAGCACCCCTCCCTGGCACCGAGGGGCAGGAGAGCCTTCCTCCCTGCCAGCCCCTGCACAGGCTGCCGTGGAAAGGTGGATAAAGACACCAATGTGCTCCTTACACTGCTTTTTATGCATTATTTAGCAGTGCTTAAGGAATTGGGGCTGTTACAAACAGCAGCAAATGAGGGTGGCATTAATTTTAAAGAGTCTGTAATAGCTATCAGGTAGTTACAGGATTTATTATAAATAACTTACGGGTTTGCTGAGTCCTCAGACCTGCACCAACAATTGATCACTGAATAAAAACATTTGAGTGAAGTGCAACTGCAATTTATTTACCTGAGCATGAAACCCCGTTTAAACCTGCTAAGGAGGCCCAATCAAAGAGAGAGAAAACACGACAGCCTGTTGCTCTAGTGCCAGGATAGGTGATCCAAAGGATTAAAAGATGTCATTAAAATGAAAAATCTTTTAAGAACCTCTTGCATTTGCCAGTGCAAGGTGGGAGCAGCCCCAGAGCTGCTGTCACACATCCCCAGGCACGGGAAGGGGGGATTGCACCTCACAGGCAGCTGGGGGAGTGCAGGAGCAGGGAATAACAGAGCTGGCAGCTGAGCACAAAGGAGGATGCACAGCAGGTCAGTTAAAGGCTTTGGGGGAGGTTAATCAGGGAAAAAAAGCACTTGGGTAATTCCCATCAAAAAAAACCCCAAAGGCTCTGGCTGGAAGTGCAGCTGAGGAGAGGAATGGGATCAGAGCAGAAATCAGGACTGGGGTTGTACAGAGAGCAGAAATCTGCTCCGAGCCAGAGACAGATCCCGAGGTCCCCAGGGGATGCTCTGGTGGCACAAAGAGTGTCGGAATCTGTGCTATTGATGATTCTGAGATTGTAGAAAGTCTCTGTCTGTCAGCCCCACTGCCAAAGCAGAAGCCATAATTGGTCTGTGCTGTTTCAAGGTTGTTTATTCTGTTTATCTCTAGCATGTTCTGCTGCCCTGCCGCAGCTCTGTCCTGCAGGGCAGCGTGTGGGGCTCTGCCCTCAGTGGGATGGTACAAACATTAAATACCACAAACTACCTGTGCTGGATTTACAATAACGTGCCAATATCTGTCACCTACGTTGGACAGTGTGTCCCCAGCCTGAACCAACAGAAAAATGCCAACACCACAGTGAAACATGGAGGGCATGAAGAAGGAGAAAAAGGACAAGGCACACCCAATTTCCTCCATCTTGTCCCCTTTGGACCCCTAATCTAGAATCCTAAAATTTTACTTTTGCACCCGTGCCACACTTAATTATTGCTTATATCAAACACTCAGAGCTGGTAATTCATCCTGTAAGATTGAAAACTCTTTTCCATGGGCAGAGATCACAGCCAGTGTCTCTGGGAGCTCTGTCCAGGGGGGTTCTGACCCCTGCCAGGGTCCCAGGGCAGCCAGAGGGAAGCCCTGGATTCCCACAAAAGAGGAAATTATTCAGGGCAGAGCTCCCAGAAATCCCCTGAGCAGCAGAAAGCACTCGGGGCTCCCTCCCAAAGCCCCCTAACCCTGCTCCTGCCTGGGGCAGCCATCCCCTGTGCTGTCCCTCCTCCCTGGGCAGAGGTGGCACTCCGGGCACACACATTTATGGTGGCACCACCTCATTTCATTTCATTTCCAGAGGAAAGAACAATTCTCTTTTTCCAACAGATTTGAGAAC
Organism: Taeniopygia guttata; assembly: GCF_048771995.1. NCBI lineage: Eukaryota > Metazoa > Chordata > Aves > Passeriformes > Estrildidae > Taeniopygia > Taeniopygia guttata. Next base: position 1,125,721 of record NC_133037.1, read on the forward strand.
TTTTTCCCCCAGGAAGCCCCCTGAGCCCCGCTGCTGTGCCCAGGCACTCCCTTTGAGCAGACCCTGGGGGCAGCAGCTCCAGCCAGGCCCTGTGGGGCACCAGCTCCTTCCTCCATCTGCACTACAAATCATTTCCATAGAAACTGGAAATATTCCCTAAACCAACAGAGGCTCCCTTCTTTCCAGCAATTATCTTAAGGTCTGATTTGCATTTTAAATGTCACCTGTATAAATTAAAACTGTTTACTGCTCACACTGTCATTATTCTGAGTCATCTGGCAATAGCCAGCTACAGATTTCCTTTGTTTGCAGCAGACAGCTCCACACGAGAGCATCCCCTGGAACACTCCGGGGCTGCCTCCCCTGCCACAGGTGCCTGCCTCCTTCTCCAGGCTGTTAAACATTCCCTTTTTCCCTGAACTCGCTCATGGGGGCAGTGAAACTCTTGCAGAGCATCACTTGGGGTGCATTTTTCAGCTGCTGCTGCAGACTGCACAGCTGCTCTCTCCTGAAGGATCCCAGGGAGCAGCAGCATCCCTTATTTGCCAGCTCTGCTTTGCATTCATTTTTTAAAACTTGGAGTCAGTTTTGGGTTATAAATTACTTTTTTTTCCCTCTCATACAAAACTTCAAGGACAAACAGAACATCTCCACTTTTGAGAAGTTTGAAAAGCACTTTGATAATTCAGCTAAGCAACGGGCTGTGCCCTTAGCGGATCACTGGCAAACTGGGCAGCTCCCAGTTCAGACTGGGAGTCCTCTCCTGACCCACAGAGCACACGGGGGAGGCCAGCCCTGAATTCCAGCCCTGAATTCCAGCCCTGAATTCCAGCCCTGGATTCCAGCCCTGAATTCCAGCCCTGAATTCCAGCCCCTGTCCCTGGCTCCCAGCCCCAGCTCTGGCTGATGGATGGCCCCACTCCTCATTTCCCCGAGCTGGGAAAACACTTCCAGGACATCAGAGCAGCCTCTGACCGACCCCCACCTTCCCAAACCATCCCACCACCCCTCCCCACCACTGCAAACACTCAAACCAGTAAAAGGCTCTGAAATCTGCCATGGTCAGAGCAATGTTCCCAAATTTTAGGTGGGGAAAACCAGAGTCCAGCCAAGTTTACCTGGATCAGGTGGATGGGAACAAGCAGCAGCGATGAGGGGCAGTTTTACAACATTTCACCCCCCAAAAAAAGGCTTTATGAAATGTACCTCAAAGCCAGGAGAAGCTGGAAGGGCAGGTCCTGACCCCCTGCAAAACCCTCTGATAATTACTTGTTAATTACAGTCCCCTGATTCTCATTATTTCATTGTAACAATTCCCAAAAATTTGCTGCAATTATTATCCCAATTTTTTCCATCCTTCAGACAAATTCTGGCAGTTGAACCCAACTACACTTGGGATTAGAAACTGAAGAGGGGCTGCTAAAATCACAGTTCCTGCCTGGAGATTAAACACTGAGAGAAGAAAGGCACTTCCCTTAAATATTCCCCAACCAAACCTTCAATTAAAAAGCAAAAAAAATAAAGCAGAAACACTGAACATTCAGGAAACCTTCCCCCCAGGCCTGAGCCTCAGCATGGGAGATAAAACATTGCCAATCTTTTCTCCCAAAACCAGCAGCTCCATTTTCCAGCTTTCAGTTTTCTTCCCAGGTGAAGCACACGTGGAAATCAGAGCCCCACAAGGTGATGTCCTTCAGCATCATTGTCCAGGAGAATTATTATTCTGAGGAAGTTTATGAAATTATCTTTGTGTCCAACTTTCCAGTTCAGCTTGGAGATCAGTCTGGGTGAACTAATTCCATCTCCCTAATGATTAAATGCTCCATATGAATATAACCCCGAGCAGCAGGTTCAAGCAGCCTGCCTTGCTTTCACTCCTGCAATAATTACATCTTGACAATCATTTTGTGCCTCCTTGGCTTTCTCTAAATTTACTGTTTCTTTAAAAAAAAAAAAAACTTTCCTGCATTCCCTGTTGCCATCTGTCCTTTCCAGAGCCTCTGCCTTGGAAAATCATGGATTTACAGATTGGAATCAGCTGGGAAAGCTGCAGGAGCCAGGAGGGGAACAGCTGGAGAGAATCCCTCAGGACACAGCCAAAAATGTGGAATTACAGCTCCTCCCATGCTGGCACCAGAAATGGTTTGACACAGAGGGTGAAACTCAAAAAAAGAACCTCTGGATTCTTTCAGTGTCAAAACCTCTGAGCTGAGAATTCCCTGAACTTCCATCACAGGGAATCCCAGTGAAACCCCTCTGACCTCATCCCTTCTCCTTCCCAGGCAGGAGAAAAAAAAGGGATAAAAAAAAGAAAGGGAAAAAAAGAAGGGGAGGGAAAGGGAAAGGAACTTTAAAAAAACCCAGAAACCTTCCTGGGCAGGAGGAAGGAAAGGCAGCAGCAGAAAGCAAAGCAGGAGCCTCTGCTTCACCCACTGTTCACAACCTGCTGGCACCAAAATAATGCTGGGGCACAAAATCCAGAAGCAGGGGGGGGTGGATGCATCCAGACCAAGCAAATTCCTCCCAGGGTTTTCCTCCAGCACCTCTGGGATCCAGGCAGGCTGTGTCCCAGGGGTGGAACAGTTCTTCCTCCACAGAGTTGGTTTTTTATTTGGAAACAGCTGTAGGGTGTGTGAGACTGGAGCTTTTTAATAATTATACCACCACAAAATGCCCAGAACAAACGGGGTTTGCTGCTGCTCTGTTCATTATGCAGGCAGAGCTGTCCCTAATTAGATAATATGAGATTTCTTGGCTCACACCAAGCAATTCAGAAGAAAGAATCTCGTTATTGATGGGACAAACCACACAAAGCAATGGAGCATAGTTTAATAAAGCAGAGAAGTATCAAAGAGAGAAAGGTTTTAATTCTTAATAAGTAGATCCATGGGTTTCATTAAGCAGCATTCAAAGGCGTTTTTTTAGGGTTGCTTTTATTACCTAATTAATTAAAGCCTGACCAATAAGATAGATTAGTCCAATGGAATTGCATCTTGTATTAATAGCAATACTAATTAATCATCGAGCTGAAGCATTCCTCTGCACGGAGGAGAAATCATTCCAGGGTAAATGTGGAGAGAAAGCTGGAAAAGAAAGGGGAAGGATGGGCTGAGCAAGGTTTTCTCCCCCAAAATGGGATTTTGATGATCATGGCCAGTCCAGCTGACAAAGTGCAGGAATAAACGTAAAATAAACATTTTTAATGGCATTTCTGAGGTTTTAAATGTACTTTCTAAACCCCTTCCACAGACCCATCCTTGCTCTGCTCCATCTCCACATTCCCAGGGCGAGGAAGGGGTGGATAAACCAGGGGATTATCCCAACATCTCTGTGACCTCCACTGACACCCAAACAGCCTCAGTTCCAGGGAATCCCAGATGTGACATCAGACCTCCCTCCCTTCTCCTGAGCACACATTCCCAGCCAGGAAAAAAATAAAGAAAGGGAAAAAAAAGAAGGGAAAAGGAAGGGTAAGGAAAGGAAGAAAAGAAGGGAGGGGAAAAAAGGAAAATAAAGCAAAGGGAAAAAGAAAAAAAAAAAAAGAAAAAAAAAACCCAAACAACCCCAGCTCGGCTGAATTTGATTTTTCTGCCACCAGATGATGGATAATTATCCTGCCTGCCCCCCACCAGCTCCCCCAGATCCCTGCACTCGCTGCAGGCAGGGAAGCAAAAGGAAAGGAGAGGGAATCACTCGCACATAAATGTTAAAAAAGGAGAATCTGTAGCTCCCACATAATCTGTTTTCTCATTAAGCAGCGTCTGTGAGCACGGGGATATTTGATCTATTAAAAATGCTTATTTAAATACTCGTTCCAGAGTTCATTTTTCCTCCTGAAGGCTGCTGTAGAAAATCCATCTCCTCTGGAAGGCAGCAGGGGGAAAAGCAGTGTTTTTTCAGGCCAGAGGTTTGTATTCCACATGAAGTTCTGTGACAGAACCACGCTGGTGCCACACCACGAGGATGATGATTCATGGAGCTTTCCAAGAGCTGTTCATGTTAGCAATGACTTAGCCCAAATGAACATTATAAATAATTAACAGTATGCAGATTGCCATTATTGGAAAGCCCCCGGGCCTTACCCAGCGAGTAATTTCAATTATTCAAAAGTATTAATAAACTGAAATATTCTTTTTTTTTTCCCTCATTTAATTTGTCTGGGTTTTTTTGTATTTTAGAGCACCTGCCTCGAGTGTGGAAAATCCAAGGGAGTTCTCCATATGATCTTCCAATGCCAAGGGAATTCTCCCCACAATCTCCAGATTCCAGGCAGTTCTCCCCATAATCTCCAAATTCCAGGGAGTTCTCCCCATGATCTCCAGATTCCAGGGAGTTCTCCCCATGATCTCCAGATCTCAGGGAGTTCTCCCTATAATCTCCAAATTCCAGCGAGTTCTCCCCATAATCTCCAAATTCCAGGGAGTTCTCCCCATGATCTCCAGATTCCAGAGAGTTCTCCCCACAATCTCCAAATTCCAGGGAGTTCTCCCCATGATCTCCAAATTCCAGGGAGTTCTCCCTATAATCTCCAAATTCCAGGGAGTTCTCCCCATGATCTTGAAATTCCAGGGAGTTCTCCCCATAATCTCCAAATTCCAGGGAGTGTTTCCCATGATCTCCAGATTCCAGGGAATGCTCCCCACAATCCACAAAGCAGTTCCGACCCAGATAAAGGTGAACATCTCTAGAAAGGAGCAGTGCCACCTCCCTGTCCCTGTCCCATAAAGGTGAACATCTCTGGGAAGGAGCAGTGCCACCTCCCTGTCCCTGTCCCTGTCCTGCCGGCGATGCTGTGCAGCTCCCCGGGCAGTGCCGATCCCACATTTTCCCACATTTCCCGGGAAGCTGCAGAACTGCTTTTCCCAGCAATGCCCCCGAGGGACACCGAGGTTTTGGTGGCTCAGCCAAAGCCTCGAACGGCGGCACAAGGGAGGGCTCTGCTGGAGGCAAACCGGAGCTACAGCATCCCAGACCTCTGGCCTGCTCTAAAACCGAGGTAGTCCCACGCGTTTTGCTCTAAAAAAGTGAGTTTTCCATCACATTTTTGGATTTTAAATCTTGTATCACAAGCGATCTCGCTACACTCAGGAAAGCAACAATGGCAGAATGGCTTTTTTTGAGATAATTTCTCAAAAGTGGGCTGGAAAATCTGCAGTCAAAGCATTCAGTCTCACCCAGAGCTGCTCAATGCTCTGGGAGCAGATGAGGCTGCAAGAAAAGCTGAGGAATGACAGCAAACAGCAGCTCAGGGCAGCGACTCCACTGGAAAATGTGCAGCCACAGGGAAAAAACCATCAAAATCAGCATTCCAGCCCCTTTACATTCACTTTAGATTTGACTCTTAGAAGTCTGAATGCAGCAAAAGTTAAGAAAGGCAAAGATCTCACTATCCCAAATCCCAGAGGAATCTGAAAACCACTGCAAAATCCCCATCACGGATGTCCAGCAGACATTTCCCTGGAAGGTGGAGTTTGATCTGGACACAGCAAACGTCCTGCCAGCTGCAACAGCCTTTGCACAGGCTGCAAACCAGGAAACAGCACAAGGGAGAATGCTCATCAGACAGAAAACAAATCCAGGAGGGGAAAAGAGAGAACCAATGAATCAAAGGGATGGTCAGACAGCTTTTCCACGTTCCTGCTCTCAAAGCCAGCACCAGCTGTTTCCCAGCTGGGCATCCATGGGCTGCAGAGCCCAGCAAGGCTCTTGGTGCAGAATTCCCACCTGAACCAGGCTTTTCATGGCCTGACTGGACAAAGGATTGGGGATCCCAGCAGGGAGGTCAGGACTTGCTCATGACACAGAACTGCCACACTTATCCCACAGCAATCCCAAATGCTCTCAGCTGCCCCCAAATGCTCACGGAGACAAAGAGGAACAAGGGGAGAAGAGCCCTGTTGTTTTGGGGTGGGTTTATTCTCCTATAGGAAGAATAAATGGGATTCTCCCAGCTCTAACCAGATGAAATCCCAGTGTACAGAAGGTGCAGGGAGGTCCCCTATACAGGAGAAACACACATCAAAGTACATAAATACACTATTTTTTAATGGAGATTTGCAAAAGGCAAGCCAAGTGTTGAAAATTCAGGACATTTCATGAAAGCACATTTGGTCCTCTTCCAAGTTTCCTGTCCTCAGTTAAATACTTCATGGATAAATAACAATTAAGCATACATGGCACTTTTAGTTCAGAAAACCCGATATTGCACATGATACCAAGAAATACAAGAGTCTATTTCAGCAGGTGATTCCAGCACTGTTACCAGCTCCATTTTGATGCCATTGACTTGTACAAAAGCTCTCATTTTTGTGCATAACAGGTGCCCTTACAGAGTAAAAACGTATCCAAGCAGTTTCAGAACAAAGAGGAAGAAAAGTTGGCTTCTGAAGGAACAGAGTCTTTTACCACCAGCTTCTGTGAGGATAAAGAGCATTATTATGGAAAGATGACTGTCACATCACCTGGCAGCAGAAATTCCAAAGCAATTCCCAAGGGAAGCGGACCTTGTCTGGCTGGAAGGCTGCAATTCCTGTCTGGGCTGCTCTCATTCTCAGGCACCTTCCACTACTCCTGGCAATCACAAGGAAAACACAATGGCAAGAGTTGTGCAACTTCCTCCCAGCCCTGGAATTCTCTCTGGAAGGCTCTGGAACACATTCTGTGCACAATCCTGGGCTGGGACCCTCCCCTGGGTTCAGGAGCTCAGAGGCACAATCACAGAGAGAGTGGCCAGTCACACTCAGGGAGCTAAACTGGGAGTCAGGGACAAACCTGGTCCAGGAGAAGCCACCACAGCACTTAGGGTGTGTCTGTCCTGGTGTCCTGTCCTTCCTGGCGTCCTGCCCATCCCCAAATCCTGCCCACCCTGGCACTACCACTGTGGGATGCTGTGCTGGGCTCCCACCCCAGCACTCCTCACTCCGAGCTGGGTGAGCCCAGCTGGCCCAGGAGCAGCACCCAAGGGCCCTCTGCACCTCTGGGTGGGCAGAAGTGCCCCTGCCTCTGCCCTTCTCAGCCTGAACCTCCCCCAGCACCTCCTGCAGCACAACACCTGGAATTCCTCTTTTCCTTTCACACACTCCAGGAATACCTCTGGCAAAGCCAATTCTACAGGAGCTGGAATCACCAGCTGCCTCAAACACCAAGGCAACCCCTTCTATTGCAATATTTTGGGAAATTTTCACCTATTTCCCTCTGCCCCCTGCAACCCTTCACCCCCTCAAACACACATAATAAGACTAAGAAGACATGATTTTTTTTTTTTGCCTGAATACAAGATTCAACTATCATGGAATAGAAGATTCTATAACAAAGTCCCTGAGATGCACCTGTACATTAAAAGATTCCAACAATAACCTCTCCAGCACAAACTTCATATTTATTAGAAATGTTTTGAGTTGCAACACGTGGTTTATGAAAACCATTGTTGTTGTAAGAAGGTGAAAATACAGCAGATCAAGTTGCCCTTGTATTTATGCCTCACTTTAAAAGTCATTAACCCAAAAATAACATGCTACTACTTCACCTGTAGTCAAAAGTTAGAAGTATATATGCAACCACGGGAAAAAAACCCCAACTTGTTATATTTAAAATAGTTGTTCTGGCCTCTGTTGTCATCCCTCAAGCCCTTAACTGCCTTCTTCCTGAAATTTCAGATATTTTTCCGGTATCTTCAAAAAAACTCCAAACTTCTCTTTTTGGGTTCCACTGTATTTTGCAACCAGCTCATCAGAAATACTTTTCCATCTTCCCAAGGAAGCTCAGTTTCCCTGCTAGTGAAGAGAACTTAAGGCACTAACACATGAATCCTGTCAGGAATGTGAAATAGTTTGTTCTTCATGTACTGTGACACCAGTTCTTAGCAGCATCTCTCCTGAAAAGGCACTAAAACATGGCAACCAAGGAAACTTTGGGAACTTCTGCCTGAGTGGCTCTGCAATTCCCCCTTCCCTCCCCCCGTTCCCTTCCAAAAAGGCACCTGGATTGGTTTGATCACTGGTTTCTGCAGCTACAGGCTCTCACAGCCCTGCAGGTTCTATCAGCCGTGGCTTTGAGGGATGTCAGACTCTACCAGCAGCTCTTGCACCACCAGGAGTGATCTTTCCAAGAGTACACAGAGCAGTTTTGTTTCAGCAAACCCACTGGGTTCCTACCTGAGCAGACCTTTAGGTTGTGTATTGCTAGTCAGAAGAATTCAACAATTCAACTTGGTGTAAAAAATTGCACTTCCCCACTCCGTCCCCAAGCCCCGAGATCATTACAAATTAAATACCAGACCCTGCTCTAGAGGGACATCTGTAACACAGCTACAAAGAGGTAGCTAAGTGGCACAGGCCAGTTTGCCTTCTTTTTCTTCTAAAATATATTCAGCCTTCATTTGCAACAACATTTCTCATAGGAAGTCTTGAAACAAGAGCTGTTTGTTCAGGTGGCACAGGAGGTTACCCCGCTCGGAGGACTGAGCTCCATCCCCTCTGTGTCCAGGGCTGACCACGGGCCCAGGGCACACCTGGGGGCTCGGGCTGTGCAGGGAGCAGCTGAAGGGGAGGAATGTCTGCAGAGGAATGCCAAGCTCCTCCCCAGTTCCCCTGCAGAGCCCCTCAGATCAGTCCCACCATTCTGTCGATCTGTCTCATGTAGTTGCTTTTCAGGGGCAGCAGGTACCTCCTCTCATCAGGGACTCTGTTACACTGTCGAGAAAATTGACATCTTTTAAAAACTCACATCCAAACCCAGGCAAGCCCATCCCCTCTGCAATCCTTTCAGACCCTCCCAGTACAGAAAACTGCACCAAATAACACTTTTTCCTCCAACTTTCCCTCCTTCTTTGCAGACTTCCAGCACAAACCCCATAAATGAGCAGCAAGTGTTTCCTCAGTGCAGGCTGCAGCTTCCAAACACACAGCTTGTTGTGCAACTGAGATTCCTTCACTATGACAACTGTGAACATTTCAAATAATGCTCTTTTTCTGGAGCTCTGCAGGGAGGAGGGAAGGAACCACACCAGAACCTACCAGGAGATATTTTAAAAAATTGTCCTTAACTGCTCTAGTGGCAGGTGTCCTTGCCCATGGGGGTGGAATGAGATGATCTTTAAGGTCCTTTCAACTCGAACCATTCTGTGATTAAAACCAGATCTGCTTTGGTTGGTGATGGGCACTGGAGCCACAGCTCTGGGGTCAGTGAGTTGAGCTAAGAAAGGTGCCCTTTACATCCCCCAAAATCACACTGAGGAAGACAAAGCTTGGTTTAGATGCTCCTCTGCTTCTCCCTTTGCCCCTGACAGCAACACTGGAGAGTTTTAAGGGCCAAGAAAAGGGGAAGGGAAAAATAACTGGAAGTAAATTAACAAAGAACAAAAAAACCAGCTGCAAAACACTTCCAAGGGGACAGGTTTCACCTTCACCAGAATCCCACACATTTATGCTGCTGCTGGAAGTGCTTTTCAGGGGAGCTCCTCAGGTGTTTAAGGTTTCTGAAGGAAACACTCCCCAGCAGCACTTGCAAAGGCTCTGTCTGTGCTGCCTGCCCCCTGTCCCTCCCCAGGCAGGAGCAGCCTGTGTGTTCCTTACGTTGGAGCTGAAGTTGGCTGCCTTGAGCTCGGGGGGTTTGGATCTGTGGGCGCTGCCCTCCTGTGCAGGCAGGATGTCCTCCCACAGCGAGGTCCGGAAGCGCTCGTCCACAGACACGACGTGGCCCTCAGTAGTAAACATGAACTTATTCCCAGATTTATGCACTGGATTCTCTTCATCAAACAACTGCAGGAGAGATGGGCGGGAGACAGAGTCATTGTAGGTGTGCCACAGCTTCACCTCCCAGTAACAAGCAGTTGGAAACAGGTACTCACGCTTTGAAGGGTCAAACAAAAATACCTTTTAGTGCTAAATAACGCTGGAGCAAATGGAAATAAATAGTCTTAATGCAAGGGATTGATCTGAGCAGTTAGGAGAGCAGAAGAAAAACTTCTCACACAACTTAAAGAGCCCTTATTTTTCTAAGCTGCTCTGTGAGGCATTTCTAGGCTGACATCCACTCAGTCACAGATTTATTTGGTTTTCTGCACTAAAGGAGATTGAGAACAGGGGCTTAGGCAATGTCAGCCCAAATGCTTTCTCCAGTGAGTGCCAAAGCCCAGCGGGGAGAAAGCAGAGGCTGCCCCAGGCAGAAGGGCTGCCAGCAGCAGTTAGCTGAGGGCTGAGCAGCAGCTCCCTCCAGCCCTGCTCCCTCTCCTTCCCTGCAGCTCTCCAGGTTCAGGAACCACACCTGGGCAGCTGCCCCAGCTCAGAGACTGGGGTGAGGTCAAAGAAGAGGAGCTCAGCCTGAATCACTCCCACACACAAACCCAGAGCCCAGCAGGTTGTCATAAACGATTCCCCACCCCCAGGGCAGTTTCTAATTAATAATTAATAACCTCCTGCCCCCTCCTCTGCCATTTTTGTGCACGTTGCCTTGGCAATGAGGAACACACACGTACCAGGTACAAATATTTACAGGTTTCACTGAGAAAAAAGCTCTCCATTCGATCCTCCTTCGTCTTCTCCACCACGTGGTGCAACGTGGCATAGCCACACCTGCAACATTGGACATTGGTTTGGGTTCAGCTCCAGCTGGCCTGCTCTCCAACTCCCCTCACCTCAGAGCACTCCAGCTGCCAGGGCTGAAGTTCAAACAAACAATCCTGTTGTGCAAGCACTCACTGGTATTGGTTCTGGGGTGTTCAGGGGTCTGTGATCACCTGAACCCCACTCACCAGCAATGTCTGACCTGGCCAGTCCCTACACATTTGTCTAGAAAATGAGTCAATTAATAACAAGGAATAAAAATTCACTGTCTTCCCCCTGAGCCTTGCAAGAAGTTCAGCTACTCGGTATTAAAGTCAGGATTCACTGCTGCTGTCTTGAATTGAAAGCTGATATCCAACAGCATCTGCCTTAGGGGCCACCCCTCAGTTCAGCTAAACACCATGAGGTGAGAAATCATCTTGCAGGATCCCTAGGAAAAATCCCAACTACTCTTCTCAGCAGTTTTTAGCAGCTGATCATCAACAATGCACTTTGCAAGGCAGTGATAAAATTCCAAAGGTATAAAGTTGCCACTGGACTATAATTTCATTTTCAGATGGGAAAGAAAGAAGTGCTCAATAAATAAATCATCACTTGTGGCTTTCAAGGAGGGCTGGGTTTTCTGGTTTACCTACATGTGGCAGACTGGATTCTATATAATATTTGTATAATAAAATGTAGATATATAGCACTGAGAGAAGAAAAGAACATTGAAGACTGACTTTGCTTTTGTATATTTTTCCAAACTCTGCAGAATATCCATTCCCACATGAAGGTAAAATGGGTTCTTTGTGGCCTAAATAAGGAAGACAGACAAGAGTTAGAGTCAGCAATTTTGAAATCCTGTAAAATAACACAACAAAGGCCTAATGGTACCAGAGTCTTGTGTATCACAGCAAACTTCTCTTTATAGGAGCATGACTTGGATTAGCCAGTGCAAGCTTCTCACATTTGCTTTAGTGCAAATCCTAGAAAACCTGCAGTAAATCCAAACTCTCTGATCCCTTCCTCGTAGGCAGACAGTTATTTTAGTTTATTCTACCTGTGCCTGGGCAGCATTGCAAGGAAAGCTGCTACATTTACTTCAACAATTTTGGTTGAGCAGTCACAGGTCTCTGCCTTGTAAAATCTGCCAGCAGCTTTTAGAAAAGGTTGCTTAGTGCTGGTTTTGCCTGCCTTATAAAAAAGGCTATTTTTGAAGCAAACAGCAGAGCAACAACATTGCACAACACTGCAGTGCCTGCCCAGAGACTCCACATGACAAGAGGCAGCTCCAGGGCTGCCAGAATTCAGCTGGCCAGAGGTCAGGGGATAAAGTGACTTTCTGAACAAAAGCATTTTGGCCAAGCCACGATGTGCAACGCAGGGAAGTCAAATACCTGATACAGAAGATATGTGGACTCCACCAGCTCCGGCCTCAGCGGGTAAAAGGGAACATCTGGGGCCTGCAGCTGCCAGTTGTACCTCTCTGGGAGAGCCCCATAGCGTTTCCAGATGGCATAATAGAAGGCATGGAGACAAATGGCATCTTCCACATCTCCTATCAACACCTGGGCACAAGAGCAGCAAGACATGCACACACTTAGTGCTGCAGGCCAGCAAAGATGAGAATGTGGCATTGAATACAAGCCTTCTCCCATAAACACACAGAGAATAACCCCCCAAAAGTACTAATGCATTCATTCTTTGCAGTCAAAGCTTTAGCAGAGCCTCACAGCACAGAATACAAATGCTGAGGTTAAAAGAGGGAAGTTGAAAGTCGCTCAGATCTAGCAGAGAACAGGCCAGGCCTCCCCACATTGCTGTGTTAATGCAGAGCTGAACTGAACTCTCATCAGAGCAGCCAGATGCAAACCCACAGGTGGGAGCTCAGCTCAGAACTCACAATCATTCCTAGCCCAGGATTAGGATGGGCCTTTCTACTTGGTTTTACCAGAAGGAAAGCTTACCTGCAGTCCAGGGAAGAAGGCCTGCAGAGAGTCAATCCAGGTGTTCATCAGCTGGCCCGTGTACATGTTCACGTTGACATACAGGGGAGGGTCACCTTCACCTTCATTGCAGGCCTCCCGCCTGCCAGGGAAAACAGCAACAGGGCAATGCCTCTGCTTGAGCAGCACACAGCACACTGTGTGAGCAGGGCACTGTGTGTGAGCAGGGCACAGCACACTGTGTGAGCAGGGCACAGCACACTGTGTGAGCAGCACACTGTGTGAGCAGGGCACAGCACACTGGGTGAGCAGGGCACAGCACACTGTGTGTGTGAGCAGGGCACAGCACACTGTGCAAGACCTTTCTCAGCCTTAACATTTATAAATGGGACAGGAAGCAGTTTGGCTTCTCTGCACCCCATCAGTTGCTGAGGAATGAGGAGACGACCATGGAAATGAGATTTCCTTCTTACAGTAAAACAGAGCATGACACAAAGCACTATAAACAGATGTGTTTCTGATCCTGCTGGAGGATTCACTGCTCAAGGAATTGATGCTGACATGAATCACATACCCTCTCCTCAAGTGGTTCTGAATGTTCTGATAAGCAGCATTGAACATCTCCAGGTCTTCCTTTTCCCCGAAGAGGATGTAGGACTTCAGCAGGTACTCGTAGAACGAATCTGACCCTGCTCCCAGTCCACTCTGCTTTCCAACCCAGTGACCAGTCTGGATATTCACAACATTTCCTTTCAGAATAAACAAAAAGTTTAGTCTGAGGTTGCCGAGTATATCAGAGAGAAACAATCCAGTCAAGACTTGGGAATATTACACATTCAGAAATTCCCAAGGAGGAAGAATCAAAGACTGACATCAGATGAAGTGTTACAGTGGTGCATTCATCTGAGGAACACCCACACACATGCAGTTATTTTAAGTACTTTTAGTCACCTGCCAATCTGAATTATATTAATGGGGACACAAATCAGGGCCTTCAGTTCCATTCCCCAGTTTTGTGAAAAATTTGAGTTGAAAACCTGTGCCCCAAGGAGACTTTCAGAGACTCCATTTTTCTCAGAAAGCCCCAAAGTGCCATTAGTTCAACACATCCCCTGGGTAGACAAGGAGAACGTGACTGAACAGCTACAGAGGGAGCAGAAGGACAAAGGTGAGGGCACATGAGGGACCTGTGGCCTGATGGCACAGCCTGAGGCAGGCTGACACAGCAGCACCCAGACATTACCCAGCAGTCCAGTGTTATTGCTCCTGAGGCTCCACAGGGCCTTCACAGCTCTCCTGGCCACCCACTCGAAGGTGGAATCACCAAGCAGCCTGCTGAGGATCCCAAACTCCACCAGCAAGGACCCAGCTCCTGCTGTGCAGGTCTCATTGTGGCTGTCTGGAGGAACCCCCTTCTTCAGGTTCACCTGTGGACAGGGACAGGCAGGCTGCACTCAGCCAGCTGTGCTCACAGCTGCACCCTCACCTTCAGGAACAAGCCTTTTTGGTAGTTTGTGCACAACGTGCAGCATGGAATGTGCACAGAGACACAAAACCAGCACACTGCTGCTTGGAAAGCTTTCCTGGAGAATTCCTGACATTCTTCTTCCAGCGTTACAGCATCATGCCTAAAGTGGGCAAGCCTCGTTTTTCTCTTATACTTGCTAACCCTTGCAAACTTCACTTTTTCATGCCTTTCACTAAACATTCAGGCTTTTCCTTCTTTGCTGCCCCTCAGTTTGTGCTGTTGAAACCAAGAGCTTCCTCAGTGGATGCTCCTCCCCTTCCCCATGGAACACAGCGCTGAAGGGAAGTTACACCACCCTCAGCTGCTTTACCAGGCCCTGAACAGAAGTGAAAATTCACATTTCTATAGCCTGGCAGGTCTGCAGGAAAAGCAGTGCTGCTGTCTCCAGAAATTAAGAGCAGCCAGGCAAGTGCTAATTATAGTTTTGCAGTTTAGGATTGTTCCAGTAGTAGTGACATCCTTCTCCTTGCCAACTGCATCTGCTTAAAACAAGAGCAGCATCCAAGAATCCCAAATATTGAGAACCCACTGAGCAGTCTTCAGGAAAATTACAAATTCCAAGCCCAGTATGATAAATATTTCTGAAGAGTTTTATTCTAATATAATTGTTTTAGTAGCAAGTCACCAATAGAGTAATTTTCCTCAGCTATTTGCCTTTACAGTATTCCTTGTTAATGACAGTATTGTTTGCTGCTGTGTGACACAGGGCAGGGAATGCTCCAGCCAACCAGCACAGGAACAAATGACTGCTGACCCACGGGGAACAATAAACACAGTGAAAATCAGCCCAGGGAAAACATTTACTAGACAGAAGGAGCAACTTGTATTATCCACGTCACCAACACTCAGGGCAGTTTCCCCTGTGTCATTTTAGAATAACTTAGAGCAGGCTCAGTACCCCAAGTGCACGTAAAAGGGCACAAAATTTAAGTTGCAGGACAAGTGAAACACTGCTTTGAGCCTATTTCCCCCAGGGCTGCTGGGGCCACTCACCCGGGGATAGGGAATGCCAGTTTTGGTGTTCTCAAAGGCTGGCAGCAGCCTCACTGCCAGGTCATGAGCCAAGTGCAGCAGCTCATTGTCATAGTCCTTAATGCTCATGTCACCAAAGGGCTGCTTGGTGTCTGTAATTATGATGTGGGCAGACAGCAGGCTTCCCAAAACCCTGTGGGAAAAGGAAAATTCAGGTTTTCAGTCTGTTCTGAACCTCATTCTTCACCTAAACGCCTTACTCCTGTCCTGACAGAATTATTACTTTGTGCTCCTTACAGGCACCACACAAAGTGGTTTTTTGTTTTCCCTTACCAGTAATGAACACATGTAAAAGTCATGCTTTTGTCAGCCACAGTTCCAAAACTTGGTTCTGCAAAATTTACCTAACCCAGGAGTTCTTGTAACAAGTCTGATTAGGAGTGAAGACCTCCTTGTCCCTGCAAATGGCAGGAAGGATGTTTCATAAACTTAGCACTCAGAAAAAATAATGGCTTAGGTTAAGTGAATGGCTTTAGGGTCAAGTGAAGCAGAAATAAATACTGCTTGAGACATGCGGAAAATGAAACCCTTCAAAATCAGATGGTATCTAAACCCATTTCCAACACAGAAGAATCTTTTCCATCTAAAATGAAAGTGATAGTGAGCAGAAGCCTATGAAACAAAAACAGACCAGGCAAAAGCTGTCCCAGGGTTGTTTGCTGGGCACAGATCTGAGTCTCTGCTGCAAGCAGAGTCTGCAAGCACAGAGCCAAGCACTGTCCCACTGCTCCAGGTCACACAGGACTGATTAAAATTGTTTCCTATATGAAAGGATGGGATATTTTCATAGAAGATTAAGAAACAGCTTACTTGAGGAACAATTTAGGGAATAAAGCCTGCCAAAGACCTCCTAATCAATGATTTCACTTTGAATTACACACAACAAGTCTTCAACCTTTAAAGACAGAAACTCAGCACCACATACCTGATTGTTGCCTCAAAAACTTGGACTGTTGAGTCTTTGTCAAATGAAACCGTGTCAATCACCAACTTCACTGCCTTCTGGAATTCTGAGGAGTTTCCCATTACCTTTTACAGAAAAACAAAGCTGGTTTGTACAACTGTTGCTTCAGAAGAAGGTCGGGGAAGAAAATGGCAAGTTCACATCTTAGCCCAGCAGTCAGATTCAGCCCACTGAGTATTCAAACTGCCTGAACTATCAGTTCAAGAGTTAAGTTCAGCTTCAAACAAAACACATCTTGCAGAACAATGAAGTTTGATTGAATGTTTATTTGACCAAAGACCAGTCCAACCTTTCAGGTCCCTGACCCAACAGTGCACATCCAGGAGCTCCCATGTGCCTGCTTCCCACAGGTCTAACCTAGGAATTGATTTCCACGGCATCCAGAGGCAGATGTAAACTCAGCCTGAGCTTCAGGGGAGCAGGAATGTGGAAGGAAAACACAGGTTCCTGCTGGTCTGAGTTCAAGGAAAGGCTTGGACATACCTAAATTCTAAACCAAAGCACCAGGTGCCAGCTGTCCCACTACCCAGACCCAGTGGGGAAGCATCATGTGTTTGGTCTGAGCAATGAGGAGCAGAACAGGCTTGCCCCATGCAGCAGCTTCTGAAACACAAGAGATTTAGCAACCAGAACCTTTAGATTTGAGGAAAGAAGTTAAGCACTGCCCCACTGGTGATGGAGGACAGGAAGGCTCTGTTATCAGGCACACAGCACAGATCCCAAACTTCTCTCTCAGTAAAACCCAACATTTCCATCACTTCTGCTTTCAGTTCTGCTCAGAGCTGCCCTGCTCACCACTGCTGCAGAACCAGGGTAGAATGGGAAGGGTTTCATATCCCCAAGAGCCCAAACCACCTTCTTCTCCAGAGGAGATACACATCCCCATGGCTCCAGCACATCAGTGAGCCCTGACACTCCAGAAGGCACAAAACCTGCCCTGCTGCATGGATGAGAATAATGAAACCTGCCCAGCTCTTCCTCATGACCCCATAGCCTGGTACTAGCACAGAAATGAGCTGCTCGTCACATTATCTTCCAGTTTTATCAGAAATGTAGGTGAGAAGCAGCTTTACAGGTTTTCCCCTTCTTCCTTTCACCACTCTTCACACAGATCCCTGTGTCAGTCAGGCCCTGTCTGCCAAGTGAAACAACCAGGGCTCCTCCAGCCACTGTGTCCACAATGAACCCTCCTCCTGATGGACCTCTCAGCAACTCACAGCAGTTCCAGCTCAAATCCACCCACCCTGGCCATATCCCAAAGAGGTCTTGTCTGAAACCTGGGGAGGAGCTCCAAAATTTCCTCTGTCTCTTCTGGAAATCTCTGCTGACATCTCCAGCTACTCTCATTCTGTTACCCCCATGTGACACTGCTGTTTTATGATCCAGCTGTTAGCTCGTGATCCAGCTGTTTGCACCACCTAGGCAAGCCTTGGGGAGCTGCCCCAGCCAGGGCAGTCCCTGGGGTGGCCAGGGCAGTGTCCCCATGCCAAGGACTCACCGCCAGCGTGTCCAGCGCATCGATCAGCGTCAGGGAGTAGTTCCCCAGCACATCATTGATGTTCAGGTTGGAGCTGAAAGAGCAGAACCACAGAATTGTTAAGGCTGGAAGAGATCTGTGCAGATCATCCAGTCCAACCCCCTGTGCAGGCAGGGTCACCTGGAGCAGGTGACACAGGAGCTATCCAGGTAGGTTTGGAATGTCTCCATGACTCCTTGGGCAGCTGTTCCACAGCTCTGCCCCACTATGGAAAGAAATTAATTCCAGTACCTCAAGGGAGACTACAAGAAATACGGAGAGGAACTGGAGTGACAGGACAAGAGGAAATGGCTTCCACCTTAAGGGGAATAGGTTTATACCGGATATTAACAGGAAATTGTTCCCTGGCAGGGTGGGCAGCCCTGGCACAGGTGCCCAGAGCAGCTGGGGCTGCCCCTGGATCCCTGGCAGTGCCCAAGGCCAGGCTGGACACTGGGGCTGGAGCAGCCTGGGACAGTGGGAGGTGTCCCTGCCATGGCAGGGTGGCACTGGGTGGGATTTAGGCTCCCCACCCAAACCTCTCCATGACTCATACAGAAGTAAAACTTGTATTTTAGCTTATGGCCTTTACCAAGTGCCCCGTGGCTGGGCAGCAGCGGGAGGAGGCTGGGCCCAGCCTGACCCCGGGGAGGCACACACGGACCGATGCTAACCCGGTTCCCACCCGGACCCCGGCCCACATTCATTAACCGGGTCCCAGCAGCCGTTCCCACCCGGTTCTCAGCCCACATTCATTAACCGGGTCCCCAGCACACATTTATTAATCAGGCTCCCAGCAGCCATTCCCCCGGTCCCCATTCGTTATCCCGTCCCCTCAGCAGCCGTTTCCCCCGAGTCCCCGGCCCACATTCGTTAATTCATTAATTATTAATGAATTCATTAATCAGGCCCCCAGCAGCCATTCCCACCCCGGTTCCCGGCACACACTCATTAACCGGGTCCCTTCTACACATTCGTTAACCGGGTCCCCAGCCCACGTTCGTTAACCCGTCCCCTCAGCAGCCGTTCCCCGCGGTCCCCACCCGTCCCCTCAGCAGCCGTTCCCCGGCACCCATTCGTTCCCCCGGCCCCCATTCGTTATCCCGTCCCCTCAGCAGCCGCTCCCCCGGCCCCCATTCGTTCCCCCGGACCCCCATTCGTTCCCCCGGCCCCTCAGCAGCCGCTCCCCGCTCCCGGCCGCACTCACGGGTCGCGGCGGTCGGGCCCGCGGCCGCGGCAGTGCAGCGGGTCGAGCTCGTCGCGGGGGAAGGCGTGCTCCATGTAGCTGTCGTAGCCGAACACGAACATGCCCCGGGCCGCGTCCCGCAGCCGCGCCCGCAGCTGCGGCGGGAAGGCGCCGCTGTAGCGCCGCTCGTACTCATCGCCGCCCGCCGCCGCGCCCCACAGCCGGGCCCCGCGGCCCGCCGCGCCCGCGGGCGGCCCGGGCAGCGCGGGCGGCCGCGGGCCGGGGCAGGGCAGGCGCGGGTGCAGGCAGAGCCCGCGGGCCAGCGCGGGCAGCAGCACCAGCAGCGCCTGCAGCCCGAGCCGCAGCAGCAGCAGCCCCAGCACCACCGACCGCCATCGCATGGCCGCCCGCGCATAGCGCAGCGGCGCCGCCCGCGCCGCGCCGCGGCCCCTTTAAGAGCGGAAGGGAAACACGGGTTGGGAGCGTCGAAAGGCCCGCCCACGCCGCGGTGCTATTGGTGGAGCCGGCGCGGAGGATTGAACGGCAGTCGACCATTGGGCGCGCGGTGTGTCAGTCAAAGGCACAGCGCGGCGGTGTTAAAGGGGCGGGGCGGCGCGGGGCTGTCGTGGCACGGCTCGGGGCCGGGCCCTGCCCTGCGGCCACAGCCACGGCCCAGCGCTCGGGGAACGGTTCGGGAACCGGGAACAGCGGCTGGACTGCGGGGAAAGGGCGCTCAGGGACCGGCACTGCCCAGGAGGGCTGGAGTGCCCATCCCCGCAGTGGCACGCAGGGCTCTGGGCCGGGGACAGGGTGGGCACGGGGCAGTCCGTGACACGCGTGAGGCGCGGTCCCGCAGCCCCGGGGAAGCCGAGGCACGCTTCCTCCCGGCCCGGGACCCTGCGGGGGATGATGGACACGGGGATTTGGAGCAGCACGGCACCAGGGGTGACCCGGCACAGCTGCGGGTCCCCAAACTGCAGAAAGAGAGGAGCTGACAAATGCCAGGGGTGCATGTGAGAGTGAACTCGCTCCGGCGCTCCTGGTAAAAGCAATCCTCATGAAGATAAGCAAAAGAACAGAAAGAAACACAGCTGGGCGAGGTAAAGAGGAAACCCAGCTCCGAGCCACCCCAGAGTTCACAGCATGGAGTGGCTGGCGGTGACCTGGTCGCTTGTCACTGAGCTGAGCTGCATTTCACACTGCTGCTGCATCCTTTTCCCGAAGTGCCTGCTGGTTTGTTACAAGGGAATGGGACAGAACGTGAAACATGCCTACACGAGAAAAAAAAATAAAGGACTTACTATGCACAAACAACCAGACAATAATGATCTGTCTTCAGCCTGTATTTCAGAGTAGTTCAGAAGTCAGATCTTTGTTTTCCAATTAATGTAACAGAAACGGTAGAATGAATAAATCCAAACCAAGTAGCACAGCTCAGTGGTCCATCCAGACTTCTGGATACTGACTTTGGATAAAATCCTCTAGCCTGGACAATCTTTCAATTCCCTTCCTCAGTCTGCAGAATTCATGGATCTTTTAAATGTTAACCAAACCAAGAAGGGACATCATTATTGACTCTAAAAAGAGGAAGATGCCTTCTTGCTGCAAAGACAAGTATCCACACCCCAAGTTAACACAATTACACAAAAGCACATTAACAGTTTACTTACGTTTGATACTCTTGAGAAAATCAAGTTTAGCTTTAAATTTCACACACACAACTTTTTCTTCTCCTACGGATGTGTTTGCTCTGTTTGTTGAATAATATAGTTCAGGAACTTCAACCCAATGGGCCTTTTCAGAGAGAAACACAAATGAGAGCAACCAATGCTTCCAGTACCAGAACAAAAATAACCAGGGATGGGAATTTCACAGCCTGGCCTTTCAAAGTTGTCCCCACTAAGCACAAGATTTACAGTCACTCTCCAGATGATCTGAAGTTATGTGATTAAATTAGGTAGAGAGGGCTTTTAGATATTTCTAACAATGATAAAAGCAGCTATCCTACTACAGATGAATATGCAAAAAAGTGGTTTTCAACAACACTTTATTGAAGCACTTCAAAATTATCACAATGATACATGTTGCCTTTAACAGAATAAAACCTGTCATGTCATAATTAAAAGGCACTAATCCTGGCACAAAGGTCTACTTACCCACCTTCCACTGGGGGGGAAATAAAATCAAGTATTTCACTTCTCCTTTTAAAGAGTATGTGCAAAGCCCCTCTGAGTGCCATTCTGTGTTTGCCACTGGAGTGACACGTAAGAGAAAACCCGTTTCACCAAGCCACACTGGAACAGGCAGCAGCTGCAGCCCTAAAGCAGCAGAGCACTCTCAAGGTCATGGTCTGGTGAGACAAGCTCTTCTGCACTCATATTTTGGGAACTAAAGCCCTGAAGCTCAGGCACTCACACATTATTCCTCCTTTAACACGACTCAGTGTCCGTGTCAGCTCAGAAACACGGCCAAGCATCCTGCTGTGCAGCCCTTTTTGGGGTCACACTGCAGGGGCAGGGCAGGGGAGCAGTGCTGGGCATGCGGGGGGAGCACAGGTCCTGCACAAAGCAAACCAGGACGTGCCACTGCACAGCCACAAACGACAAAGGAAAACCTCAGGGAGTTCAAAGCTTGATAATCCTGCTAAGACATACCTCAGGTTATTACAGATCCCTGCACAACACTCCTAGATTCAACAGAGAGACTGTTTAAGGCATTTTCTTTGGCCTTTACTTCTACCAGAAAGTGAAGATTATGCAGTTTGATATGTCAGCACCCAAAATCTTTCCAACCTGTGTCCACCGAGATGCAAAGAGAAAACATAAATCATTGAGAAACTGGATTATTGGTTCCACAGATGCTGGAACAGCTCCACATTCCTGCATCTTTCCTGTTGCCAAGGGGTGGGACAGAGGTGCAGCTGCCCAGCCCTCAGCTGTCCCTGGGTGATGGGAACTCCCCTGCTCTGTAACTGCACTTCCAGGAACCACCATCCGCACTGAAACTGGGAGGACAGGGACACTCCAAGGGAAACTCTCCTGCAATTCAAGGAAACAATTCCTCCACTTCCCTTTTCAAACAAAAGGTACCTGTCAAGTTTCTCAAGGGCAGAAACAGAACAAGTGCAGCCCTGTGCACTGGAATCAAAGAGCCACTTTGAGGGCTCCTTCCTGCCACAGGAGTGACCAGGGGCAGCTGGCAGAGCAGTACCACAACAGCTGTGAAACCCAGCTGGGGGCATCTTGGGGAGTGCTGCAAATGTACCTTTTAGAGCACACACATCATAAGGGGACCCTGTGTCTCTCCCTGCTATTTACACCTAGAAACAGAAACTGGTACTGAAATACCACATCAAGCAAAGAGCTGTGGGCCAGTTCATACCACAGCTGACTTACTGATGACTGCTACTGCTACCATACCAACCAGGCTGACAAGGCTTGGTGCACCAACACTGTTTTCAGAATGGTGTCTAGAGACATTTTACTTTGACTATGAACTGCAGGGAGCTTGTTTTGCATGCAGGAAACTCCCAAAGAAATATGCACAGGATCTTTAACAGGTCACTCGCTAGTCCTTCCCACCAGCCAAGTTACACACGAAGGATGCTCAAAGACCTGCACTCAAAACTAACCTGATACAGCTCAGTAAGTCTGAAAGCTCACATGGAGACAAGCCTGAAACAAGACATCCAATTTCTTACCATTAACTGGAAGATGCTGACAGGCAGTCCTATTAATTAATCAGCGTCCTAAGAGAAATTGATACAAGAACCTTTGGGATGAACAGTCAGTGAAACTTCAGATTAAAATCACAGCCAAGATTTTGTTCAAGACCTCAGTCAACAAAAGCCTCACTTGGCACTGAGATAAGAATCCTTCTGCTTTAATTGCCAGTGAATGATCAGGCACTGCAAGATCTGACACTTGTACTAGTAAAACAAAGATTTTACTCTAGGCTTGACACGAGAACCAAGATTGCAGACAGCATTTCTCTCCTGAAAACAGAGCTCCAGAAGGCTGCCCCTCCTTCAGACCCTGCAGCTGACCAGTGTTTTCCACACACGTAAAAAAGCCCTGCAACCTGCTCAGACTATCTGAGCTTGCTCAGGTGAGGTGAGCAAGCCCCAGGCCTCAAAGGTAATTTTGTGAGCACGTCACTGGAATAGTTGAACCACAGAAAATAAATCAGCTCAGGTATTTACCAATCCTTCTTCCCCCACTGTAATCTTTGGCAGGGGAGACAGACATCCCATTGTGTTTTTCCATGATTTCAGCCACATCAACTCAGGCAGTTAAGTGTCAATACAACCCTCAAAACATAAGTTTATTGAATAAAGCTGAAGAGCAGTAAACCAACATATGCATCCACCTAAATAAAAAAAAATCACGTATTTACAAAGTTCAGTAATTGTATAAGTTGTTCACATGCAGAGAGTAATGCACAGGTTAACAATTGGTAGTGTTTGGATGCCATAAACGCAGAAAGCAGTGAAGTAAATAAACACCAAACACATCAAGTTTAGCTATAGGCCAGTTAACTAAACAGTGACCTGGTCCCCCACGAAGATTCACACATTCTAGTTTAGTTTCCTTATTATAGGCACAAGCAAATTTGCTAAATAAAAGTAACTGTAGCAGTTCTGGTGAACTCGGGACTACAGTAGCAGGTTAATACACCCTCTCCTCTACAGCACCAGAGTATGGATTAATTGAAACCATGCTTGAGAGAACTGAAAGGGGACAAAAAGTCAACGTGTAACCTCAGACTGAAGGCAGGCAGCGTGTAGTGTCTGTGCAGCAGTGCCAGAGCTGGGACACACAGTAAGGCCATGGCAGTCTGCATGAACACTGGCTCTCAGAACAGAGGGGGACAAAGCTGCTCCCAGCCCGGGGCTCCCAGGGATGCAAACCACCTGGAGCTGAGGAATCACACACAGTGTGAGGCAACACAAGCAGCTGCACCATGATCTGCACACACGAGTAGCTACAGACACTGCTGGATGAACAAACCAGTCTTAACAAGGCTGTCCCTTTAAATATGCTGAAGTCACTGAGAAAGTAAAGCTACAGAAACGTTACAGTCTGGAGTTTATACACACTTCCCTAAGCTGCAGGAGCTAGTCAAGAGACAGGATCAATTCATTGGCTCTCTTGTGCTTTGACACAGCAAAACATTTCCTTGCATCTGACAGGCTTTGCACATGGTTACATCGAGAAAGCAGGAGGGTCTAGAGTTGTCACAATAGCCCAGGTATTCCATAGCACCAGGTGAAACTGTGCCCAGCCATTCCAGGAGCAGGAGAGACACTGACAATTACACACGGATTGTGCTAAAGGTCAACAACTGCCTTGATACAAGAGCATCAGTAATTTGGGTGTCATGCAGCTGCTCAGAATGCATGTTCTCGTTTCAGAGAGAGACCATGAGTGTCTGGAGATAGAAAAATGTATTTGAACACAGCCTGATGTTCCTAGCGATTTGTTTTCATGCTGGAATACTCCAATTTTTGGAAGTTTGACAGAACGGTCCATTCCCATCCCCCACATAAATGTTGAACAGAAGCAACAGAATGATTTTAAACAGATGACTTTCCTAATTCATCACGAGAGTTTTCTTTTTCAAGTGACAGGATCTCAGCTGTAGATTAGTGATGCTGATCTATGCCTTGTGCTCCCCTCTGCAAACAGTTTCCATTTCTCTGCTTACATACACACATCACATGCATTTGTGAGATCAATCAGTATCCCACAACTCACGCTTAAATGTTTTCTAACTACTGTATGTGGCATCTTACAGAATCTTAATGCTGTCAAGCATCAGCATCTTCAAGCCACTAAACACTAGAAATAAAACACTTGCTGAAAATCATATAAAAACCTGGCCCTGAAAAACCAGAACAGAGTGTACCATCGTAGTTAACATGGTAGAGATATTGTCTTTAAAAAGCCCCCCCCACAACCCTCCCACCACAGATGGTTGTAAAATAAATATTTGTGCTGACTTTATCATGACAACTCTAGTTGTTTTGTGACAGAATAGGAATACAAGTCTTCAGCAGTGCACATGAGAAATGAACCGTGAAAAGGCAGATTCTTGATACAGGATTTTTGGGTAGTATCTCATTATGGAGGGAAGTGGACAATTGAGATTATGGCCAACTGGTACTGGAGATTCCAGGAAGACTTCAGCTTCTTCTAGATTTTGAATGCTGAATAAGCCACTGAAGCGTGATATCTACAGGGAGAGAGAAGAGAAGTTCCACGTTCAGGTGTCTGTATTGGTGTAAGTGGCAAGGCTCTGGTATTCCAGTGTCCCAAAGACAGGGCACGAATATCCGAGCCCTTCTCTAGAGGATAGCTCAGGGCAGATGAACACAATGGTTCTTTAGGATGTTTGCTGTCCATGCTTTGATCCTGTAACTGTTAAGCATCCTTTAGGTAACAGTGACATGCACTGCCCCACACGTCCTGGCTCCTCAGCTCTGTCCCTCTCCAGGAAAAAGATATTCCTTCATGGAACACTTCACTGTGGCTCCAATCATCAGTTTTAGACCAGCACTGCTCTGCTCAGCCTGTGGTACAAGGCACCCTGCTCCTCCCTGCCTGGAGGCTCTCCTAAGGAAGGGAGAGGCCCTGGCTCCCCTCCAGCAGCTCCTTCCCCAGAGCCGCAGTGATGCTCAGCTGTGCTGGGAGCCTTGTGTGGGTCTCCACAGAAGGGAGTCTCTGCTTCCTTCCAACATACCTGAACCTTTAACTGATGCTAAGGTGACAGGGGCTTCTTGGAAGCCACAACTGCTCCACAGATTATTCAGTTTTTCTAGAAAGAAGCTTTTTTTTTCCCCCTCTAAAGCCATCCTGGTATCCTTCAGAGCTTCTCCTGGGAGCATCACCCTGAAGTTTCCTCCTCAGCAAACTCCCATTACCCTGGCAAAGCACCAGTGTCAATCTCATGGAAGACATCAGGAAAAGGGTGGAAAGTGTTAAATTCTGTTTTCACTCAGCTGAGAAGACTCAGTTTACTCACAAAGCTTGTGGCAAATACCAGAGATCACAGGACATGGTTTCTGCTTTGAACTCCACAAGTTCTGAAGCATTTGATGTCTGGGCCTGGAAAAGGCACTGTTTGGCTGTAGGGAATGGGGACTGGCAGATGCCACAACACAAACTGCTCTGATAACACAGCAAGGAAGGTGATTATTTCAAAGGAAATAATCTTGGGGGAAAACCTGCTGCGAGTACTTGGCATCCTATGTGAGGCAGAGGTGAGAGCACATGACAGAAGTATAAAATCAGTCAGGCCATGCTAATAAACTAGTCAGCTCTTTCCTGCAAACTGACTGAAAAAAGGAGCAGATTTCACAGGGACTGGCATTTTTTGGTAACTACAACCCCTAAAACTTTAACACCACTCAGGCTTCCTCACTGCCATCAGGAGTTAAGCTGAATTTAACCCATACACTCACACATTAGTCTTTGATTTGTTCCTGGTTTTCTGAAGACAGGAAGTCTGTGTTTAAGAAGTTACAATCCCCCCAATCCATCCTCTGACAGCACTTCACAATTCTCTGTGTTTTGGGTTAATAGTTACCTATATTATCTTTCTCTTTGCAAGAAATGGAGTAGCAGCAGATTTCTCTGTCCTGAATAGCAGCAAGGTTCCTAGGAAAGACAGAACATTATACGAAATGTCACACATTTCACTGACACAAGGGCTCTTACTGACAATCTGAGCTGTTCCTCTTCCCCTTCCCCACACAACCAGCTCTGTACAATATTCAGTTACCTGCTGCTGGGTTCTCCACTCATAAATGCAAGCTTCCTGATCTAATAACAACCCTATGTACATAAATTCATTGAGTAAGAGAAATGTTTCTTAGCAAGGGTTAGACTTACATCTTTTCAATTAGCTGTTTCTCATCCAAAGCATTAGGAAGGTCTCTCTTATTTCCAAGTACTAGAACCTGAAATCCGGAGAAGGAAATGGTTGTGGCTTTGCTTAAAAAAGCTCCAAAGCAAACAGACAAAAACCCCAACCAAACCAGAAAACCAACAAACTTCAAGGGGGCCTCATGAGCAGTGTGCATCTGCCTATTAAATCTAACGGAATGAGATATTCACTTAAACCAGATCAAGAAAGAAGACTGACCTAGTCACAGGGAAAGAGAGGGTACAAATTAACTGTTCTGTGCAAAGAGCAAGCAAGAGAATATGTCAGCTGATAAATCTTAGGACATCTGCAACACACTCATCTGAGATTCCCCAAACTTACTCTACACTCCTGTACTACACTGTGGTTAACCTTTAGTCAATAGCTCAAACTTACTTTGTGGAATCCTCTAAACCACTGTTTCAATTGTATTTATTATGTTTTAGGAGCACGAAGTGAAATAAGACCACTGAATGTCAAAAACTGGTTTAAGGCACTGGGGGCAGGTATTGTCCAGGTATTGGATTATACCAGTAAGGTTGGGCCTTATACTTCAGAGTTCAAGGCAGACTTCAGAGTTCAGCTCAAGTGATGCACAAAGACATTTAATGGTGTTTAAGGTGATGTTACTTACAGGGATTCCTTGTAACTGGGGCTTATCTAGAAGATTGTGCAGCTCATTCCGAGAGGCTTCTATTTTGTCACGATCTGCAGCATCTACCATGTAGCTTGAAAGAGAATTTCAGGTTAGGTCAGTGACACTGAGCTCCTGCACAAACATCATTCTTTCCTTTACACTGCCAGGTTTGAGCACACTCAACGAGGCTTTCAACAAAGCTAGGACTTCTGAGCAAAGAATTTAGTTCTTAAAAAAAAAAACATTCTCTAAGAGCAGAGCAGAAGGAAGATGCTTTGGGTTAGCACTGCCACCCAGCTCAGACAGGGAGGAGTTAGTACTCCAGATCAGACACTGATAAAACCCATCCTGAGCCCTGAAGTTGAGGGTGAACAAGGTCAGCGTGGCTGCAGTGCAGGTTCAGAATCACAAGGAGAACTAGAGAGTCAGGCATGCAGGGCTAGGAAGGCTCTCAGAGAACAGCAGCCCATGTGAAGGAAGCAGAGCTGAAGGAAGGACACTTACACAATAGCATTAACTCCTCTGCAATATCGCTCCCACATGCTTCGGAATCGGGGCTGCCCTCCTATATCCCAAATCTTGAGGCAAGGGGAGAAAGACAATTTAGCCATGCACTGTGTTTAAACATGTCAGGCACAGATAAGACAAGAAATCACTACAGATTTTCCTTTCTCCTTATGCAGCTGCCTGACCCCTCCCATGTTAAAACAGGAATAATCCCTTGCACAGCTGCTCAGAGCTTAGGGCCCAACAGCAGGAGGTGCAAACGGGAGCACCTTGCACCAGATGTAAGAACATCCCCTGTATGAAGGTTACACACTGAGCTACACAAGAAAATACAATTTATTCACCTAAAAAACCTCCCCTTAAGCAAACTGGTGAGAAGGAAAGCAGCATCTCTGGGCCTCAAACACTCAGATCTAAGCCAGACAGCATTATCACAGCAGTGCTTTAACTAGTCCATGAACCTGGGAATCACACACAGATTCTCATTTCAGAAACTCCATAAATAAACATAAATGTCTTCTTAAGCTATGCGACAGATTTAGCTGAGCCTCTTCAGTGTTCTATATTTGCCTCAAGGCTGGAAACAAAACAGAGCAAGCATGTACAGTTCAAACTAGAAGCTAAAGAAAACAGTCAACAATGGCAACATACCTTTATTGTAACATTACCCTTTGTAACTTTCCTCATGTTGAAGCCTACAGTAGGAATCATATCTTCACTGAATTGACCTGACTGGAAAAAAGAAAAAAAGAGAAAGTTTAAATTTAGTGCTTATCTGACACAGCTGGTTTACATAGTAAAATATCACAAGCTTTTCCTAACCATTTGCCTTCCAACTGAAGGTTTTACAGCCAAGAAGTCATGGATGTTAAATCCACATGTACTGGAGCTTGTGTAAAGTCAGACAACTCATTTCTTACAAGCACTGAAATCATTTTTCAAGCCTTGAAGAAGCCAGGGGAGCAAAGTCACCTGGGAAAGTGCTTTGCACAGCTTAACACATGGACAGCCAGGGCTGGAAAGGGGAGGGAAGAGCCATTCCCCTCCTTCTGCCAGAGCCAGACCTGCATGTCGGGATCTCCCAGTTACCTGGGAGCTAGAAATACCCACGAGGGCTCCCTCTGATGCAAGCTGCTCTCTGGCCAGCATTTGCAGCAATAAATCACTCCTGTGGAGGAAGCCTCCAACCCTCCAGCAGCTGTGGGGTGACTCCCTGGGCAGTGTAAAAGGCTGCAGAGTGGAAGGACCTGCCAGGTCCTGTCAGCTTCCTGCCAGGCCAGTGCCCAGCGTGTGCAGCAGTGGCAAATGCAGCTCCAGAGGATCTGAGGCGGTTTCCAGCAGCACTCCCAGCTGGGACAGACCTGCTGCAAACAGCACTGCACTGAGAGCTTCCCCAGCAGTGGATGTTTTACTGTCTGTAACACTTCCATCTGCAGCAGCTTGACAGCCAAGTTCCCAACTATCTCCTGCAGCCATAACAAGAGTTTTCAGCACTACTACAGATTTCTCCCTTGGCTGTTTGGCAGAAGGTGAATCAGCCACAGTGGCCATTATGAAGCTCACTACATCCATTATGTGTAATAGAACCAGACAGTCAAGCACATTTGGAAAAATAAGGGTTGATCCCAAAGCATTCAGTTGTTTAATTAGGGTTTGGTATCACAGCGGCAAAGTCTGCATCTCTCCCCTGGCAGTGGCCAGAGAAGTTCCCTGGGGTTCAAAGCCTTTTGGGATCTCTGAAGCAGACACACCACCCCAGAATTAGGGCCTGACTGCCCACAAGCTGCAAGGAGCAACTAAGCCTGGCCTGGTGGCCATGGAGGGCAACAGCTCCTGGCTTGTACCAGGAACAGTGTGGCCAGCAGGACCAGGGCTGCGTGAGGAGCTCGGGTCAGACCCTGAAGCACTGCTTCAGAAGCCACTCTACCCCTCTAACGTGGCAGGGTGAGTGCCCCATGAGAATGCCAGTCCGGGAGCTGCCCGTTCCTGCCCAAAATGCCCTAAAGCCTGAGCTGCCCATGCACAGCTCAGAGCCCGTGGTCAGCTCTGCTGCCACGCCTGGGGCAGCTCAGTCCAGCTCCTCAAGCACATGTTGCCTCTGAAGGGTCACTTGCCACGTTGCTCAAGCACCACAGCATTCCTGCCTCCACATTCCTGCCTCCACAGTCACACCCCACACCCACAGCTCCCATCCCAGCGTCTCCCAAGCACTCCCTGAGCCTCCATCTCTGCGCTGCTGAGCCTTACCCCAGATGCTGCCAACTATTCCCACTCAGATCCTTCCAGAGCCTTCTCTCGAGAGCTGTTTTATCAATAGGAACACACACTCCAGGAACCTCCTGGACTCATCACCTCCCTGCTGGGTTTATTTCCAGCAGACCTGTGGGAAGCTGAGGTCCCCTATGAGAACAAGGCCTAGCCACAGTGAGAGCTGAGCTCACCAGCAGCTTAAGGAGGATTTTGGTGCCTCTTCATCCTGGGCTGGGTGGTCTGGAAGAGACTCCCACCAGGATATCTGCCTTGGCCTTCCCCCTGGTTCCTCCCCATAAACAACCTTATCATGACCCTCATCAAGCTCTGGGCTGTGCAAACACTCCCTGCCCATCCCTGAGGAGTTTTTACAGCCCTCCCTTGCAGCACTCACTGTGCCAGTCATCCCACTAATTGCAGCGCGTTCAGGACCAATTTCATGATCTCCCACTGCTCTTTCAGGATACAGATTCCTGCAGATTGGAGCAGCACTTCATTTGCCACATCTTTAATGCAATGTTGAAATTACTGTGACCCACCACAGGGAAACTTTTACAGAATCTTCAGGAAAGCTGCTGCATCTTATCCCTTCCCAAGTGCTCTCTGCCCACACTGCACATCCCCAAACTTGTTCTGACTTGCTTAAAACCTCAAAACCTTAAAACTGCAGTCGCTCCGTTGAGTTTCAGCTGCCTGTTCACTGCTTTGCAGAGGGACGATCCCGAGCTGACGTGGTCCTATGGGTCAGCTCAGGTCTTCACTTGAAAGACCTTCCCCTGATGTGAGTGTGGGTGCTCACAGGCACTGGAAGCTCTTGGAAGTCTCTTTCTCTTTTAAGACAGGTCAAAAATTGGTTAAAACGATTGTAAAGGATTTTAGCAGCAGACAGTGATCTCCTTTGATGGATTCTGCTGCTACATTCAACTGCCTTGGCCCAGAAACTGCTCTCTACAGTCAGAATTTACAGGGCTTTTGTTTACTACCTCCTCAGAGGAAAAAAGCAAGGAATTCAGCTTCAACTTAGAGTATTCATATGCAAAAGCTACTCGAAGAGCAGAACAAAAGGAACATACTTTTACTAGCAGTCACTTGGTTTGAATCAGCCTTCCCTCCCAGAGCAGAGTACTCGGTGCTATCACTGTGTCCTCACAATCAGACGCTTTTCCCTGAAACACCAGCTTTAAAACAAGTTTGATACACACAGCAATATTTTCAGTTCCCGATGGGAAAGTCTTTGGCTGTTGTCACACACAGCAGCAGTGCTCAAACACTCATCAAGGACAGCAGGAGCAGCTGCTGACAAATCCAGCACCCTTGTTTGCAGTGCTGGTGCCACCCCAGCAGGCAGAGCCTGAGCTCCCTGCAGGGCTCCAGGAGCTGTCCCAGCACGGATTCGGGTGGAAGCCTCAGCCCCGAGGTCACACACACCACACAGCACCACCAAAAACCGAAGGTCACCAAACAAAGTTAACACCAAGCTGTGCTGGAGATAAGGGCCAGGGAGACTAAACAGCCAAGTTCAGAGGCCACAGGCACAAAGAGCCCCCAGGACTAATCCTTCAGCCTCCTGGTTTAAGAGATGCTCCCTCCAAAGCTCCTGGAGAACCCAAACATGAGATTTGAATGCAGCATGAACCCACTTACCCAGATGAGTACTTATGTTGGATAAGGATTATTCAGAGCAGCAAAACTGCATCCAGGCTGAACTAAGGGACTTTATTCCATGGATCAGTGTGGGTGCAGCTCACCTTGTACCAGTGGCAGCACTAATTCAGACTGCAGCATTTCTGAACAAGCCAGCTACAGGTACAGTTCCTTTCCCAGAGGAAAACTTAGGACAAGTGTTTAACTTGTTTAACCCTGACATTCCAGAAGTGTAGAAAGGATGCAAGTTTAGTCTCTTTTATAATTTAATATTACAACAACCTTATTAAACCTACCATTTCCAGTTGTCTTGAGTCAAACCATAAACCAAACAAAACACATTTGGGTTTCTTCATCTGCCTCTCCAAAACCGTAAGCTACAGGCAGAAACTCAAATTCCAGGGAGTTATGGAATAGTAGAGTGGTTTCAGCTGGGAGGAACCTCAAAGCCCATCCAGTTCCACCCCCTGCCATGGGCAGGGGCACCTCCCACTACCCCAGACTGCTCCAAGCCCTATCCAGCCTGGCCTTGGACAACTCTAGGGACTGCCAGCCCCCTAAGCAGCTTGGTTCTGATTCCACAGCCTGCACAAGGACATTCTTTATCATCAGAGAAGGTCAGGGCAGCCTTTAGTTTGCATCTCATAAAGCTGACATGATTCACTACTGTTAAAGGACCCATTTCTTCATACAGATTTCGTTATTACACAGCAAAGATTGTTTTATCTTTAATCACAATACTTTTCACCCAGCTAGATGAGATCACAAACAAGCTTAACCAACTAGAGACAACACCAGTGGAGTATGGAATCCAGCCAGGACACTCCCAATCCACCTGAACCAGAGTATTACATTAAACCCTGCTGCTCATCCCTAAAAATTTCTTTCTTTTCACACTAAGAAAAAATGCTGCATGTCTCCAAAATGTCTTCTTAAAAAACTTATTTAAAAAGCAGTGCAATTTTAGCATTATATCAAGCTACCCCTACACTAAGCCTCCTCTGCAACACTCATAGCCTCAACCAAGTAGTGCCTCATAAATGGACAAATCAACTTTCTACAGTCCAGCTTCCTCCTTTAGGAAATACTTCAGTGTTCCAGCTACTTGTGATCCTGGTCAGAACCCTGAACTCCAGATTAGAAGCTTCAATCCCTCAAAGGCTTCCCAACAGCACTTCCAGGAATGATTCCTGCAATACCATAACAGTGGTGTATGACAAGAAAAGGCATTTTTATTTCCCCAGCCCTGACTTCAATTGAATATTTAAAAGGACATAGACTACTTAGCAAATATCTACCATAAGGAAGGTATATGTCTTTCTAGAAGTCAGTCATGTAATAGCTCAGGACATTAAATGTTTCTGACAGTCAAGAAAGTGTCCTTATCCAGATGTTGCTACTTAAAGCTCTGCCACTGCTTACAAAGTGCTCTACAGGAACTCAGCACTAAAGGAGATTCTGATTTCAGTCACCTGTTTTAGCCCACCTAGGGTACAGCAAGCAGGGCCTCAAAGAAAGGCTCTGAGTCACCTCCCAGGAGCTTTATTGGCTAATGAAGTGATGCAATGCATTTCAAGAGACTTCTGCCATTAAGAAACACTTCAAGTTTTATCAGCCTTCTCCCTTAGCCACGGTGTGTATGAAGTGACAACACGTGGGATTTATGGCCTACCTGGGTGGTTCAATAGGCATTAAAACAGCAGTGGAGCTCTCTAAAGCAATATTTTTCTGCCCATTTCTGCCACCACTTCTCTGGTGTGGCTTCTTCAAGCCAAAGTTACTTCTAACAGTCACGAGAACAGAAGGAAGTTGCAGCTCCCACTGGCTGAACGAATCTTTCGTTGATAGGCACTTCAGGAATTACCTCTAGAAACCAGTTCCATTCCAACACTTGCCAGATATTCCAAAGTTAAAAATCCAACCACACTAATTCAGGCTCTGACACAAATCCTAAAAAAGGACCTTATTTACCCTGTCACCACAAACAGGTTGCGTTTAGCTCTTCAACCTGATAACTGTATCAAAAAGGTCCAACTTCTTCCCACTCCTCCAGATCTCTGCTCACTATCAGGTCAATGAGCTT
Source organism: Taeniopygia guttata (assembly GCF_048771995.1). Lineage (NCBI taxonomy): Eukaryota > Metazoa > Chordata > Aves > Passeriformes > Estrildidae > Taeniopygia > Taeniopygia guttata. The sequence continues at coordinate 1,159,484 of NC_133037.1, forward strand.
CAGTGTTCCAGTGCCAAACACCTGGACCAAGGATCAACCTTCCAGGCATCAGAACTTCGACATAAACCCCAGCCAAACACGTGGACCAAGGATCAACCTTCCAGGCATCAGAACTTCGACATAAACCCCAGCCAGGGCACTCTGTGGAGCACTCTGTGGAGCTGCAGGAGCACCCTGGGGCACGCTCAGCTTACCTGAGCCGTGTTTCAGCAGCCCCCCACGGCCAGCAGCCCCCCGTGCTCCCCACAGCAGCACGGCCACGGCTCCCAGCTCCAGCTGCAGGGCTCAGGGAACCCACGAGCTGCAGACAACACCAGATCCTGCAGAGGCTGTAAATAATGGGCACTTCCAGGGCTCGGCTCAGGAGCCAACGATTCCAGATGCGATCCCGGGATGACATGCAGTTTCTCTGAATAAGAACCACAGGCCATCCACATTAGGGAAATTAGGACCAGGAAGAAATGATATCCTCCCTTGTGAGCAAGTTTACTCATGCACATGGAAAACTTATGCTTAATATCTAATTAGAGACAGTGACTAATGCAGAGCCTTAGAAAAGCAGAAGCTGCATTAGCTGAATCCAGCTCTAACGAGATTTCACTGCTAACGTTGGGTTTTAAACCTTCTAATCAAACTGAACACAGGAGGGTTTGGGTTGGAAGGGACATTCAAGACCATCCAGTGCCACCCCCTGTCAGGGGCAGGGACACCTTCCACTATCCCAGAGTGCTCCAAGCCCCATCCAGGGACACTTCCAGGGATCCAGGGGCAGCTACAGGTGCTCTGGGAACCTGTGCCAGAGCCTGCCCACTCCTATGGGGAAGGATTTATCCCTAATATCTAATCTAACCTCTCCATCTCTCAGTTCAAATCCATTCCCTCTTGTCCTCTCTCCAGGCCCTTGTTTAGTCTGATTACAAATCAAGTGTTTGTTTACACTGGAGGAAAAAACGGGTTCAAAACCCGCCACCAATCTAAAAAAGGATTATTCTAGAACTGGCCTGTCTGCCTCTCGTGGCCTGTCCACTTCAGCAGCAGTCAGGCCTCATACCAAGCTTCCCTGTGGAACTGGTTGAGTTTTCCCTCTAGTTCCATATGCCTGGTTTGATGGGCAGAGGTTACATTAGACATTTATATTGGATTAAACTTACTGCTGTGGAGACTGGCCACAGCTCTTGCTTAGGCAGCACACAACCTGCTAGGCCACACCAAGCTCCTGGTGTGCACTCCAGCCTTTAGAGCAATCCTACAGGACATCTTGCTGTGTCATTCCTTTCATTTCAGTTTGAGGAATCCCAACAGCCTCATCCACCCAAACCATTAAGTGGCCTGCAGAGAGCAGTTGTTCTTTTCCTGCACTCATTCCCAAATGCAGACTCTGAACCAAAGTCAGTCAAGGAAGCAAACAAGAAGACAGCTCTGCAGGCCTTGGACTGCACTGCTCTAAAAAGTGATTTTGCACTGGCAACTGAAGCTTATGCCGTTATTTTGTTTAAACCAATAATATAGACTGGGGCAAACCCCCTCCCCCTGTTTTTTTGTGTAAAGACTCACCAGATTTCCTAATTAAAAGCTTCAGAAATGTGACCTGATGCTTCCAAACTAAACCAGCTAAGGAGGCTGTGTCAGCATGCTCAAAGCTTCCTCCTTCCCCAGGGTTTTGCAAGGCTCCCTGAATGGCACTCACTCAGATAAATGCCTGGGTGTGATCCTAACATGTGGTTGAAACCTTGCAAGATTCAACCCCCGCAGAGGAGGTTGGAAAAAGACTCCAGCTTTACTTAGGGAAACTTCTCCCACTGGAGACAACTTAGATGGACTCACCTGATGTGCAGCCACTGCAGCTCTGACTGCTGCACATTCCCACAGTGAGTTTCACAGGTAACTCCCCAAACTCCTGCTGCTGCTACTATACAGAAGCAAAGCGTTTTTGCCATCACCAGGAGGACTCCAGAGCATGAAAAGCCTGCAGAGAGCCCCCAGCTGCAAAAACACTCCAAGCAATACCACAGTACTCCAAGCAGCCACAGATTGAGGCTGAACAACAATTTCAGAGCTCCACTTCTACAAATCCAAACCAAGATGTATTGGCAAATGTGAAAGAAAAGGCTTTGGGCTTTCCTGGGTTACTCCAGCAACTTTTAGCTGCCAACTAGTCAGAGGAGTTACCTTTCATGAAGTAACCCATTTTCCATGATTGTCAGGAAGCCCACTGAGCGCTCACACCTGAGCTGCACAGGGGCTTGGTTAGGGTTTGCCAAGGTGTTTGTGCAAGGATGATGCATAACTGCAAGAGAATGAAAGTCCTTTTCCCAGACACTAACCCGTTCAACTGGCACTTAAATCTATACATTCTTACAAGTATTCCATGGTGCTAAGGACACAGCCTCAAAAACCAAAAGAGGAGCTGAAGGTGAGCTCACTCTAAAGCTGGAGACATCAGCTTTCTCATTCTAGGTGCACTGCACTCATGTTAATCACATTCCCTGAAAAACTCAAAGATACCCTGGCTGCCCATTCCAGGAGCTGCCAAAGTCCAGCCTCTCTCCTGGAATGTTTTCCATCACATCCATCAGCACAGCAGGACACCGATGAAGCTGAACACGCCATTTAGGCAAAGCCACTCTTTATCTCGATCAACAATGGAAAAGCTTCGTGTAGGAGTATTCCCACACCCTTCCTTTACCTGCTCCAGGCACATCACCAGATCAGCAGGCCCCAGTGCAGCAGCTTGCTGCTGATGGGCTCGTGCTTGTGAGCTGTATTCCTTAGCTAAGTTGTACCTTAAGAGAAAGGAGATCATTTCATACGGGTTTCAGCAATCGATAAGCAAATATTGAGAGGAGAACCGTGACTGGGTGCTGACACCTAAATGATTTAGAACTACCCAAAAGCAGGCGGCAGCTGAAGACACACAGTGTTATCTCCACATCTGCTAACAGAGCCCCGCCACACCGAACACCCTGACTGAAAGGCGCCTTCAGAGCCCGCTGTGGGGCCGAACGGGTCCCATTCCACACGAAGCTTTACAAAGCTCGGGCAGCCCCCCGGAGAGAGGTCACACGCTGCTCCCCGCGGCCCGGTCCCGCTCCATCTCCGCGGCCCGGCTCCATCCCCCCGGCCCCGCTCCATCCCCCCGGTCCGGCCCGGCCCCGCTCCATCCCCGCGGCCCGGCCCGGCTCGGCTCCATCCCCGCTCCATCCCCGCGGCCCGGCCCCGCTCCATCCCCCCGGCCCGGCCCAGCCCCGCTCCATCCCCGCGGCCCGGCTCCATCCCCGCGGCCCAGCTCGGCTCCATCCCCGCGGCCCGGCCCCGCTCCATCCCCGCTCCGTCCACCCAGCCCCGGCCCGGCCCGGCCCGGCCCGGCCCCGCTCACCGCGATGACGTTGACGAAGGTGGTCTTGCCCGAGTACTGCAGCCCCACCAGGGTCAGCTCCATCTCCTCCTTCCAGAAGAGCGAGCGGAACCAGTCGAGCAGCCGGGACAGCAGCGCCAACATCGTGGCGGCGGGCGGGCGGGCCGGGCCGGGGGCAGTGCGGGGTGGGCCGGGCGATGCTCCGGCGGGCCGGGACGCTGCGGGCCGGGCTGTGCCGGTCTGTGCCGAGCCGGGCGCTGCTCTCGGCCGCTCCGGGACAGCCGCGCTCGTCCGGGCCCGGCTCCCCCCGCCGCCCGCACGTGACGCCGCGGTCACCCGGCCCCGCCGGCCCCGCCCCGCGCCGCAGCGGCCCCTGGCGGCGGGAGGACCTGCGGAGGGACAGGGCGGGGCAGGGCCGCCATGCTGGGTGTGCTGAGGGGCGTGACACCCCGAACCCGCCATGCTGGGTGTGGTGAGGGGTGTGACACCCCAATCCCGCCATGCCGGGTGTGGTGAGGGGTGTGACACCCCAATCCCGCCATGCCGGGTGTGGTGAGGGGAGTGACACCCCAATCCCGCCATGCTGGGTGTGCTGAGGGGCGTGACACCCCAATCCCGCCATGCTGGGTGTGGTGAGGGGAGTGACACCCCAATCCCGCCATGTTGGGTGTGGTGAGGGGGGTGACACCCCAATCCCGCCATGCTGGGTGTTGTGAGGAGGGGTCTGTCACCCCCAGTCCTGCCATGCTGGGTGTGGTGAGGGGCGTGACACCCCAATCCCGCCATGTTGGGTGTGGTGAGGTGTGTGACACCCCAATCCCGCCATGCTGGGTGTGGTGAGGAGTGTGACACCCCCGATCCCGCCATGTTGGGTGTGGTGAGGGGGGTGACACCTCAATCCCGCCATGCTGGGTGTGGTGAGGGGTGTGACACCCCCAATCCCGCCATGCTGGGTGTGGTGAGGGGGTGACACCCCAATTCCGCCATGTTGGGTGTGGTGAGGGGTGTGACACCCTCAAACCCACTATGTTGGGTGTGGTGAAGGTGTGACACCCCAATCCTGCCATGCTGGGTGTGGTGAGGCGTGTCCCCCCAATTCACCATGCTGGGTGTGGTGAGGTGTGTGACACCTCCAATCCCTCCAATCCTGCCACATTGGCTGTGGTGAGGATGAATGAAAAGTTCTAAATCACACAGAAAAATTAAATTTCCGAGCCAGAAAAAATGGCTGTCACAAATCTACTCTTCAGAACAGCGTAAAAGAAAAAACCAACAATTGGAATGGGGCTGTGGAAGGGGGCATGACGGTCTGGGGGACGTGGATCTCCATCGGGAGGATGCCCACACCCAGAGCAGCCCTTGCTCTGCCGGCAGCTCCCCGGCCTGAGGAGATCTGCACAAATTGCTCTCTGCCCACAGAGCCGTGCACAGGAGGAACACGGAGTGTTGCACACACGGAATAAATCCCATTTCACTCCTGCTCAGGCTCACGGGGCTGGGGAAGGCCCTGCCCTCACACGCCGCAGCTCTGCCACACCGAAATCAGGGATTCCCAGTGCCCGGCGGCAGGGAAGGCGTTTGTGCACGTGCTTTTCCACCCCAAAACACGGCTTTCCTTCGTAGCCATTCAAAAAAGCCAACTGATCTACCCCTTCCAATTAAGCTGAGATATGAACAGCACTTGGAAAGTTCTTAATCCATCCTCTGCCTCATTAACTCAGAAAATGTCACCCCCATGGTTAGCCCTATCAGAGAGGACGGAACGCCCGGCACCAATTAGTTCTAATAATGAGCTGAGCTGTGCACAGATTTCGGAGCCTGTCCTTATATGAGAAAATAGGACAGCTCCTCTCAGAACAGAATATTTTACTGGACATTCCTTTAATTTGTCTCCGGCTGACGACTCCCCCCACAGCCGAAGGAGCTAATTGATTTGATGAGTTGCAGGCGCTGCTGTGTGTGTGGCACCTGCCCGGCTGCCCAGCGAGGAGCTGCAGCCAAAATCGACAATATCGCTCTGGGATTCGCCTTTCCTCCTCTGAGCAGGCAAACACACGTGCCCTGTTAGTGCCCTCAGCTCCTCTGGGTGCTGCTTTTCTCCCAGGGGTTCAGCTGGGTTATAAAATGTTATAATATAAAATTATGCACATTTTAATCTGATAATATACATATTTGTGTTGTGTATATTTTATATTGATGATACTTATTATGTTATTTATAAATATATAATATTTATAAAATAGATTATGTTTTGATTTAATTTAATTTAACTATATTTTATTTAATAATATAAATTATGTGAAATGTAATCATAAAAATAAAAATAATATAAAATAATAAATAAAAATAATTAAAATAATAAAAATAAAAATAAATAAAACACTAAATATTAAATAAAAATAATAAAAATATTATTTAACATATAAAACATAAAATTATGTAAACTAAAATATTTAATATATATCATATATTTATATTGTATATGTTTAATATATATAAAATTTATTATATTATTTATAAATATATATTTATAAATAGATTTCTTTTTATTAAATTATATAAATTATGTTAAATGTAATAGTAAAAAATATAAAATGTTATAATATAAAATAATGTAAATTTTTATTTTATCATATATGTAATATATTTATATATTGTGTTTATTTAATATATAATATTTATGATATTATTTAGAAATAGATCATATTTATAAAATAAATAATATTTTCATTTAATAATATAAAATGTAATAATGAAAACTATTATAAAATGTCTTAGAGGCTGTGGGTGCCTCCCAGGTCAGGATCCTCCTTGTGGAGGGAGGGAGAAGCTCTTGGATCTGGGGAATCCGAGACTGTGAGGACAAACGGAGCCTCACTCCGCAGTGCCAGCAGGCAGCTGGGGGCTCTTTCCAGCCCTGCTCTTTCAAGGCTCACTTAAAATAATACCGAAAGGAAGAGGCAGATGACAGCAGGTACAAATATGTGTCTTCTTGTGTTACAGCCTCTTAAAGGAAAGGGTAAGATTAGCGCTCACCTCTAAAGAGAGGACATGAAATAACTGGTTCCTGAGCCTGCCGCAGCCTGTAACAGTCCTCCTGTCACTTTACACAGCACTTTTGGTACTGCCACAGCAGAAACAGTCATTAAAAAAGCCGAGGAGGCAAAGGAAGGATTTCTCTGTGTCTTCTGTCCTGAAAAAAGAAACGTGTCAGTTGTGCTGTTACTGCTCGAGCTAAACCAGAAGTATCCCTTTGCCATGGAGAGGGAGCCACCCCATGAAAATGAAACCATAACTTATTTCCCCAGAGCTGTTTGCACGCTGCCAGCATGCCATAAAATCCTGCCTCTTTCTGCAGCCCAGGAAAGCAGCACAGTGGGGAGGGCAAGGGGAGAAGGGGAGGGAGGAGGCAGCCAGGGCAGCCCAGCCCTGCTGCCCCAGGGAGCCAGGGCTGGCTGACACTGTTGGGGCAGGACGGGAACGAAAAGACTCTGACTCCAAAGGTTGTTGGAAGTAAAACTCCGATTTTATTCAAAATCCACCGCTCTTTACACAGAGTTTCATGCAGACCAACTCCATTGATCCTGAAGTGAAAACAACCTACACTGTTGGTGCAGAGTGCTTGATGCAAAATGATAAAACTTAACTATAAACAATGCAAACAACAAGAGAAATAAAGAATTATTTCCATTCTTTTCCAGCAGGCTTCTGCCTGGTTAGAAACTCTCCGTTTCTCTCTGGCTGAATCTGAGACCCAGAGCAGGCAGCAGCGTGGCTCCTGGGTGAAACCTGACGTGAGCAGCGGGATCTCATTTCCAGAGGCACGGGATGGCAGTGCAACAGGATGGTCTGAAGGCAGCTCAGAGGTTTCTCTAGGAGCACTGCCCGCAGCTGAGCCCAGCTGAGAATCCCCATCTCAAGGTGACCCGGTACCAGATTCATCAACAAGCACCACTTTTCACGCACCTCCTTCACCCTGGAGGAGTCCCCGAGCCTGGAAACGTGGCAGCTCGGCGGCTGGCAAGCTGTGCGACTGTCTGTCACTGCCAAGGAAAATAGAAATGATGGCAGTCACTTCAGCATTTCAATTTCGTAGGTGCTGGCAAACACTCCCCAGCATGAGCTGCTGCATGCAAGTGATGACCTTTAGGAATGCTGGCATCTCCCTGTGCCGAAGAAGCAGGAGCATGAATCAGCAGAAGGGAGCAGGGGAAAAAAAAATAAAAGATAGTTAAAAAGGAGCCTGCTGTTAGCAGTAAGTTAAATAAAATTCTCCTGGTCCTCCAGTCAGATTTATTAGCAGTGACCTTGGCACTTGCAGAGCCCCCTGCACAAAAGCCAGGCCCACGCTTGCAGATTTAGTGCACAGTCAGGGCCTTGGCCAGCCCAGTCACCGCATTTCACCCTTTCTGTAATTTAGATTTTAAATCTACAAGGAAACAAACCCATTCTTCCAGCCTCAGCACAAACAGCCTCCAAGTGAAGCTCTGAAAGGCGGGCACAGAGCCTGGGCTCCAGCTCTGCACAGACACCTCTGTGAGCAGACTCCAAGGAGCAGCACCTTGGGGAAGCCAAGCTGGAGGTCCACGGTCAGACTGAGCCCTGAGCTGCCCACCCAGGGACCATGCAATGGTGCCAGGCCAGGGGAGGCACTTTCTGCAGCCTCTGCTTGGGGGCAGAGCTCCCTCCCAGCTGCCAGGCAATATCCAAACAGCACTGCAGCCCCTTTCCGACAAACCCCAGTGCCCACAGTCCAGGCTGCCGTCTGTGTTTCAGTCCCACCAAGTGTTTTGCAGCTCATGCCAACCAGCCGTGCTCCCTGGGCACCCCCTGGGCTGTGGAGGAGCTCAGAACCCAGCAGCACAGCGCTGAGCCTGTCTGTGCAATCCTGTTCAGCTCCAGCCAGGATTCTCTGCCCCATCACCAGGACCAGCCTGAGCCACGGCCCCAGGTGCTGCCCCTGCCTCACTTACTCCTTCCCACACTGGGCAGGGGGTTGTACCTGGCACAAATGGGCTATGTCCCAGTTTCTGCAGAGGATGTCCCCAGCAGGAGCTCTGTCATTGTGACAGGCATGGGATGAACCCCAGCAGAGCCCAGACTGGATGCTGCGATGCCCCAGGGAGCCCGGGCCTCACTGGCCTTCCTTGCACTTTAATTTCCCCTTTTCCTCTCCGGTTTCTTCCTTGGCCAGCGGCTCTGCTGCCTTTGCTGGGATTTTCCAGCAGAGGGGGATGCAGCCTCACCAAAGGCGTCCTCCTTCCCTGAAGCGTTTGTGTCCTCACCTTCATCCTCACCCTCACCCTGCCCTGGCTGGGCTCCCTGCCCAGCACAGCCCCCTGTGCCAGCGCCCACACCCACCCTCCCCTGGCACATGGGCACCGCAGGGTCCTGCAAATCTTCCTCTCTATTTCTGGGAATAAATCCAAAGCGAGGGGTGTTATCAGCAGTGAGCTGTTCCCAAGAGATGGAGAGCAGGAGCAGCAAACCCAAGCCCCAGCCTGCCCGGAGGGAAGGTCTCTGGGCACCTGTCCCCAGAGGTGTCACAGCTGTCACCACACTCTCACCTGGTGCCAAAGGAGCATCCAGCTCGCTCCAGCTGAGAGGGGAAAATCCCAGGAGGTGCCTTTGCCTTTAGTGGGGGAAGAAGGAGCACAGCTACAGGTACAAAAGGCTCAGCTCTTGCTGAGCCCAGCCAGCTCAGCTGCACTCATTTACAGCAGCCAAACTCACAACCTGCTGCCTCAGCACCTGGTGAGAGTCCTGACTGAGCAGGGGGACCTTCGTGCACGTCAGTGCTGAAATCAGGAGCACAGGGAGCACCCAGCCCACTCTGCAGTCTCCCTTGCACTGGATTTTGGGTGCTCTGCTTGTCTGCATTGTCCTTTGTCATCTCCTCTGGAAGTCACCTTCCCTGCTGGCATTTCACGGAGCGGGGACATTGCAGGGAGCTGGACACCTCACACCATCATGTCAGAGCTGTGCTTCAAGGTTATTTCCTATCAAACACTCCTCTTCCAGCCATCCAGCTATTTTCTCCTTGGCTAAATCATCTGAAAATAGACTGCAGCCATCCTAGTCCTTCCTGCTTTGTATGCATGAGCAGGAAGGGGAATTTAGGATTTTGCTGTAATGCCATACACAAAAGCCTGCTGGAGAGCATCACTTTGATTAGCTCTTATTGTACACCCAAGAAAACAGAAAAGAATAAGAATAAGGGAGAGCCCAGCATGTGGCTGCTGTGCCTTGCTGCTTCAAGGCTGCTCAGAAAATCTGCCTGGTTGCTCAGGGCCTTCATCAGGAGCATATTTGTGAATATCCCAAAAATGGCTTGGGTTTTATCCTCTCAATAATAAGGGAGAGAAGGGCAAGAGCACTGTGATGATTTGCTCTCTAGAACATCCCAAAATTTGGGCTCTGGCAATAAAGCAGCCTGACCCCAAGGCCCCCTCCTTCACTTGGTCACCTGCAGGCAGGTGAACCTTTCCAATCCCCCACCACACCACACAGGACACAGCAAAGCTTCCCAACTGCAAGCAAAGGCATCCCAGCTCCTGGAAGTCTGAGACGGAAAACTTGATTTAGATCTGGGAATTAAATTAGCAAAAGGGATGAAAAAGAGGAAAAATATCTCACATCCAAGCACACATCTTTGGCAGAATTTATGACTGGAAAAACGTATTGGGATGTGAATTTTGCAGGCAGCTCTGATGAGTGATGGAATGGACCAAAGTCCTTGCTCTAAACTGCCTGAACTTTGAGGATTTGATGCAGATCCAGATTCTAAATTTCCATTGGGGACTTTCTCATTAAAACCAGAAGCAGAAAATTTTTGTTTGCTTACAGAGGCTGTACCAGATACTAACTTGCCCCGTCTCCCCCTGTGTCCTGGCCACCCCTCTTTGTCCTTTCTCGGTTCAGGTGAGTCTTTGTCACAAGGCACTGACAAAACAAGCAGTCCTGGTTCCCCCAGGACATGGGGCACTGCAGTTCTGGAGAACAGAATTTAGTGGAAGCATCTGCATATGGATTTTTTAAACAAATCTCATCCCAAATAAAGCTCATCCGAAACTGTGGGCACTCCAATCATGTTTAAAAGCACGAGAACACAGGAGAGACAGAACGCAATCGATGCTTCCCTGCTTCCCACCCAGCCAGGCAAGCACCAGTCATGAGACTCACACAGCTTAAATCCCACTGTTACACTTTCCCACCAGACAAATCCTGCTTTATTAAACCAAAGTGCAAGGGAATTAGCAAAACCGCCCGTTTCCTTCACACTATAGTATATATGAGCAACCTAATCCACACGCCGAAGCTCCCACCGCTCTCAAAACCTCTCAGCTGGGAATTCCCGTCAGCAGCTCGCAGTCTCCCTCCTGTCAGCTCGGGATTACCTTTCCCTAACAGGGCACGGGAAGGAGAAAAACCCGTGGGCACCTGCCAAACTCATCCTGGCACGGTGACCCCGCCTGAAGGAGAACCGCAGGCACAGGATGGGGCAGGGGGCTGCACACTGGACTAATTAGTGCTCGGCTTTGCTCATTAAAGAGGCTCCTTTGGCTGACCTGACCAAATAGTTCCCATGGTTTCCCTCCATCCCATCTGGGGCTGCTCAGGGGCGCGGGGAGGAGAGGGATTGATGAGCCAGGGAGGGATTGATGAGCCAGGGAGGGATCCCCATGTCACCCCGCCTTCCAGGACCGGCCCAAAACTCCCGAGAGAGAAGGAGGTGCGAGTCAGCGTTTCATGTCCACGAGATAAGCAGCAGAAATCAGGAATAATTGGCAGGGCTGGGAGGACAGAGCTTAATGGGCCTCTTCGGAGGGAGCAGGAACCAGCGAACATTGCAGCCTGGAATAGCGATGTGCTACATCCCATTTCTCAGGAGGGAGGAAGGAAGGAAGGACACGTGAAAAGAAAATAGCAGCAAATGATCCCACTTCATAATTTTTCTTCCTGTAACCCTTCTGGCCTTACAAACAGGAACTTGGTTTAAAACTAAAAATAAAGGCTGATGCCCGTGTCGCAGTTGCAGATGGGTGTTTCCGAGCACGCCGCTGGGGCTCAGCCCTGTTCTATAAGCAGCCTGGGCCGGGCACCCTAGGAAAGTGCCTGGCTTTGCATTTGCTATATTTACATCTCATCAGTTATCAGGAGAACAGGATGTCCCAGGGGATCTGAAATAGGATATACCACACTCCATCTCCCTGTCAGTTCAGCCGCGGGCCAGGCCCGTATGAGTGATCGTGTTTGCCCGTCTGCCGCGGGGTGCCCGGCGGGTGTCACCCACCCCAGCCCGGCTGGCACGCGGGCCAGGCTGCTGTGGCATCCCCCGCCTCCCTCCAGACACGTGTGGCTGCAGCAGAGAAGAGCTGAGGGGTGGAAAGCTCCTATTTCTCTTTCTGCCACGCTATTTTTTATTGTGAAGGCAGAGGAGATTTATTCTCCCCTACCGACAATCCGGTCTGTATTCTCCTCCACGCGTGGTTTCTCACACTAAAGCCCCAGCAGCCGTCTCAGTGCGGGGTGATGGGGCACGGACCACGCCTGTTCCAGGCAGGGCAGTGCCAGGGCAGGAGCAGAGCCCCTGGCACAGCTCCCTGCAGGCCCGAGGGGGGCTCAGCGGGTACAAAGCACCGAGGCAGAGAGGGCAGGTGGGCACACCGAGGGCTGGGCTGCAGCCCCTGGCACCGCACACCCTGCAGGGCACGCGGGGTGCCCTGCCCACCTCACCACCTTGGACTTAAACGCCTTTCTCACCCGCTGGGCGTAGCTGCCAAGTATTGTGCCTTCAGTACATCACTCCACCTTGATTTCAAACCACTTCAGCTTGCGTTTGGGAGTGGTTTCCAAGCATTCAGCTCACCCGTATCTTATCCACACTGGTTTCCTTTATGAGCTGCACCCACTAGAGGTCCAGGGCTTTAAATGCAAACCCAAACAAATATGTGGTAGCGCTTCCCATTCCCACTGGCCTGGCCTGGAGTGGGAGTGGAATGAGTCAGGAGTACCATAAAGGAAAGTGAAATAGATCCACCCTGAGCAGATGATAGGATCAGGGCAGATTAGTAGCCTTGGATCAGATTCAAGGGTCAGCATAAATCTTTAATCTTTGCAAAGTCCTCGAGCCTCCCTCCCCTCGCTGTCTCACATGCACACGCACCAGGCATGACTAAACAGCTCTCTGCGGGGATGGCAGACGCTTCAGAAACTCCCGGCTGGTTTTGGTTTGCAAAATACAACAATAAAGCTGCTCTCTGTTCTGCGAACGTGAGAACTTCCCTACGCAGGCACCTCGCCCCTGGGTGCTGTGGGATGCTGCCAGGGACGGTGTCACACCACAGCCACTGCTCCCACCAGCACCAGGGGCTCACTGGGGCTGCTCTGGTTTGCTCTGAGCCCTCAGTCAGGCTGCACCAAGCAAGAGTCGGGTGACAGCCAAGGACAGTCCCCACCTTGTGCCTTATTAGGTCCCGCCATGGTCTGCCAGCACATCGTTGCTCATTATTCCTCTGTATTCGCTTCCCACTGCCACTGTGCTCAGCGCACATAATCTGGATAGTTCCCAGGTTTCACGTGGAGCTGCAAGTGCCTGGCTCAGGGCGGGTGGAAATGCCAGGCTGCCCTGGGAAGGGGCTGTGTGGGAGCAGAGGGGCTGGAGGAGACCTGTGTGCCAGCTTTGCACCCGACTGATGCACTAAGGGGAAAAAAAAAAAGGAAAAAAAATAGCAAAAAGCCCTGGCCTAGTTTTTGTTTCACTGTGCTGGGCTCCGGCTCGAAGGATGTGGTTTGGTGGTCAGCACAGAAGACAGCAAATGAAAAAAAAAAAAAAATTCCTTTGATTAAATCCAGATCGGGTCTGTGCAAGCTCTTTCCTGTGGCCATCGGGAAATCACAGGAGGGAAAACCCTGCCCACGCTGCCTGTGGCTGGGCACCAGGGGACGTGACGCAGCCTGTGGTGGCCTGTCCTGCTCGGTGGGGCACTTTGTGCCACGGAGCGAGGTGTCCCATCCTGGCACCTGGGGGACTCAGTCTCTGAGGGGGCTCTGAGACATCCATCCCACCGTGCTGAAGGCTCCATCTCAGCTGTCTCGATAGACTTATAACAATTCAAGTCACTCTCGCCACCGCTCGGCGCACAAAGGGCCAGGCAAGTTCTGTAGAAGAGAATATTTATATATTCCCATTTTTCAATGGGAAATTGCCTAATGTGCCTTATTAAAGGGAAAGCACGAACAGCTGGCCGAGGGCGCCTGGCAGAGCTGCTGACGGTGGATGTGCTGTTGCTGCTGCACCTCACGGCTTTAATTGTTTCAGGAATCCTTTGACTCATCTTCCATCCTGAGCGGCTCCAGGATCTGAGCAGCGATCTCGCCTTGCCGGTCTCCTTCAAAACACCTTCAGAAGGCTCCTGCTGCAGAGGCTCCTGACCTCAAGTGCCCAGGTGCTTGCTGGAGCTGGAAAACCCCTCTGTGGTTCTGCTCAGCGCCCGCAGAGCCGGGCCTGTGCTTCTCACACGTGCGGCGACAAGGACCTGCCACCGAGCCAGCCCTCACCCTGCCAGGTCCTGCAGCCCCACGCTGTCCTTTCTGCCCTGTCAGCCAGCAGTGCTTGGCTCTGCCGGGGCTGCAGGGGCATGGTGACAGCCTGCCACGCTCTGAGGCACAGCAAAGCTGTCCCCAGGCTCCTGCACGCCGCCCGGGGAGGAGTGTTGCTTTGATTCTTAAGATTTTCTACAGCTTTTTGAATGTATATTCTGTTAGAAAACTTTCTTACACAATTTTTATAAACAACATATTGTTTTATATTCCTTCATGGGGGTGGAGAAACTTGATGTACTAGTAGTTTGTCCAATGCCTTTGTAGAGGTGGCCCGTTCACTCTCCAATCCACTGTCACCTTTGGAAAAGTATAAAAGTTAAAGTCAAAAAATAACCCTTCTCTTTTACCTTACAAATAACAACTAGCTCACACTGTGCTTTCACATATCCTATAACCAGAGAGGAGCTGGGGACACGCACCAGCAGGTCCCTGGGGACAGGGATGTCACTGTGCCAGCCTGTTACTATGGGGACAGGCACCACGAGCCCGACAGGAATAAAGGTATAAAAATCCCCAAAGCTTTGCTCGGCGGGTGGCAGCGAGACCACCAGGGTGCCCTAACCTGCCTCGGTGGCCTCCCACCCCTTGTGACACCCATCCCATCGCTGTCTCGGCCGGATCTGCCAGGCTGCCAGCTCAGGGTTTGCCCACAGCTGTGGCTGCACTGCCCGCAGCATCCCTGGGCATCCCGTGCCGGGCAGGGCCGGTGCTGCGGGCACGGCAGGGCACGGCAGGGCACGGCAGGGCCAGGGCACCGCGTTGGTACAGCTGGGCAGCGCGGGGTGAGGGGCAGGCTCACTCACTATCCACCCACTCCTTATTCACCCGGCTGTGCCTCAACCCCCCGGGACCTTGGCACACTCATTTCAGCCACGGAAAAGCTGATGGGCAGCCAGAGGGAAGGGAAAACAGGAAAACAGGCAAAGGGCCCGGCGAGATGACCGCCACCACAGCCGGTGCCCAGGCTGGGAGATGCCACCAGCGCAGAGCCTCCAGCCCCCGGCTGGGCAGCAGCTCTGGGGACACCTGGGTGAGGTGCTCCCGTCGCTGTCCCACCTGGGAACGGCCCCAGGAGGGGTTGAGAGCAGCTGTGCTGGCGGCAGGGAGCTCCGAGGACATCTCTTAGAAAGCGGCCCTTGGGAGGCCCGGTGATTCAAGGGGAAAGCTCTGCGACACTCATTCTGGGAAGTTTCCATTTGAATTGCTGCAAAGAGCAGTTTTTCCATGATAAACAGATTGCTTCAGTTCCCCAGCAGCACTGGGGGGGTCACCGCCACCCCCTCCCTGCACGGGGCCCTGACTCATCCTCCACCCAAAGGCTCAGCCAGGGCCGGCGTGGCGGGGCTGGGATGGGATGGGATGGGATGGGATGGGATGGGATGGGATGGGATGGGATGGGATGGGATGGGATGGGATGGGATGGGATGGCCCTGCAGCATGGGCTGTGAGAGAACTCCCATGCCGCAGGAGAATCCAGCCCCGGAGCCACCCACACCTCTTTGAGGTCAAAATTTGTCTGAAATTAAGAACCTGAGAAAGCCCCTCCCCAGTGCTGAGCAGCAGAGCAGAGCCAGGACCCTTCTGGGGCTCTCTGGGGGGACTGGGCTTTTCATTCCTGAGCCAGGACTCCAGCGCTGCTGGGTCAAACACTCGCTAGAGGCAATGCTGACGAGGTCCCTGCCTCTTGTGTCCCATGCCACCAGGAGCTGTGGATGCCAGGGGGCTGCCCAGCCCCTCACGTTTCCCAGAGCTGCACCCCAGCCCTGGCAGAGCTTCGGGAGCAAACACCACTCATCTCCTCCTTGGGCTGACACCAAAACCAGGCCGGGTGCTTCATGTCCCAGCCAGCTCCAAGGCAAACATCTAAGCACAGAGATCAGTGAGAGAGAGGAATCCCACTCCCTGCGCCTCCCTAATCCTGTGCAATAATGCATCCCATGAAGTGCAGGCTGGATCCAGTCCAGCACTCACGGAAGGCAATGACAGACCTCCCACTGATTTCAATGGGAGCAGAGCGAGCTGGGGTTTAATCAGTGTGGTACCAGCAGCAGTAGCTCATCAGCCCCAGCATTTCTGAGTACATTAGAACATGCTGCCTATGCCCATAGGTCACATTTCTTCTCAAATCACACCAATTTCACAATATGTGCACTAATACCACGAGATAATCGTCGTGACTGCTTCCATTCGGGCTGAAGCTTTACCTGATCAATAGCTGCAGTCAAAGCCCACCAGCAGGTCCCCAGGCCCTGCCACAGCAGGAGCAGGGCACTGGGAAAGGCCCCCAGCATGGCCATAACCTTATTAATGATTCGCTGTCGAGAATAGAAATAAGAGTTAAATCTTCCCTAAGCTGCTCAGCTGCGCTCTGGTGGTGTACACATCCTCAGGCAGCAGCACGAGCTCCGTGCACACCCCGTGACGCGGATAAGCAATATTTCAGCCCTGATCGTTTGCATATTCATCAGTCCTTTCAAAGCAGGACACAGCTCGGCCTTTTCTCTCAGACAGCCGCACGGAGGAGGGAGTGCTGTGTACTTCCAGCAGCACCAGGGGCTGAAGGGAGGACAAAGCTGTGCTCCAGAGAGAAACTAATTATTCCTCTGGCAGCCACAGACCGTGGCCATCATCCCTGGGCTGAGCTGTGCTCAGAAAACAGCAGTGTGGGAGCCCATCCTGGGTGCTGGAATAAAGAGCAGGGGTCAGAGAGGAGCTGAACTGGAGCACTGGGGGCAAGCCCGAGGCTGTAGTGGCGAGGCAGCCCTTTGCCATCAGCATTGTCACCCTGCAGAGGGTCACTCATGGGCACGGGCAGGGCTGAGATGGCCGAGGGTCCATCCCACAGCAAACACCCACCTGCCTCAGCACATCCTGCCTCTGCGTGGGTGCAAAGAGTTGGATGCTGGGGCAACCAGCCCAGGACAGAGCCCAGCCAGCTCCCAGCAGCCCAAGGACAGCAGCAAGCACAAGAGGAACTGGGGGAGCTGCCTTTTATTTCCAGGCATTTCTGTTTCCATCAGCTGTGTGGCATTACCCAGCCCGCTCTGTTTGCAGTTTTAACAAGGCACATGTGGTGAAAAACCCTTTCTGTGCAGAGCTTTCCTGTTTGGCCATTTCCAAAGGCCCTGGATGTGATGGCAATAACTGCCTCCATGGGGTGACAGCTGGGAGAAAGACACATATCTAAGAAATAAATTATTCCAAAAGAGGTAGAAATATTCTCCTCCATTCCTTACACCCCAGGAGTGAAGGCAGCAGGGCACAGGCTCTGTGCCCAGCCCTCCCAGGACAGAGGTGCCTTGCCCAGGGCCAGTGATGTTGATTGCAATTAGCAGCTCTCCCTGGCACTGGGAGGCACTGGGAGAGCTCTCAGGTGCCGTGAGCCGCCCGCAGAAGGGCAGTGGGAAAGCTCTGGAACACGAGGGAGCAGCGAGAGCCACATCCCCGGCTGCGGCAGCACGCCAGGGTTACAAAACACGGACACCCCGTGTCACATAGCCGGGGTCAGTGTCACCAGCCCCGCCGGCTACGGTTACACGGGCTGAGCCCAGCAGAGTCATCCTGCCCGCAGCCCTGGGGAGCTCATCCTGCCTCTGCCCCCGCTGCCCGGGCATTCCCAACCCTCTCCTCCCATCCCGAGCATCACACGGAATGTCTAAGGGGGGGTGGAAAAGGCTTGCTCAAGACCTGCTGCTTTTTCCACGCTGAGGCAGAAACAGCAATTATCTGGTTCAGTCTGGTGCTGCTGGCCTGGAACATGCCATGACAACGTGTTTCTCGTTTCAAAGCCTCTTTTGTACTAGGACACAGTTCAAGGGATCTTGCAATGCCTGCATTTGTAAACACGCCGCACTTGCAGCTACACGCTCCGCAGATGAAAGCCAAGGCAGAGCACCAGGGCACTTCTCCCTCCTGTGTCACAGCTGGGCACGGGGCACGGGGCATGGGGCAGCTCCCCCGGCCCAGCCTGACCTGCTGAACCCAGCCCCAGGACTGGCTAACCCTGTGTGCTCCTCAAAAGTCACGGCACGTTCAGAAAAACGGAGTCCTGGAAAAGGGGGGCGGGGGGTGAGGGGGGTGAAAATCACAGCAAAAAAAAATGTGCGTCACTGCAGATTATTTTAGGCCCTGGTCCATGCATAATGCAAATAAGCAGCTCCCGGGGTACATGCCTGTAAAAACCATCCAGTCCCACAGCGCCCGGCTACGGGAGCTTTCCAAACAGGTGGTGAAAAGCTAAAATTATGTGTCTGTGTGTCCTCAGCGGGGTTAGGAAAGGCCCTGGCTCTCAGGAAGGCTCTCCCCGTGCCTCCACGGGGCTGGTATGAAACAGGACCGAGACATTAAAAAATTCAGGAGCGTTTCTTTCCTTTTGAGGCAATCCTGCGCTCCCACTCAGCAAACCTCACTCAGCACCTCCACGACACCCTTTGATCTGCCTGACCCCGCCGCCCCCTCCCACCCGCTCTTCACGCACACTAACTTCATTTATTTTTAATTTTTTGCCCAAAATCATTGTATCCTCCTTGTCTGACTTCAAGGAGTCGCTCGGGAAGCCCTATTTATGGGTTGAAATGCTGCTGAAAGAGTTATTGCTGTGTTATTCAGCTGTTGTGCCAAGCCTGCATGGGGATCGGGTTTCTGCTGAAAGGGTGCCAGGCACGTCTTTTTCCAGGAACCAGCAGCCGTATTTAGCCTCCGGCTGCACATGAAAGACTGCAGTCGGAAACGTGACATTGTGTCAACATTTGAGGCAGGTCAGAGCTGGGTGAGACCATGAAAACAAGCCCGGGAACTCAGCACACCCCGGCGGGGCGGGCGGCACGGGCTGTCCCGGGCTGGCGCCGTGCCGGGGGTCTCCATCCGTCCATCCATCCATCCATCCAGCCAGCCAGCCAGCCAGACAGACAGACAGACATCATCCATCCATCCATCCATCCATCCATCCATCCATCCATCCAGCCATCCATCCATCCCTAATCCATCCATCCATCCATCCATCCATCTATCCATCCATCCATCCAGCCAGCCATCCATCCAGCCAGTCAGCCATCCATCCATCCATCCATCCATCCATCCATCCATCCATCCATCCATCCATCCATCCATCCATCCATCCATCCACCATCCATCCATCCATCCATCCATCCATCCATCCATCCATCCATCATCCATCCATCATCCATCCATCCATCCATCCATCCATCCATCCATCCATCCATCCATCCCTCATCCATCCATCCATCCATCCACCATCCATCCCCTCCTCCCAGCTGGGATGGATGGAGACCCAGGGGTGGCAGCTCTGGCAGGGCTGCTGGGGTCCCCACCTGGTGCCACCACAGGTGCATCCCCAGCCCCACTCTGCCCCACAGAACTCACCTGTCCCACTGGCACCAGGCCAGGGTGGCAGAGAACATTTCCAGCCCATAACAGTCTTTTGCTTCCTGAATAAATATTCTCTCTTCCACTTTTTTTTTGCGTTTTTTTTCCTCCGAGCCTGAGGCTCTGGTAATCCTGCAAGCTGTCCCACCACAGGACAAAGGGGAGGCCAGAACATGAGGACCAAAGGGGAATGAGAGCCACGGAAAGGAGGCAGAAATCAGAAATCCAGGGGGTGCTGAGGCTGGAGACACCCCTGCACTGAGCACCAAACGCTGTCCCCAAATGGGGTTTCACAGTCAGCTTCAGTAAGATCAATATTTAGCCCTAATTAAAGCAAACATAACATGAACGCTGGGATGTGTGGAGGCCCCAGACACATTAAACAAAGCAGCATTTTTTTCTAGCATTACTTAAGGTTTCTGCAGTTCTAACCACAGTCTAACAGGAGCATCGGCCTCTCCATGTGGGGTCCTGGAGGTGCTCAGGACTGAGCAGTGCTGCCCCAGTCAGACACTTAAACCACTCCCCGCGTTTTGTGATTCATCTGCACAGTGAAAATCCCAAATACCCCCTCAGAACTGCCCGTGCCCCACCCACACACAGGCAGCACCACTGGGAAACCGAGTCCTCCCACCCATCCCTTTGCTTCACCCCTCTTTTGCCTTTGGGGGACGTTTGGGGTCGTCACCATTCCATCTGGAGCCCAGGAACCAGCAGCACTGCTGGAGAGGTGGGAGGGAGCCCGTGGTGGGATCAGGACCCTCACCCACCATGGGCTGCCCTCTGGCTCATTTTGTGGCACTGGGAGCAGAGGCTGCTCCCCCACCCCCAGTGCCAGCTGGAATTCCCAACTCAGGGACACGTGGGGGTGGCAGGGATCACTCCAGCAAAGGCAGGACCTGACCCTGGCACCCCTCAGCCCCAGGGGCCTGCAGGGCACCAGCCCTGGCAGTGCTCGGGCAGCTCAGACACAGGCTGAGGTGCTGAAGTAAAACCAACCTGCAGTAAGTGCATTTTCCTGCAGGAACTGGGCAAAGCCTGTGGAGATGCTCCATCCTCCGGGGTGAGGGGCTGCCTCCTCCCCACAGAGCTTGGGGCCCAGGAGCCAAATGCCAGACACAGGGAGCACAACGTGACATCAGGAGAGAGCAGGAAAGCCAGCCAGGCTCTCCTGGCACCTCCCTGCAGTCTGGAAGGGAAAAAAGCCCTGAAGGTGCCAAGGGAGTTAAAATAAATAAATATCCCTGGTGACATGGGTAATGGGACCCTGAGCTCCTTCAGGCAGCGATGGCAGAGGAGCTGTGGGGGGAGCAAGGAGAGCCCTGCTCCCTCCTGCACCCCAAAAATCCCTCATCCCCCCTGAACCTTGAAATCCCTCATCCCCCCTGCATCCTCAGTTCTTGCTCCCCTCTGTGCCATCCCCTGCACGACCAGGAATGACCCTGCTCAAACATTTCAAAGCACAGGAGGCAAACCCTTATCTTCCACAGGAAAAGAATTATTTTATTAAGCATTTTTAAACAGCTACTTAACATTTACTCAAGATAAAAATATGTACAATATCCCACCTTGAAGGCGGCTCCAAAATATAAACACTGTACCTCTCCCGAGAGAAAAACGGAATATTCTTCTCTTCAAAAAAAAAAAGACAACCCAGAAACAAGAATACATTCATATTTCTCACTTCTTTATGCTCAAGTAGTTATACAAATAATAGACATCTGAAACCTTTTAACTTTTAATATATTTATATAATATATATATATTTATAACAGGATTTTACAAATAAAGGCAACAACTGTATACCAAAAAAAACCCAAAAAACCAACAACAAAATAAACGTTAGAACACAATCTGCAATCAAGCATAGTGCATCTCAACAGCTGGTGCAATGGGAGGGCGACATGAGGATCCAGACAGGGGTTCTGCTCACCAGTAAGAAAAAAACCACCAAAGAGCACTGCCTTCAGCAGTGACGTTTGGGGGTTTTTAATTAAAAAGAAGCTGAACTGGAGAGGATGTTCCTCTGTGGAGGAAGCTCCTTGCAGCTCCCAGGAGCAGTGGCACTACCCGAGCCCTCTCTCCAGGTTTGCCAGGAGGAATCCAGATGCTCAAACCCTGCTGGGCTCCTGTGAAAATCCCAGCCTTGCCATTGTCCAGAGGCACTGCCAGGGGCACCTCCAGCAGGGATGGCACTGCCAGGGGCACCTCCAGCAGGGATGGCACTGCCAGGGGCACCTTCAGCAGGGATGGCACTGCCAGGGGCACCTCCAGCAGGGATGGCACTGCCAGCTCCCTCCGGCAAGAGCCCGACCTGCCCGGCCGGGAGAGCCGCGGGGATTGCCCAGGGAGTGCCAGGGCAGCCGGGGAGAGGCTGGAGCTGGTGCCAGCAGGGAAACCAGCCCAGGGGCAGCTCCTCCCGAGCTGGGATCCATCCCGGGCACAGCTCCTCCCGAGCCGGGATCCATCCCGGGCACGGCTCCTCCCGAGCCGGGATCCATCCCGGGCACAGCTCCTCCCGAGCCGGGATCCATCCCGGGCACGGCTCCTCCCGAGCCGGGATCCATCCCGGGCACGGCTCCTCCCGAGCCGGGATCCATCCCGGGCACGGCTCCTCCCGAGCCGGGATCCATCCCGGGCACAGCTCCTCCCGAGCCGGCCCAACGTAGCAGCTCGAGTTACAGGAAGGGCACAGGTTAATTTATTTATTAGATGAACGCCATGGAAAGCTCCAAGCAGCAGCTACCTTTTATTTCTTAAAAAAATATCTATCTATCAGTAAAGGTGTGGAGAGAAACCTGTGGTAGGTCTGCCTGACCTGTGTGTGACCAGGCAGTGACCGCTGCCCTGCTCCTCCCAGTGACATTGCTGCCCCTGCAGTGACCACTGCCCTGCTCCTCCTGTGCTCACAGTGGCATTGCCACCACTGCCACCACCTCACAGTGGTCACTGCCCTGCTCCTCCTGGTGACATTGCTGCCCCTGCAGTGACCACTGCCCTGCTCCTGCTGTGCTCACAGTGGCATTGCCACCACCAGTGACACTGCCCTGCTCCTGCTGTGCTCACAGTGGCATTGCCACCACCTCCAGTGACACTGCCCTGCTCCTGCTGTGCTCACAGTGGCATTGCCACCACCACCAGTGACACTGCCCTGCTCCTCCTGCGCTCACAGTGGCATTGCCACCACCTCCAGTGACACTGCCCTGCTCCTGCTGTGCTCACGGTGGCATTGCCACCACCTCCAGTGACACTGCCCTGCTCCTGCTGTGCTCACAGTGGCATTGCCACCACCTCCAGTGACACTGCCCTGCTCCTGCTGTGCTCACGGTGGCATTGCCACCACCAGTGACACTGCCCTGCTCCTGCTGTGCTCACGGTGGCATTGCCACCACCACCAGTGACACTGCCCTGCTCCTGCTGTGCTCACGGTGGCATTGCCACCACCAGTGACACTGCCCTGCTCCTGCTGCACTCACAGTGGCAGTGCCACCACCACCCTGCCACGCTCGGGGTCACTGGGCACCAGTCCAGCCAGGTGAGCCAGCGGGGCCGTTGCCTCCAGAGCCGCTCGGGGAAGTACCGTGGTTTATATTCACGTATTTTGTATTTGCAGACCCTCGAACCAGGTCTGCCCAATGGAATATTTCTTCACAGCTTTGCAATAGATTCGCAGCTGACCGAGTCAACCGTTGTTCTGTAGATGTGGAGAGGGAAGAAGGGAAGGGGCCAAGCACAAAACCCTTCTTTAATCTTTTGGAAGCAGTTGTCAATCGCTAACCTGGGCGCATCCTTCATCCTTCTCCAAGCTACCTGACAAGTCAGAGAAAAGGGATTTAGCTTCCTATGCACAGTGAACCTTGTCTCCACACCTCAGTCCAGCCAATATATAAAAGTGAAACGGTCTCTCAAACTAACAAAAAAAAAACAGAAAAAAAAAAAAAAGAGAAAAACCAGTCACACTGCGCTCAGTCTTTGGTTTCCAAGTTCAAAGGAGGAATCTGCTTCAAAGCTTGAAGCAGAGCCGAGGAGTCGATGGGGGAATGGGCCGGTACAGGAGAAGGGAGTCTCTGGGGCATCAGCAGAGGGGGGGAGATTTTGTCGGGGTTCATGAAGCCCGTCAGAGCTGCGGCAGAGGCCGGCAGGCTGGGGTACAGCACGGGCACCGAGGCCGGGTACCAGCACTTCTCCAGCATGGGCAGGTAGGCGGTGGCGGACGGCGGGATCAGGTAGAAAGGCAGGCACAGGGGAGGCTGGTGAGCGTGGGGGCCCAGGAAGCTGCTGGGGGAGCCCATCATGTCACTGCCAAAAGGGCCCTCGTCCTGCGGCGACTCCAGCCTGCTCCTTTTGGCCGGCGGGTCCTCAGTCTCTTGCTTAATAGAGCTTATTCTCTCCTGGACAGCGTACTTGAGGTCGGTATCCTTTTTGAAATAGGGCTGCTCCGCTTTGGAGTCGCTTTTCTCCAGCTCTCCCCCGTACCCGCTGTCCGTGTCCGTGTCGCTGCCGCTCTGCTCCCCGCTGGAGTGAGCGAATGTCCGCTGGATCACGGGCACGCAGTTCTTCCCGTGGCCCTCGCCCGCCGCGCCCAGCGGCGCCGGCTTCTCCTTCAGGTCCAGCATTTTGGGAGGGATGTCCCCGGCCTTGCGGGCGGCCCCGCCCTGCAGCACCTCGCTGGCCATCCGGTGCAGGTGGCTGACCAGCTGCGACGACTTCAGCTCCTTGCCGTTCTCGTGCTTGGCCAGGTATTGCAGCATTTCCTTGGCACACATCTGGAAACCGGATCGAAACATTTCCTGGCTGGAATCAAGGTTTCTCGATGACAGGTCACCTAAGGAAACATTAACAGAAAGAAATTAAAAATTAACAACATGCTAAATAGTTCCATTTCCAGCTCCGAGGCGGACCGGAGGCGACGCTGGACTTGGGTTACAGCACGGCCAGAGGGGAAGCGATGGCCAAGCTGGACCCTATGAACAGAAATCCCCAGATTTCTGCAGAAATGGACAATTCCACTGGAACATCCACCTGTCCACTTCTACATAATAAGTTCATGTAAAGTGCTGCCTGCTTTTTTTTTGTTATTTACTGTAAAATCCACCTTCAACAGGTACTGGAGTGCGGGGAGGGGAGTGAGTCAAGCTGTGGCTTCTCCAGGAAAGCCCCGGGGAAGGCAGGGCACCTCGCCCTGCACCCCGGGGCAGGGAGCTCCGGGCCCTGCCAGCAGCTCCACCAGCCCCAGGGGACTCCACTGCTCCACTGCACTCCCTGTGGCTGTCGGGGCAGGACGGCGCCTCCCAAAAATTCGGGTTTACTGTGTCTGATTCACGTGAGAGCCACATGTGAAAACAGCAGGAGGAAGTGCATCTAAGGCTGATAAGCTGAAGCACCGGGTCCCCTCTGCCTGCAGAGCACAGGCCAGCTCGGTTATAAAGAAACTTAAAAAGGTTAAGGTTATCTGCTTTCTATACACACTTAAAAAGGTGTGTATAGAAAGCAGATTTATATCTATTTTCAGAGAAAAACAACCAAATAAACCAGACTGCGTCACAAACACAAACGGGAAGAATCAAATGGCTTTGGAGAGAACCTCACTGCAAACCTGGGCTGCAACTAAAACTACTTAAAACCCAGTTTAATTTCAAACAACTCCCAGGGCACTCTGCACTTGAGCAATGCATCATTTTTTGTGAAAGCTCATAAACAAAGCCTGAGAAAATGACAGCAGGAAAAGCCAGAATTCCTGTCCCCTCCCTTCTCGGTACCAGGGTGTCACAAGCGCATTTCACAGGCTCCCCAGGGAAAGCCCATCATACACACAGCCCATCACCCTGCCGAACACTCACCCGCCTGCAAACCGCTCTGCAAAGCGATGATCTTCTGCTGCTGCTGCTCGATGAGATTGGTCAGTGCCTTCACATGCTTCAGGGTGAGCTCCAGAACCACAGCCTTCTCCAGGTGCCCCAGAGTCTGCGAGCACAGGGACAGGTTGGCACCCGCCGCCGGCTCGGCCAGGCAGGCAGGAGCTGCCGGTGCCTCCCCGGGAGCCGCGGGAGGACGGGCACGGTGAGACCCTGAGCAGGCGGGACTACCCCCGGCAGCATTGCACGGAAATAAGTTAAAAAGCAGGCTACGGAAAAGGCTCTCACGGAACCCTGTGGGTACTTTCGGACCAGCCGCATAACCCGGAGAGAAGCGTTTTATTTATGGTTCTGCCCACCCTGGGGCAGCCCGGCCGGGGACAGCTCTCGCCCGGTGTTGGGGGCCCTCAGCTCCCGGGGAAGTTGGGGACGCGCTTACAGCCTGCCCGGGCGTGCGGCACCGCGGAGGAAAAAAGAAAAAAAAAAACACCAAAAAAAAAAAAAAACCACCAAAAAAAACCAAACCACCCCAAATCCGCGGTGAAGCGGCAGCAGAGCGCCGGGAGCCGCTGCCCCGTCCCTCCGCTCGCACCTACCGTCAGCTTGAGGTGCTCGGGCAGCAGGTCCTTCAGCTGCGCGATGCACTCGTTGATCCTGTCGCGCCTCTTCTTCTCGATCAGCCGGTGCGGCAGCTTGTAGGTCTCCTGCGGGGCCGGGGCAGCGGGTCAGCGGGGGGACAGCGGGGGGACAGCGGGGGGACAGCGGGGGGACAGCGGGGGGACAGCCCGGCCCGGCCCCGCTGCCGCCGCTCCTCCCGTCCCGAGCGCTGTCACCGGCCGACTCACCCCGTTAACCCCCAATTTACCCCGTTAATCCCCAATTTACCTTCTCGCCCCCATTGTACCCCATCACCCCCCATTTACCTTGTTGTCCTCGCTCCTCTTCAAGCCCCTCCGGGGTTTGTACACCTGGTACATGTGCGCGAAGTCCAGCCTGCAGGGGCGAAAGGAGAGCAGCGCGTTAGCCCCGTGCCGGAGCCGAGGGGAGCCCCCCGAGCCCCGGAGCCCCCGGAGCCCCGCTCACCCCGGCAGGTCTCCGCTCTCCAGGGCGGGCAGCTTGCCCAGGCAGCCGGGCGGGGGCTGCGCGCTGGGGATGCGCTCCATGGCGGGGGGCGCGGGCGGTGCGGGGCTCAGGCGCTGCCGGTGCCGGTGCCGGTGCTGCTCATGCCGCGCCCGCGCCGCGCGGGCTGAGGAGCGGCGGGCGGCCGCGGGCCGGGTTAAATGCGGGCGAGTGGGAGGACGGGAGCGACGTGCGGAGCCCTGTGACCGCCGGCACGTCTGGCGGCCCCGCGCCCCCGCCCCGCCGTCACATGAGCCTCACGTGGCGGCGGCGCGGGCGGGGCGGGCCCGGCCCCGCTCCCCCCGCACGTGTGTGCGGCGCGCCGGGGCCCGGCCGGGCCGTGCTGTGCCGTGCCAGGGCTGTGCTGTGCCGTGCCATGCCGTGCCATGCCGTGCCGTGCCGTGCTGTGCCGTGCCAGCGCTGTGCCGTGCCGTGCTATGCTGTGCTGTGCCAGGGCCGTGTTGTGCCGTGCTGTGCTGTGCCAGCGCTGTGCTGTGCTGTGCCAGCGCTGTGCTGTGCCAGGGCCGTGCTCTGCCGTGCCATGCCGTGCTGTGCCAGGGCTGTGCTGTGCTGTGCCGTGCCGTGCCGTGCCAGCGCTGTGCTGTGCCAGCACCGTGCCATGCCATGCCGTGCTGTGCCAGGGCCGTGCAGTGCCGTGCTGTGCTGTGCTGTGCCATGCCAGCACTGTGCTGTGCCGTTCCGTGCCATACACTCCATACTGTGCCATACACTCCATACTGTGCCATACACTGCCATACAGTGCTGTGCTATACCATGCCATGCCATGCTATTACCGTGCCATACAGTGCATACACTGCCATACCGTGCCATGCTATACCGTGCCATGCCATGCCATGCTGTGCCATATCCTGCTGTGCTATACCGTACCATACAGTGCCATGCTGTGCCGTACCGTGCCATACACTCCATACCATGCCATACACTGCCATACCATGCTGTGCTATACCATGCCATACCGTGCCATACTGTGCCATACACTCCATAATGTGCCATACACTGCCATACCGTGTCGTGCTATACTGTGCCATGCCATGCCCTGCTGTGCCATACCGTGCCATACACTCCATACTGTGCCATACACTCCATACCATGCCATACACTGCCATACCGTGTTGTGCTATACCATGCCATACCGTGCCATACCATGCCCTGCCATACTGTGCGGTACCGCTGTTGTGTCCCGAGATCAGGAAGAAAGAAAAAAAAAATAAAGAAAAAAAAACCACCCCCAAAGAGACACAGACACAAAACACGGACACAGAGAAAGCTGCAGCCGTGGAAAGTTTGGAAATGTGGGGGAAGAAATAAAATAAGTGAGAGTCGCTAAAATGTGGCTCTGGGGAAGAGGCAGTGCTGCAGGGAAGTTTTGGGGTGGGAGGACCCCATCGCTGGGGGTACCCAGGGCTTGCAGCAGCTTGCTCCAGTGGAAGGTGTCCATCCCTGCCCATGGCAGGGGGTTGGTACGAGGTGGGCTTTTACATCCCTTCCAACCCAAACCATTGTGTGACTCTATGCCCAGCAGGAAATTCTCCCCTGTGAGGCTGGGGATGTGCTGGCACACGTTCCCAGAGAAGCTGTGGCTGCCCCGTCCCTGGAAGTGTTGCATGGAGCAACCTGGTCTAGTGGAAGGTGTCCCTGTGCATGGCAGGGGGTGGATGATGATAATTTAAGGTGCCCCCCAGCCCAGCCCGTTCCATGCCATGCCATGCCCGTGGCAGCCCGTGGGGTTGCACAACGCCGAGCGATGACAATGGTTTGTGTGTACCTGCCAAGGCAGAGCTCTCCTGAAGGGCCGTGGTCACTTCCCTGCTGAGTGCTGAGCAAGTAGAGGCAGGCTCAGCTGATAAAAGGTGCTTTTACCAAGATAAGGGAGCAGCAGAGCTCCAGCACTGAGCTGCTGCTACTGCCTGCAGAGTCCTGGCTGCTCCACCCCGGCAGGAATCCGAGGGCAGGAGGTGCTGCATGACAGCACAGAGAGCTTTTAGGTGGTGATGGAGACGGGCTGTTTGAGGCTTACCCCCGCCAAAAGGTGCCTGTCCTTACCAGGAAGAATCCCAAGGGATGTCAGAGCCTCAGAAAGATGCTAGCCATACATGGAAGGTCTATAAAACCCCAAAATCTCCCCTACAAGCTCCCAGCAGCACCTCCAGTGTGAACACCACAGCGCTGGATGAGCGCCGTGGGGCTTCCACAGAACAGATGTTTGGGTTGTCCCACTCAACACGGTCCTCCCACAGCGTCTGACATCTGAGCCCTCAAACCCGGTGATTATGGCCAAGATCACGGAATCCCAGCATGGTTTGGGTTGGAAGGGCCCTTAAAGACTTCTCAATCCAACCCCCTGCCACGGGCAGGACCTTGAGGGTCTCTGGTGCCACAGCCCCGGCACCGTGGAGGAGAGCACAGAGCTTGGAGTGCCACAGAACCTCAGCAGAGCTGGGACCTGCCACAGCAGAGCTGTTCTTTCCTCCAGGCACTGAACAAACCCGGCAAGAACCATCAGGGGACATGAGGGTGATGGTTTTTCCCCTGCTGCAGCTCAGGGGACCAAATCCAGCCACAGCAACGAGCCCTGGAGCAGAGGGTTTGCTCCCTCTGTGCCCCCAAAACCAAAGCTGTTATTTTCCAAACAGAGAGTGAAAAAAACACAGACAATTTTTCATCTGTCCCATCACTGACCCTTTGTCCAAGGCAACAGAAATAATTAGAGCTTGCT
This sequence comes from Taeniopygia guttata, assembly GCF_048771995.1. Lineage (NCBI taxonomy): Eukaryota > Metazoa > Chordata > Aves > Passeriformes > Estrildidae > Taeniopygia > Taeniopygia guttata. The sequence goes on from NC_133037.1 coordinate 1,188,540, forward strand.
GCAGCCTTTTGCTAATGAAAAATGAGGTTTGGGGCCAACCTGCTCTGCATTTGAAGTTCAAGCTCCAAGAGTACGTGGACGGCTTCATGGCCGTGGATTGTCTGACTCCTGCATGCTCCTTCAGATATTTGGTACATTCCTGCAGTGGGTGGTGAGCCACAAATCAGGGTCAGAGGTAATCCCCAATTATTTAGCCCTTTTACTGTTCTCGTGCTTGCCAAACAATTCTCCATATCAGGATTTGCTCATGACCTTAAGGGACGTTGCCAAGGATTTAGGAGTCCCCCTAAAAAGGAGGATCCAAATGAAGTTATTGCATTCTTGGGCATCAAGTGAGATTGCTCGAGAGTTGAGTTACATTTTCCCGGGGATCAGTTTTCATGAGCAAGGACTGATGCAATCATCAATTCGCCTTCTCGCTTGTGTTTGCTGAATTATTTCTACATGGAGGGCTCCTTTACACCACACGATTCAGGCAGTACCAAAATGTTTAAAAAGGCTGAATTCCCTCAAGCCATCGGTGGAGCAGCAGCTCTGCTGAGCGCTCCTCCAGCAGGGCTGGAGTCACAGCACCGTGTCCAAAAGGATTTGCAGTTATTTACAGAGGCACGAGAAGGTGAGAGTCTGGGGGCTGCTCTGGGGGTGGGCTGGGAATCCGAGACTCAGGATCTGCCCCTTCCCCGGGACTGTCCCCTTCCGACCGCAGGGATTTGGGGGAAAACGTTCCAAAAATCCCTGGCACTGCTGCCTGATGGAAGCCTATGTGGGCAGCGCCGGGAGTTAACAGATGGGTTGTGGATTCGAGCTTACGATAAGGTTACTGAGGGTGGTTTTGTTTTAAAATGTCTCTTACTTAATATATCCATGCAGGCCAGGCATGTGGCCTGTAATCAAACCGCTGACTCTCCTCTCTGCCGTTTCCAGCAATCCCGGCTCGGGTTACTGGCACCGGAGGTAAAGCTCAGCCCTGCCGGGGCTGGAGCGGGATGCGCTCGGCATCCTCGGGCCCGGCGGGACCAGCCCGTGTTTCCTCAGCAGGAAAAGCCCTGCGGGAGCCCGGCGGGCTCTGCCGGAGCTGCAGCGGGGATCGCTCCGGGCTCAGGCTCCGCTCGGGCCCCGCAGCTCCGGGACGGGCGGGAGGATCCAGCGGGGCAGCGCCGCATCCCCGGGGATGTGCGGGCTGAGTGGGGCAGGGGGATGTGACCGGGAGCAGCTCCCGGGAGAGCTGCAGATCTCCTTTCCCAGCCCGGTGCCCAAGGCTGGGAAGAGCCCGCACCCCTCCGCCACGGACACTGTCAGAATCTGTGGGTATTGATGATTCTGAGATTGCAGAAAGTCTCTGTCTGTCAGCCCCACTGCCAAAGCAGAAGCCATAATTTGTCTGTGCTGTTTCAAGGTTGTTTATTCTGTTTATCTCTAACATGTTCTGCTGCCCTGCCGCAGCTCTGTCCTGCAGGGCAGCGTGTGGGGCTCTGCCCTCAGTGGGATGGTACAAACATTAAATACCACAAACTACCTGTGCTGGATTTACAATAACGTGCCAATATCTGTCACCTACGTTGGACAGTGTGTCCCCAGCCTGAACCAACAGAAAAATGCCAACACCACAGTGAAACATGGAGGGCATGAAGAAGGAGAAAAAGGACAAGACACACCCAATTTCCTCCATCTTGTCCCCTCTGAACCCCTTATCTAGAAATCTAAAATTTTACTTTTGCACCCGTGTCACACTTAATTATTACTCTTATCAAACACTCAGAGCTGGTAATTCATCCTGTAGGATTGAAAACTCTTTTCCATGGGCAGAGATCACAGACAGTGTCTCTGGGGGCTCTGTCCAGGGGGGTTCCTGACCCCTGCCAGGGTCCCAGGGCAGCCAGAGGGATGCTCTGGATTCCCACAGGACACTGTGCGACCTCAGCGCAGGGCGTGGGGAGCTCTTTGACACCCACCAGGGCTCCGCCTCAGCCTTGTGGCAGCTGCAAAAGGCGGATTTGGTGTCAGGCCGGGTGGTTCCAGCCGGGTGATGCTCTCGATAGCGCAGCTGAACGCGCTCAGTGCCGCGGAACCGTCAGGGACCGTCACGAGTCAGGAGCCGCGATTTAATATTGCAAATACGTGCATCCATCGCTGCTTAACTGCACTGCTTTGGGCTGCCACGGGCTCTGCCCGGATAAAGCACTGGGAAAACACAGCAGGAGCTGTTGTCTCGGCGCCCTCCCTCCGGCACGACCCTGGAGCGCTGCCGGGCATGTGAGAGCTGCGGGAATAGAGGGATGCTGGCATCGCTCAGCGAAACTCGCCCGAGGACTGTTCAAATGAAAGCCATTCCCCTCCTGGAGCAGAGATGTTTGCCAGCACCCAGTGCAGCAGTAGGAGGAACACGTAGGTGGGAATTATTTGGAAGTGGCAAAATTTGTGGACATTAATAAGAGACTTTAGCCCACTTTGCTGGCGTGTTTAATAAACCACGGCGGCTCCCCGGTGACACTGCCCTGCCAAGCCCCGGCAGCTCACGCTGTTTAACCAGTTCCCCGCCGGCTCTTGCACCATGCCGTGAGAAAGAACCCCGGGCGTGCGGAGCCGGCACACCCCGGGGCTCACCGGCCGCAGCTCCGCCTGCACACCGCCTAATCACGGCATCAGGGACTCTGGAACGGCTGCCTTGGAAGGGACCTTCAGTTACCCAGCTCCACCCCTGCCCTGGGCAGGGACACCTCCCACCGGGCTGCTCCATCCAGCCCGGCCTTGGGGATCCACAAGCCGAGAGCCATCCCAGAGGTGACATCCTGGCTGCTGCAGGGAGCAGGGGACAGCCAGGGCTGACAGCAGGGTTTGGAGGATGAGGATGATGAGGAATCGCTTCTCCTCCCGCGGCTGGCGTTGCCTGCTGGATGCTCTGCACAATGGGATCTGATCACATCCCTCCTCCTGCCTCACATCAAACAGTGAGTCAGCGCTGGAGCCCCATCAGATGTCTCTGCCTCGGCTTTCATATCTGGGAAGCAGAGAGGATGGTGCTCTGTGAGTATGCAAAGCAAGGAAAGCAGGGTGCCTTCAGATCTGCCACTTGGAAAATACCACCTTATTTATTTTCCACTGGCACCCACGTACCCCGGCAGGAATCAACACCACTGAGGCTCCCAGGCTGGGGAGATGTTGTTCTTTCGGGGGACGCAGGTAACAACAGCTACGGGGCCCAACTGCATCATGTCTGAGTCAAATATTAACATAGAGAATATTCTCCACTTGCTAATTCAGTCAAAAAAAATTACACACCCACCCCTAAAAATAATAATAAAATAAAGCTGGGTCAGGCAGAGGAAGAGCCCAGGAGTGTGTTCCTCCTGCAGTTCATGTGAGGACAGGAGTGGGTTAAACCTTGGCCTCTCAGCTCAAGGCTTTGGGACAAGGTCTGTGTGACCTCCCAGCCCATGGGGGCGTGAGGCAGCCCAGGGCCAGGCTGGGGGGAGTCGGTTCAAGCTGCAAATGACATCAGCACAGGGGTGACAGGGCTGCTCCTCAGGGCGTGGGCACAGCTGAGGGTGTGCCAGGCCAGTGTGGGGAGCTGGGGGCTGCAGTGCTGCCTCGAGGTGGTGGAGCCACCAGCTCTGAAAGTGCTCAAGAGCTGTCTGGATGGGGGACATGGTTTAGGGGTGATGGTGAGACTGGATGATCTTGAAGATCTCTTGCAACCTTGCTGATTCTGTGATTCCACGTGATTCTGGGAAGGGGCACACCGGGAACCCAGTGGGCTTTGCCAAGATGCCACCAGCTCCTGTGGCTGGAGCCAAGGGAGAACAAGCCCATGTGCTGCACGTGGCCTCCCTTAGCTCAGTCTGGGCTCTGTGTGCTCCCATGGGCCCTGCTTGGAGGTGCTGGGGGAGGAAAAGGGATTCCTGGCACTCCAACTCATCAGGACTTAATGAATATTTGGCCCCTTGGAATAAATGGGATGCGAAGAAAATGAAGGCAGAAGGGGAAGTGCAGGTGCACGAGGCCAGACAAGCCATACACATGACATTGTTTCCTTGTCAGGCAGACTGAAAAACCCCTTGGCCAGGAATATCAGAGAGCTCTGGGGCAGTCTGGAGCAGCCGTGGGAGAACGCAACCCATCATTTTCTAAATAAGAAGCCAAACCTCTGAATCCAGATCCACCTCCTCCCAAACTCCCGCTCTGATCCCATGTGCATCAGGAGCCAGATGTGGCTTGGGCATTACTCCTGCTGCAAATTCAGCTGAAATAAGCACAAACCGGAATTGAATGGAAATAGGAAATATTCACGGTGGATTTCTGCCTAATCAAGATCACACATAGCTCTGCTGACTGTGTTCCTCTAGCACGGAGCTGGGACACCCCTACATCACTCCTGGACCCCTCCATGCCAAGCACAGCCCTGATTCCAGCCCCAAAAACAGCACGTGGAAGGGAACGCTCAGGTTTAGGTAAAACACAGCCCACCAGGACAGAGAAGAAGGCAAAGGACACCCAAGGCATCCCCACGAGGAGCAGTATTTGACAGGAATGTCTCTCATAGTGCCCTTCCCTCTGTATCAGCAGGGATCTGGCTGAGAAGTCCTGGAGCAAACCACAACTGAGGGTGTTGCTGTCTTCCCCGAATACTTTCTCTAATGAGGTTTTTAAATAGTTTTGCCCCGCCTACACTGGCAGGCAGAGCGCTTTCATCTCCAGGTGAATGGGAACCGAGGTGGGACTCAGCTGTCTGCCGGGAGGATCATTTCCATACTGCAGCAGGCACAGCAGGGAAGGGCTCCTGCTCCCCTGGGAGCTGATCCCGGCAAATATTCACCTCGAGCATCAGATGAGGAGAGCGCTGGGGCAGCGTGGGCTGGCAGGACCGGGAGCCCCTGGGTTCCACAGGTACCCGCTGGAGAATGAGCTTGGAGAGCAGGACTCAGTTTGTCACAACCTGCTCCGAGTCACCACACGGCTCTCCTTCTTAGTCCCCGAGGCTTTGGGGTGGGTGTGGAAGCACTTTCCAGAGAAAAGCATCTCGCCCCCTTCTCCTCCCCGCCAATGCTGCTGGCACTGACGTCGCTGGGGAGGCAGCACTCGCCCACCATCACCAGCCGAGGAGCAGCCCAGAATCCTGGAATTCCAGAGCCACCGAGGCTGGGAAAGGCCTCCGAGATCACCGGGTCCAAGCTGTGCCCGCTCCCCACCTTTAGCATCCATCCCTTCCTTGGGCACATCCAGGGACGGGCACTCCAAACCTCACCGGGCAGCCCCTGCCAAGGCCTGACCACCCTTTCCATGGAGAAATTCCTCCTGAATTGAGGCCCTTCCCTCTCCTCCTCCCTGTTTCCTGGGAGCAGAGCCCCCCCAGGCTGTCCCCTCCTGTCAGGGAGTTGTGCAGAGCCACATTTCCCTGAGCCTCCTTTTCCCCAGGCTGCTCTCCTTCCTCTGCAGGGGTGTCTCCCATAGATCAGAAAATCAGAGGATATCCCGAGCTGAGAGGGGCCACAGGGATCATCGAGTCCAGCTGCTGGCCCTGCACAGGACAGCCCAGCCACCACATCAGAGTGGCCACCGGGCTGGCCTCACACACAGGGCTCAGGGCTGAGTGGGCTCTGAGAGCTCAGACAGGGCTCTGAGCTCTTCTTCTAAGGCAAAAGGCATCATTTCATCCCCAAATATTCATCTTCTAAGGCAAAAGGCATCATTTCATCCCCAAATATTCACATGGGCTGTACTGCAGGAGTCTGGGGAAATAGAAATGGCCACACAAGCTTGTTACAGCTGTCCCTTCTGATTTTATACAGTGCACGTCCCTATCATGGAAATAAAGCCCAGCCCTGGAGAGCTGTGAACATCTGCAGCTGCTGCCCAGATGTGGTTGCCCGGAGCCTGAGCAGAGGTTTCAGGGGAAAACCCCCGTCTGCCTCACCCCAAAAGCCAAAACAGAGGACACGGGTTTCGCTTGGTAACCCTCGACCAAGGAGACATTAGGTGCCTTTGATCTCCAGATAGAAAAATGATCTTTTGATTTCAGATTATGAAAATGAGGAACCATCTGCTAAGAAACAGCTCTGGCCCCACGTTTTATTGAGGCCAGATGGTGTCCAGGGTTCCTACGTATGAATTCAATTAGCTGCTTGTGTCTGCGTCAGTGAGTCTGGATCCACCCAGTCATGTTTTTGGAACAAATATTGTAATATTCCCATGGATCCTCCAGACAGTGGGAGGTGTTTCCTTCACTGTGAAGGTTTTGGGAAGTGGTGACTTTGTCTCATTTTCATCATTTTCATCCCTGCTCTGCATTTCTAGTCCCTTAGTTCTTATGCCTCAGGGTTTTCCCTGGATCTCTGAGCCAGCTGTGCTGAGTGAAGACATCCCTGATTCCAGTTTGCCCATCAGGGCTGAGGTTTCAGCCCCTGGGAACCTCTCCCATCCACCTCTCCTGCACGGGGACTGAGTTTCAGAATTATTTGGAATATAACCCATCTCCAACATCAGCCAGACCTGCTTCATTCTCCTTTCCTTGGTGGTTGCAGGGCTGTACTTGGGGTTTAGCTCTGCTGACAGCAAGGTCCCTGTCACCAGCACCTTGCAGCCTGGGAGGGTGGCACAACAGGAGACCTTGCACAGGCTGCAGGATGTGGGAATGAGCAGTTCCCTGAGCAGCCACCAGCCCCAGCACGGGTGGATTCCCTGTCTGGACAGCCAGGCACTGCAGATCCCAATTAGCAGATCCCAATTAGCTCCCCTCACCTTTCCAGTCTAACAATCTGGAAGTCCCTGCTTGGTTTTTTATACAGGTGTGGCTCGGCACCACACGTTACCTCAGCAAGCTGCATATTTGCACCAATTTCCCTCACTACAGGGTTGGAAGGGAGAAAATCCTGCAGTGGGAATGGGCTGGGCAGCAGCCTCAGGAGCAGCAGGTTGTGATTTGGGGCTGGAAGGGCCTCGCTCGCAGCCCACACCTTCCTCTGCACCCTGGGAACTCACCTGCCTTGAAAAATGTTCCTGAGCAGGAAGTATCCCTGGCAGAGGGACAGCATTTGTTGTTTTCCCTTGAGTTTGTTGTTTTCTCTTGACTTTTTGGAGAGGATGGGGCTGTCAAGCTCAGTTTCTGTTCACAGACACAAGCTCTGGGCACAGGGTCTGCCACTGCCCACGCTGACATCTCTTATTTCAGGATTCCTCACCCCTGAGCTGTGTTTGACTCTGGTTTTCCATCCCTGGGAGTGCTGGGAGGTCCATCCTCTCTCTCCCTGCCTTTCCTGCCGTGGAATCACACTCTGTCCAGGCATGCTGTGCCTGGGAATCCCCAGGGCACCTTTCCGGGCTGGCTGTGATTACAGCCCCATTACCAAATTAGAGGATTATAAGCATAATAACGCACAGAGAAACTACTAATTTCCAATGATTCCTCCTTTTAAAAAGAAAATCCGAGCCCTTTAGCAGATGGGGTTTGCAGAGAGCTCTGAAGGAGCGGCCATGAGGGAAGAGCCACGGAGCAGAGGGATGAGAAAATGGAGCAGGTTCTCATTAGGGTGCAAGGTGTGTGATAATTACTTGAGGAAGCACAGGGAAGACAGGGCTGGGTTCACCCTGGATGCCACAGCCACTGCAGGCTCCTCATGTGCAGCTGCTGCAGGGCTGGAACACGATTTCACAGCTCTGCCCAACCCAAGCGTCCCTCACTCCTTCCTTCCTTCCCAGGAATTCTGAGGAATCCACACCTGATCCCACACAGCACTTGGGGTTTTCCCTCCTGTTGGTGCTGGACAGAGCTGTTATTGCTCCAAACCCAGATTTTAGGCAGCTGGTTCAGGTTTGACACCCCTCAGCACGGACCAGTCAGCTTTGTACCATACTCATCACTCTGCTCACTCAGCCTCCACTGACAATCTCAGCCCCACCAGATGTCCTGGTTTTCCAACCTCACAGTCTGTGTTATTCCAAGGACCCACTGAAGCTCCTTGGATCTGCTGGCAGGTCCTTTGGGATTCCCTTAGAGCAGCAGGCAGCAGCTTCAGGGCTCCCAAACCTCGACGCAGAACCTTCCAGAAACCCTGAATCCACCCACCCGTCCCCATCTCCATCACACATTACCAACGTCACCCCTGCAAACCACTTTGAGGAAGGTTAAGAGTTGGCTGGTTGAAGCCAAAGTTGTGACTAATATTTTTTGGGGAAAGTACTTGATGTCAAAACAAGTGAGAAGTGAAGCGGAGACATGTGGTGGAGGGATGTGGGAAGGGATGGAGGGGCTTTTTGGTGCCAAATTTCCCTGTTCCCTGAAGGGAGAACCCAAGTTGCCTTATTTCTTAATGTAGAAAGAGGCAGAGAAGGAAAACAGAGAAGGAAAACAGAGAAGGAAAACAGAGAAGGAAAACTCCCTTCTTTACTTCTTTTAGATCCTTGCATTTCTAGAAAGCTGCTGAATCACCCCTGTGATACAGTGTCATGGAAAAGGGTCCCCTGATCACCACAGTGGCCACAGGCCAAGGTGCTGCTGGCTTCCAGAGCTGCTGGAGCCCCTCAGTGTCACCCCCAGCCCAGCGTGGGCAGGAGCTGCCACAGCCCCCAGCAGTCCCTTTGCCCTTCATGGCTCCTTCCCACAGCCACAGGCTGCAGGTTTCAGCTTTTCCAAGCTTTTTTCCAGCCAGAGCAAGGTATGCAGGCATGCAAACACCTGGAAGAACAGTCAGTGGGGCCCAGCCCCAGGGCCAGCAGCACATCCAGGCTCACTGCTCAGGAGCCAGCCGGGCTCAGGTGTGTTACCTGGAAACGTCTGGGTCCTGTGACTTGGGAGGAGAAATAAAACCAATTCTTTTCAGTCACTTCCAGCAGGCAAGGGACTCAACCCCCAGAACTACTTTGCTTCCAGGAGTTATTAAAACCCTATGGAGCCACATATATTTGCTTATTAACCAAGTGCCTGTGCTGGCCGAGCCTCCTCCCTCCCGGCAGAGCTCTCTGCACCCCGGTGCCTGTGGAGGCTCAGCTGCAGAGCTCATTTCCTATTTCCATCCCCAAAAAAGCCCATTCAGCAGCGGCTGCTGCCCCTGCAGCCAGCAAGGTGAGCTCTGCAGGTGTGGGAGGGTGATCCACCCTGCAGCAGCCACAGGGCATCTGCGTCCTGGGGCTCCCGGTGCTTCCCCGGCACAGGCAATTCCAAGCACACCCAAATAAAGTCCCGAATCAACCCTGTCTGGCCTCGCCCTCTTTCTCAGCAGAGGGTTTGGACGGCTTCCATGGCTCTTTTTCTCTTCCTCCCAGAGGAAGTTGGCCTCACAAGCAACTCCCTGTGGAGGCTGAGCCAGAAGGTGGGACCTGGCCTGCTGTCCCTCTCTCCCGAGCTCTCCTGATGGGAATAACAACCTCCAAGTCTCTCCTACGCCCTGGATGGGCTCTCCCAGAGCAGCCCAAATCCCTCATTAACCCCTGCCTGGACAGGGGAGCCCCAGGTGAGCCGAGGGGATCAGTGGGGGCTGATTCCTGACCCCAGGGATAACCCAGCCGGGCGTGAGGAGCTGCACATGGAAACAAAACATCCCACCACATCCTCCTTTCAGCTCTGCCTGCTGCCATAGCACAAGGGGGGATGGTTTTAAACTTAAAAGAGGAGAGCTTCAGATTGGATATCAGGAAGAAATTCCTCCCTGTGAAGGAGGTGAGGCCCTGGCACAGGGTGCCCAGAGCAGTTGGGGCTGCCCCATCCCTGGAAGTGTCCAAGGGCAGCTTGGATGGGGCTTGGAGCAACCTGGGATAGTTGAAAGTGTCCCTGCCCATGGCAGGGAGTGGAATGGGATGGTTCTTAAGGTCCCTCCCAACCCAAACCATTCCATGACTCTATAAACAGCTGCCTGGAGCCCGTCAACTTTGGCTACTCTTTCCAAACTCATCGGAAATACTAAAATACCCTGATTTTGGTTTGCCACCCCTTGGGAACAGTGGTATTGTTCCCAGCCAGCAGCCAGGAGCTGTCAGGATGCCCAGAGCATGACATGACTGGCTGGATGCCCCTGACAACCCCAGTTTCACTGGAAATGACAGGCTGGGCTGGACATCCGGGGGCTGTGGCTTTGCCAGGCTCCAGCCCCTCGGTGCTAAGCGCAGCAAGAGGCACTTCCCGGGGACAGGCAGCAGCAGAACTGAGTTATCACTGCCAGCTCACCAGCAGCAGGACTCACTGCAGATCACCTTCAGGGAGCTCAGGAACAGCCCACCTGAGCAGAGGCTGCTCCATTAATCACTTTGGCTGCCCCCAAAGGCAGCGAGGTTTGAGGCTCCCTCCTCCATCCGAGACGCCGTGTCACACTGTGACTGGAGCCTGCTGAAATGCAGCTGCCGGAATTATGGAGGTGGAAGACCTTTATTTAGCCCAGTCTTCCATCGTGAAACCTCCTCCAGACTTCCAGCAGCCCCCTCCCAGAGCACTGAGTAACAGGACAGCACAGCTGCCTGCCATGACCTCCCCCGAGCCGCCCAGCCTTGTGGATTTTGGATACCAAACTATTTCCATCAGAAAGAACTTCCTCAAAAAGTTAATGGGAGATCTTGGGGTTTGTTTTTCTTACAGGATTTAAAAATACAGATAAATTCTATTTATGTTTGCAAAGAAAACTCTGAAAACTCCTTTAGCCATAAAACAATTTGGGAACCCGACCTACCCTCGGGCTGTCATCTCTCCCCAGCCGTGGCAATCCTTTGAGGCATCACTTAGCAACCCTTGTGAGCAAGGCTTTGTGCCGTGCTGGGGTCACCACACCCACCACCACATCACACATCCACACAGCCAACTTTCCCGAAAAACAAAATTTAAAAAACAACAAAACAAAAAAAAAAGGAAAACAAAACCAAAACAATCAACTCTTTTGGTGGCTTATTCCCACTACTCAAACTGATTTGGGGTGGAAATTCCCTGGCAGGAGCTTCTGTTTCTATTCTGTGTCTTGTTGGGAAATGTGGTGGGGAGGGTTTTGGGAGATGAGTTGGGGGTGCCAGAGCCTTTAATCACACCCAGCTTTCCCTGTGTGACACTGAGAGCTGCCACTGAGCCACGGTGATGCCACCGGGGCTGGCAGGAGGTGACAGACACCTCACTGCCCATGGGACACTGATGATCCACCACTGTCCCCTCTTGCTTCTTTCCAGTTGCAATCCCAGAAAACCCCTGGAGCCCAACATGGCCATGTCCTGAGGGCAGCTGAGCAGGACAGAGTGACTCAGAGCAGGGGGCTCCAGGTCACAGGGTGCCACCAGTCCCCCTGGCCCTGGGTCAGGTGGGCACTGGGTGGGTTTCCAGCTGGAGTTTGAGAAGCAGTGCTCGTTCTTAGGGTGTGCCTGTACAGATATCACACAGATCTGCCTGTCTGGGTGCTCCCCTCCCTCAGCATCCAAACAGAAGGTTGTTCTTTACTCTTCTTACCAGGCACTAGCACTCCGTTGCTGTATTTTGTTTCTGTATGGAATTCTCTGCTCTGGGACTCCTTAGGGTGAAAAGCCCTGTGTAATTTTGAAACTGTCTCTGAGTGCCATTAAAATTACCTGGAAATGGTAGAAGCCCCTCAGTTCTGGAAGCTGAGCACGAGGCAGGATTTCATCTTTACCTGTCCTTGGCCAAGCAGAGTCCTGTGCTCACCAAGGTGCCTGAGCACCTGCCCTGAAGGGCACCACACCAGGTTCTGCTGCGGGGCTCACAACTGATGGATTTGCACTGCTTGGGTAAAGGAAGGAAAGAAGTGAAAGATTGAAATTAATAGAAGCAAACCCACAGCTTCATTAGAAGTGCATTACCCACTTCCCATCAAAAATCTGATTTCTGCAGCCTGGCTGGCAATGCCCCATCACTTCAATGCCACATTATGGCCCACGACATCCCAAAAATCACAGCAGTACAAATCTGTGCTGTTCCCTGCCTCCTTTCCCCGAGGCAAAGAACTTGGAATGGTGAAAACAAAATCATGGGACCGAAACGATAAGAATTTAAAAAAAAAAAAGAAAAAGAAGAAAAAAAACTAATCACAAGACCAATGGTTTGGAGCTGGGTGGTGCAGGGAGGGAGCCCACAGCCAAGCAGGGACCTCTGCTTGGGCTCCCACCACCTGGACACAGCACACAGAACCTTCTCAGCTGGGATTTCTCCCTCCTTTCTGCCTCCCTCCAGCTCCTCAAGTCTGCACCTGAAAGAAGGCCCAGAGGAACCAAACTGATTTACTGAATTTTATCCTTTTTTGCCCTATAAGGAAACATTCTTTTTTTTCTCCATGAACATTTCAAACCTTGCACATTTTGGGGATGAAAGCTCCTCTGTGTGTCTACAGCTAAAGAGGGACTTTGACTTCCCAGCTGCCACTCTGGGACTGATGCAAGCAGGAGTGCGAGCAAGCTGACTCCCATTTCCCAGGAGACAGATCAGCCAGATTTAGGAAAAACTGAGCAGTCTCCTGTGCCAGGAGCCATGGCAGATGCTGGGGAACAGCAGGGATGGAGCTCAGAGCCTGTGCTCGTTGCCAGGGATGCAGCACAGGCTGTGCTCAGCTCTCCTGGGGACCCCTTCGGGCTCTGCACCCAAATACCTGAGCCAGGTCCCCTCAGCTGGGCCCGAGTGATGGACAGGTGATGGCCACACCTGGAATTCCTGTAACTGCCCAGGGGCTGTGGAGGGACCCTGCATGTCAGAGAAGCGTGGCCAGGTGTGTTGTCCCCTTCCCAGCACAGCTGGAGTCAGGGGGAGGGACAGGGTGGCACCTCCAGCCCAAACAGCCTCGGCAGGAGGGGAGGCCACCCCTGTGCCCTCCATGTGTGCAGGACCCCAGTGCCTCACACACTCTGCACGGCGATGGCTCCCCAGGCATTCCACATTCCTGCAGAGGAAAGGGCATTCTGGCACCTTCAGGAGAGAGAAAGGACTTTCATGGGCTGCAGTGCAGGGTTTGGTGGTGAGACAAGCACCCTGCAAGTGCCCTCTCACTTGGGGTGACTACTCACACTAATCCATCTCCCTCCATTTCCCTTTCTGTGGTTCCCCCCCTCACACAGCCCCCCGAATAATCCAACTAGCTCAGAGATAAGGGGCTGTGAGGGGAGGAATATCAGGAGAAGGGTAAAGATATTTAAAAGAGGCTCTTACCCCAGGGTATGTTGGTTCAGCTCTCTTTATTCTGCATTGTCCATGTGGAGAGTGGGGCAGAAGAGGAAGAACAGGAAATGTCAGGGGTCTATATAGGTTTTGGACAGGGTGGGCTTCCCTGGCTCTCCACCAGCCCCGTAGGGGTAGAAAGGAGGGTCCAGGGGTTATCTTGATCAGAGTCACAGGGTCCCAGGGAAGGGGGGACAGAATGCCCATGAGCTCACTGTAACACCTTTCCACCATCCTAAGGGCCTTTTTCCCCAAACTTCAGCCCAAGGTCACTCAGTGTTCTTTGGTTCCATCACAGTACAGCTCATCACTCAAACTACTTCACTAAATCCCTTGAGCTGTTACCCTGCAACAAGACCACCACGAAGAACCCCAAATATGCTGTGGCAGAAGGCAACCTGCCCATTCCCAGAGTGCCCGTGCCTCTGGAGGTGTCAGGACTCTTTGCTCCTGTTGGCAAATCCAGCTCTGCAGTAACCCACATTGCCTGACTCCTGGTCTTGTGCCCTGATCACAAGACCATCTTTTCCTCTGCAAGAGCACCGGGAGCGAGGGATGAACCATCCCTTGTGTTGCCCAACACCTCCCCCACGGTCCTGCTCCGCTCAGACCTTGGGACGTGGCGGGCAGCCAGGACCCTGCACGGCAAGGACACCATTCCCAGGCAGCTCCGAGCCTCCAGGGGCTTCCACTCCCACCTTGGTAATCCCCGATTTTCACAGCATGGATTTGGGACTGAGGTGAACCTCAGGCAGGCAAGTCTGCATCACAAGCAATATCAGCTTTGGTCATGGGAATCTTGTTTTATGGGGAAAAAACCCGAGACAGCATCCTGGAAATTAAACACAACTTTCTGTATCCCCTCGTTTTCTTCTCCTGAGGCCAGAGAGGCCTCACTGCATTCTTGACAAATACAAATGCAATAAAGCAAACTCATTTACATGAGCCTACAGTAAGGATTCAATATCAAGAAAAAATTTACTCAGTGGAGCATCTTTATAAACTGAAATCCTGTGAATTCATCTTTTCAGGATATCCCCATTTCCCACCCTGCCCCAGAGCCCACTTGGAAACTTGGATCAGATCTGAGTGGGGACTCAACCTGAGAACTGCAGCAGAGCAGTCAGTGTCCTGGGGTACCAAGGCCAAACTGGGGCCAAACTGGGGCCAAACTGGTGAGAAGTGGGGAGCCCAGCCCCGCTGTCCCTCCTCTGTGGGTGCCATTGCTGGCACTGCACGGCAGCAAGAGCCCTGCCCTGCATGGAGCAGGGATGCTTTGGGCTCTCAGGTGCCACAGAGAGACCTGCTCCCGCCTCACTTCTGATTCCTGTCCAAATCAAAGTTTTGAAACTGTCCCAAGAGAAAGTAATGATCTCTGATGAAGCAATGATCTGTAGAGCAGAAGCAAACCAAGGGCTGTGCTGGTGGTGCTGATGCTCTGGCTCAGGTGTTTGCTGTGCCTGTATTTACACACTTTCAATTCCCCGTGTTGCAGAATGGCTTCCATGCAGTTTTAATATTTCTTGAGCATCCTGGAGCTTTACTCCACATTCTTTCTCATTCTTTCTGTGATTAACAACGGCCCTCTCCAGAAGCAGATTATTGGAAAATACAAATGTTTTATTGATCACATTTTTACTGATCCAAACTGGACTGTCTCCTGAGGATACAGACACCACGGCTTTGCATTACCCTGCTTTCCCCTGCTTGGCTTGACCCATTTTCTCTTTCCAACAGAATCAAATCCTGTAACTAACCTTTAAGTCTTCCTTAGGCTTTATTTTGTTCCTATTAACCTTCTGCTTCTCTGGATAATTCTGCAGCCAAGAGTAGGTGTGACTCCCACGGCACAAGTCTCGCTGTGCTGTTGACTCATGTGCTGTGCTCAGCCAGCTCCTGGGATGGGAGGCTTATGCAACGTAGCGAGGTCTCCTGGAGCATATGCTGCTCCTGGAGCTGTGAGAGCCTGGTGTCTTCTCCTGCTGGATGTGCCCGTGGGACGCACACGCTGCCAACCAGCCCTGGCTGTGCCCTGAGCGTGCACATGCCCCCCACACACACACACTGAGCAGGCTACCCCCTCCTCCAGAGCTAAAAATCAAATTTCTGTGCAGAGAAGGCTGCTGGGCTCTGGGTAGGGGTGGCTGTGCAGCTGCTGGGGCTCTGGGAGCTCCCAGCGAGGAGCCCTCCCCGGGTTTTTAAAGGGCACTCGGTTCTAAACAGAGATTATATAAAGTGAACTCAACAGACGGTCAGATTTGGCCTGGCATGTTGGGAGGGTTCTCACACAGATCTTTTTTTTTTAGGAGGGAAACTAGCAAGACATGTGGTGAAAAACACCCTATAGCTTGTAACTCCTGTCTCTGAGATCCAGCCATCTGTTCCCATGAACTTCAAGTGAGAAGCAGCCACCATTTTGAAGGCAGACACTTTAAAAAGTGAGAGGATCCAGCCCTCGGTTCCTTGGGCAGAAAGGAATGCCTGCCTGAAAGGGCAATGCACGAACTGCCAATCTCTCTGGGCAGGATCATCCTCCCTGCACGGCTGAGCAAAGGCTGATCTAATGGCTATAAAGGAATAGAATCACAGGATTCTATTGGGCTGGAAGGGACCTTAAAGCTCATTTCATTTTCCATCCCTCTGCCATGGGCAAGGACACTTTCCACTATCCCAGACTGCTTCAAGCCTTGTCCAACCTGAACACTTCCAGGGATGAGGCAGCCACAGCTTTGCTGAGAAACCTGTGCCAGGGTCTCACCACCCTCACAAGAAAGAATTCTTCCTAATATCTAATTTAATCTCCCCTCTTTTAGTTTAAAACCATCCCTTCTTGTCCTAGCACCGCCTGTCTGTGTAAATTCCTGGCGCTCTGGCCCCCATGCAGCAGGGAGTGAGGTGGGGCTGATGTGAGGAGCACCAGCCCCTGAGTGGGAAGGCAGGACTGGCACAGGCACTGGCATCCCTGCCAGGCAGGGATGGATGCACAGGTCGGAGCAGCCCTTGCTTCCCCCTGTGTGACTCGCTGCCAGCCAGCCCACAAACTCACCAGATTCATAAACACAAAAATAAACCCTCCTTAAAAGCCCTGCTAGGGAAAGGACAAACCCATCTCCTGCTGTGCAGCCCGCCCGGTTCTGAAGGCAGGATTTCCCCGAGCGAGCTGAAAACCCCAAATTTGGGGCGAGGTGTCACCACGTCAGCGCCGCCTTTGCTGGAACTCCTGCTGGAAGGCGGCTGAAACATTAACCTGGGCTGGCCATGGCACCTTTCCCAACAGGAGATGGAAGCCAGCAGCTGCTGATACGGAAAGCAACTGTTGGAGCTGCCGAGCACTGACACATGCGATCGCACGGAGCCACCGGCTCCTGCAAACGTGCTGCAGGAAATGACTAAACATTGAGTGCTTGTTATTGAGCAGGATTCCTGGAGACACGTAGGTGGTGTGGACAGCGTGGTATGTGCATTAAAGTGCAATTTAGGTCAATGATTCTTTGAAAGGACCATTCTCCCTTTTTTCTCCCCCCTTTCTCTCTTCAGGGACGTTTGCTATTCAAAGATTAACTTTACCAGTTTTTGTTCCCAAACAGTTCCCATCAGCTCTAAACAAAATTAAAAAGGGGGGAAATACAGTAAAAATTGCTCTGGTTTAATATTGAAATCTCTGTGCAATTTTTTTTCTCATTTTAGCTGTTTTCAATGGTAAAACAGGATTCCAAAGAAGCTTTAGAGGGAACAGAGCGTGTTCAGACAAAACTAATGCTGTTTCACAAGGTGTCTGAGTCTCACTTTTTAACAGGTGAACCCAAAATGAGAGCCAGCCCTGGAGGGACTGGACAGATTCAAGCTGTGGGAAGTGTCAGCACAGCTCCAGCTCACGCTGGGGCGTGCCAGGGCCGTGATCCACCTTTTCCATGGACCTCCGGTGCCCAGCGGTTCCTGAAGCATCTCCAAGAATGTGAGGCGGTGCCTCCAGCACTGCCCCGGCACCCAGAGACCTCACCAGGAAACACAAATCTTCTCCAAAAGCTGCTAAAAGCTGCACAAATCCATCCTTCTATCACTGATCACGTTTGCATTATTGCACAGAATAGCAGACTCCCACTCCTGCCCTCCTTGGAGAACAGGGACTCGGGGGGATGAGGCTGCCCTGGAAAGCATTGCAGGGCTCAGGGGGTGCTCACCTGCACTGGGAGCAGAGCCACGAGACCCACGGCTTCCTCCTCACCACTGAGGGACTCTGACAGGGTTTTCAGTGGGAATCAGAGAAATCCCAACCTGGAATCGCTGGGATGTCTGCAGTGGGGCCGGGGAAGGGAGGTGGGTGTGCTGCAGGACAGGCCTCTAACACAGGCATCACTATAGAAAAGGTCTCCTTGCTAAAGAGAAATAAATTCTTGATGGCAATGCAATTTCCTGCAGTGAGAAACTCCAAAGACCCTTTCCAAACAGGAATGAGACCTGCCAGAGTACTGGTCTTATCAGGCCACCTACTTTATTTTTTTCCACCCAAGAACCAGCTAAACAAAATCCCAAGAAAAGCTCATGGGGGCGACTGTTGCAGGAATTAAATTTTTTAAAAAATCAGTTAAAAAGGCATTCAATTAAAGAGACAGAGCAAGAGGGAGCAAGAGCTGTAAGCCTCAGCAAGGCTGACCTGAGCGTTTGGGTACCAAAGGTGGCTTTGAGGAGGGCGAGCACAACGCTGGGGTACCCAGGTTATGCCAGTGTCCCTCCAAAAGCCTCAAGGGTCGTGCAGCTGCTGATGGGCAGCGAGGAGGATGGGCAGGAGGGTGTTCAGGGGATTGTCTCCTGGCCAGGACATCACCTCCAGCAGCCTCGTGCCCCAGGCCTGAGCCCATCCCCTCCTGACCCAGCAGATCCCAACACCAGTTGAGCCATCCAGATGTTTAACGGTGCCACTGCTGGCTGCTGCCGCTGTTCTTGAACCAGGAGAGGGACCACAGCAAACCAGAAGTCCAGATCATTTTAAAAAGCTTTTCCCTGGCTGTTGCCAGTCTCTCCAAGTGTTTCCTGCACACATTCGGAGTGAAGGAATGGCTGTGGCTGACTCTGAAGTGCTGCTAATGGTGGCCAGGCACTGCTTCTCTACCAGGGAACATTTTCTGGGAAAAAATTTTCAAATCATTGGAAAAGCTCTGCTGAATTTGAGATGTGTCTCTGGAGGCTCCCATCAGCCTTGGCTAGAGAGCCTACAAGGGAGCTGGAGAGGGACTTTGGACAATGGCCTGGAGTGACAGGACAAGGGGGAATGGATTTAAGATGACTGAGGGCAGAGTCTGATTGGATAGGAGGGGAAATTCTTGGCTATGAGGAAAAATTGTTCTCTTTTCCAGAGAAGCGGTGGCTGCCCCATCCAGGAAGTGTCCAAGGTCAGGGAGTAAGATGAGTTAGGTTTTAAAATGAAACCATTCTATGACTCATTTCCAGCCCAAACCATTCTATAATTTTTTGGAGTCGGGATGGGTCAGACCCATGGCAAAGGGATTGCACAAGCCACAGTTTCAGTGGAACTTCCTTGTGCCGATGGGCTGCAGAAACACATTGGGAGTGCATCCCACAGGAGAATCAAGGGCATAAAAACCCAAAGTAAAATGCAAAAGTGCTCAAAATTACTCCCTATGCAAAACACTACACAGAACTGCCATTAATTTTCTCATCTCTCACATTTCCTTCCCCACCTTTCCCTTGCTCCCCAGTTTTGGTTTGCTCCTGATTCCCATTGCTCCTCAGGTTGGGACCAGACAGTGGCAACACCAATCTCCCATCAGCAAGCTTTGCCTTGGCCAATTTTCCAGCATTAACTGCCTCCCAAGGCCATTTGTTCTGAGGTAAAAAGCCTTTTTTTGGTCTGAGAATTGATCTGGCAATGCTTTCGGGACTGCTGCCAGGGAACGAGTGTCCCTATTGCTCCTTCATTACCATCACAGTTACCGGGACCTCTGCTGCCCGTCTCAGGCTCTTGGCTGCAATTCCTGAGCCTGAACAATCCTTCCAAATGCAGGGAATTCCCTTTGGATAACGGCACAGGGACTGTCACAGGAAAGCTTTGACTGTCATTCCTCAAACATGTTCCTTCATGTCCTTGCAGGGAGCTGCCAACAGGGCTGGAGCCAGCCCGGAGGTTCCAGCCCAGCCCAGGCTACAAACGCCAATGAAACCCCCCGTGCAGATGCAGAAATCACTGTGCAACAAAATCAAAATATAGGAGATGGTCGCTTTTTTTCTCTTAACCCACTTAAAGGCCTTACACAGCAAAACAAAAACGCATTACTGGAGAGAAAAAGGATGTGCAAATATGTGAAACAGGATCAGCTCATACACATGGGGTAAGGAGAAGGAATTCCAGCATTCCCACTCCTCTTGGGGCAGGGAGAAGCTGTGGTGATCCTGCAGAGTTTCTGCTCCTGGCAGCTCCTGTCCTGGTTTCTGGATCAGAGGAGCAGCATCCTTCTCTCATCTGCTCTGTCACCTCCCTGACCCTTTCCCAGCCCCCTCTCATATCTCATCTGTTACTGCCATATACTTTTCTCTCCAGACACTCTGGAGCAGTTATTACTCACAGATGTAATTGCTCAGTGCTCCCTCAAGTCACAAGCACAAGACATCAGAAGACATCTAAGAAGAGAGTTTCTCCAAGGCCCTGAAGTATGGAGACAAAGGATGCCTTTTCCCACGAAAACTTAGGGCAAACATAGCTGTGATGTTTAAGCCATGAAGATGTCTCAATTCCTTATTTTAAACACGGATGACTTTGCATTTACAAAAGGATGACATTTAAACAGGGATGACATTGCCCTTTTGCTAAAGACCTTGAGTTTGGGTTTCACAGGCTCATTTAGGTTGGGAAAGACCTCCAAGATCACTGAGCCCAACCTTTAACGCTTGGTTTGGGAGCAGGGATGGCGCAGTGAGGAGCTCACGTGCTTCCCCATAGCGATGTTTGACCACATGAGTGAGCAGCACACATCCCACTCACGGCTCCTGGCCTCACCAACTGATCTCTGCTTTCATCTCCCAAACATAACATGGGTGGGATTTGTTTACCCTGGGTGGAAGGACGAGCCAGAGCCAAGCCGGCGACCGCAAGTGTTAGAAACTGGCAGAAAGGGCAGCAGCTGTTGTGATGCAAAAGTACATATCTGCCTGAAGACTCTGGCTAGGAAACCATCAGAGAAATCCAGACTGATTCATGCTCTGCACCCTCCCCAGATGACTTCTGAGAGTCATGCCAGCCCTGCTGCCACAGCTGGAGCCCTGGTGGCTGCCCCAGGCCAGCTGCTGCCACCTGAGACACTGGGCTGGGACCACCCAGCTGCCTCCTCTGCCAGTGCAACGCATCAGATAGATTTCTCTTTAATCAAACTTCTGAAGGAAGATATTAAATGATGGTTTAACTGCAGCATCAACAGCTGAATCACAGTGGCTGAGCGAGCAAGCAGTGCCAGACAGTCCTGGTGCCTGGGGAGTGCCAGGGGAGCAGGTGAAACCAGGCAGGAATGCTCAAGGCTCCAGCTCCTGCACTGCCAAATCCACCCAGCCACAGTCCCATGGCAGGCCCAGCAGAGAAATGCACATGGGTTCCCTATTTGCTACTGGGAGTAAAACACTCCGAGCCTCATCCGTGTGACCCGATGCAGAACAAATCTTCTCATTCAAGGGACAAAAGTCAGGCAAGTGGGAGAACAGGCTCTTCAAGACATGGAGTCTTGGAAACGTGGACTGAAGTTTGAGCTTATCAGAAGAAGACTGCATAAGTTAATTTATATTCTCTAAGCACCTCTCCCTCAGCCAGAGCTTCCCATTCACCCTCTTGAGGATAAGACAGAGAAATACTTCTCTGGGGGTTTTCTGAGGTTCCAATTCAGGTTTCTACATTTGCATGTGATATTAAATGAGCAAAGTATGCTGCCTGAAGAAGCTTTCACCATCATATGCCCTGGTTTTGGCTGGGGTGGAGTTAACTTCTTTCCCCAGTAGCTGATACAGGGCTGTGCTTTGGATTTAGGATAAGGCTAATGCTGATAACGCTCTGATGGTTTAGTTGTTGCTGAGGAGTGTTTACACTTAGTCAAGGACTTTTTCAGCTTCTCACCCCAAAATAACTTCCCCTAAAAAGTTCATAAATATGACAATTATCACAGATTGATGGGGTGGCTCAAATTTCACAAGACTGGCAATTGTGGTTGCCACATCTCAACTCTCAGTGGAAATGTTTTCCCCCACTAGCCATATATCCCAGTATTTCATTTCTAGCAGCAACACTTTTGGGATCTTCTCCAAATTCTATCCAGAAATATTCTCAGACTAAGTGCCAGTCCCAGATAAATCAGTACCAATCAGCAGTACCTTCCTCCACTTCCAAATGGCCTGACTTGTGCCCACAGGTCAGGACAGGAATCCTCAAGTGAAAAGGCCAATCCATCAGGCTTTGGGATTTTGGGCAGCTCATCCTGGGATGGGACAGGCTTTTCCCTGCCAGGTGACACAACTGCAGATCATGGCCAGCATGGTCAGACCTCAGCTCCTGGGAGTACAAACATCTTCATGGGCTGAACAGTGACTGCTTACTTCAAATGGGCAAAAATGGGTTGCTCTGAAGAGAAATAGCAGCAAACCCTCCTTGAATGGTCCTCTCAGAAATTAATGAAGACTCCTTGGGAATATGTGGTGTGGGTAAAACCTGCTCCAGGGTGAGTTGCTCTGTTCTGCTGGGTGGCAGAATGACCTGCAGAGCTCTGTGTGTGACAGCAGCAGGGTGAGCAACACCACGCCGGAGCCAGAGGTGGATTGGATGCCTATATGGTACTCCAGAGATATCCTCCTTCCCTTCAGGTCACGAACAGAGTTTAGCTGCTGTTTTTCTGGGGGGTTGCAGCCTGTTTTTCCCTCCCAGTGCTTATAAGAAGACCTCTATTCACAGTAAGGCCACAAACTCCCTTAGCCAGCCCCGAGCGAACGGCTGAGCACGTTGCTCAACCAGACCACAGGCAAGAAAGCCATCAGCTGACAGTCCCAAACCCTCCAGCACAGCCCTTGGAGCGGGATAGGACAGGGCCAAACACCAGCCCATGGGCACACGAAGCCTTGGCAGCTGCTCTGCCCTCCCTGCCAGGTTTGCCCGTAGAGCAGGGACCCCTTGCACAGGGAATCTCCTCACCCACGCGAGGGCTGCAGCACCAGCACTGCTGACAGACTGTTCTTCCCTCCCAGGAACCACGTCCCTCTGGGTTACAGGTGAATTGCATTACGGAATCCAATGCATAATAAAGAAATGCAAGATATTTCCCTGCTTTTGTCTCCCTTCTTCTTTCTATCCTTGCATCAGCATTTTCCTCCTCTCCTGCATTAACTTCAAACTCCCTCCCTTGCCCTGAGAAGAACCCCGCAGCAATGCAATGTCTCTGGGCTCTCCAGCTTGAGGAGTTTACTGCCCACACTGGATTTATGCTGTATTTGTTTATTTAGTGGCCCAGTTAGGAAACTCAGAGTGGGATCAGAGTGTGCTTGGCATACGCATGGATCTCAGGAAGACCTGCCACAAGTGTCTTGGCAATCTCTGGCCTCCAAACCAGTGCAGCATCAGGCCATGCTGCATTGTCAAGGAAAACAGGAGACTAGCACTGCCCTTCTCTGTGAGAGAAATCACCCATTTCAGCAGGGCTGTGCACAGAGCTGGGCAACCAGCACCCGCCCTTGGGCAGCCAGTGGTTCCCAGGCTGGGCTCTCCATGGGCTGGCATGCTTGTGCCTCAGCCCACAGGAACAGGCTTTGCCTCCTCAATTCCTGCCTCACTGCTGTGAAAATGGTGCCACAGAACTGTGGAATCACAGAAGATTTTAGGTTGGAAGGGGCCCTGCCATGGCAGGGACACCTTCCATTATCCCAGGTTGCTCCAAGCCCTGTCCAGCCTGGCCTTGGACACTTCCAGGGATGGGGCAGACACAGTTGCTCAGGGCAAGCTGTGCCAGGGCCTTACCAATCTCTGAGTAAAGAATTTCTTCCTAACACCCACTCATCAAGGATGCTAGTCCCACATCTCCAGCCTTTGTAACCAGTCCATAGTTTGTCATATCCAACTCACAGGCTTTGCTAGCACTGAGAGCCCTGCTCCTCCATTTTCTGTTCCTTGTGTCACAACAGACTGTCTGGGCACTGCAGGAACCATTGAGGACACTTCTCTTAGTTTCAAACAAACAGAAATTTCTGTTCTGGGACTCTCTGGCTGGGTTATCTTCGCTTTACACAACACAAAGCAGCACAGAAGATGACAGACCGTGGCCTGCAAGCATGAAAATTCAACACAAAACAAGGGCTCCATTAACCTTCTCTGCTCTGGATTCAGGTGGTGGCCAGGCAGGCACAAGGAGTTTCTCCTCTGGCAAGCAGCCAGCACTGAAGAAATGCCAAGCCCGAGCACCTGGCTCCTGCCACACTCACACCATCTCTGCTCCCACCTCCAAGGCCCACGACTTACTTTGATGCTATTCCGAAATCTCCTTCTCCCAGCTCCAAACCAAGACTTGAAATTATTAGAGGGAGTAATGCCTCTCAGGGTAGAATGCAAATTTAAAACACTTGTCCCAAATAACAGGAGGTAGTAATTAGGCTCCAGCACTCCAAAGCAGCATCCCTCAGCTACACCCTTTCCTGCTCCACTGATGTAGGACATGTGCCATGTGATGCCGTGAAAACCCAGGCTGCACAAGGCTGTTTATCTGTATAGAAATCAGCTCCCTGCTTTTAATTTTCCTCCTTCACTCTGTGCACTGTCCTATGAGCTTTGCTCCCTGCTTGCTTAAACCTTTTGCTTCTTGTTGCTGTGCCTTACCCTGGTCCCACTGGCTTTTTTTTTTGTTTTGTTTTATCTGCTCAAGGTGCCTGTTTCCTTAAATAGTTCTTTCTCTTTTTTTAAACTCTCTCTCTCTGTCTTATTCCTTCCTCCCTTTCCTTATCATCTTCTTTTTCTCACAATTAACCAGAGTGTCCTTCCTCTTCCCCAGGCTTTCCTGTAAGGCCATTTGCATTCTTTCTCAATCACATCAAACAGGAGATTTCAATTTAGCAGCAATCAGGAAAACACCTCAGACATCCTCGAGGCATCAGAGCCTCCCGCCACCTCCGTTCCCCAAATCCCACTGAATTCTGGCTCAGTGAAGTAAGAGCTCAGCTTCTCATGGCACCGAGGTGACAGGGTGTGTGAGGCACTGCCGGGCCCCACTGCCAGAGGCATCGCTCTGCACCAGGACCGAGTCCTGCCCGAGCAGAGCCACATCCTCCTGTGCATCTCTTCAGGCCAGCAAGGGCAAAAGTGGATGATGCTGACTGCCACAGGGCGAGGGCTGGTTTAGGGCTCCGAGGGATCCCATGCCCGAGGCAACCTTGCCACCTTGCCCCGCTGCTACTGCCCGTGCCCTCGGGAGGAGCAGACAGCTAAAGAAGACAAGGCTTTACATTGCCTTTAGGAATTAGATATGTTTATTATAATCTGATTAAAATTCCTTATAAATACGCTTTAAAGTTAGCTCTGGAATCAGGGAATGGTCGTGGATCTCCTCAAGCACAGGATTTGTGTTTAAGAAATTCTATTGCTATGGTAAATCTATGAAGAATGTGTCCAGCTCTTCCACAAGAGCCTCTGGTTCACTGCTCATCCTGACTGCCAGGTTAAAGATGGGCTGAGACTAAAATTCCAGGGAAAATAAGGCAACCTAGAAACAGATGTTTTCAAAAAGGCCAATGGAAGCAAAATGAGTATGGGGTTTTTTTCACTCTCAAATTGTTTAAGGTAGAATTTGTAGGGGAAAACATCTCCAGCCCCTCTAAATGACTCTCAGCCAAAGATTCATGTGCTGAGAAAGCAGAGGGGAAGGGAAGCAGCCTGGTGCCAATTACACCAAGCCGAGGCTCCAGGACGTTTTCTTCAGGGCAGCCAGAAAATTCATTGCAGTGATGTATCAATTACCAGAATATTTTTGAAGTTCTCTAAATTATCTGGAAGTTTACTAGCTCTGAGTATTGAGATGCTCGCTGCACTATGGATCCTTCTGCAGCCACCAGGACAGCTCGAAAGCCGCTTTGTTTTAAACTGGCAGCAGAGCTCTTGAGACATCCCCCAGCAGGCGTGGGGGCTCTGGACGTGTGAGCATCGCAAAGCTGCTCCAGCAAAGGTGGGAATATCCCCGTGCCGAGGGAGTGCCGTCACTGCCCGTGGATGAGCTGTGGCAGCCCTGTCCTGTGCTGGACCATTCCCAAAAAGAGACGGGAGGGTGTGGGGAGAGGGCTGGCTGCCGCCCGGAGCGAGGGGGGAACGCGGGGCAGCGCTCGGGTCTCCGCTGCGGCTGCACAGAGTTCTGAGGGAGGTTTGCTCGCACAGCCCCGCTGCTTCCCGGTGCGGGACCAGCAAACTCCTTCCTCCCAGGCAGCGCAGGGCTGATTTCACATCCTCCAGCCGGGGCTCCCTTCCCAAAGCTGCGGGAACTGCTGGCACGGAGTTAGCACAGCGCTGCTCCCCGCCAGGCCCGCCGCCGGCCCGGCCCTGCCCGTGTTCCCGGCCGGGGCGGGCTGAAGGAAGGCCCCGCGGCCGGGGGAAGGCGTTCGCCGCTCCCCGAGCGGGCCCCGCATCCCCGGCAGCAGCTCTATTTCCATCCCGCCGAGGGTCTTCTCGGGAGCCCGGCTGTGCAGAGTTAAGAATGAATCCCTATTTTTAGCCTGTCCTGGGTGAGGTAAGTGCGCGTGAGTCAGACGCCGGCGTGGGATGTTGCATAAGCCCGGCCTGCGCCGCAGCTCCCGGCGCACGGGGGTGAGAGGAGGAGGATGGAGGGAGCCTTCCCTCACCGCTTCCTGGCATTGTCATTTCAAGACAGACCCTTCACGGTATTTAAATGCAGGGTTCTTTCTTCCTCCCCACCCTCCCCGAAAAATTTAATTAGAAACAGCAGTAGGCTGGTTATGTAATGTGATTAATTGCAGCATTAGAGTGAAAAAATATAGGGCATACAGGTCTTAAAGATTCACATGCAAAGTCATGTGTGGGAGTGAGAGAGGCAAGGGTGAAACGCAAGACTTATCTGTTTGATTAGGTGCTTTTCACAGGGCACCGTGATTTATTCCCTGAGTAATTTCGTCAGAGGAATCTGAAGATAGCTAAAGAAAAAAAAAAAAAATTAAAAAGGAGCAAATACACATCCAGGAGACAAGGAGCCAAAAGTGCTTTCACAGGACGTCTAAAGGTTAGTGGTGTTCCCTCAGCTGCAGACCTACCCCTTAAAGCACTCAGTCACACCAATAAAAAGGAGGTTTTCCCCTGACTCATGATGAAGGAGCTGCAGGCACATGCATTCACTGCAGCTAAGCTTTCACTATGCTGGAACGTTATTCCAGGGAACATGTGAAGCTTCAGATGAATTCTTTTCCCCCTGCCTTTTGTGAGCCTCTGGGCAGGGAAGCCCTGGATTCCAGGCTGGCATTCCCTCCCATCAGCCGACGCTGAGGGCACAGCGCTGGCGATGCTGCGCTCGCCACGGCTGTTGATGAAATCCAGCCTGGTTCAATAATGGCAAGGAGACACCAGCGTGTTGGATTGCCCCAGTGTCCATGGCTCCGCTGCAGAACAGCGGCTGTCAGGTCTGAGTGAGCTCCTCTCCGCTAAGCTGAGCTGTGCCACCACTGAGGAGGCACTGCTGGCTGGATTTTAGCACTGCAGCTCTTCAGAGGGAAACAACTGCTGTTAATATTCATGCAAGGGGGGGAGATGAAAAGGCACCGAAGAAGGGAGCTCGTGGCAGGGTACCAAGGATGTCTCAGCAGGTTTTATCCTGTGCTCTTGCTGGGAAGAGGAGGGTTCACAGCCTGAGTGCAGCTGTTCTCACACCACAGATATTCTCCAGCATTGCCTTTACGCCAGCTATGCCTAAACTCAATTCTGAGGCTCCACTGAATCAAGTATTAATTTGAGGCAGCCTGAGCTCCCTCTGAAGTGAAGGCTCTTCCCTCAGTGCGTTCAGTCTAGTTCTAGAAAGCTTAATTCCTGGCAGCCTTAGCTGTAAAGCCATGGCTGGAAACACAAAAAACCCCAGACTTGTTCTCTCCTGAATAAAAACTTCATTTGTTACAGCTGTGCAATGATTTCAGAGGTTTCAGATTTGTCAAGCAGCTAAATGCCAAGATTAATTTAAAAACAGCTTTACAATTACCTTGAGTTTGCATCTTCTTTCTTGCTTTACTAATAAGAAAACACTAAATGATTCATATTAGAAAAGAGATTTCAACAGTCTTCTCAGGGAGGCCAGGAGCTCACTCCAAGTGATAAATGCAGAAATTCCCTCCCACGAGGCTTCCAGTCCTAACTGGAGCCATAATGTGAGGGAGAGTGAGTGGGCCAAGAAGTCCCAGGCCATGAAGCGGGTTTGTGCAGCTACATAGCCTTGCAATACTCCTCAGCTGCTTTCCTGCCTTTCTAAAGCCTTCCTCTCCCTGCACATGATAGCCAAGCATGAAACACATCCCTGGAGTCAGCATTTGACTTCACCTGTCCCACTGCATGTATTCCATATCACCTGAGCACACTTCCTTCTGCAGAATCTATTTGGAGACAATTAGAGGGACAGATCCTGAAGATGCTGCTTTCCCTGGCATCGTTTTCCAGTGGAAACTTTTTTCCTCTCTTAGAAACTGGACAAAAAAAAAAATTGTTCAGGTTTCTTGGTGTTAACTAAGTGAACAGCAAAATATCTCTTGAAGAAATCAAGATCAAAGCTCGCACAATTAGAGACAAACCAAAATCAAGGGCACCTTTACTGAAGCTCATTAAAAATATCCTTTGTACTGCTCTCCTGTGTGGCACCCAAAGTCTCTCGAATACTGTGGTCTAATGAGAATGCAGTGAGGGTTTTTTCCCTCCAGTATTTTTCTTTTCCATAGTTAGCAACTGTCATAGTTTAATTAAGGGATGTCACAGGCACGGAGCGCTGCCCCGAGATAATCAGACCCTGCTGGTAGATAACTGCTGAGGTGAAGACAAGCAGGAACAGCCACCGTGCAAGTGCCAAATCATCAGGGGAGGGCAAAGTTCAAAAATGGAGCTGACAAACCTTCATTTATAGAGGTTGGGAGATGCTTTTGCCAGCCTTTGTGAATGGGCCCCTCCACTCAGGTCTGCCTCACAACCCTCTCTGAGCTCCTGACTCCCCTCTGGTCTCTTTTTGCTCCCATGTTGTGCCTTGCAGGAAGATTCACTCCAAAGTATCTCCTGGGTGCCTGCAGCAGCACAGACGTGCTGCTGGCACAGCCCTTTCCTTGGAGCAGCCACTGACATGCCTAAGGAAGGATCCCAGCTCCCATCTGGACACCCCTCGGCTGTGAGCCCTGTGTAGCCTCTCTAAGAACTGACCCCCAGCCATTCAAATCCCTACAAAGGCTCCCACTGCCTTTAATTTAGTCTTTCAAAGTATGCACGTCTTTATTTGTTAATATTTACCAAAGCCCTTCCAGTCTTTGGCTCTTTGATTTTGCAACCTTTTATGATTCTCACTAGATGAAGTTTTCTTTTCCTGAAAAACAACCCAGCCCCAACCCAGCAGCTGTGTGCTCCTCTCTCCTGCTCTTTGTGCTTGCTTTCATGGGAAGGTTGTCTCCCTCTCCTTTCCCTTTTCCACCCAGGTCATTATTGATCTGATCATTCCAGCAGCAGTTTTGTGCTAACAGCTCTCTCTGTGCTGTGCCCTCTGATGAATCCACGACCTGCTAACCATCCTGATTTCTTGCTTGTTGCCCTTGCCTGGATTCATTCATAGATCATGCAACAGTTTTTTAGAGGGGTGGTCTTCACTTTATTTCACCGATTACTTCTATTTCTCAACTTCTGTGGCACAACACCTTACAGATTCCCCATCTCTTCAGAATTATCTTCCAATTAATGTACAGGTACTGTATTTCCAGCAAATATTTCATTTTAATAGAATATGTGCCCTAAAAATGGCATGCTGGAGTTCCTGAATAAGTTCATCAACACAAAGTGCTCTGAGGATGGCTGGATGGGGCTCAGGTCCAGGCTCAATCTCTGTTCCTGACAAGGAGCCCACCAGCCACACAGAAATAAAAGAAAACCTCTTTTTGGAATTATAGCACCTCAAACAATTTTCCCATGGTATTGGGTACAATGCCAGCATGGGGCTGCAGCATTTTCAGACTCCACAGGTCAAGCAAGATGGACAATTTTCCTTGGATCCTGGCTGGTCCCTCACTGCATTATTAACAAACAGCTGTATTTTGACCGGCTTTGATGTAAACTTTATCTGACCCAGTTCTTCAAGTGAGACCACCCCACAGAGGTCTCTGGGTGAGGGGTTCAGAAAGTAATTGTGAGTAACAAAGAGGAGCCAAATTAATTCCTTCCCTCTGAAAAATGACGTGTGTCTTCCGAGCCAGGAAACAAAAGGATTTCCACGGCATTCCCATACAAAAGTATTAATGATTTCATTTCCGTGAAACCAGCTGCATAAAAAATTCTGTAGCTTTCTCAATAAACTGTGATAAAACCAAGCCCCCATACTGCTTAATTGCACTTATTAGCGAGCCAATTGTCTGTCACATTTATTTTGTTATGTGGGCCATGTTTGTCAGAAAGAGCACGAGATTTTTAATCAAACTTGTAAAAATCACCACAAGACAGATTTTTGAAGGGCACAACTTTACCCAAACAAGCACATTTATCATCGCTGAGGACACAGAAGAGGTGGCTGTATCTTGGCATAGCTGGTTGTATAAAGATTTATTTCCTCTGTCCCACTCTGACTCTAATGCATTTGCAGACCTGCTTGATGGACCTTCGAGTGAGCCTGGGGCTCAGGTCCCTGCCCAGGTGAGGGGAGTCACAACACACAGCACATAAATGATTGACAGACACACAGATTTACGTGCTCAGAGACTGTCACGTGGCTTCTTTTCCAGCTGGGACAGCTGCATCTCTCTCTACCTGTTCCACCAAGCTTCAGCCCCACAGCTCTGCTCTGCCCAGACAGCCTGTCCAGCACGGACGTGCTCGGCGAGCACACGGCCGCGGGCAGAGGTCGCGGCAGCGCTGCCTCCCTGGCAGAGTGTTCCCAGTGGACTCTGGCCTCTCCTGGCTGCCACACCACCCCTGTCATTGCCCACAAGGTACCCGGCACAAACATTTCCTAGGCTGCAGAAAGCACCGGGATTGAACTTTCCTTCCAGACGTTTATCTTAATAACCCACACACATCCTTAGCATGCCGCCCTGTTCTTGTTTGTTCCTTCCAGACGATCACAAAGGTTGTCCAGCACTCTCCACCATAAATCCTCTGTCTCGAGTTGATTACAGCTTTGAAAAGGTTCACTGGTGCTCTCTGCCAAGGAAGCAAGGGGGCAGAGATATTTTATCCATGCTGATATAATTCTAAAAAAGTGTTTTGTGGAAAGGTCTGATGCCAACATGCCAACAAAACCTGGCAGTGGAGAGAAGGGTTAGTTATGCCATCTTAACAATGAGGCTGTTGACCTGATAATCTAATAATCAATAAGCTTCTGGGAAGCTGCAGATGTTGCATTTCTCAGCAGAGGTTTGATAGATGCTCCCAGCTGAATTCCCCAAGGATCTGATCCATGTGAGGCCCAGTGGGCTCTCCTCAGCAACTGCAGATGCTCTGGGCTCAGCTGGGCACTGCGGCTGAAGATGGGATATTTAACTTCCTTACTTTCCTAGGGATCTTTGGGCTGGAAGCTGCCCCACTCGAGCACCAGGAAGGCAACACCTGCACTTCTGTTCAAGAAACTGTGTTTGCTTTAGCTCAAACTAGTTTCAGAAACTGGTAGAGAGCAGCAGGGCTGGAAGGGAGACTGGGGACCAGGCAAGGATGTAAGAACAAGCAGCCATGAGAGAGGAAGGCAGAGGAACAGGCTGAAGGACAGAGTCCTGATGGGCCCAAGCCCAATGTCTGGCAGCTCCCTTTCAGAGCTTCAACCAGATCCTAAATCTTCTAACTCCCACTGC
Source organism: Taeniopygia guttata (assembly GCF_048771995.1). Lineage (NCBI taxonomy): Eukaryota > Metazoa > Chordata > Aves > Passeriformes > Estrildidae > Taeniopygia > Taeniopygia guttata. Next base: position 1,219,690 of record NC_133037.1, read on the forward strand.
ACTTCCACCATCTGCAGGTGTCCATGAAACCTTCTGGCCCCGTGCAAAAAGCTGTGAGAGCATGGCTGACTGCCCCAGGGCTTGGGGCATGTGTGTCTCTCACAGCCACAGGCAACACCCCGAGTTACAAAGGTAAAGCAGAACACCGAGTCCTTGCTCGTTAAGAAACACCCTCTGCTCTGCTCACCAGCTAGACAGGGCTCTGTGCAAAAAGCAGGAGATGAATATCTAATAAGGCTTCTAATCCATGCCCAGAGATAAGCCAAATTAATTTTGCACAGGCATCTCTTTTCAGTCCCGGATTTGGCAGCCACAGAATTGGCCTTTGAGTAATGTTTCATGTCTGTGCTTTAATCATTTGGGGCTTCACTGTGCCAGCTGTGGTACAAGTTGGGACAATAATGCCCAAGGAGATATTTATGTGTGGCACAATAGACCCAGCAGCAACTTTTGTGTAGTAAAAAAAAGATTCAGATAGGTACGAGTGGCAGGAGGACACTGAGGTACCACAGGTGGGTGACGGATGGTCACTAATGACTCATGGAGGCAATTCAGAGATTGCATGGAGACCCCAGGGCAACTTCCCAGTATGTGAGGCAGGCTAAAGAGAAGATGGAGAGGAATCTCACCATGACCTGTAGAGATAGCACAAGGAATAATAGGTACAAATCAAAAGAGGGAAAATTTAGTTCAGCTATTACAAAGTACTTCCCTGTGAGGGTGGGGAGGCCCTGGCACAGGTTCCCAGAGAAGCTGTGTCTGCCCCATCCCTGAAAGCGTCCAAGGCCAGGCTGGATGGGGCTTGGAGCAACCTGGGATAGTGGAAGATGTCCCTGCCCATGGCAGGGTGGAATGGACAGGACTTAAGGTCCCTTCCAACCCCTTAATAGTCTATGATTCCATTAATTTGGAAGGAACAGTGACCCTTGCGTGCAGCACGCAGCGAGGCAGCGCTGAGGATGCTCACACACACGTGTAGGTGCGAAGAAGGGAATGTCACATTCCTTTTACACCGCTTCCCACGCATTTCAGCAGGATCGCTGCCTGGCCGGGACATCCACTGTGTCCCTGGAGAGAGGAATTCACACCATTTGTGAGGGAAGCTTGGGTGGGGGGTCAGGTGAGGGGTGAGCGGTGTGCGGCTCCCCGAGGCCGGGCTGGCTGTGAGGGCACATTCCCCCGGCACGGTCCGTGAGAGACGGGCGCTGTGTGACTGCCCCGGGACCGGGCTGGCTGTGAGGGCACGATCCCCCGGCACGGTCCGTGAGGGACAGACCGGCTGTGAGGGCACGGTCCGTGCGGGACGGACCGGCTGTGAGGGCACATTCCCCCGGCACGGTCCGTGAGGGACAGACCGGCTGTGAGGGCACGATCCCCCGGCACGGTCCGTGAGGGACGGACAGGGCTGGCTGTGAGGGACGGACTGGACCGGCTGTGAGGACACGATCCCCCGGCACGGTCCGTGAGGGACAGACCGGCTGTGAGGGCACGTTCCCCCGGCACGGTCCGTGCGGGACACACCGGCTGTGAGGGCACGTTCCAACCCCGCGGCACGGTCCGTGAGGGACGGACCGGACCGGCTGTGAGGGCACGTTCCAACCCCCCGGCACGGTCCCTGAGGGACGGACCGGACCGGCTGTGAGCTCACGTTCCCCCGGCGCGGTCCGTGACAGACTGTGCCGGCTCGGCTCTGAGGGCACGTTGGTCCCCGCGCGGTCCGTGAGGGGCGGGCACTGCGCGGCCCCGAGCCGCCCCCGCGGCAGCCCTGAGGGCGGGCCGTGCCGGGCCGTGCCCGCCCGGGCCATGCGGAGCGGAACGTGACGGGGCCGGGGAGCGGGGGAAGCGCCGCCTCCCTCCCGGCCCGGCCCGGCCCGGCCCGGCCAAGCTCCGCACGGGGACAGGCGGGCGGCCAAGGCGTGTCGCGGGCGTGCGGGCAGCCGGCTGCTGTCCTGTTTTCTCCCTCCCTCCCGTCAGCCCGGCCCCCGCGGGCACGGCCGGTGTCCGCACGCCTTCCTGCCGCCCCCGCCGCCGCCTGGCAGCCGTCCCGCGGGGCTTTCCAGCGCCGCCGCCGCGCCCGCCCGCAACGCCGGGGCCAAAAGGCGAGAAAAGACCCCAAAAGCAGGAGCTGCGCCAGCCGCGGAGGGGCCAAAAGGCGAGAAAAGACCCCAAAGCAGGAGCTGCGCCAGCCGCGGGGCCAGGACCGCCTCGGGCAGAGCCCCGTTAGGGGCTGGGGACGGACGGGATGCAGGTAGCGGCTGCCGAGCATCACTGCCCGTCCCTCGAGCCCGCCGCCAGTCGGGCTGCTCTCAGCCGTTCTAAGATAAAATAAAAACAGCGCACTGTTGGATTTTTATAAATTGAACCCCGGGGCTGCCTCATGGCCAGAAATGTCACCCGCAGCCTCCGGAGCGAGCCCGGGCTTCAGCATAGCCTTGGACGCGCCCGCTGTGCCGAACAGCGTCAATACCCGAATTCCCGAATTCCCGGCCCAGCGGAGCGGCTCTGTGCCTTTGGAAATGTTGAGCTCACCTTTTGCTAAGCACATTCCCTGGGGATTTCGGGAGGTGCAGCAGGCATTTAAAATAGAAGAACATGTGAGACCTTGTTCTTTCCAAAAGGCCTAAGCATGCACTTGCATAATATTCAAGTGTTATCCCTGTAATGAAATTAGGTTTTGCTTTTCACAATATTAAAAAAAAAGTTCAATCAGAACTTCACTTTAAGAAATTAATATTTCTTCTTTTTAACATTTTATAGATAGTATTTTACTTTAAAAATGAAAACCACTATTTCTCAGACTGTTACCTTGAAGTTTATTATTTATCAGTGAAGAACTGCAGTTGCTTGGGATCTGATTGATCCGCTTGACTTGGCCTTGCAAGGACAATGTGATTTTCCAGATTTTATTATGTTGGGACTTATAAGTCTGGAACCCAGTGGGCAATTTATGGCTGCAACGTCACGTCTGATGTGCCAGTGCCATTAGTGGCATTCTGGGCTGGTCTTAAATGCTTCTTCTGCCCCAGTCAATGCATTATAGTGGTTTGGCAGAAACTGATAATTTAGCACAATCGATGTCTTGCTTCCTCAAAGAAAGAAACCTTTCAGGGTTTTTAATTCAATGTCTCCTAATCTGCTGGAGGTATTGTATTTCCCCAATATAATCCTGAAAAAACCCAGTTGTTCCTAAATAAAATATACTTAGTATATAAGTGATATGTTAAGTAAACCTTGAGCCTGACAGGGCACAGAGAGACGTGATCTCTCCTTAAAACAATATGAAATGCAGTCCAAATGTGTTCGTGTTTGTTCCAGTAATGAGGGAAAGGTGGTGGTGGTTAACAAGAAGCAAGAGAAAAACCCCCGGCACAGTCATTTTTTAAGTCAAACAGAGGTCGTGCCAAACCAAGAGGGAAAATGTTTTCTGCTGTATTTTCACATGACATCAAGGGGGTTGGAGAAGTGCTGCTGCCTGGCCCTGGCACCAGGAGAATGCGTGGGTTAAACCTGAGTGTTCCAGGGTGGTCTTGGCCAGCTGGCTGCATGGAGGGGTCTGGGGTGTATATATATATATTTTATATATATATATATACACCATTAAAAAGTGAGTTGACTATAACACAGGGTTTCTTACATTTAAACAAAATTTTTAAGTGCATCAGCAAATAGTTACTGCAAGTACCAGTGACTTTCCCAAACACCTTTTCATTTAATTGTACCAATTTTTCTATTCAGTGGCCACTTTTTATAGCATATATGTATCTTCAGAATAAGCAGGAAGCTTTTTCCGCAGTGCAAGAGATGGCAAATTCAAATTTCAGCGGGGCTGGTGCAGAGAGGTGATGGTAGTGTGGAGGAACCTGGAACAAGCTCTAACATCCCATGCCAGGAACCGTCCTTCCCATCAAAACGTGTGGAAGAGAAATTGGTAGTAAAGGAATGGAGAAGGTCAAAGAAGTATTTGACCATTCTGCATTTAAATCACTTCTCTGTAGCTTGTATGCAAAATGCCATGCAAATCAACACTGCTGACTCATGGCCAGAGTGGAGGAAAAAAAGGTGATCTGAGAACATCGTGAGGGAAGAAAAATCTTTTGAGTTTGGGATTTGAACCACTCCTTCATAACAGTCACAGTGTACAATTAGGGGACAGTATATCAAGATAAGAAATGCTTAAAACAACTTAAATCAAATGTTCATAAAGCCCAAATTATTGTAAATATCAGGTAAGGAGCTGCAAAAATATTTTTCATCTCAGCATTTTTCAACAGCTTGAAAAAGAAGCCCTCAACTTCTTAAAGTTAAAGGTATGGCAGAGTAGATGGGTAAAATTCTGAATAGCAGCAAAACCAGCAATCAGCTCTGGGGGTATTTTATATAAAATAAGAATGTATCAATGAAAAGGTCACGATTTTCTTGGTCTTTCTGGGTTAATGTCTCTAAATATTTAGTGGTTCATTCTGCAGAGGTTCTGGTGTAAGGCTGCAGGGTTTATCTTAACCCTGTTTTTCCCAGTGCTGAGGATGCAGGGCGGTGCTGGAAGGAGTTTTTGGAGACACGGCAGAAAAGCTGCTTTGCTACTCCACAAAAACAACTTCAGCATTCCGTGCCTGTCGCTTTCCGAGAAGGGAGGCTGGGCTGGCTCAGTGCAGGGCTCAGCACAGGGGATGGATTTGGAATAAGGTTTATCACTGTCCTGTGCCCTGCTGGTGCTCGCAGGAGGGGGGCAAAGTCCTCCCCGTCACTCTGGCATCACTGGGGCATTTATCTCCAAAGGCCCCGTCCTTAGGGAGCTGTAACGGGGCACAGGGAGAGAGGTGGGAACGAGGACTTTGGGCTGAACCATGGCTGCACCCGTGGTGTTGAACTTGGGGTGTCCAGGGGAGCTTTGTCAGCCCCCTGAACTGTGTGAGGGTGCTGGCTCTCGGTCCCCGGCACAGCTCTTTGCTTGAATTCCCATCCCAGCTGTTCTGCTGGCTGAGGTTTAGAAATCTGTTTGAAGACAGTGTTATCCCCGTTGTTTCCTACCAATCCCATCCTTTCACTCGCATTTTCCTACCTTTCTGTTGCTATAGGACACGAGAAAGTACAACGCGAGCTACTTGCCACTTTGCAAGGTAAAAGAGAAAGTTTATTTTCTGACTCTAACTTGTATACTTTTCCAAAGGTGACAGTGGATTGGAGAGTGAATGGGCCACCTCTCCAAAGACATTGGACAAAGCACTAGTACATCAAGTCTCTCCACCCCCATGAAGGAATGCAAAACAACACGTTATTTACAGAAACTGTGTGGGAAAGTTTCCCAATAGAATGTAAATTCAGAAGGCTTTAGAAAAACTTAAGAATCAGGGCGACATCTTTCCCCCTCAGTTCGGGTGAGGCCACCTGAGGAGAAGATCCCCGGCCTGATTTGGGCAGGAGCTCTGCCTCTGAGTGGGTGTTAGGAGAAAAACCCCTGAGCGTTCAAATGAAGGACGAGAGCAACAGCTGTAGTAGAGTTTATATCCCAGCGCTCATGGGACTTTGGGTCGTTTCCTATCTGTTTTTCAGTACCGTGTCTGGTGGTTATAAAATGAGCGGTATTTATCTGACCCGGGAGGCAGAGACATTACCTCATTGTCACAGGGTCAGTGGCAATTAGACTGCAAAGCCCAGCCAAGCAGTGCCGCTGGGTACAATAGTCTGTGGCAGGCTTAACCTTTACGGTCACCGCTGCTGCTGCGGGGGACAGCCTGGGAATAGCCAGAGCACAAATGCCCTTTCCTCCCCAGGCCCCTCCCAGGCAGCTCGCACACGCTCCTCCCTGTATATGTGAAAAGACTGCAATATATTCATTTAGGCAGTATGGATGGCGTAATGATTTCTATCAGTCCCCATTTGGAGTTAAAAATTAAGTTCACCCCGAAAAGGTGTAGTAAGGACCGTGTGTAACGCAAGAGCAATAATTTTTAGACATCAGCCCGCTTGTGGTTACAGTAAACACGGTGTACAAAGGTGAGCAGCCATGTCAGCACCGTGCCCAGCGTCACCAGCCCCATTTAACCTGCACCTGGAGACGACAGCAGCACCGGGGAGCAGCTAAGGGCCCTCACCCACTGCTGCCCACCAGCAGCTGAGCCGCTGCTCAGGGGCATTCAGAACTGAAACCAGGTGCTTTCCCTCTCTGGAGGTGGCACCCTGATATTTCTGGTCTGTTCACGCACAGTTGTATGTCACACACAGCCCCTGTCTGTGGGCGACAGGCTGGAATCACAGGCTAAAACCCAACTGTAAATGTTGTAAATCCTTCAGAGAGCGCCTTGAACAGCCACTCCAGAGGAGCCGCTGACTGAGGGATGCTGGTCACCCTGTTACTCACTGGTGCCTGCCAGGGTTTGTCAGGGTGGGCAGGATGCTGCGGGAATGCGCCGCAGGACTGTGCCTCAGCCTGGCTGCCCGCCACCAGGGCTTTCCTGCTCCCTGGAGTCACCCTCACCTCTGATTCACGCTGCCTGCCTGGCCTGCTCCTGCACGAGTTCATGCACCACCCCTGGGCTTTCGGTTCAGGAAAACTGAATGTTCTGCCTATTCATTTTTTCACTTTATACAATCTGGGGTTTGGCACAGGCTGAGGTAACCCTGGTCTGCCAGAGAGACAAGCTGGGAGAAAGGAGAAGGGCCAGCCCTGTAGGTACTGTACAAGCATGTAATCTTCCCTCTTGTTTTACAATTCCAGTTACCCAGAATTAGGGTGAGGGTGTGGGAAAGGAGCAAGATTTTCTCCTACAGCCATGACAGACTGAGTACTGAAAAGCAAAAATCCAAGAGTTTGTGTTCTTACATTGTAGGCACCAACTCAGGCCCCGAGTTTGAGGTCTCATTCCATAGACAGGTAACGGGGAGAGAAGGGTGGGTGTATATGGGAGGCAGAAGAGCCTCTGGCACAGGGATGTGGCCTCTGGTCAGCACTGAACACGCTTCCAGCTGTTTTTCTCCATGCTGGAATCACAGCTGGGAGCTCTGCCCAGGGCGAGGTGGGAAGCAAAACACAGTGTGCACTGGGCAGCAGCCAGGAAGAGCCAGGTAAAAGCCTTAACTAGCCAGATGTCCCTGAGACAGGAGCTGCCTCATTCCTCCTTGGATACCTGTTCCTTCAAACCCTTCCCCAGGTGAGGGGATCTTGCAGTCCACAGCCTTGCCATCCATGCCTGCTCCAGGCAACAGCCAAGGATTTTATTCACTCCACCCCTGTCCTGTGCATCTGTGCCAACGCTGAGGAGTAGTTGTTGGTAGAGCATTTCCTTAATAAATGGATTGCTCTGTTTGGGTGGTACAAGGCGGCTCCTTCAGGGCCATCCATTCATCCCAGACATCCTTTGCACTGATGCCTTTGGCTCTGTGCAGGAAATTTTCACAGGGCCAGGAAGAAACTTAGGAGCGGCCGTGATGGCACTGACATCAAAGGGCTGCAGGGAACCTGCCTTTCCATCTCTTCCCGACATTTACATGGAGCAGGTTTTGGAGGCCACTGTTTCCTTCTATTCCTCCCACTTCCTAATTTTAGGGGAAAAAAGGGAATAAGCTCTGGTTGTTAACCACAAACACACACACCTTTGGGAGAGAGGCTCCTGACGCAGCAGAGCAGGATGTCTGTGAGCACATTCAGGAGGAGCCCATCAGCAGCATTTCCCTGTGGATGATTCATCCTGCCCGGCCAGCCCTGCCTGTTTGAGGTTTTCTGTAGCCCCAGTCCTGGCATCTTCCAGACTTGGAGCAGCTGTAGGTTTGGGGGTGTCTCCAGGGTGAGTCTGGATTTCCATGCATTTTGGTTTAAATAGCTCAGTTCTCTCATCAGATCTAGATCTAAGTGGATGCAATCCAGGTTGCTCTCTGCAGAAGTCTGCTGGCTCTTGAGGTGACCTTTTGTGCCAGAATGAGATTCACTGGCAGCAAAAATTCAAATTAAAGGCAATAAATACATTTATCAGTAAAGGCAGTCAGTCACAGGGCCGCATTGCAAAGGTCAACACCAAATTTAGCATCCTGTGGAGATGTTCTTGAAGTTGTGGGGCAGTTTTCCCACCACTTTGGGGTCGGACATGAATCTGATTTGGATCCTGCAGGTAGTTGTGCTACTGCACAACTGCAAGCTGAACTAGGGAAGGTTTAGATTAGATGTCAGGGAAATTCTTTCACAGAAAAGGTTGTAAAGCATTAGAACATGCTGCCCAAGGAAGTGGAGGAGTCACCATCCCTGCAAGTGTCCCAAAAAACCTGTGGAAATGGCATTGAGGACATGGTTTAGTGGTGAACATGGTGGCAGGGCTGGGTTGACCATTGAAGGTCTTTTCCAACCTTAACAATTCTATGATTCTACTTGATTATAATCGTTCTTTGGTTTGTGAATAATGAATGATCCTGTGATTAAATAGATGTGAAAACTCCCGTGGTGTGTAAATAGAGGCAAGGCTGCAGTTTTTAGCTCCTTTTGGGGTTGCTAACACCGAGGGGATAGAATTTTCTTCTTGGAATGTGATTGTACATGATGTTTGCACCCATCATTCATAAGGAAAAGTTTCTTACAGACTTAACAGATTGTGTTTCCATCTCTGCTGCGTAAAAACAGTGTTATGGACACAAGCAAAATGGAAATCATAACACAGCATCTCCACTATTTTAAGAGTCATATTGGAACACGCAGAACAGAGATGGAATTCTACTCTTCACTGCCTTCAGATTTGGTGTTCTGTGTATTTACTTAGCGCTAGAAAAGGAAAGTGAAAACAAACCCGTTGCCTCAATAAAGCCCAGGAACGGGCTTTGCTCCTGCCCATTCCCCTGGGACCAGACACCATTTCCAGGCAGTGAAAGGCCTCTGGGCTGCAAGAGCTGCAAAGTCATTCCTGAGATGAGACAGAGGAAAAAAAGGGCTGAGAGTCAGGGTGAGAAGAACCAGCTGAGGAAAACGAATGGGTGAGAAAGCCGAGAGACAGGTCTGAGGGATGCTAGTGCTTCTGGAGGGAAGGGCTGCCTGGAAATGGGTTTGGCTGTTCCTGCTCTGTGGGGCTCCTGGGGAAGCACCTGCTTCGAGGCACTTTATCCGGCTGTCAGCATGTTCTCACAGACTCTGGATGCATCCCAGCACTGGGAGTTCAGCTGCACACAGGGTGCTTTTCCCATCTCCTGGTTTTTGCTGAATTTCAGGCTTTTTTCCTGTTTGCATTGCCTCAAACTGCTCCTATTTCTCCCATGGAGACCTGAAAACAGGGAGAAGATTGGGCACTTCCACACCAGCAGTCAAGCTCTAAATCAATCAGATTTTCTGGAGTTTTTTGTTGTTTTGCTTTTTTTTTTTTGCCTGTGAACTTCTCCATGCGATCCTAGCTGCATCTCCTGAGTTACTCTGATTTGGTCCAGAGTTATTAATTTTTTTCCCTACACAATTTCAATTCCAAGTGTCCCCCCTCACACACACAGCTGCAGCAGAGCAGCCAGGATTGGGCAGGCTGCTCTGATCCAAGTGTCCGGCGTGGCACCTCCCGTGTGCACGTCACAATTTCGGGGTGACTAAGCACAATGGCACTGGTATTCAGTGGCATCTCTAGAACACTGCTCTATATTTGCCTTTCCTTCCTCTGTTTGTGTCGGTTTAAAAGAAAAAAAGCGGATCCAAGCTACGTGCTGACAAGCCTTGGCGATTCTGGATGGCAGGAGGGGAACGGGGCTCAGCGCAGCGAGTACTGGAAAGATATTTGTCACTGCAGATTCTGCTTGTCATATGCAGAGATGACATGCAGATCTCCCTCTGACAGATTGATAGTCATTCCGAGATGCATCCACCCACAAAAACCACAGACATGCTGCTTGACTCAAATCTTGACTTTAACCACAACTTTGTGATGCAAAACTGGTGGAGTTTTTGGTACTTTTTGTTAAAAATGAAATCTTTATAGGGGTTTTCCAGCATCCTTGCTAGTTACTAAAAACAAACCAACATCAGCCTACTGGATGGGACAACTCAGTTTACTCGTGGGTGGTTTTGACATTCAGATCATTAACATGTTTAGTCTGAAAGAATGTTGGAAAGGTAGTAAATAAAAAATTGGATGGAGAAATACCGCATCTCTCCAGAAGTTACTCCTTATGTCGCAGCGACAATGCCAGTTTCACTTAGAAGGAATATTTATCCTGATTTTACTCCAAATACCCACAGAGCTCGTCCTGAGGGAGCTCAAAGCCTGGTCAGTTGTTTGTAGAAGTGAATGCACCTGGTGAGTGTAAAGGTTATGCTCTGCGCTGGCCGGGCCGGGAAGTTCACAGCGTGGCACAGAACTTCCAGCGTCTGGCAGCATGAACTCTGCGTCCCCAGCTAGGGAAGGCACCGACATGGAACTGCCTTTGGCTGTTCTGGCATCTGTGGGGTGGCTCCTCAGGCATCCCCCGGGACCTCCTGTGCACTCCTGCTCAAGCTCTGGGATGGCCCCATGGAGCAGGGACGTGTGGCCAGGTGGTCCCTTCCCACCTGACGCATTCTGGGATCGGATGTGTGCCTGGAATTGCAGCCAGTGGGGCTGCAGAGCACAGGGAACACACATGGCAGCGTCTTCGGCTGCTTATGTTGGAAAGGGGAAAGGGAAAGTACTCCAACTAAGTTTCTCTTGTTCAGAAACACAATGGGCAATTTAAAACCCCTATTAGGCATGTGTGGAGGAGCATTTCCCAGCCAAGGAGACCAGGGGGATTGCTACGGAGCTGTATTATGACTTCTCTGATATCAATCAAGCCCCCATTATGTAACGAGGTCTCCATCACGCGCGCCCCAGTGCGAGGCCCCACCGCGAGCACCGAGGCTGCAATCCCGGCTCCTTTGTCCTGCCCTCCACCAATTTGCTGCAAAATTGAGGATGAGGCTTGAATTTGCCATTGTGGTGGTGCTGGGGCCGTGGCTGTGCTTTCAGAGCGGTTATTTGCATTGCCTTGATTAGCATGTCACCTGCTTCATTAGTGGAGAAAAGGCTCCTCCACACACTCAGCCAGTCATGCAAATTGAGGAATGCACGGAGATCCTTCCCCTCTAACACTTTCCATTATTAGCAAAATTGGTAGATTCGGTTTGTTCCTTCCTCTTCAGAAGGTCACTTTTGATTTCCACCTCCAAATGGAAGTTTTTATTTAAGAGATGAAGAAATCATGGTCCCAAACTTGTGACATGCAGCAGTCCTGTTTAATGAAACCTGATGCCAAAGGAAAACCCAGGTGTGTGCAGGGCAGGTGGAACCTCCCTGGTTTCAATCTAATCCTTAAACCAACAGCCATCTGTCTGTCACCAAATCATTAATTTTACTGGATGTCAGCAATGTGTTTTTAGAGCAAAAAAGGTCCCTCCTGTGCAGGACCTAAACTTGCATTACAGATGTCTCTCAGGTTTTGGAGAGTTTTTTTCACTTGAGAGTCCAACAATTGTGAATGAAGCTTTTTGTGATGTCAGAGATACTCAGTTTTTGTGGAAAAGAGTACCCCAAATGGGGAAATTAAACAGATCTCTCACAGAGCTTTTTTCTGAGATCAGGAAGTTGCCATGGGGCACCAGATCTCAGTCCAGAATGGGAAAGTCCTAACACACGTTTGACGTCAGAAGCTGCAGGCACAGAACCACCACCAGCCCCAGCAGGGTTTTCACCATTCCCCATCTCTGCTGGCACAGCCACCATGGGCAGAGGAGTTCAGCCAGAGAGAAAAAATTAAAAATGCTTAGAAAACCCAAGAGTGAAAGAAGAAAAAAGGAAAAATGTGATGGTCATGCATGAAATGTCACTGCAGAAATGAATCTGCAGACATGAATGACCTGTCCGTGGGCTGAGGGGAGGAACATGGTCACCCTCTTCAGCTGACCAGCTCCTACAGCCTCTGCTCAGGCTGGGGACACGGTGTGACCTCCTGAGCCATCTGTGCCAGCCCTGGAACCACCCACCCTCTGCACAACTGCATCCCCACCGCCGGGGTGGTGGCTGTGCTCTGCTGCTCCTGCTGCAGCTGCAGCCAGGGCCAGAACCTCCCTTTGTGCATCTCCCCGCAGCTCCTGGGCAGGCAGAGGCGCAGTGAGAGGCCCGGGTTCCACCCCGCTGCTTCACACGGATCACAGCGCAGGGCTGTGCCAGTGCTGAGGCTCTCGTGGTTCTGCCTTTTTAAGGTAAAGATGAAGCAACAGCACACATCCTCAGGGTGCCCTCTCAGGCTGTGCTCAGCCGCCTCCCTCTCACCTGACTGGCAGAGGCTCCCTGACAAATTTGTGTGTCTGCTTATCCCCGGATGGCAGGAGGGAAGGAGTGAGTCAGGTTCGTGTCTCTGCTGCTCGGGGAAAATGGAATCCTGCTCCTCCACCGCGCCGCGCTCCCTCCGCACACACCTCGCTGCAGAGGGGAGACAGATTGGCCAGGAGATAGAGATGGAAATACATGTGATTAAGGAGTCACAACCTCACCCATAAATCTGGCGGGGAGACTGCTGGTCAGGCTGCCCTCCTTCCTCCCTCCCGCTGAGCTTTCCTGATGACCTGAGCCGGGGGCACCACCCCAGACACTTGTGTGCACTTGCCAGATTAAAGATGATTAATTGTACCAGGTAGTTCCTGCTACAGCTTAATCAAATACACATAATCAGCACCGCTCCTGTGCACACGATACTTGGAGCTGGAGGGGTTTTTAACTCTCACATGCTCTAATGACAGCCACAAAGCTAAACTATCAGTGGGGAGAGTGTGAAGTACCCCAGCCCAGAGTGACCGCAGGTGAAGATCCCTGGGGGCCAGCACCTCTCACTGCTGGAGGAGGGACATCCTCTTGTTTTAAAAAGTCAACCTCTGGCCCTCTGGGCAGTGAGAAAAGTCTCCTCCTTACCTGCCAGGTCCCTGTGATGCCACATCCCTGGATATGTGGGTGTGACAGAACTGCCACACAGCACCTTGGAGAGGACACAAACCACCAGCAGCCTCTGACCGTAGAGTATTTTGCATCATTTATTTAAATACCTATATTTATGCATTTACAAATTTTCATAGCTCTGTCTGTAGCTTTTTTTTCTTTTTATTTTTTTTCTTTTGTAGACAGTATTGCAGAGAATTCAGCTTCTGTAAAATGAGGTCCATGTATAAAACTATGCAGCGGATTGGAGGAAAAAACCCAACCAAACAACAACCCAGCAAGTTTCCTTTCACACTCTGGAGAATCAGAAACCAAAGAAAGTGACCGAATGAAAGGGGGCAGGGAGAGGAAAGGGTGGGACAGAGCAGCCTCAAACCAGTGGCTCTCACACAAGCATTACACACATCAGTGCTCAGCTACAGGACACGTTTCAGTCGGTGCAGTGCCTGTTTGCTAAAGCTTTAGCAGGCACATAGGTCTCTAATGAAAAAATAGAAGGAGAGGATCCTACACACGGAGAATGCAAAGCCTGGACAGCCTCAGCTCAGTCCTGGGAGACTGCACCGACTCGCCAGCAGTGCATCCTCATTCCAAACTTCATTTTGCATAAAAAGTTCCCTTTTAGAAATCTTAGCATTTAAAAAACCCAGTGTCTGAGCTCTTCTAGCCTCAGTACTCTAAAGAAATCTCTTGAAAAATACCTCCTGCTTTCCTCACTCGGAAGCTTCAAAATAATGTTTTGCTTTAATTGATACCAATTGAACAGCTCACGGAGTCCCAGCATCATCCCTGGGAGGAAGAGGCAACAAATATGGCATTGCAAGATATTTACACACATGGTACAAAAATGTCCAAGGGTATGAAAAAATCACCAGTTACACAATTTTGCAGCAGCCTCATTTACACCTGTAATTTTATACCATTTATTACATTGTACTAACACACCAGATCCAAAGATGTGCACTCCCTTTAGGACATTCAGGAGTTCCAAATATATTGTGATTGCATAATTCATATTGCACAATTGTATAAAAACATAAATACTAGCTATTCTATTCTTTTTTTTTTTTAAATACAAAATACATGTCACATAGTCAAATAATCTTTTCAAGTGCAATTCAGGTGCTCTCTTAAGTCCTTCCAAAGGAAAAGGCAATTTTGATAGTTTTGGCACAAAGTTTAACCTCTGTCCCGTGCCAACAGTTCTAATCACAATCCACGTGCCCCCAGCTTGGTAAGAGTAGCAGTCATATACATCTAAGTATAAAACCAGGGTATTTACAGGATGCACAGAAGGTTCAGGAGCAGCTCCGGGCTGGGGGTGTTGGGGTGTCCCGGAGGGGCCGTGGCCCTGCCAGCTCAGGCTGGCTGCTGCTGCAGGTTCACATTCATGGGCGGGGGGTGTCCGAGGAGACCGATGCGCTGCTTCTGCTTCCTCTGCTCCGTCATCTGGAAAATTAACAAGTTTGCTCATTAGGCCTCGGCGCTTCCTGTGCGTCACTCGCCCAAGGGCCCGTTGTGTTTGGGGTTTGCTGCGGAGCCCTGGCCACAGCAGCGCCTGCTCCGGGGCAGGGGGGACCCAGCCCTGGCATGGCCACGAGCCCCTCTGCGTGCCGGGCACTGCTGTGCCAGGGACAGCTCAGACAGCCCGGCAGAACCGGGAACCGAGCAGGGAGCAGCCTGCAGAGACCTCCCCTGCCGGGAATTCTCTGTAACCCGTCCAGCAGAGGGGTGGAAAAAGGGAAAAAGGGGCGAGCCCGGCAGCCAGGCTGGGAATACCCTACACTGAGCACTCCCCTGCCAAGGCAGGACTGAACCACCTCACTGCCACACACCCCAACCGGGCATTCCCCATCTGCTCCCACTCATTAAACAACGTTCTCCGGATCGGTGAGCCCTGAGCGGAAAATGGATCGCTGTTATTGCTGATTCTGAAAATGGCCACAGTCCAATGGCTCCACTCCGCTTTTTTAGAACTGTGCGGGGTTTCTGACAAGTTACATACGCCACGTAAGGAATGACTGGGCTGGGCAGGGGCTCGGGAGCCAACAGCTGGATCCCACAGCTGGATCCCACAGCTGGATCCCACAGCTGGATCCCACAGCCGACACATGGGATGGCTCACAGGGAACGCCAGGACAGCGCCTCATCCCTCATCCCCCAAGAGCCCCCACACCCTCAGGGTCAGCACACCACGGACATGACCCACACTCCCCTCCTGCTCCTGCTGCTCCTTCCAGCTACAGCCACCATTTAACTCCTCCAGTTTTTGCTGTTAATGACAAACGCCAGCCAGTGTCACTGCTTGTGGCAGCAACCCCAGGAGAAGGGGGGTGGCGTGTACATGTTGGGTTCATTTGTACCCCACTTGGGATCACTGAATTGTTAAAGTTGGAAAAGACCTCCAAGATCAAATCCAGCAGTCAACCCAGCCCCACCACCATGGTCAGCACTGAAGCACTCGAGTGCCTCTGTTTAAAACCCCATTTCAGTGCTGATGGAGTCTCCCAGCTGGGGCAGGGTATCCAGAGGTCAGAGGCTGACCCCGGGCTGGGGTTCTCTGTGGGAATGGGATTGCTCCAAAGGGGCAGTGCTGGGCAGCCTCTGCACGGCTCCTCTGCTGCACAGCCCACACCTCGCTGTGTGCCAGGGGCACTCCTTCAGCCCCCAGGAAAAGGGCTGAAACACCATAATTCCTCTTGGAACCGTAATTTACCCTGCCCTCAGCCCAGCAGCAGCCTCCCCACACCTCCTGCTCCTCTGCACAGCCGCTGGAATTCTCTAAAAGCTTCTAAAGCTTCCCAGGGAATGGGAGCAGGAGGAGAGGGGTCTTCCCAGAGCTCTCTGAACACACACACACAGCCCACTCCCTGCTGAACCTGAGTGTTAAACTGCTGCTAGGATAACCCACAAGTGGAAATGCAGAGAGGCCACGAGGACTTGGCTTAAAAATGCCCCTTTACGTTAATTATCTCCATTGAGCAAATGGAGTCACAATTTCACACTGCAAATAAACTGATTCAGAGGACGCATGGAATAAAAATGGAAAGTAAAAGGAATAATGAGAAGGGACTGTAGGAGATATTTTTCAGGCTGTGTAGA
Source organism: Taeniopygia guttata (assembly GCF_048771995.1). Lineage (NCBI taxonomy): Eukaryota > Metazoa > Chordata > Aves > Passeriformes > Estrildidae > Taeniopygia > Taeniopygia guttata. The sequence continues at coordinate 1,235,691 of NC_133037.1, forward strand.
AAAGAGATGGTGCACCCTGGTGCAGGTGTTTGTAGAAGATGTGGCTTTAAAAAAATGGAAGAATAAAGCAACCAACCATAAATAAGAGGGAGAAATGCAAGTTTAGTGTCAATGCAGAACAATATTAATCCTGCACTACACTTAATGCTGTGTGGAGGGCACAGGGCTGCAGGAGGGAGCAACTTATTGCCATCACATTTACTGGAGAGTGAATCTCCTGCAAAAGCTTTCCAGTGACAGCACACCTGGGCTAACAGGCCATAAAAGCCAGGCACAGCAAATCCCCAGGGAGCTGCCAGGCCCTGGAATTGTGCTGACAGGAGCCAAACACTGCCCCAGGGGCCCAGGGTTCAGCTGAGCCAGGCTGGGCTCCCCGATAGAGGCAGCCTGGCTCCAAAGGTTATGGTGAGCTGGAGTCACCTCCAGGAGCAGGAGCAGGAGCAGGAGCAGGAGCAGGATCCCCCCTGGCCACAGCCCCTGCCCTGGGGCTGCTGTCCCCAGGTCACAGCTGGAGCCCAGGGGGCTGTCCCAGCCAGGGCCAGCAGGAGCGATGCCCCTCTGCTCAGTGGCACCAAAGGAGGGGCTGGGAAGGATTTCTGGGTGATTACATCTAATCCCCTGCTGCTGCAGACAATTATGGTGTAATCTTTTCACACAGAATTAAAGTGAGCAGGATTTTAATGGCTCTTGGTGCACTTTGGGGAAGGAGGCGGGCTGGAACTCGGCTTCTAATAATTAGAGTCTCCAGAAACCTAACGAGCTTGAGGAGCAAATGAATGAGAGGTTTTCCCTTTATTTAATTACAAGAAAATAAATACAAATAAAAATTCCCTGAGTTAGTTCCTTTCCTGGAGACAGTTCCTGATCAGGAGGAGGGATATACTGGCTTTGTCACATAATTGGAGCATCCTGCATCTTCAGCAGGGCTCTCAATAATGGTACTTAGGGGAATTCCTAAAAGCTATCACCACACTAATGAAGCTGGTTTCCTCTCTTGCTTTTACAGTCAAATAGCTCTCTAAAAGCTAAACCCTTCATTCTTATTTTCACAAAGAGCAAGGAGAGGTTTTAGTGCTTGGTCAGCCAAGAGGCTGTGGCCAGTGGGAAGGCTCCTGTGCCTGCAGAGCACTTGGAGAGAACCTTCAGCAGGGAGACACAGGACACAGGGGCAGGATAATTGTTTCCAGGCAAAACAGCCAAACCACTGCCCGGCAAGAATTAAAGCCCAGACAAAAGAGCAACTGCCTCTGCCCTCCGTGCTCAGAGCAACTGGAGCAAGGGGCTCTGTGGCACCGTGCCTGAGAACTAATTACAGCCCGGGGCAGCGAGGTTGTCACTCCCTGTGCCCACATTAATCCTTTCCTTGTCACTCCCTGTGCCCACATTAATCCCTTCCTTGTGCTCCACAGGGCGCTCAGGACAGCGTGATCGGAAGGCAGGATTGGATCTCGGGCAGTGCTGCCTGCCAGGGCCTCCTGACAGAGGAGAGGTTCATGGGGACACCAGCCAGCCCAGCAGGGATGGGCAGCAGGGATGGCACTGTAGGGTGGCTGTACCCATCCTTCTAACAGGTGCTGGTGCTGGGAGAGGAACACACCCACAGCTGCTGGGCCATTCCTGCCCCGGGCAGCCCCATCCACCACCTGGGTGCCAGTCAGCAATTAACCTTAGCCAGTGCCAACACCTCCATCAATTCACTAATTGACCCATCTGGCTCAGGTTATTAGTGCACAGAGGTAACAGCCACCACAAACAGCTCCTGGCAGCACAGGCAGCAGCGTTTCCCTGTTCCCTCCAGTTAGGCTGGAATTCACAGGGACACCACCAGCTAAAGCCCTGTCACCTCTGTCTTTCACAAAGCCATTGCTGGGCTGGGCACCAGCCCCCCGATGCCCTCAAGCCCAGCCAAGGCAGAAGCCACCCAGCTCTGGCTGCACCAGGAACACCCCTGTGAGCTCTGTGGAGGCTCACAGCAGCGTGTGGTGCAGTGCAAACCCTCCTGGGGCTGTGTGAGCTGCAGGCTGAGGGTGGCAGCAGCCAAATCACATCTGCACAGCAGCACAGCCGCAGCGCCGAGGGACCAGCACCGCCAGTAACCACTCGAGTGCTTCTCCAGTTTCTCGGTGGGTTTTGAGGTGCACACGGTGACACAGCCCTTGTGTCAGTGTCACACCCTCTGGCTGACAGGATCGAGCTCAGCTCTTCGGGTTAAAACCCCAAACAACAACACCACCACCACACACAGGCTCCCTGCAGCAGCCAGGACTGACTCAGGTTAACTCTGGTGATTTTTTTTAACACAGGTTTTCCCTTTCTGATGTGGCCACTTTAGGTCAGCACCAGGCAGGTCAGCTGGAGCACGGGGCTCTGGAGGGACATTTGGATTTTCACTTCTTTCCTAAGCACGAGTCGCTCTGGGGAAGCTCTCCCTGGGGTCGGGAGAAGCTGAGGAGCTGCAGGAGGAGCTGGCAGGAGCCTGTGCTCTCCTTACCTGATCCTTGAGCTCTGAGAGCTGCCCAGAGAGGTTGGTCACGAGCTTCATGGTGGACTCCAACTTCTCCTGCAGGTTCCTCAGCTCGTTCTGCTCTCCCTCCGAGTCGCTGCTGACCAGTGACATGGCCCTCATCCGCGGGAACCAGTCCAGGTTTCTCTCCTGAGGATCACAGAGCAGGGCACAATTAGTGTTTGCCAGGTGAGAACCTGCCCCCAGAGCACAGCACAGAGCTCTCCAGCCACGGGACATCCCTCATGCAGCAGCTCTGTGCCTATCTGGAGGTATTATCTGCAGTTATCTGCATTTGCATCTCACTGGAAAGTTTGCAAAGTGGCAGCCCGAGGCACTGCTGGGAACTGGGGCTGCTCACTGCACCTTTCCTCCCCAGCTACTCCCATCCCCAGCCCCTGCTGCCTCACACACACCTCAGCATAAATGCACAAACACTGGACATTAAACCAGCCCAGATTTCACGTCTGGACAAGCATTTCCCAGTGCTAGAAATCCGCTGCCATCTCACAATCTTTTAATTTGCGTTTGAGGAAGATTTTCTGCTTTTTTGGCCAAGCAAAGCTTAGCTGTGCTCTCTGATAAAAAAAAACCAAGTTCTGGAAATTCTTCCCTAGCTGAAATACTTCCTTTTTAATGAAAAAGAAAATCGTATTTTGACTGTCTGGTTCAGGCTAAAATGAGGGACAGATACGTTACAAAGCACTGACTGTAGAGCTTTCCTTGAACCACACAAAGTCTCTCATATTCCATGTTTAAGCTGCAGTCAGGAATGTCACTGGACACACACTCAGTCTGAGGAGCAGCACAGAGTCACACAGGCACTCGTGTACTCGCCAGAGATGTTAAAAATAAAGGCAGGAGCGGAACAGAAAGCCACAAAAGGAGGAGGGGTGCACCCCACGTCCTGACACCTTACAGTTCAACATCAAACTGGTTTCCCATCCAGTCTGGTTCTCCTCCCACGCTGGAGATGTGCTCTGAAATGGAGCTGAACTCGGGCTGGCTGAGACAGGGTGTGTGTGCTCCCACAGGTGACACAGCTGGGGAGGTCTGAACACAGCAGGCACGCTGAAAGGTGACTGCATTAACACCAAGGGATGCTGCTAATCAAAAATCAATCCACACTGCTGATTAACAGTGACCACAGCTCACCCCACTGCCTGGCCAGGCTCCTCTCTGGGCTCCCAGCTTGTTTTTGCAGCACTGCAAACTCCTGGCTTTTTTGTCATTCCCTGCCTAAATCTCCAGCTCCAACCCCTCCGTGCTCCCCCCCATTCCCAGGAGCATCCATCCTGCTTAATCAGGGCTGTGCACCTCTGCAGAGAGCTCCAGTCACATCCTCTCTGCAATTCAGACACCATGCCAAGACTCATCAGCTTAAATTAGCTGCTTCTGATGTGCCTGGAGTTTCCTTCTGCCAGGATGAGAAGGCAGAAAGCAGGCCCTTTCCCATGCAGGCACCACAGCATTTCCACGTGATGCAGAACTGCCAGCAAGGCTGTTTGCTCCTGATCTCTGTTTACAGGGCAGATGGTTTCTGCTAATAAAAAAGGGGAAAAAAAAATCTATGTACAAAAAAAAAAAAAAAAAAAAAAAGCCTTTACCAAGACAAGTGCCAAAATATTTTGGACTTTAGGAAACGCCGGTCCCACAATTAAGGTTTAATAGCAGGAACAGGCAGCACTGCACTGTGTTCTTCCAGCTGTGGTAAAAGCCTCATTAGGGAGGAGGGGGCAGCTCAACATTTGTGCTCAGGTCCAGCCTCTCCTACCCAGAGAAAACCAACTACACCAACTGCACTTCCCCTGTTCCTCCAGGGAAGAAACAAGGATGAGGAAAATGAGACTAAAATGCAATTTATATTGGCAGAATTGCCTGGGCCCTCAGGCTCATGTCCTGAGGTTTCTAGGGAGACATAAGAGCCCTGAAGCTCCTGCCTGCCCCTTTCTTGCTCCAGAAATATTTTCCTTATTCCCAAAAACGTTTCTAAGGCCATCCCCAGAGCGTTCCCAGGTCCCATCCTTGAGGAGGATGAACAGGAGGAAGGAAACACCAACTTTCCCTACCTGCAGTGTTTCATAACAAATACCCCAAGCACTTTCCAACATTACTCTGCAATTTTAGCCAGCGCTGCAGCTGCTGCAGAGGCTGTGACTTGATTGTTCCAGGCCCGGAAGGTGAAATCAAACAGCACCCACAGCTTCTGCAGCCTCCTCACAGCTTCCAAACTCGCTGGGTTTCTGAAAGGCCCAGCCCTCAAAGTCACTAAATCTTGGCTTTGATTTGAACAAAACCAACAAAGCACCTCTAGTTCTCATGTCAGGGCTGAAAGATGAAAACCAAACCGTGCTTCACAGGAACTCCACAGGCTGGGGAAGGCTGAGGACGAGGACACACAGCCCCCTCTGGGTGTCTCTGAGCTGGGGGCCAGGGCTCACACTTCAGCCAGACCTGGCAATGCCCTGCTGAGTGCTGACCCGCCTGGAAAGGGTTAACGGGCACCTGGAAACTCCCCGAGCAGGGAGAACCTCAGGGAAGGACCTGGACATCCCCCGGCCACCCTGATGGGCTGTGCTGATCTGCCTCCCATTCCCACAGCTGGTTAGCACCACCCAAAGCCAGGATTGATCTGGACATGCCCACTGCCACCCAGCCAGGCTGGGAAAGCACGGGGAGAGGTGCAGAGAATCCCCGTGGATGCAGGAACTGCAGGCACTGAGGCACAGGTGATGCTGCCTGGCCCAGGAGGGGCTGGGACTCCCAGAGAGGACAGAGGGAAGCTGCCAGCACAGCAGGACACAGCTCTGCCTTCTGCACACACACTTCCTCCTGGATTTCACTGGAAACCTTGAGCCTGTTCTTCAGCCTCCCCCAGCCCTGCAGAGAGGAGCAGAGACAGCCCATCCCCGTCCCTGCTGGGAGTGTGGGGGTGTTTTCTTTCAAATAAATAAATATTTCAGCAGAGCCAGCACCAACGGAACGGAGCAGGAATGCTGAAAGGTCAGGGGATGGTGATCCTGCTGGGCCAGCCTGGCTCCCAGCACTGCCACTCAGGGGTCAATAAAAGATTTATATCTCCATGATCCAGTTTCTGCTGAACTTCAGCTCAGCCCTGGGGTGCCTTTAAAGACACGGCCTCACATCCATCTTGGGGCTTTGGAGGTGTTTGAGAGGCTCTGAGTGAGCCTGGAGAGGGGAGGCTGCCCGTGCTCCTGTGCAGCTGCTGGCACCCACACACCGATGCCCTCTGCACCCTCTGCTCCTCTCTGGGATCCTGGGGTGCTCTCTGCTCCTCTCTGGGATCCTGGGGTGCTCTCTGCTCCTCTCTGGGATCCTGGGGTGCTCTCTGTCCCTGCTGCTCCCAGGATCCTGGGGTGCTCTCTGCTCCTCTATGGGATCCTGGGGTGCTCTCTGCTCCTCTGCCCAGGATCCTGGGGTGCTCTCAGCTCCCTGCTATTCCCTGGATGCCGGGGTGCCCTCAGCTCCCCGTTCCAGGATCTCGGGGTGCTCTCTGCTCCCTGTTCCCATGATTTCAGGGTGCTCTCAGCTCCCTGTTCCCAGGATCCTGGGGTGCTCTCAGCTCCTCATTCCCAGGATGTTCTCTGCTCCCTTTTCCAGGATTTCGGGGTGCTCTCAGCTCCTCATTCCCAGGATGTTCTCTGCTCCCTTTTCCAGGATTTCGGGGTGCTCTCAGCTCCTCATTCCCGGGATCCTGTGATGCTCTCAGCTCCCTGTTCCCAGGATCCCGGGGTGCTCTCAGCTCCCTGTTCCAGGATCCCAGGGTACTCTCTGCCCCCTGTTCCCAGGATCCTGGGGTGTTCTCAGCTCCTCATTCCCAGGGTGCTCTCAGCTCCCTGTTCCCAGGATTTCGGGGTGCTCTCATTCCCTCATTCCCAGGATGTTCTCAGCTCCCTGTTCCAGGATCTTGGGGTTCTCTCTGCTCCCTGTTCCCAGGATCCCGGGGTGCTCTCAGCTCCCTGTTCCCAGGATCTCAGGGTGCTCTCAGCTCCCTGTTCCAGGATCTCAGGGTGCTCTCAGCTGCCTGTTCCCAGGATTTCAGGGTGCTCTCAGCTCCCTGTTCCCAGGATCTCAGGGTGCTCTCAGCTCCCTGTTCCCAGGATCTTGGGGTGCTCTCATTCCCTCATTCCCAGGATGTTCTCAGCTGCCTGTTCCCAGGATCTCAGGGTGCTCTCAGCTCCCCATTCCCAGGATCTCGGGGTGCTCTCAGCTCCCCGTTCCCAGCACGGGCACGGCCCCCGCGCTCAGCAGCCGCTGCCGGAAGGTGCTGACCACAAGGGCTGGGTTTCGGTCGCAGCCCTTTTCTAGGTAAAGCTGGAAAAGTCCCTGTTGTAAGGCAAGCAGCAGCGAGTCTGGCCGCGGGGGTGAGGGCTGACCATCCCCGCTGGAAGGCAGAGGAAGCTGCACACGTCGTGTTCGTTCTGAGAAGCGCCGGCTCCTCCCGGCTTCTGCCGAAGTTGGTTCTGAGAAGGGCTGAGAGGCGACCTCAGCACCAGCTGTGCCAGGAGAGGCACCAGCTCTGCTCCTCCTGGGCAAGGCACGGCAGCTCCTGGCAGGGAGTGGGGCTCTGCTCGCCCCAAGGACTCACCACTCCTCCCCAGGGTCCCCATGTACCCTGTGCCTCAGCGTTACAGGCTGCTGCAGGGCTAATTCCACCCTCTCCAAAATAAATCCCTACAGCTGCCATCAAAGGGCTGCCCAGCAGCATCATTTACAGAACCACGGAATTATTTTGCTTGGAAAAACCTCCAAACCACCAAGTCCAAGCTGTGCCCCATCCCCACCTTGTCACCCAGCCCAGAGCACTGAGTGCCACGTCCAGTTGTTTCTTGAACACAAGCAGGGAAAGGCAGCAGCAGCAAATTTCAGTTTCTGTCATGGGAAGTTAAAAATCAGACCCACACAGCTACAAAAGAGCTCTGTGAAGCACTCTGAAAATGCATCTGTTTGTTTGTGGTGAGATGGGACTCCTCTTGGGTCTTTCTTGAGCTTCCTGGAAAAATCCCCACATCAGCTTCTCTCTCTGCTGCAAAGGGCTCACCATCACTTCTTCCACACTGAGCTGCACTTCTCCCCTCCATAAAAACCAGCACTTGATGGTGTCTTCCCCTCTCCACACTGAGAACATTCTCACCTCCTCACACACCCCGTGCTGTCCCACAGGAGGCTGACAACACGAGGTTTAGGGTGCAATAACCCCCTTGTCTGATACCCCAGTGGCGCTTGGGCTGGCGCAGGGAAGCTGGAACACAGGACCATTCCCAAAGGTGCAGGATGACCCTACACCCTGAGACACTGTCCTGTGGGTGACTGCTGGAGCCCACCCAGCCCGCTGGACTGTGTGGGACGGGGCTCCTGAGGGCCATGGCCTGTCCTGCCTCACACACCCTGCCCTGGTGCCACCGAGGCAGGGCACGTCACACCCCCACAGCTGGGCAGGACAGGCCCTCACTGCCCAGCACAGGCTGCTGGCACCACATCCTCTTGCACAAGCTGGTTAGGGTGAGGGTTAAGGTCAGGGTTAGGGTCAGGGCCATGACTCAGGGCCGGCCTCGCCCCAGCCCGGGGCCACCTCCTCAGCCCTTTCTGCTCCCAGGGTTTGTGTTCCCAGCGCCTCACCCGCGGTTTCCAGGCAGGAGCCTTCCCCAGGACACGGCACCCACCCTGGCAGCTGTTTGGGATCCACCCAAAGCCAGCACGTTATGCAAACATCCCAGAACTGGCCCCAAGCCTTTCCTTCTGCTTTCATCCACCCAGGCCTTGCTCACACACACACTCAGCCCAAGGGAAACCTTTGCCTGGTCAGCTGGGATGCCAACCCGAGGTTCCCAGCATGGATACCAGGTGCTTTATCGGGGAAAATCCAGCACTGGGCCATGTGGGGTTAGTGCCAGCAGCAGGAGGGTTTCCTGCAGCCCACGCCATGGGGCAGCCAGCTCAGACACTCCAGAGAATCCTACAATGGGTTGGGCTGGAAGGGATCTTAAAACTCATCTTGTTCCACCCCTGCCATGGCAGGGACACCTTCCTCTGTCCCAGCTGCTCCAAGCCCTGTCCAGCCTGGCCTTGGGCACTGCCAGGGTGGGGCAGCCACAGCTGCTGTGGGCACCAAGATGAGGTTAGCCATTCCTTCCTCCCAGCGCAGCTCCTGGTTTGCAGCAAGGGTGGAACAAGTTCCTCCCCCGTGTGAGCACAGACTCAGCCCGTGCCTATGACACAGTGTTTCCAGCAGCCCAGGGCCTGCTGCCAAACACTCTGGGCTTTTCCAAGCCTCTGCCATGATTTCTTCTTTAACCCTGTAATTATATTGCCTAACTCTGGCCAGCTATCTCAAGATGCAGCTTGTTGGGAAGTTACCACCAAACAAAGCACTGTCAGCTCCAGGTCACATCCTGACCTCCTTGGTCTTCCTCCTCCTCCTCCTCCTCTCCCAGCCTGCACCAGTATCACGGTGACTGGTAGCCCCAAAACCCCAATTTCCTCATCTGTAACCGAGTCATTTGCACGGGCTGCTCGCTCCTGTGTCTGCAGCTGGTTTGCTCAATATTGATATGACAAATCTCTCCTATTTGACTCTGCCTGAAGTACAGGATTTCCAGGCACGAATGACAGATGAACATAACTACGTTTCCAACACTTTCTCAGGCTGTAATTTCACGTTCAGATGTCTTTCACCAGTGCAGGAATCATTAGGAGCCTTCTGGAATGCTTTGGGCTGGAAGTACCACGGTGTGCCCTTGTCATTCCTGGGGTGCTGCAGTGCAAAGCCAGTCTTGGCCATCTCCAGCTGAACTGGGTTTCATGGAGAACCTGGGACACAGCCACTCCAAGCCACCACCACTGGTGAATGCCACGTTCCTGCTGGGTTTCAGAGCACGGTGAACTGTCCCTGCTGGATAACTCCTTGGGAAAGGCTTCAAGTCACACTTGCACTTCTGAAAGGATGCAATTTAAAAGCCTGACACTGATGGAATCTCGTCTTCGCTCATCAGCAGGCTGTGCCTTGGCAGCAGTCACTCAAACCCAGAATCAGAAACACTCTTCTTTACAGGACAGAGCTCAGGACACCAGGCAAAAAGCGCAATAAATACTTAAACCCCCAATTTGTACACAGATGTTAGCTAAGGTACAAAGGGAAACCTACAGCTTTCATTCCTATTCCAAATTCCTATAAGGACACCTGTGCCACCACTCCTATTTGTAAGTGGTTCCTTTTCAATGACAACACAATCCAGATTTGGAACTCAGTGCCCTGGATCTGGACATGGGAGCTTGGGCAACCGTGACACCTCTGCCTGATTTCTGTAATAAAGGTTGGTAATGACACAGATGGATTCAAAACACGGGGGAACTGCAGGAGCGAGTGAGGAAGATCCCTGCTACCAACTTTCCAAAGCAGCCTCTATTTTTCAGTGAGCACATCTGCATGCTCATCCCCACACTGCTCGAGGTGCAGAGCAGGGGATGCAGGAGTAGGGCATGCAAATATTTGTCTGTGCTGTGACAGCCCATGCAGCTGCCTGCAGACAGCTTAGGAATGCACACAAAGCCCGGGTGCCCGTGTGGTTTTCTCCTTACCGAGCTGCAGAGTGAGAGGTTTTACATATCCGAAATGCCTGCACACAGCTGGCTGCGGCAGAGCCCTGCCAAGGCCCCGCTGGCAGCTGAGCTGGCAGGGCTGCTGTGCTGCCCAGGCTGCCACAGCAACTGCAGGCAAAGGACACAACTCCAGGAGGAATTCTCAAGCCGGGATGGGAAGATAAGACATTCAAATGAACTAATCTGCAGGGAGTTGCACGGAGTTCACATGAGTCACTTGGGTGTGGATGTCAACGTCTGGCCAAGGCGATAAGTGGATCCCCCCACCTCCCACACACAGGGTGTTATTCAGACATCACCTGATCTTCTGGTGACTGCAGAGCCTCCAGAACCGGGGCCTTTGTTCCTGGGAATCAGGGGAGGCACCCCCAGCATCCTCCCCAGGGCAGAACATCCCTGCTCCAGCCAGGAGGGCTGCACCAACACCAGGAGCTGCACATCGCCTCTGCTGCCAAGAGATGTTTCCTCACATCCACATCCTGCCTGTGCCACTGAGTTGATACCAAGGGGCTGCCCTGCCAGGCTGCTGGAATCCCTTTGCCAGGGTGGCTCAGTGGGGTGTGCACAGCCCCAGATTGCCCCACGCTGTCCCTGCAGCTATTCCCAGACAGGATTCCTGAGATACCCCGAGTTCACATCAGCTGTGGCAGCAGGCACAGCTCCCCTGGCTGCTGAAAGGGAATTTATCCCTGCTTACAGGGAGGAATTCCAGCTCTAGCAGCAGCCAGGACCTGCAGCTACAAGCCCAGGGCAGCCTGGCCCTGCATGGGACTGAACCACAGCAGTCCAGATCCCAGAGCCACCGCCAGCCCCAGATGGTCCCAGGACAGGGCAGGGAGGGACAGTGCTGCAGCTGAGAGTCACAGCAGCACTGGCACAACTTCAACAGATTTTACTTCACAGAGTCCCAGACTGGTTTGGGTTAAAGCTCATTTTACTGGGCAGGGACACCTCCCACTAGCCCAATGCTCAGCTCAGATCACTGCTGTGTTTTTTTAATTTTGATTTTTTGATCAGTCTTCAGTGCCCTAAACTCAACTCTATTTCCAAGTGTACCTGTTGAATTCTTTCCTTGTGATGTGCTTGAACTTAATGAGTTTCTGTCTGTGAAGAAATATAAAATTCACTAAGGAATTGTAGTTAATAATTGATTTTCAAGGCTACAATTTCTTTCAATGTGGGGTCAGGACTCTGAAGGGTGCAGGAGGAATGCTATGGGCCACATCCAGCTCTGCCATACCCAATACAGTGGGAATCCTCAGAACTGCCTTTCTACACACATTATTTTTAGACAAGAAAGCATCAAAATTCAAGATCACTCTTAAAAGTGCCTGAATATTCACTAACTGCATAAATGAAATTGTCTAGGATTCTTTTGATACCACAATGCTTAAAAATATCTTTAAAGCACTGTACAAGCAGCACTGGAAGCAGCTCACAAACTGACAGTGGATATAATTTAAGTGTCCTAAATTCTTTAATTTTTTTCTTTACTGCTCTGTAGTGTTGGTACAACCCACAAACACTAAATGGCAAAGGCAATTTTTAAAACTGTATTTTCTTAATTTTTTTTTTTTTTCATTTACCAAGGGGCAGAAATCCAAGAATTTTCTGAACAGGTATTTTGCTGGGAGTCAGAGCACAGGTGAAACATTTGAGGTGTGTTCACAGCTGGACTTGGAGCACATGATGCTTCCTAGCCCAGCTCCCAAAAATGGGTACAAGCAGCAGCTGAACGCTGGTCCCACGCACAGGACGTGCCCCATCTCTGTCACTATCCAAGATGTTACAGTGCCACCTTCAGTCTGAAATACGGGAGGAAAATCCCTTTAAAAGCCAGCCATGCCCCAAGGAGGCTTCCCAGGAGAGGCTGGTGGCTGCCACAGAAGGAGAAGGCAGCACCTCCACAGGGAATCTCTGCCTTGGCACTCGTGGAATTCACTGAATTTAAAGCTTTCCTTGGTCTGTCCCTCTGCATTCATGGGGCTGTGCCCAGAGAGGTTGAGGCTGGGAGTTCCCCTCCCTGGCAGTGCCCAAGGGCAGGTTGGACACCCTGGGACAGTGGGAGGTGTCCCTGCCATGGCAGGGGTGCCACTGGATGGGCTTTAAGGCCCCTCTGACCCAAACCAATCTGGGATTCTGTGAACACAGAAATCCTGAGGAACAGATGAACCAGGCCCCACCCAAATTACCCCTAAGAATGGCTTAAATGGGAAAAAAGCCCCACTTCTGGCTCCTACAGCAGCATTTAAAACAGGTCTGGTAGAGAAACAGTTTCATCATGTTTTACACCCAGATCTTAGGGCAGAAAAGGAAGCTCTAATGTTAAAGGACACTGGGACAAAATTGATTTTCAGAGTAAGCTTTGCCAAATGGCTCCTCAGGAATACAGGGACTGTAGAGGAGTCCAGAGTTGGGGCACAGCAGCCTGAGCCTGGGGCAGGATGGTGACAGAGCACTGAGGTGAAATCCACATTTCCTGCCTGTTCCACACTCCTGCAGCCACATCCCACACTCACCAGCCCTCTCTGAGACCTGCTCTTACATCTTCATTTAAAACTGGCTCATGAAATGCAAAACCCAACTCCAGACACACTCCAAAGCTCTACCTAGAGCACATGGTTACATAAAATTGCATCTGCATGAGACACTCTGGCTATGCATAATTTATCCCTACTCCCATCCACACACAGTAATTAGCCCTTGCTGACACTTAATGAATGGGAATTCTCATAAAAGTTCTCCAGTTTTTGTGCTTCATGCAAACATATTCAGTGACTAATTTTTGCTTCTTATCTAATTCGAACCATTTATCTGAAATAATGAATTGGTTGCCAACTGAAACTTTGCTTAAACTGGTTTTAACAACAACAAAAACACAGCACAGAATTATCCTTTAGAGGCAAAAGTACAACACAAAATTGTCTTTTAGAAGCAAAAACCCTTCAAAGTGCAGCGCTTCCCCCTGAAGTCATGCGTGCTGCGGGGGGATAAAGGAAGGGAGCAAAATAATCAGCCAGGCTGGAAAGCAGCAGTGATGCACTTGGTTATCTCACTGTGCTAATCCTCCATCAGGTGACTGCTCACAAGGTTTCTCTAAGCCCTCATTACTGAGGTGGAAATCCAGAAGTAGGACGGACACTTTGGTGACCCCAAAATAACACGTTTGACCTGGCAGAGGGTGTGGGGGGATTTACAGAACCACCCCGAGGGAGGTGCCACCTCCCAGATGTGCTGGGAGAGAGACAGCAAAGTGCTCTGCTCTAAAGAAATCACACTGAAATTCTATAAATCAAACAGTTTTTGCTCCCCAGCCAGAAGACACAAATTACTGACTGGGCTTTGGATGTAATTCCAAGAGCTCTGAACCTGCAGCTTGGCAGAGATGAGGCTTTTAATTCTCTCATTAAAAGCCCTTCCAATTGAGTAGACATTAATTGTAGTTTTTCACAATAATAAGCTCAAATCATATGACAACAAATCCTACAAGTCAGTTGGAGATATTTATACCAGGACAAGTTAGAACCTGCTGGTTGTGCTTCAGATACTTCCACCAGCTTGAAAATACTCTTCCTAAATGTGAATTTAAGGCAGAACAGCTTCTCTTCCCCTGATCCAAGCCATGGGGAGTGCCTGGCTGTCAACACTCACTGTCACCCACTCCAGCACACACACAGAGGGCTCTGGAGGCTGGGAAGTCCCAGGTACATTTACAAAATAAATTAAATGCTATACAGAGCACTGTACCAAATATTCCACTGAATTGGTCTAATCTAGAAAAAAAAAAAAAAAAGGCAAAACTGGAAACTCACCTTGATCATTTCTGCCACGTAACTCTCTGGTCCTGTGTATTCTGTGGAATCTTTGACTTTCACTAAGACAATAAAGCACAAATAGTGCCACATGTTGTGCTCTTCCTTAATGTGCTCTTCAAAGGTGACGGTCTTGTTGTCAAACTTATCTCTCTCCAAACCTGTGAGAGGACACAGGGAGAACCCTGAGTGTTTGTCAGCTGGGGACCAGGAAAATCAGCTGTAGGACAAAACTGATTCCTAAAGTCTGCTGCACTTCTGCAAGTCACAGTCATTCTGGAATGGACACTGAATATCAGGAGAAAACGTGACAAACACCCAGGAGGAGAAGAGAAGGGAGAAGAGAAGGGAGAAGAGAAGGGAGAAGAGAAGGGAGAAGAGAAGGGAGAAGAGAAGGGAGAAGAGAAGGGAGAAGAGAAGGGAGAAGAGAAGGGAGAAGAGAAGGGAGAAGAGAAGGGAGAAGAGAAGGGAGAAGAGAAGGGAGAAGAGAAGGGAGAAGAGAAGGGAGAAGAGAAGGGAGAAGAGAAGGGAGAAGAGAAGGGAGAAGAGAAGGGAGAAGAGAAGGGAGAAGAGAAGGGAGAAGAGAAGGGAGAAGAGAAGGGAGAAGAGAAGGGAGAAGAGAAGGGAGAAGAGAAGGGAGAAGGGAAAGAAAAGGAAAAAAATCAGACAAGAAAGAGAAGAGGAAAAAGAGAAGGAAGAGAAGGAAGAGAAAGAGTAAAGTGTAACGAGTACTGCTTATATTTATTATGCATAACAGAATAAAATTGGTTAAAAAAGGCAACAAGTAGCAAGCAGTTTGTTGGATTTCATAACACATCTCCTATTTTTGGGCAAACTGATAGCAAAAGCAACGTTTGCTCTGCAGCAAATTTCCAAAGGTTATCCCGTCAGGCTGTGTGTTATGCAACATGGCAGGACCATGTCAGTCAACCACAGCACCTCCACTCCCAACCTCCTGCTGGGGAAAGCTTCCACAGGCACGCTTGGAAAAAATGACTGCTCATCAAAATCTCCCCTGTTCCCATAGGAAACTGTTCTTCGAGGCAGAGGAGAAGCAAGAACTAAAGTCTTGAGGAAAACGGTGTCCTGAGCATTCCCCATCTGCTCCTGCTGCCAAGCTGCAGTGCACGTGGTGCCCAGAACATGGACTGGCTGAGGAGTGCCAGGAGGAACAGCCAGCAATTCAAGGCTTTTTTCCTCTGAGGCTGCAGCTATCCCTGGCTTTCCCACAGTAACCCCTTCCTCTCAAGTGTGTCTCTCCCCACTTACCACAAATAAAGCAAGTTGTTTTTAAAATTTCTTCTTTCTTCTGTTTTTCACTCCTTAAATCAGCAAAAGTGTCAATGATCACCCCAAAAATCAGGTTCAGAACGATGATTATGACCATGAAGAAGAACAACAGATCATAGATCACTCTAGCAGCAAAGAGAGGTTCCTGCAAGAAACATTTTGGAATTATTAACAGCCCAATTAGGTACACAGCCTTATTACCACCCTGCCCCACACCCCTTTGCCTGAGATTCTCCACTGCTGATGCTCTCCAAGGGGAACTCACAATTCAAAACATTAAATCAAACTAAAAGGCAAAAATCACTGAAAGAAAAGCCAAATTAGTCAGCTGACAGTGTGGGATCTCTGCAGAGCTGCTCTTCCTATGTCCAAGATTTTGGGCTTCTCTCACTTTCACAAGAGAAAAAACTCTTGTCTCACACACTGGAATTTGTTCTCACCCCTCCCTGAAGCAAATGATATCCAAATGATATCCTCATATTAATCTGCAGTATATCAACAGGGGATCAGTCTGGACCATAAACTTTTTTTACTGGAATTTAATACCATTAATTGCATTTAGCAGCCATGTAAGCTGGACTTTTCAGTACACATTCCACATTTATTGCAGGCCTGTATATCCAAAATATCCAACCCCCATTTTCACACTCATCCTGCCAGTCAAGTGCCAATGTTATTATTAAGAATTAAGTAACTTTGAAGGCTAAGTTTAGAAAAAACCTTTGAAATGTCAGGTACAACAAAAAAGCACTGCCCCCAGTGTGGCTTTGGGAGTGACAGCCTGAGCCTCAGATCACAGAACCATCACAGAATGGTAAAAGGGGTGGGAAGGGACCTTAAATCCCACCCAGTGACCCCCTGCCATGGCAGGGACACCTCCCACTGTCCCAGCTGCTCCAGCCCCAGTGTCCAACCTGGCCTTGGGCACTGCCAGGGATCCAGGGGTGCCACAGCTGCTCTGGGCACCTGTGCCAGAGCTGCCACCCTCCCAGGGAAGAATTTCTTCTTAAAAGATGGACACAAAAGCTTATACAGCAGTAAGAGTAGGAGCCAAAGGGGTGTTATGGAAAATTCCTGCTGCTTAGCCTGGTCCTCACTCTGCTGACAGCTCCAAACCACATCGTCCTTCCTCCCCCACACTCCCACCAGCCCAGCCTGGTCCCTGTCCTTCCTTCCCTCTCATCTGACACATCACCTCTCCCTGGGGATGCTCGTGCCACTGGCATCCAGCAGCCACCACAGCATTTCCTGAGGCACCTCCCTGCCCTGAACTCATCTCCCTCCTTCATCCCAGCCCCTGGGCATCCCCCATCCCTGCTCTGGGCATCCCCCATCCTGCTCTGGGCATCCCCCATCCCTGCAGGCCTGGCACAAGTGCTGGTGCTCGGGGGACCCCAGGGATGTCACCCCATGCTCGGAGCAGTGCCCACACGCTGTGCCCAGCAGAGCAGAGCCCAGCCCTGCTCAGCAGCACTCTCCACCCCCAGCCAGGGTAATTTACCTCTTTGGAAGGTTTCCTGAGCACATCACCTACTCCACCCCCGCTCCTGAGCCCGTGACTCAGAACAGTAACAATGCACATCAGCAGCGTCTCGCACGTATGCTCCTTGTTCTCTTCCTCCATCTCCTCAGTGATCAGCTCTGGGAACACAGCAAGCAAAGACACGTTTCACAGCCAAGATTAGCTCTAAATCCTCCTCTCCATTCTTTGCTGGGTGTGCTCTCTCCCCCGTCAGACTGCCAGCCTGTGCTGCAAATCCCTGTGGGTTCATTCCCCAGATCATCACAGAACAGTGTGGGCAGTGGGGGACCTCTGCAGATCATCCATCCACCCCCTGC
Source organism: Taeniopygia guttata (assembly GCF_048771995.1). Taxonomy (NCBI): domain Eukaryota; kingdom Metazoa; phylum Chordata; class Aves; order Passeriformes; family Estrildidae; genus Taeniopygia; species Taeniopygia guttata. The sequence goes on from NC_133037.1 coordinate 1,252,755, forward strand.
CCAGGCAGGGTCACCTGCAGCAGTGACACAGGGACACCTCCAGGTGGGTTTGGGATGTCCCCAGAGACACTCCAGGACTCCCTGGGCAGCTGCTCAGGGCTCTGCCCCTCCATGGAGAGCAGCTCTTCCTCTGCTGAGCTGGAACCTGTTTTAGTTAATGGCCACTGCTCCTTGTCCTGTCACTGGGAACTACTGGGAAGGGTGTGAAGCCATCCTCTGACACCCCCTGGGGATACTGTATGGATTGATGGGATCCCCTCTCAGACAGGCCCTGAACAGTCTCTCCCCACAAGGGAGATGCTCCAGACCCCTCCTCATCCCACAGCCTTCCCTGGACCCTCTCCAGAGCCACCCTGGGAGCAGATCTCCTCCCTGCCCTCCTCTCCCCACCACCAGCTTTGCTTTGTGCCTGAGCTGCTGCCTGTGACTGGGTGAAATCTCTTTCCATCCCTGCTTGCATGCACAGCTCAGCTCACCAGATGCCTGTTTATACAGAACCCGAGCTTTTTGACAGCTCAGAGGACAAAGTGTTGCCTCTTCCCCTCTCCCCTGGTGCCTGACAGATTGCACAGCCTTTGGGCTGCACTCAAAATGGCAACTTCCACTCGGAGCTTTCAAATGGCTAAAAGATCACTGCTTGTGGAAACAGCACTCTGCTAGAGAAGCAGCACACCTCTCCTGACCTTCCCCTCGCTCGGCTCAAGGCTCCAACTTCACTGCTTCACTTGCAGAGCTGCTAAAATCCACTCCCTAACCTCACACGCTCCACTGTTCCCATTAAACATCTCACGACTTTGGTTTCGTCACAAAAATGCAGATCCCACCTTCCCACAGCCAGCCCTGGAGAGGCCCCAGTCCCTGAAATACCCAAAACCCGAGAGCAGCGGCCAAATATGGGGCACCAGGAGCATCCCTGACCCCACACAAGCCCCTGGCACTATGCTGATTATTTGGGATACAAAAACATCCCTGAATTTTCCTTCCTGCAGAGAGAAGGGGCTGCCAGAAGCAGCTTTTCCTGCAGCAAGGCTGAATTTTACTGTCTCAGAGAGGACCCAGAGCAAAGCTGAGCCCTCTCCTCCTGTGAGCAGGGGCTGGTGGCCATCGCTGACCTTTCATGGCCATGCAAGAGCCGCCCTTCCCAGAGAAACAGGGATGTTCTGTCTGCCCCTCCCAGCCAGCACCGTAAATCTCCCACATGGAAATTACATTTTCTAGAAATAAAACTGGAATATTTCAATACCCAGGTAATATCTCACTTTCTTGATCTCCAAACGCCCCAAACCTACCCTCATCTACTTAACCCACTGAGCACTTCCTGCCATGATATTAAAACAGTTTCCTCAGTTTGAGATAGAACAATGCTGCCAATAAACCATATTTCACAGGGCATTGTCCTCTGAGATCACATTTAATAGCCTCATGTTTTAAAATAATAAACTTTGCAAAGAGGCAAACTGCATCTTTTCCTTCTGCAATTGATGCAGAAAATTAAAGAGTATGGCAGTGTTTTATGAAGTCTGGTTTAGCTGTAAGTTTCTCTGCTTTAGTCACTTCATGTAACAGATGTTATTTATGCTGCTGGCCTAAATTAATCCTATTTCAAGTTAATCTCGTGATAGCTTTGTTCTCAAATTTATTGCATAGGATTTTCTAAAGAAGTTTTTTTAATTGAAGGTGATTAACTAAAAAACAAGAGTGAAAACTCAGGGTGTGAGTTGGGAATCCCAGAGAGGTACTTACGGTCGGAGGGAATGATGGAGGAGCAGTTGTCACTGCTCCCTGCCTTGCACACATCCGAGTAGAGGAACTCGCCAGTCATGGTCTCACCTGGCTCTGTGCGATCTGAAAGCACAAAATGCTGCATCAAAGGATGTTTGAACACCTTGCAAGGTGACTCCTCAGGTGTGGGAATGCAGAGCTTCCCTCTGGCTGCCCTGGCAGGGGTCAGGAACCCCCCTGGACAGAGCCCCCAGAGACACTGGCTGTGATCTCTGCCCATGGAAAAGAGTTTTCAATCTTACAGGATGAATTACAAGCTCTGAGTGTTTGATATAAGCAATAATTAAGTGTGGCACGGGTACAAAAGTAAAATTTTAGGTTTCTAGATTAGGGGTTCAAAGGGGACAAGATGGAGGAAATTGGGTGTGCCTTGTCCTTTTTCTCCTTCTTCATGCCCTCCATGTTTCACTGTGCTGTTGGCGTTTTTCTGTTGGTTCAGGCTGGGGACACACTGTCCAACGTAGGTGACAGATATTGGCACGTTATTGTAAATCCAGCACAGGTAGTTTGTGGTATTTAATGTTTGTACCATCCCACTGAGGGCAGAGCCCCACACGCTGCCCTGCAGGACAGAGCTGCGGCAGGGCAGCAGAACATGGTAGAGATAAACAGAATAAACAACCTTGGAACCAGCACAGACGAATTATGGCTTCTGCTTTGGCAGTGGGGCTGAAAGACAGAGACTTTCTACAATGATGGGAATCATCAATAGCTCAGATTCTGACACACGGGTATCAGGGCTCCCTGTCGCACTCAGTGTGCAATTACAAGGCATTCAGAGCAGTATCTTACCCTGGAGATTTCAGAAGTGCACAGTTACTTCCTGATTTACACATTCCATGGCTTTAAATTCAACCACAAAAGCATTTTTGCTTCACAGAACCCCAGACTCGCTGAGGCTGGAAAAGACCTCCAAGATTTTTCATTTAGTGGCTGATGCCCCACCTTGTCCCCAGCCCAGAGCACTCAGTGCCAGGTCCTTGGGCACCTCCAGGGATGGGCACTCCAAACCTCCCTGGGCAGCTCTTTCCAAGGCCTGAGCACCCTTTCCATGGAGAAATCCCTCCTGCTGTCCCACCTGGGCACTCTGGCAGAGCTGGAGCCCTTTCCCCTTGTCCTGGGGAACAAGAGCCCCGTTATTGCTGCAACACAACCCTGCTGGCACTGACCTGGCAGCAGGGTCTCGTTGGGGAGCTTGTCCACCTCCAGGATGAAGTCATCCTTGAAGAAGAGGTAGCCCACGATGGAGAACAGGTAGACCAGGATGAGGGCCAGCACGGCCGTCAGGATGATGGAGCGCCCGTTGCGCGTGACGCTCTTGATGACGTTGAGCAGCGTCTCCTCCCGGTACACCAGGTCGAAGAGCTGGGGACAGCCAAAACAGCTCGTGGAGCACCAGCACCGCTGTGCCACCGTGTCCTGGGCCGTGCCCTCGGCAGCAGGAGCAGCTGGGGCAGCCCTGCCCTCCGTGCCCGCTGCGGGCAGCCGCTCCTGCTCAGGGCTGGACACACACCGAGCTGCCAGCACAGGCTGCTGTAGTATCAACTACCCCCTCACAGCCTCCAAAGAGCTCACTTCAATTTGCTATTTTCTTTACAACTTAATTTATTGAGCATTTTGTTATATAAGTAATACTTTTCCCATAAAATTTGTGTTTTGATTTCTCTGCTGGTGTTTCCTTCATTTTTCTCCGGGTCTGGGACAACCCACAGCAGAGCCCAGGCAGGTTGTGGCTATGCTGGTGGATCACAGGACAGGTATTTGTTAAACTGGACCTCCATGAACACAGCAAATAACCAGCTCAGGTACCAGAGGATGTGGCAAACACCAACCAGAGCCACAAAGATAGCCTGCTCTGAATGGGATTTCAGCTTTGCTTCAACAGTGCCACATCTCCACCACCACTGCTCCAGTGTGACCCTAGAAGCATTGTGCTGTGCAGGGTGAATCCCACCCCAGACAGAGGGAACACGTGTGCCAGGATCCCTGTCCATCCCTGAGGGCTGGAGCCTGGATACAGCCATGGAGCCACTCCAAAGTCCCCCAGCTGCTCAGAAAGCACAGACACTGTGTGACAGTCACTGATAATAACACAGCAAAGCATCACAGCCCATATCATTCTACCCCATCCCACTGTCCCACGCTGTTCCCAGTGTCCAGCCTGGCCTTGGGCACTGCCAGGGATCCAGGGGCAGCCCCAGCTGCTCTGGGCACCTGTGCCCTCACATAGAGGAATTTCTTCCTCATATCTCACCTAAACCTCTCTTCTTTTGTTTAAAAACCATTCCCTCATGTCCTCTCCCTATCTGTCTGTGCAAGAAGTCACCCATCAGCAGAAGGGATGTGGCAGGAGTCCTGCTGTCTCCCACAGCAACTTCTCCTAAAGAAAACCCCCAGTCTGTGGCTCTTCCCAGGTCTGTTCAACAGTTTCCCAGCAGAAAAGCAGAAATTTTCCTGGACATGCCCAAGATGGGCCTTCACAAACAGAGCAGAAGATGTTCAGAGGGCCAAGCAAACACCCACCAAGAGGCTGTAAAAGAACTCGTGCACGAAGAGCCCCAGGGCACAGATCAGCAGGTACAGCAGGTGATAGAGGAACTCCACGTCCATGATCATGGCCTTGTATCCTCGCGTGAACGTTCCGCAGTTACCCACGAAACTCATCAGGAAAATGATTTTATTACAAACCTAAAGAAAGATCAGCCATAAATTAGATACAATATCAGGGAAAACGAGCTGTTTTTTCAAGCTGGAGGTAACTTGGCACCTTGCTGGGCAATCCCTGTCAAAGTCTGACCACCTTCCATGAAGAAATTCCTGCTGGTGTCCACCCTGAGCCTCCCCAGCCCAGCCTGGGGCTGTTCCCTCCCCTCCTGTCCCTGTTCCTGGAGCAGAGCCCGACCCCCCAGCTGTCCCCTCCTGGCAGGAGCTGTGCAGAGCCACAAGGAACCCCCTGAGCTCCTTTTCTCCAGGCTCAGCCCCTTCCCAGCTCCCTCAGGAACTCCCCATCAGACTCACAACACATCATTTAGTGAGCCTCACACACCCCATAAATACTGAGGCACTTTGGGTCAATAACCTCGTGCTTTAGGTCACAGACTCCTCCCCGTGCCTGGCTGAGGTTGGAGCTGTTCCTACACTGAGCAAAGCCTCAGAGCTCTGTCTGCAGCCTGGAGAAGCAGGAGTAAAGGAACAACTCGGAGCACTCATGTTCCCAAGGAGGGAATTCCTGTCCCCACCAGTCCCACCAACGTGTCCCAGGCTGTTTCTGCTCCACGTCCTCACACACAGGTAAGGAACCCTTACACAGGGGGCAAGAGGAGGTTAGGAAAGCCCCATGGCTCTTACATTGAAGGCTCCCAGCAGGAACAAGGTGGGCTGCAGGCCCACGGAGAAGATGAGGCGCAGGATGGTGGAGGCGATCAGGGCGCGGATGCCGTGGGGCTTGGGCAGGGCGATGACGATGGCCAGGGAGATGAGCATGGCTGTCCACAGCAGGCCAGACAGGTGGGGCTCCAGCGTGCCTGGGCAAAACAGAGCCATTCCTGCACAACCAACCCCCCAGAGCAGTGCCACTTGTCCTGCCTTTGCTGGAGCATCACCCAGCCCGCCCTCAGCCACCCCGACTGCACAGCAGGTCTGAGCCCAAACCTGCAGCAGCTCTAATCACCAGCTCGTTATTACAGAATCACAGAATAATGAGGTTGGAAGAGACCTCTAAGATCACCAAGTCCAACCCATGCCCTAACACCTCCATAGACCATAGCACCAAGTGCCATGTCCAGTCTTTTTTTAAACACATCCAGAGATGGTGATTCCACCACCTCCCTGGGAAGACAATTCCAGTACTTTATTATTCTTATTATTATTCTTTATTAAATCATCCTGCAGGTGATAAGTGCTCCAGGAGCTTCATTTGGTGCTCACACCTGAGTGCTGGCCCCTGGCAGTGCTGGGCAGGGGAGGGCACTCCCCTGATGTGCTTTAGGTCAGACCCTCGCACCCATTTTTGGCACCCCTTGCTATTTCTGGCTCTATTTAGGCTGTCCCCTGAGACTGGCTGCTTACACAACACCGAGCCCGTGTAGCTAAAAATACACTTCCCTGAAAGAGCCATAAAAAAGATCCAGCCCAAACCACTCTGATTTATGCAAAATGGGAGACACCTCTTTCTCAAAGCTGACTTAAATTTTTGTCTTCAAGCAACTGGTTCCTCAACAGACAAAAAAGCAAGATCCCCCAAATTTCACAGCACTCTGCAGCCCTTCTTCAAGCACATTCTCACAGAGCTTGTGTCTGACTGGCAAGTCTGTCATTTAGGGCTTTTTCCCCCTGCTCCCAAATCCAGGCAGCTTAGGAAATATTACTCTCATCTGACTACCACGAGCAGCCATCTAATCTTGTTCCAAATCACTGCAGATTAATAAAGACTGCAGAGGATGGCTGGAAATTAAAAGTTGATAAGCATAAAGTTGAACAGCTGTTTTGGCTGCCTGGGGGGACTCTGGGCTCCTGGAGCTGTCACACAGCACAAGGTGCAGAGCTGGGAATGGAGTCACTGGGTGGGAACAAGCAACAGCACGGGAGGGGACAGAGGAAATGTGCAGCAGCTTATTTAGGAACGACTTATCTAAAATATAAATGAGATTTATTGGGAATATATTTACTTTCAGGAGTTGCAGCAGCTCCCAGCAGCCGTGAAGAAACACCTGGAGTGAGCGAGGCCCTCAGGTGCCCCCTGGAACACCCACCTGGGCCCAGCCCAGAGCCCCAGGCTGCCCAGCAGCACGAGGAGGGCACTGCCAGGAGCTCGTGGGACCCTCAGGTGCCACCTCAGGGCACAGCAGGGAGGAGAGCAGCTCCCCTCTCCCCCCAGGGCAGGGAGGCTGGGAGCAGCATCCTTGTCCTGGCACACGAGCTAAGGCTGGGCACTCCTCACCTGCTGCACCCACCGTGACCCCAAAGCCTTGCTGGGAGCACGGGGATCCCTGCACAGCAGCAGGAAATTCTGTCTCTGGAATTCTCACCATTCCAGTACCAAATTCCAGGCATCCAGTTTTGTTTCTGCTCCTCAAGTCAGAAGTTTTACAGCTTCTGCTACTGTCAGATGCTCATCAGCTGCTCAGTTCACCGTGTCTGAGCAATTCAAGACACTGACAACTTCCCCCAAACAGTCTGTTTGGAAGAGTCTTTTTTTTCTTTTTAAGCTAAATATAAGATACACATGTATTTATTTATCTTACTTTTTGGATTCCAACTAGGAGAGGAAGAGGTTTTATCAAAATGTTACCTGATAAATAAAGAATTTCAAATATGCAGGGTAGGGCATCTTCAAAATGTAAAACAATCACCCCCCCAGTCTTGCAGTTTGTAATCTCAGGGAACTCATTTAACCAGCAGCTTTCCTGGCAGCCATACATTCAGAGCTTTTAACTTGGGATCTTTGCAACTGGAGACAGAAATTGTTCTTTGGGCTTGTTAGAACCTTCCAGCCAAGATCTGAGCTGTCCCCACTCTGCTGACACTGGTGTGACACTGAGGAGCTGCAGGCTCAGCCCTGATGGCAGAAGGTAAAACTGTTCTCTTCCCCCTCTCAGGAGCTCTGGAATTTGGTCTAAAAGCCTCTGACAGGCTTTTTCAGGATGCAAACCCCCAACACTCAAGGCAAAGGCTCCTACCTAGACATTCCCATCGTTCTGCAAGTGATGCACGTGAGAACATCCCTGTGGATTTCCCAGCTGACTGCAGCCCTGGGGAGAGGCTGGATCTGCTCAGAGCTCACTGAGCTGGCTCTGAGAGCCACCACGGACCTGTCACCGAGCAATCCCGTGGTGCCAGCCCAGAATGTGAGCTGAGAACGTGGCACCCTGCTCCCCGTGGGAATCCTCTGCTCCCCACACCCCTGGGGCAGGCAAGGCTGGAATGGGCTCCTCTCCCTCATCCTGCACAGATTCCTGCTGCTCTCTGCCCCCCTGCCAAGGCAGGACAATGTCACCCACCCCCAGCACTCAGAGGCCTCCTGGAGCACCAGGAAAAGTGTGTGGAAAATGCCATTAACAAACTGCAAGCTCAAGGAAAACAACACATTCAACATTTCGCCTATTTTTAGCTCAATCCTTAATTACAGGACTTTAAGCTGAAGTAGAACAGTCAAGCAATTAAAGGTGGATGTTTATCTCAGGTAATTTTTTCCCCTAGGAAAAAACATGGCTCTACATTTTCCTTAAAACTGCCTCAAGAAAGAGAACAGCACAATTTAAAGCAAGGCAATGTAAAAAGCCAAATTCTGTTCTCCTACCCCCACTGATGTAAACAGCAGTGCACAGACACGAGTGGGGAGAGCAGAATTTGGCTTATTGCACCTTATTTGTTCATATGTTTTTTTAGTTTAAATATCAATACCTCCTCGAATTCCCTTGAATGGGTAGAAAAATGCCACGAGCAGGTTCATGAGGACAGCCAGGTTAAAGGAAATGCTGCTCCAGAAGGACATGTTCCGAGCACACCAGTAGAGGAAAGGCTGAGCTGAAAGAGAGAAAATTATTTATTTTTAATGGAGAGTTTAGTAACAATAAGAGGTCTCTATAAAACAAAAATATCACCACCAAAACAAGTTTGTTTCCAGTTTGCCCAAAGGCACAGCATCAAAAGTAATAATATTCATGGCTTATTCTGAAGTTTATTTAATTATCCTGCATCTTGGGGGCACTTCAAGTTTCCTAGATGGTGTTTTAAGGCAAAGGATCCCTGTTTTAAACATGGTTTAGCAGCAGCACGAGAACACACTGAGAAACTGCAGAGATCAAGCACTTGGGGCCTCCCCTAATAATAAACTTTGTACTCAAAGAGTCACACCAAGAACAATTTGGAGGGGGAAAAAGAGCTCCAGCCCCATCCCTCTGTGTTCTGCTGCTGCCAGCAGCTCACCTGCACCAGACAGTGCCACCTGCAAATTCATTTTCTGCTGAAAACAGCACAAAATAGCCCCAGAATAAGCAGGGGGTGAAGCTCCCTGGCCTTCCCTCTGCCCTGGGGGCCAAGGACTCAGCACAGAACTCCATGTACAATCCAACAGCACATTGAAATCCTTAATGTTACCCAGAAATACTTCTCAGAAAGACTCCTAATTCTAATTATCCCTGCAGCCAGAACCAAGAGGCAGAAAGCAGAAAGATTCCTTTGCTGAAGTGGTCGTGAACCCAAGGAAAGCTGCCTTGCAGTAATTCCCTCTACATCCAGGCAAAATCCCCCTGGTTTTAGCTCCTGCAGGCTTTCTGCACAGCAAATTGTGTCCTCCTGAAATCTAGAGTAGTGAAAAGAATCCATTTAAAAAAGGCAAAGCACTGTTTTACCCTGGTGGAAGGAGGCAGCTTGTTTAGATATCAGTGAGCAAAGAAAAAGCTCTCAATAAAATTTAGGAACAAGCTGAAAATGCAGACTTTGGGCTGAAGGGTAATTTATAACAACATGCAGCAGTTCTGAGCCTTGCAGCAGCCACCACCTCTCTCCCAGAAAATCCCCTCCTCTAACACCCCCAGCTAACAAAGGGGTAAAGAATTCCACAATATCTCAATGTTCCCCATTTCCTCCTAACTAGAAGAATGTGTAACCAGGTTTAATTAATTTATATGGGATTATATAAGGGTGATTATAAAGGTCCAGTTTAACTTTAAACCTTCCTTTGGTGATGGACACTGACTCTCTGTCTGTATGGTGCTTTGGCAGCTCGTTTCCATTCTTAATTAACAATTAAGAGATTTCTGGTGCTCAGATTATGGACCAGCACCATGAGCTGAAGGGAGAAGTACACGGGTCTTTATTTTAGAAGCCTTTTTGAGGGTTGAATAGACTCTAACTGGCATCATGTGAGCACACACAGCACTGCCAGAGGTTACAGCTCCAACACAAACTACTGAAAATGTGGGAAACAACTCTGCAAGTGCAAAAAATCACTCAGAGGCCAGACAAGACCTGGATATTAGAGACAGAATAAATTATTCCAGTTCTTTAAAGGAAAAGAAAGAAACATTCTCCACTTCTGCAGGTGGATCTTGGCTAATTTGTGTTCTGGTGTTAATGATGGATGCCTTCACAGCTTGCTTGGAGACAGCCTTGAAGACAAAGTGACTCAAACAAAATCTAACAGAATAGATGGATGCTGTTGAAGTTGCAATTTGTTTAGGGTGTCACACTCCTGGATTCTTGCAGAGCTCTGAGATTTTTGGAAGCAGTCCCAAGAGGGGGTTCCAGAGCAGTCCTGCACTAGGAGCTGCAGTGGAGCTGCTGCAGGGGAGGAAGCAGCAGTGCTCTCAGATGCCAGGGGCTGATCCAGCAGGAAGGAGCTGCCTTATCTCACATTTCACAGGGTCACTGCTCAGCCCTGCCCACTGAGCCCCAGCTGCAGCACAGCCTGCAGCAGAGCAAGAACCAAAGCATTGAGCAAGGAGGTTTGCTGGGGGACATGGTGGCACTGTGTGAATTAAAATATCATTTTTAGGGCATTTCCCAGCTGCCAGTGGGAACCTCAGTGCTTGTAAAACACCTGTGTTCAGACATTTTAGCATCACAGGGATCAACCTGTCAGCCACTCTACTTGCCAAAAAAGGATGAATTCTACTTTACAATTACTCAGAAATCGATCTTTGACTTGTTCTTAAACATCTCCATTCCTAGAGATGGGCTAAGTCCACAGAATCTTTATGGTTGGAAAAGACTTTTACAATCACCAAGTCCAACCTTGCTGCATTCTCAGTGGCACAGGCCACTGCTCTCTTCAGCTGGGTCCTCTCCTTTCTCCTCATTTCAGCTACTCCTCCACACCTTTGCTCCTTCCTGCTGGATCTCAGAAAGGATGACCCGTGCTGCTCCTTCCCAGCCTGCTGCTCCAGCATTCAGCCTGCCTTTACCCCAGCAGAGGAGCAGCTCTGGCAGACCATTATGGGGCTGCTGCCACACTGGGGAACCTCTGCTGCTCAGCCAAGCTTCCAGATCCCCAAATCCCCACCTCCCGTGGAGCAGCACGGACCCACCTCGCAGTTTCTTCTGCCAGTTCATCTCGTTGAAGAGGTCCTCAGACTTGAGGAAGAAGTCGTTGATCTTGCTGCCCTGCTCGTCCCTCTCGGTGGTGTAGTAGATGCGCAGCTTGGACTCCTTGGTGAGGAACTCGCAGATGCTGGGCACGGGGAACACGATCTGCTCCATGGTGCGGTCCGACCTGACGATCTGCACAGCAGCCCCGTCAGTCCTGCCCCCTTCTAAATGCTTTCATTTCTTGCTTTGCTGCCTGTTTTGCTCCCCTTTTCAAATACAGACTTATTTCCAAATGACAGCGGCTCGACACAGATTTAATTTAAGTTACCTTTCAGCGCAGGGCTACATTTAGCTCCAGAATTGTAATTTCTATGCTGTGGTCTTGTCCTGGCAGTACTGGTCTTAGCTGGGATTTCCAAGGGGCTCAGAGAATCCCACGTGACAGCTGGGATGCAGTTCAGAGCAATGTGGTGGCCCAATTCAAGAATGTTGGCAAATTTAAGCCAAATGTGGGCAAGTACAAGGAATAACAATGATATCTGTATCACTTATTGGAGAGTTTTGGGAAGTCACAGAACCATGGACTGGTTTGGACTGGAAGGACCTCAAAGCCCACCCAGTGCCACCCCTGCCATGGCAGGGACACCTCCCACTGTCCCAGGCTGCTCTAGCCCCAATGTCCAACCTGGCCTGGGGCACTGCCAGGGATCCAGGGGCAGCCCCAGCTCCTCCAGGAAATCTCCATATCTGTGAACATTTTACTTTTATAAAGCTCTTAGATGGCACACGAGGCCAAACTGTCATTTGAATCCAGAAAGAGTGGCAAAAAGCTATCACAAACTTTCTGGATTCAGCAACAGCACCGGCCAAAATGTAACAGAAGCGAAGCCACACTTCCTGCTGCCAAGAGAGCTCTGCTCAGCTCCATCCCCGAGCCCACACATGACAGCTCAGGAATAGCTCCCCCCGCCACTGCCAGGGAATTAAATAAATGACTCTCTCTGCATGTTCTGTATCAGAGACAACAGGCCACAGGCAGGCAGAGCCCTGGCAGCAGCAGGAATCATGCCCCAGGGCTGCCCTCCCGTGCTCTGCCCTGGGGTTCCCTACCTCGATCTGTGCCGTGTGCTTGGCGTAGAACTCCAGCGCCTCGTCCCCCTCGATCTGACCCCCTGGCTTCAGCATGTTCTGCAGCTCTTTGTTGTGACGAGCCAACTAAAATAAAGGAATGCACAGGGAGTGGGAGACACCAGATGTCTCTCTGTGATATTAAATTTCTGATTTTTGGCATAAAAAAAGAAATAGTACGCAGTCAGCTGCTAGGAAAGGGCAAAGTTGACAGAAGGCTTGTTCTGTTCCAACCAGACACCCTGCAGCTCTATTTTGGGAGCAAGTCAGAATGATTCAAATATGTATTTCTTTAATGCCAGTGTTGTACTCCTCTTTTCCCCATCCTCTCCCACCCTTTGCCTGGAATCTTTCTGATCCCACAGAAATTCACATTCGGTCTGTCGTTCTACACCACCCTAACCCAAAGGTGTGCCCATCACCCAAGATCCAGGCAGGGACAAAGAGAAAATCTGCAACAACTGAGCAGCAGATGTACAGAGCACTGCTCCAAAAATGCTGCTGGATGCTCTAAATTCATCCTGCAGCACAGTGAGGGTCTGTCTGCTCAGATGCTGGAGGAACAAGAAGTCTCTAATGCAGTGAGAGATCTAGCACCAATAGATTAAGTGTATTTAAATACAGTTTTCTCCCCTTTGGTTTTTTTACCTTTCAAATACACATTGTATCAGTACAGTGGCTCTGCTTGGCTCCAGCAGAGAGAGAATGTGGTAAGGACCGAGATTTCTGATTACACTTTAATTGATCTGTGAGTAGAATTTCTTTGGGAGTATAAAGTAACCTTTGATACAGCTGAAAAATAATACACTGCTGCTCAGTGCTGCCAAGAATTGAACCACATGTCCTCGGGAACTCGGTCCAGAGTCTGCCTGCTTCCCACGATAAAAGAAAATTCCCAAAATTTTCTTGCATTACACTATTTTTGTTTCTGATTAAAATTAGGATTTGCTCTGATAAAAAGAGTATGTGCAGTGAGTCTGCCTCAGAGATGAGCCATGAAAACAGTTCCAGGGAAAAGCAGACTCTGGCTTTTCCCAGTTTGTGACTCGTGCTGGGACTCTACCTGATGAGCCAAGATATAAATGTTGTGTCCCACGTTCCTCGGAGACGCCGCCACATCTTCCCCGTTCTCCCCATCCTCAAACTCCACCTCTCCCTGCAGATAAGCCTTCTTGATCACTTCCACCTGGAGAAGGAGACAGGCAAGGTCTTGGAAATCAGGTGAACTCCATGGGAAGGAATGGCAATGTCTGACTCCAGCTCAGAGGCTGAATGATTTCTGTATTATAACTATGCTATAATACATTAATATTCTATTTAAATGAGATACTAAAATTACAAACCTACTTTTCTAACTACTATATCTAACTCCCAACTCCTTATCCTCTCTCCAGTCCAGCCCCAGTTGGATTGGATTGGCCATCAGCTCAAACAATCCTCACCAGAATCCAACCAAGCAATCACCCCAGGGAAACAATTCTCCAAACACATTCCACATGGGAAAACAAGGAGCAGAAATAGAAATTGATTTCTCTTTCTTTCCTCTGTGCTCCTCTATGAAAAATCCTGAGAGAGAGAAGCATGTGCCTGCCACAGGCAAGGAGAGGAGGCTCAGGCAGAGGGGGAAGCTGCTGAAGGCAGCACATGCTCGGGATGCTCAAAGGGAGGTCAGGGGGTTTCTCAGCATCCAGGATAAACTGACTCAGCTTCAGCCCAGCTCACTGGCTCAACAAACTGAACCTCACGTTTCCCTGAAGGTAACACGTTCCAGGCCACCCTCTCTGCACCTGTGTCATGTTCTGAGCCCAGCTCCAGTGCAGCCCTGTGCATGAGACAAAGGTGCTTGGGCCGTGCTTCTCCTGCTTGTGTTTTCACCAGTTCCCTCATGAACCAGCCCCAAAACCTTGCTGGGGCTCACTGGACAGCTCTGGGGCCACAAGGGATTGTCACTTCTCTGTCTCCTGTGCAGATGAGCAGTCAGGAGCTGGGGAGGGATCCCAGGACTCACCAGCTCCTTGGGCCTCATGTTGTAGAGGATCCTCTCTGCGTTCTCGCTGTCGTGCCTGCTCTCCATGATGGCCAGGAGCAGCTTGGAAGCGTTGTTCTGAGGGCAGGGAAAAGCGATGGAATCACTGCCAGGAGCCAAAAAACGAGGGTCCCCAGCCTGAGGGGCACCACTGTGCTGCCAGAAGGGTTTCAGGGACACGGGTCCCACGGCAGCAGCCACTGAGGCAGAGCGTGCCAGGCAGCCCAGGGCTCTCAGCCTCACCTCACCAAGCCCTCCCTCTCCTCTAATTACCCACCTACACAACTCAACAGGGTTTTTTAGCAGTTTATTCCCCAAACCCTACTTATTGAAAGGCATCCAATTAACCCCAGCTGAGGCTGAAATTTCTAAAAGTGCTGCTGTTCCATGCTGGTGTTGTTTTGTTTTGATTTAAGGATACTGCAGTATCACCACAAGCTCTGAGCTCCCAAATGGTGCAGCTCAGCTCTGCTGAAGATGCTGCTGATTAAATCAAGGGACAGCCAGGGCTGAACACACAGATGTGCTTTGCTGCTTTTAGCTGAAATCACTCTGCAGTCTGCTCACGCCAAGGAACACAGGGAGGAAATGGGAAACTACCACAAGGCACCAGACTACTTTAATACGAACAATTAAGATTAAAATCCATCATGCCTGACAATAAAACCCAATAAAAGTATTTAATTTTGAAGTATAATGCTAATCGAGTCTAAAAGCATTTTTTATTTACAATAATAAAAAACCCACATTACCCATAATAATGGTGTGAGTCGGCAACGGAAAACAAGGAGACACTGCAGTGTCAGTCAGGGCAATAAGTCAGAGAGGAATATTTCTCAAGCACAGGCTGAAGCAAGAGTGCTCTGAGAATGCTGTTGCTAGAGGGAAACTTGCTCGTGTGTTTCTGTGTTTTGAAACCAGCAGCAGGGCTAATTATTTCAGCATTAATATGGACAGCCATAAAGAATTGTTGATTTAATGTCAACCTATTAAACAACACCAATAAAGTGTTAGGAAAGTAGTTGCAACATGAGAAATTTCACTTCCACTGTCCACGTAAAAGCTCAGCGACAACAGAAAAGTTTTCATCAGCTTTAGATTTTTTACAGAAAGTGATTTTAGGATTCCTCAGCATATTCTGACTGCCTGCAACCCCCATGTGAGAACTGGTGGCTCCAAGTCATCATTTCAAAGATGAAATACCTGTGACAGACAATCTTTGTGCACTGCCTGCAGCTCAGTGATGGATGTAATTTTTGGGCACTTCTGAATGTTGGGATATAATGAACACCCAGATAATTTTAACAGTAAAATCACGTTTCATCCCACTGTTAATGCTCTGTTAAGAGCATTCACTTGCCTTCAGCTCCAACACGAGGTCCATCCTCTTCTTTCCCAGAGGGTTGATGTCATTGAGAATTAATGCTGTGATGATGTCAATGCCGTTGGACTCGTGGGTAGCAATGCAGTTCTGTCCAAAGAAAAGTCATCAGGCTTCACTAATTGCCTGCACTGCAAACACAGACTGGGCTGTGACCCCTCCAGAGCAGCAGAGTCCCTCTGCCATCCCCTCCTGGGCTGTCCGAGCTGGAAAACTGCACAGACAGCTCCAGGCAGTGCAACAACAAAGGATTTCAGGCATTTTGTTCCAAGCTTTTCCTCTCCTCAGCCATGGTCCTACTGGAGCCCCTGGCCTCAGGAAGCATGGAGAACCACAGCTGATAAATGAAGCATTTCCATGCCAAAGTGAGCAGGCTGGAGGAACAGTGTTTCACTGAGATTAGGGAGAGTTTTCTTTATTACAAACATGCCAATCAACACCTACTTCAGCGCTGTCTACACAAAAAAAGGGAATTTCCGTAACCTCCTGCCTACCCTTGGAATGCTCTGTACCTAAAATGTACAAACAGCATCTTGCTGGCTTCAAAACCCAGAGAGAGCCCTGCTCTGTCGTTGAACTCCACACTGAGAACACCTAAAGGGTTTTATTCCACCTGATCCAGAGAGCAGAGGGCCACAGACAATTCCCCCTGGCATGCACAGCCTCACGCATTCTCTTGCAGAGACAAGAAAGACAGAAAGGTCACATTCCAGGCTTTCAGGACAATATTATGGTTCAATTAATAAGGAAATGGAGAGAATAAGCAGAAACTGGCACAGGGTGCCCAGAGCAGCTGGGGCTGCCCCTGGATCCCTGGCAGTGCCCAAGGCCAGGCTGGACACTGGGGCTGGAGCAGCCTGGGACAGTGGGAGGTGTCCCTGCCATGGCAGGGGGGCACTGGGTGGGATTTAAGGTCCCTCCAACCCAGCCTATTCTGGGATTATATAAAGTACAGCAATTCCTCACTCTCCTTGTCCAATTTAATGAAACAGATCTTAGCAAAGCAGAAATACTTCTACTGCTTTGAGTGCTTCAACTCCTCAGAGGAGGCCCTGAGAAAGACAAGTTGATTATGAGGAGTCTATAAAGTAAGAAATCCTCCAGCCTGGGGGGAAAATAAAGTGGGCAGTGTTGTAAGACAACAGCAGGCCAGCAGAGCTGGGGCCCAGGGAGAAAGGGGATGCATTTCCCAGCCCTGGGGTCATTACCTGGTTCTCATGGCAGGGCCCCTGACAGTACTCAGTCAAACTTTCCAGCGTCTGGTTGATCAGTGCCACGTTCTTCTCATTTATATACAGACCCAGAAGTCCAAGTCCCCCAGTTGTGCTCCCACAGATGCAGTCCAGGAACTGCAGGGTCTCACACACCAGGTTGTAGTTGGTCTTGTTGTTCTGGCAGCGTAGGAAATTCTGTGAGGAGAGTGTCAAAGCCATGAGGGAGGGGAAAAACCATGCAAAATGCTGTTTGGCTGATAGTATTTATTAAGTTCATCCATCCCCAATTCCACTGCATGCTGAATTGCTCTGGCTCACTGTACAAGCAGTTTAAGCCCCTTTCCAGGGCTTATTTGCAATGTGCTGCTCTCGTGAGCAGCTTGTTGGCCTCACAGTGTGCAGCAGTGAACAGAGTGCACCCCATGAACAGAGAGATCCATCAGAGCCTGACACACCCAGCACAGAATAGGAACTCTGGGAAGCTCTCTGGAGCCTGGGAGCTTCAGTCCCCCTGCTGCACCTCCCTGCCAAGCATCACTCAAGGCTCCCTCCTCCCAGACCTCTCCTGATTCCCTGCCTGGGTCCTCACAGCAGCTCCACCTGCACAAGAGGGACCTGAGTGCACACCTTAAAATGGAATTCTCTCCACTGCATTTCTTTCCACATAATTATTGTGATTCCTGCTTGAAGCTGCTGATTCGAGCAGCTCCTCTAATGAAAAGCCAGATTTGCCACCGTGGATTTAACAGCTTTCTGCTCTCCTATATTCCAAATGAAGAAAAGCACCAAACCCACCCAAAACTGAAGGACAACTAATGAAAACCAATCTCCCAGTGACTCAGATGCTGTTTGCCAGTGCATTCCCAGCAGTGCTGCAAAGATTAGCAGCCACAAACACTTGCTTTTCCCTGAAGTTTCAGCAGGAAAACTCTTACTTAGCTTAATTCTAGCAGGTAACAACAATTCCAGAGTGAAAAAGCCCTCAGAGGAACTGGAGCCATGGAGTATGGGACCAGCAGGGTCTTTCCTGCCAGCCCAGAGAGCAGCACTGGTCCCTGGCTGTCTCTGCCTGAGTCAGACTAATGAGTCTTTTAAGGCAAACAGAGAGAAATTGCAGATTCAATGGAAGGAGAAGCTAAAAAAGGAAAACGCTGTCTATGAATGCAGACTAAAGGTGACAGTGATTCAGCACATTTCAGCTGATTGCTCATTTAGAATCCTGACTTCTGATTACCTTGTCAGAATGTAAAAAAGGTTGATCCTACAGAAATCGGAGCTCGTGTCTTCCCTCCAGGAAAAAAAGCGAAATGAAAGGATAATACCCGAAGTGAGGGAGCAAAACGCTCCCTGGCTGCTGCACAGCATTTATTCTGATTGCAGCTAAGCTTGTACCTGAGCTGCCTGAGCCACAGCCAGTAAGGAGACAAGAGGAATGAGGCACATTGTTAGGCTGAAACAAGGGGAAGGAAAAAACTGTACAGAACAAACCCCTGCTGCACTGTGAGAAACTGCCCCAGGGAGTGTCTGCTGCTGTCTCAGCCAGGACAGAGGGAACTCTTCATTCTCAGTCACCCAGAGCAGCTCTGAGTGGGAACACAGCTCTTCAGTGCTGAGTGTGCCATCCACTGCTCCCCGTGGGACTGACCCCGAGGTGTGCACCCTCTGACAGACCCTGCACCCAGAACCACAGGCAGCTCCGGCTAGAACACGTGGGAAGCCTGCATCCACCCGCTCATCCCAGCCCTTGCATTCATCTGGAGAAGGTTCTGCAGCTCCTCCAGCCCCGTGAGGGGCTGTGGAACAGCATCCACACGGAGCCAGCTGGGGCTGGACCTGGGAAGGGAAGCTGCCTGATGCAGAGGGCACAGCACCGCAGCTGCCCCAGCACCCAGAGTCCTCCTCCTCCTCCTGTCTGAAGCACAGCGGCTCCTCCAGCATGGCTGGCACTGCCCTGTGTTTGCCCATCAGCTGCAGCAGCCTGGAAAGGCTCGCTGTGCCCAGCACACCCCTGCAGCAGGCAGGTATCCCAACTCACTCCTCATTCAATGCCATGTGCCATTTGGGGAGACACTCAGCCTCCTGCAGAGCCCTTCCCTGCTCCTTTAGGCAGCAAGCTCTCTGGCACTGCTGCAGGGAGCTCAGTTACGGGTACCAGCTGCAGACACCAAGATTTTGGAGGATCAGACACTTCTGCCTTTCCTTTGGGGCTGAGAGAAGGACAAACCTCGAGGCAGCAGGCAGCACGAGGATTTCACTGGAAAAGCTGTTCTATAATTTATTTTTTTTTTTGCTGTTACAAAGAGAAATCCCTATTTCTCTCAGAGCTGCCTACAACTACCTGCTGTTTGGGAAATGGAATTGTTCAGGACGGGGAAGGGCTCAGGCCAAGCTTCTGCACTGGCTGGAATTCAAGTGTGCTCCTATAGCTGGCGGATCCTGCGCGTGCGGTCTGGAGCCGTGCCACGGAACCGACGCCGCCAGCGGCAGGAAAATCCTCTGACAAAACACACATCAAAGGCTCTTTTTCTTTAAAATGAGAGAAAGGCTGATGTATGTAACCTGGGCACTCAGAGATGCTCCCAGAAGGTTTCCCTGCTGCTGGGATCCCAGGGCTGCCAGGGCATTCCTGCTCAGAGGAAGGGATTTGGCAGCTCTGCTAAGCTCTCACACGAGGTCCCACGCTCCTGCTGGCCACGGAACAATGGGCAATCACGGCAATTATTGCTCTTTATGAGGGCATCTAGCACATTGTACAGCGCCTCACCAGCTCCTCGATCCCACAGAACAAAAACCATCTGAATTGCAGCCCCTTTGTAAGGGGGAACCTGCTCTGGGCTCCCTGGAATTCCACCAACACATCCCAGGGCAGCACAGGACACCGAGGCTGCCAGGACCTTTGGACACTGCCAACTCCAACCCCTGTCACAAGGCAGCTGGAGCAGAGTCTGGCCTGTCCTCTCCACGTCCCCCATCAGGTGTCTGCACACATGGGGAGAGACCCTGACACTTCTCCTCCCCAGCCTGACCTCTCCCAGCTCTCCCTGCCTCTCCTTGCCCATCAGATGCTCCAGCCCCATGGTCACCTCTGAGACTGCCTGCTGGACTTGGGGACCCAGGCCTGGGGCCACAATTCCACATGGAGCCTGGGGTGTCCAGCTTGTTTAGTCATCTCCCATCCCAATTCTCCACCAAGGGTAGGACTCCCTTGCTCCAGACCTCCCCAGAGTCTCAGGGATGTAGGGTTGGTGAAGGCCAGTCCTATAGGTAAGGGGTAAACTGAAGGTGGCACTGAGCTCCCTGACCTTCTCCGTGACCTCTGTCACCAGGGGCTGTGCCTATCCCACAGCAAACCCTCCTCTGCCTATCTCCTCCTCTGTGGATACAAACTGGAAATCCTTCTCATTGCCCTTCATGTCCCTCAGCAGATTCACCTTCAGCTGAGGCTTTCCTAACAACTTCACCATGTGTTCCACTCTAGCTAGCTACTTGAACAGATTCTAGAAAATCCAGGAGAACCTGGTTACTGGAAAGTTAAGTTTGAAGGCTGATGGAACCAAAGTCCCAATGCCCTCTTCATTTTCCTACATGATCTTTCTTTCTCTCTTTCTTTCATTCTCTCTTTCATTCTCTCTTTCTTTCTCTATTTCTTTCCCTCCCCTCTCAAAAGCAAGTCAGTAACTTCACAGTACAACACCTGCTTGCTTTCAACATATCCTTTTTAAAAGCCCCAAGAAGCGTGGATCCCACCACCTTTAATGTATGTAACTTTCAAAGATCACTGGAGAACTGGATTTGCTTGTATCAGCCCAGCAAGGTGTAAGTACTTTTTTTTTTTGGATTAATGCCGAGACCAAAGATAATAATTGGTCACATAATCCATTTAAAAAAGGCCTGGGATTAGGGATAATGGTGTGGCAGCAGTGAGAGCATGGGGCACTCTGAGCACAGCTGAACAGAACCAGGCGGTACCTGCAAGTCCCGGTTGTGGTTTTCACAGAGCAGCTGCAGGAAGCGCAGGATGGGCTGCATGATGGAGATGACAGCACTCATCTCCAGCTCATCTTTGCTCTTGTCTGCTGCAGCCTGGGCTCCCTCCCCTGCTGAGTAGTGCTCCTCGGGGTCGGCCTCTCTGCGGTACGCGTTGTACGCTTTGCGCGTGGCCGCAGACGCCTCCAGCAGCTGGTCCCGCACCTCCTCCGTGATCTGGCTCATGGGCTCCCTCACTGCAACACACCAGGACACACCTTCCTTAGGGCAGCTGCATAAGGAGGGCCAGGAAATGTCTGAGCAGCAGCTCTTTGGTGAGTACGTTCAGTGTAGGCGAGGGGCTCGTGCCACGCTCTGCACCTCGTACCCCAACCACAGCAGGGTTACACATTTGGGATTAACATTAGGGCACACACATCGAGCACTAGCAGCAGTTATGCTAAAAGGACCCGCTTCAGAACAAAATTAGGATTTCTTCACTTTTTGTCAGAGAAGGCACTGACCACAACCCACTGCCTGGGGTTGTTCTCATGGATCAGATTTGGGCAGCTTGTCTGTCATGAGACAAGGCAGCAGAGTCTCAGCTCAGAAAGACTTTTCCTCGTTTCAACAGCACAACCTCACAAATGGATGAAGAGGGGAAGAAGCTCTCGAAATCCTGAGCCAGGGCACCACTGATCTCTGAACTTTGCTCTGTGGGATCAGAGATCAGAGCATTACTGCATCAACTGAAATGAGCTCAAAACACAAACTCCCTGTCACTTCAGGAGGGGAATGACTGGGGATTACCTCTTTTCCTGTTGGGGACATCTCTGTCTGAGTCTTCATCTTTCTTTTTGTTTCCTAAGTCACTGGTGTTGACTGTGACAGTTGCCTTGATTTCTTGCTGTGCCACTTTCATGCGGTCATAAAAAACCTTAAAGAACTTCTCCGATTTCTTATCTTCCGTCAATCGGCAGAAGAAGGAATGCTACAAGAGAAAAGGAACAGCATCTGTAGCTCCACACACAGGTCTGAATGCAGACAATTCCACCTTTCTGCACTGTGTGGTATCCTGCAGGACTGGGAGCTTCATTAGTTGTCAGTAAGCTGAAACTCACAGCAGTGGGAACTTGTAGTTTATTGTGAAGCAGCCCCAGTGTCTCAGCTTGGTTAGATCCCTCATTAACAACTTCAAATGCAGATTTAAAGAGAAGTGAGGGTAATAAATCATACCAGGCTGATAAAATTGGGCAGCACACCTCACTCTCAACAAGGGAGGTAAGGTAAGTACAGGAATTAAGGTAAGGAGAAGGGAATTCCCTATAATTTGATTATCAGTGCAGAAACAAAACAGTATGGGCAAAATATAGAAGAGGAACTGTCCCCTGCCTTCCCACACTCAAATCCAAGGGACTGTGACTCACAACATGCAAAGCCAATGGTAATCACAGTCCAAAAATGTGCAAACAGGGTGATCCCGTGAGGGACATCTCGTGTCGAGTTTCCCCTGCCCTGCCTGCAGCAGCCTCCTTAAAACTCCTTTTAGTTCCCACTCCAATATATCTTTAAGTGACAGAAGAACTCAAAGCAACTGACTACTTTTAAGAAGGTTTATTACTCTTCTTCTGCACATATGTGCACAGAGACAGAAAGTTCTCCCTAAAATCGAGGAGAATACAAATCATGTACAGGTCAAGAAGGAGCCAACACAGTGAGCGATCAGACAACTCCTGATGAAACCAATATGCTGCTACATAAATCAGGACCAGAGCTTAAACACGACTGAAGGATGAACTTGTAAGTGGGTCACCTTATGCAGAGCATTATGAAATTAGTTAGCATTCTGCAGCGGCTCGCCATCCAACAGCTTTACATGATGAATAGGAATGAAGCCTGATTTATTGAAAAAACAAATTAAAATGGGAACAGCAATATATCCTGCCCGCTCCGCTGCGGAGCACACGGGGCCGTGGCTGCTGCTGCCTTTGATCACTCCCCAGCAGCTGCACGGAGAACACACAGAGTGACTTTGAACACTCCCAGAGCTGTGCCTTTGATTACAGCCAGAGCAGGAGCGTGCCTATTTAAAGAACGTGGTCAATATTCACGAGATATCCCTCCCACCACTGCAATACCTGCCCTTAGCACCTCAGGTAAACTCTGACGATTGTGTTTATTTCTGGTGGTTATCAGAGAAGAGGGAAAGGAAACAACCTGGGACAGACATCCCAAATCCAGCCACACCAGTACCCCCTCCTGACACCCACCCAGAGGTGTCAGGGCACTGCAGGACATGCCCTCTGCCCAAACACTGCTGGGCCTGTGGTGTGCCCAGGGTGATCTGGGTGCCCAGTTCATTTATTAGCATTGGTACAGTAAAAATAAAATAAAAATCCAAGACTTTCTATCAACACTTTGAATGTTTTCTCATAATGTTTTCTCACAATGTTTTCTCCCAATGTTTTCCCATGGCTTTAAACTGAATGAGGGCTGACTTAGATTAAATATATGTAAGAAATTCTTCCCTGTGAAGGGGGCGAGGCTGACCAACAACCCCTCAATAACTGGGTGGTTGAGGCAGCCAAGCCTGAATTAACTCTGTGACTTGGTGGCTACAGGGAGAGGAAGAGTTTGTATCTAAGGATATCTTGGAAATTTCACTCTACAGAGACTACAAATAGTAACAACAACAATGATAATTTACAGACAGACCAGCAGAAACCACAGGCCAAACACTTTCCGAAAAATTTGGTTGTCAGGCAGCGATGGCCATGACCCAGCTGTCACAGCTGCAGAGCCCAGACAGGAGGAATTTCCCTGTGATGAAGCTGCACTGAAGGAAAAGCCTTTTTCTAATGAACCACACCAAAGAAATACCTTTTATGAGAGTAATTACGTCTTGCTGACAGACTTGATTTTTGTCGTCTTTTCAAGCTTCTTAACTGAGTTTCCACTGCACTTCAGAGAAAAAAAAACCCAAATGAAAGGAGCATTTCCAGTAAAGCTTTTTGTGCATGCTGTGCATACTCTGAAGGGGTGTCACCAAATGATTGTTTCAGTTTAGGTCAGGATGCCTAACACCTTCACACATATGAATCAACCACATGCCAGCTCCCAAAGATACTGTATTTTAAGAGGTGTGATCTTGCAAGTTGCACTCGAGCAGGTAACGGGTGGTGATAATTATGACAGAAATCCTAAAATCTTATTTACAGATACAGCCTCCAAGCAGAAAGTGGAGAAATCTCCCTTTTTAAAACGGAAATCGAGTGGCCATTTTAGAGCACCGTCTGCTGGGGTCCTGGCTTGTGTACAGACACCATGGAACCACAGGCTGCTGAAAGAGCAAGTGTGGAGGAACAGCCAACCTCCACACTCCTGAGATTTTGAGGAACAGAGCTTTAAACGTAGCCCTGACACTGCAGCATCTGACACCAGCCGTCCCTGAGGAGCCGCTCCTAAAATCCTACTGCAGGCAGGGACTGACTCCAGTCCAGAGGGCTGAATGATTTCTTTATTATTACTATACTGTAATACATGAATATACTATTTAAACGAGATTCTAAAACTACAAACCTGCTTTTTTTAACTACTATATTTAACTAACTCACAACTTGTGACCCTCTCTGAGTCCAGACACAGATAGATTTGATTAGCTATCAAGCTCAAACAATCCTCACTAGAATCTAATCAAGCAATCACCCCAAGTGAACAATTCTCTAAACACCTTCCACATAGGAAAAACAAAGAGCAAAAACAGAAATAGTTTTCTCTTTCTTCTCTCTGTGCTACTCTATAAAAAATCCTGAGAGAGAGAAGAATGTGCCTGCCACAGAAGGCCAGAGAGGGATTTGTGACAAGGGCATGGAGAGACAGGCCAAGGGGAATGGCTTCCCACTGCCAGAGGGCAGGGTTAGATGGAATTTTGGGAAGAAATTCTTCCCTGTGAGGGTGGGGAGGCTCTGGCACAGGTGTCCAGAGAAACTGTGGCTGCCCCTGGATCCCTGGAAGTGTCCAAGGCCACGCTGGAGCACTCTGGGCTAGTGGAAGGTGTCAGGGAATTGGAGTAGATGACATTTAAGGTCGCTTCCAACCCAAAGCATTCTGGCATTTGTGGCAGGCACATTCTTCTTTCTCTCAGGATTTTTCATAGAGGAGCACAGAGGGAAGAAACAGAAAACAATTTCTGTTTCTACTCCTTGTTTTCTCTGTGGAATGTGTTTGGAGAATTGTTTCCCTGGGGTGTTGCTTGGTTGGATTCTGGTGAGGATTGTTTGAGCTGATGGCCAATCCAACCCACCTGGGGCTGGGCTTAGAGAGGGGCACCAGTTGTGAGGAGTTAGATATGACAGAAAGAGTAGCTTTGTAGTTTTACTATCTCCTTTAGATAGTATATTAATGTATTATAGTATAGTTATAATAAAGAAATAATTAGGCCTTCTGAGCTGGGGTCAGACATCATCAATTCTTCCCACTGGGTTCACCTGATTTACAATAAGCATTCACACATTGTGAAACTGCATTTTATGTCAACCTTGCACTGCTAATGTCTGCACAGGAGCCATGGCAGGGCCTCAGCAGCCCGGGAGGTTTGCTCCATGAACTCAGGCTCAGCAAAGAGCTTTACAGCTCAGGGGAGCCCAGCAGATCTCCAGAGCCCAGTGCTGAGATAATGGGCTGGTAATTAATGACAGAGCCTCAGAAGGAAGCACAGCCCCACCCCAGTGAGTGTCTGACAGGAGAGATATGGGAGCAAGGACATCACAGAGCTCTCCATCATTCCTCAGGAGGGAACAGCCACCTCCTGCACACAGTCACTGTTCCAAGGGGATGGAAGGAGCGCCCAGCACAGGCATCACATCTGCAAAGCAGCCGCACCACTGCTCCTCCTGACGTCCACATTAAAGCAGCACAGAGCAGAGCAACTGAGGACAGCAGCTACCTGGTGGAATACCTTCCTTTCCTCTCCATCACCCAGCTCTGTTTCTCAAGGATTCCAGCCAGAAGCTCAGGCACAGCAGGACATCCCCCTTACACCTCTGCCCCTCCAGTGCATCCCCTCTGGGCCCAAGGAGGTCAGTAAGAAACCCCATCATCACCCATGGCTTTATCTCCTGGCCCACAACACAAGTGGCAGAAAAGAGCTTCAAATCCAGAGATGGATTTCTCTGGAAAAGAAACCAAAGGTCAAGTTCCAATTGCAGGACCTTGACCTGCTACAGGCCTGCCCACACCCTGGAGCAGCAGCAGCTCCTCGAGCTCCCTCACCACCTCTGCCTGTGTTTCATGTGTTTTTTGGAGAAAACAATCCTTTCTCGAGCAAGTGTCAGAGATGATGAACTATGTCTGTCTAGGGTCTGTTCCAGTGGTTAACAACTGCTAGAAACATGTGGTTAAGCTCTTTTTTATGCCACTAACTTGCAGTCACTGATGTTTTTTTAAGTCTGTGTCTCTTCTGTAGTTATTCCCAGGAACTTGGTCTCCTCTTCCCTTCTGACTATTTACATACTCTGTGAAATGTTTACCTAACGTTTCGTGCTAAACTGAAAATACCATTTTTGCTTGCTGACTTTTTATTCAGCATTAATATAATTTTCTGTGGTGGGTATTTTTTGGCATGTTCTTAAATATTGCAAATCATTAACAAGCTGGATTGTAGAACCGCATAAAAAAATAAATCACCAAAGAATGGGCACATTTCCTGGTATTAGCATTTAATTCTAAGACCTTTGACATATATAATATACACAATTTCTAATGATGAGTGGAAGAGAAGCTCAGCTAACTTCCCAGCAGTTCAGGGGGGCAGGATTATGGAGGCAGGATAACCACAGGGCAGGGACAAATGTTCTTTAACATGTCTATCATACCAGCAGTCAGTAACAAATTAGATTTTAGCCAGCAGAACTGACATCTGTCCTGTGCAGAGTGAAACCATACAGCACAGCAGTCTGATACCTTTGTGTAAGGTGTACAGAGGACAGACCCAGGTAACTAATCCACTCTAAATGTAACTAATCCACAGTGATTCAATGATGAGTGAGCTTGTGCCCAGTGTAGGACGGTTAAATGGGGAAAAAACCCCAAACAGGCAGCAGCTGAAGGCAGCTGATTTCTATAGCTCTTGCCTCTGAAAGCCTTGCCAGTTTGGGCTGTGTGTGCTGCCCCAGATACTGGGAACACCTTTCCCTACCCTCACCTGGCTCTGCCCCCACGTCACGACTGTTCCAGCCAAGGAAAGGAACAGCAGTTGGATGTTCAGCTTGACTTTCCACCCCAGGCTGGGCTGTCTGACTGATCCTGTGGGAAGCAGCAGCAAAACCCAGCAGCTGAAGCAGAGTTTAAGCAGGGTTTAAGCAGGGTTTAAGCAGGCTCTGCTCAGCTGTGCCTGCTCCCCACGAGGGGTGGCCTGGCCCAGGAGCTCGGAGCGTTCCGGGGCCGCACCCTCCCTCGGATGTTTCATCAGCCACCCAGCCCTGCCAGACCATCCCACCTCATCCCAAAGAGTTCCCCAGCAAAACAAGCTTTTGATTACCGAGAAACCAGGGAAAGCAAACACCTCAGCAATTAAAGCAAGCTGCTTTAACCATCATCTCCTTCCCCGTTTCCCTAATGCCAGTGAACAGAAAATACCCCGTGAACTTGGCAAGCCAGGGAGATTGCAGAGAGGAAAGTCCCTCCAGAAGGAGGAGAAAGCTCAGTGATCTGGCTTCAACTCAGGACATTTTATTCCAACACTAGAGAGAAATCATTGCAGGGACCTCAGCTCGCTCGGGTTATCCAGCCAGGCTGCCAGCAGGAACTAATGCAAAACTTGTGTGCTACTTCATCTCTGCAGGAAGCTTGCCACCCCCAGACGGCTTCTTAGAGCTGGACTACTTCAAACAAGCCACATTTTAAGGAGAACTGCGCTAACACAAGCACTGAATTAAGCACAAGTGCCAACCCTCTACATTCTGCCTAAACATATTGTGAGGGCTTCCACTGCAGAGATTCCAACCTAACTCTGCTTTCGGTCCCTCCTCATTTATTTATTTTAAATATCACTAATCTCTCTCTCTCTCAATCTCTCGTACGTCCTGGCTCGCTGAGATCCATCACTTTGGGCATGAGTGATGGATATCATTAGTCTTGCATAGCTTAAGGAAATGGCAGCTGAAATATTTCACACTGAAGATACTTCACAGTTTTAAATAAACCCATAAGGAAAATCTGCCACAACACCTCAATTGCCTGTTTTTTTGGGTTTTTTTTTTTGCAAACTGTAAAATAAACTTTGTCCTGAAAGCAGAAGGAGGACTTCCCAGCTCTATTTTCCACAAATAAGACAAACTCTCCCTGCCATGGGCATCCACTCTCCACCCTGAACAGCTCTGCTCTTTGCTGGGGGTTCTGCCCACTGATGGGAGAATGTTTTTTGGGGGGGATGAGTGTTCAGAGCCTAATCTGTGGAAATTCTTGCCTGTCCCAACCAGCCTTAAATGAGACCAGCAGCACAACTACACCAGGAAGAGCCTGCACGTTCTCCTACTGCAACACCCAAAATCTTGTTGCAACTTAAAGTTATTTCACAGAGGAAAGCAAGAACAAAGCTCACACACAGACAGTTCCCTGACACCCTCCAGAGCCAGTAGGAGCCCTTGGAAGGAGGAGGTGACACTGGTGGAGGCACGGTGGGGGAACAACAGGCACAAGCATCGCTGTGGGTCTGGGCTCACAGATGGCCTTGGGAGCTTGGGAGACTCAGGGATTGCCCTGCTGTCAGCACGGAGCTGATTTGGGATCCCTGTGGGAACACACAGGGCTGGGTCACTCAGCTCAGCCATGGCAGGAGCATGGATCTCATTCCCCAGAGCAGAAGCATGGATCCCATTCCCCAGAGCAGAATCATGGATCCCATATCCCATGGCAGAATCATGGATCCCTTTCCTCAGAGCAGAATCATGGATCCCACATGCCATGGCAGAATCGTGGATCCCATTCCCCATGGCAAGAGCATGGATCCCATTCCCCATGGCAGAATCATGGATCCCATTCCCCATGGCAGAATCATGGAGCCCATTCCCCATGGCAGGAGTGTGGATCCCATTCCCCATGGCAGAATCATGGATCCCATATCCCATGGCAGAATCATGGATCCCATTCCCCATGGCAGAATCATGGAGCCCATTCCCCATGGCAGGAGTGTGGATCCCATTCCCCATGGCAGAATCATGGATCCCATATCCCATGGCAGGAGTGTGGATCCCGTTCCCCACCGAACCAGCAAGTGCTGCGTAGGTGTGAGAAACAAGGAAGTCTGCAGACTCCCCAAAAGAAAAAAAAAGTGTAAGATCTCCTTGAGAGACAGAAGAATTAAAGAAAACCATAGCAACAAGTCAGTCCACCTACCCAAACCACCCACCCACCACCAGTTTCATTTGCTGACGCACTTCAAAAACAAGCTGGCTCCTACCCGCTCTGGAAGGTGAGCAAGCCCTGAGAGCTCATTAAATTCCCTTCTCAGCTACTCTTGTGTGCCTGCAGCTAGTGAGCAAGTGGGATATAAATAGAAGTTATATAACAGCGCTTTGTTGATTCCTGTGCTTACCAAAAAAAAAAGGCAGCATGACCTTGTTTTGCTGAATAGCTTTGCCTCTGCCTGCTCCAGGAGGACTTTAATCCTGCTAGGGATCATCTTGAAAGTTTATGTTGGACCTGGATCCCACCGAGAGGAATTGGAAGAATTACCTCCCTGCTTGCTCCCTGCAGGACCAGGATCCCAGTGGAATTCTGAGAGGAGTGCCACACAGGAGGTGGTACCCGACCATGAACACCACGAGGCCACCAAGGCACAGCTGAACCCTGAGGTAGAGCCTCTTCTCCTTTTTTTTTCCACCTGCACTGCTCAACCGCACAGACGGGCACCTCAGAATCCAGCAGGAAACTTCCCTTTGGGAAAACAGACTGGAGGATGTTCTGCTCCAGGAATACTGATGGCCCAAACATAGCTGGGGAAGCAGCAGGAGCTGCAGCTCGGGTGCAAAGACGAGCTGCTATCAGAACCATCTCACCTCATCCACCCTCAGTCTCACCTGTGCATCCCAGTGCCCTCAATGGAAATGGAATCTCCCTGCAGGAAGGATTCCTCACACTGCATTATCAGGTTGTTTTGAACCTGGTGGTATCCAACAGCTGAGGGACACTGAGACTTCCCCGTGCTAAATACATTAAAATAAACGAGGAGGAGATGGGTGTGCTCCCACAGGCTTGGCAGCCCTGTCTCCTCACGTGCTGTGGAGCAGCAGAGCATCAGCACAGAGGTTCCTCATGGCCACTGCAGGGCCTGTGCCTTCTCTGGAAGGCAACTCCACTGCCAAGGTCAGGATTTGCACAAGGTTTCCTTCTGGAGAGGGCTCTTTCAGAAAAGGACAAGATTTCTGCCCACAGTTGATGATGCAGGTCCTTATCAATTTTTTTTTAAAGTCACGCTCATGACATAATCATAATTTAAAAAGGTGTATTTTTACCTTGAGGAAAAACACATTAAAACAGTGAAAGACACAGGCAGGTGATTGTTTAACACGTGCCAAGGGTTTGCTGGTTGTGCACTGGTTTCCTAAACAGGTATCATTAAAACAGTGCTAAAAAAGATAAAACATCCTGTATCACAGAATTCTGTTAGAAACAAACAGAAAACTTAAGACTTGTTTTATCAATGATCAAAAGTTTTCAAGCGCTATTTACAGAAGTTTAGTGACCCGAACACATTCTTGCCTCTGCAGCCTTTGCCATTGCATACAATTGTCTGTGCTCACTGATATCTATGACTACTGCAAATCTTGCAAGAAATAAAACTGATTTTAAGAGTCCAAACCACAAATTAAAGTACTATTGTGTCACTGAGCCAACATTTTACCCCACCAGTACTCTTTTGCAGAGTTTCCCCCCCCACTTTTCAGGGCAGTTGCAGCCACATAAAAAAAGAAACAAAGTGTTCCTGCAACCAAATAGGACATTTTGGTCACAGTATTTCACAGCCAGTGCCACAATGAGCTCAAGGACAAATTTCTCTTGAAGTCTCTGCTCTGTCATCACAAGGGCTGTGGCTGAGCAGCACCAGTGGCTGGTACCCCCCAGCTCTGGGTCCCCCGAGTGCCAGAAACACAAAACTGGATTGCTCTGGGCTCAATTCCTTTTGTGCATCAATCCTGCAATTACATAACAATTATCAATCACCTCTGGACAGTCGGAGGCACAGAAAAGGAGACCACAATTCCCCCTGCTGGAGCTTCCTCGCTGGTGGCATGAGCAGAAATGTTGAGAAACATCAACTGAGTCCAAGTATGGAGCAAGACCGGGGTGGGATGGGAGAGTTGTGTGAGTCCAGAATTTCCTAGCAAGCCTCACTGATGAGGAGCTGGCTGCTGAGATTTCTGTAGCCATGGCACTTGTTCCAGGGATGGCACAGCCACAGCCCCCAGCCCAAGGGGGCACTCAGGGAGGGCACAGGGATCCTCAACCAAGGAGCTCTGCAAGTTCAAACAGCTCGAAGACACGAGCTTTTTGCACTGTCACATCCCAAAGGAGCCCCAAGCCACCACTCCATACAGCACAGATTCACTCTTGCTGTGCCGTGCTGGAGGCACAACTCTCCAGTTCATCCCCACCACTCATCAGTGCTGTCTGGAGCCAGGGTGGCCCCTGCTCCTCATCCCCTCCTCAGCTGCTTGGGGACAGAGGGCTGTGCAGCACATCCCACCGCCTTCCTCTGCAAAGAGCAGCAACTCTGCTCAGATGCCTTAAAGCCAGGAGCAAATCCCACTTCCTGAAAAAAATCACCTTTTCCTTGCGTGCCAACTCCCACTGCCCCACCCAGGGGACAGCAGTGGGCAAAGGGGAACTGAGGCACCGGCAGAGGTGCCTCGTGTCACCTTGGGGCAGCAATTAAAAACTGCCTGAAACAACCAGGGCCATCAACCTCATTTTACCTCCCCCTGCTGAAAGCACCAACATGTGCGTGTGGGTAATTTGTCACGCAGGCTGACTTTTGAGAAGATCCCTAATTAAAGGAGCAGAGTCTCCATGGAGAGGTGTTATGTAAGGGACTTTACTTGCCATTAACTTCCACGGACCGAGGGAACCCGAAACTCAGTGGAGGTGAGGCAGAGTAACGGCACACGGAATTTTTATTTAGCAGAGGAGAGAGGAGCGTTGCAGGACGAGTCCTCGGTGATTTCCTGCGCTGTCACTCACTCGCTGGAGCAGAGGAAAGCCTGGCCATGCTGCCACGCCTGTGGCAAGGGACCGAGCGCTCATCCCTGCCCAAGGAGACACTCTGAGCACCCAGCAGAGCATCCCTTGCCCTGCAGAAGGCAGCAGCAGGACAGCAGGCAGGCAGTGGCAGCGGGGAGCAGGGCAGGCTCAGCTCTGGAGCAGAGCGTGGGGCACCCCCAGGGCTGCTCAGATCCGCCGAGCCAGCGCTCCCCAGGGGGATGCTCAGGGTTATATAAATTAATAAAGGGGTTGATGTCATTTGCAGCTCAGTGAGTTGCAGCATTTGTCAAGTTAATTTGTTGTCTGGTGCTGACCTCGTGGTTCCACCTCTGCTTCTGTCTCTGTGCAAACGAGGGCAGGCTTCCCACTGAAACCCAGGGCTCCTGCTGAGCTGGAGTGACAGCCACCACAAGGTCACCACCATCCTGCTCCCAGAGAACCTGACAGGGTTTCTAAGTTAATTCCAAAAGCTAAAGCCCAGAAAGTTTCCACCCAGAGAGCTGGAAGCAGGCAAAGACCTTCCCAGAAGAGCTAATTTGCCACATTCACATTCACCCCTGCAGCAAAACATGGAGCAGTGTGGGATCCAGGGTGCCACACACCACCAGCTCAGCCTCCTTCCTGAGGTGAACCAGGAGCCTTTTCTCTTGTCCTGCTTCTCCCCCACATTCATTTTCTTAACAATACAATAAAAATCCCTCCTACCAATTACAATGAGGAACGTTTCGAGATTTGCTTTTCTGCTGGAGTTGGCAACCACCTACTTTGCCTACCCTTAATACCGGCCCTGCCTGCACCTAATGAAACAGCAACACCTATTGCAGTTATCCCTTCCCAGCATCATGGGGATCTGCTCTCCCACTGGAGCTCATGGGAGTTACCTGGGAACTCCCATTATTAACCATATTACAATCATCATCTGCAAGTTCCTGTGTGTTGGTACAAACCTTCTCCTGCACTTCAGGCGGAATCAATTTCCCGTGTGAAAACCTGGAGTTAAGAAAATGCCATGCAGGGGTGACACATTTCTGGCTTTGCTGCCAAGGAGTCTTTTTTACATAACCTGTCCCTATCCCACCACTTTCCTATTCTCAAAGGCCTGTAAATAGAGGCAATTGGAGTTCAGTAGAAATTATTCAAACTGAGCACAGAACAAACTTGTTTAGAGCACTATCAATCAACATCTGCTAATAATAACCAAAAATAATTGTGAAAAAGATAAACTCAGACCTCAAAGACAAGGCTGGCTGGTTTGGCTAGGTGAACTTTCCCAATCTGATGCAAAATGAACACAGATATTAGTCCAGAGACTGGGGATGACTCTTCCACTGGCACTTACTGGAAACTGCAGAAAAACTGCAGAAAATCCACTCTGCAGGTTGCAGAGGTTGCCAAGCCCTACCCACCCACTCTGCAAAACTTATCAAAGAACAGCAGAGAAAGACTGGGATAAAACACAAGGGAAGTATCAGGTTAATTTTCCAAGTGCATCTTGTTTCCATAAGCAGCCAAATTTTGCAGCGTGTTTTGTAAAAATGAATTCCTGCTAAGGGGAGACCATCACTTTGCTGCACTCAGTAAATCTTCACTGTGTCACAGCCAAAGGCTGCTGTACAAAAGCACTCAGCTTTGCAGATTAGCAGTTACCCACACAGCTCTCCTGAGCAGCTGGGCTGCACCCAGGGCCCTCTGCACTGTGAGCCATTCTTCCTACATGGAGACAGCAAAGCTTGATGACATGAGTTCACTGTCTCAGGATACCAGTTTAACCTGGCCATCACATCACTCAGCAATCACCCTGGGAGATACAGCCCTGAATTAACGACTTTACTAAAGAGCAAGCCTCCACCTTTGCTTTGATTCCCAGTGTGGAGCCAGCTGTTCTCCCAGAAGTTAAGCTTTGTGGTTGGTGTATTCCCCATTGGGGTTGTCCTGACTTGGCTCTCTCACCCTTCTGAGAGCTCAGGGTGCTGAGGATGTGCTGTTCCTGCCTGCCACTGCCAGCATCCCTTGGGCCCCCATGTGCTGGAGCCACTGCAAGGCACCAGAAAACCCTTTTCCTACCACCAGGAGTTTAACCAACGTGGAGGAAAGCCACAGAACATGTCTATGCACTCCTTTTTTGCCTTTTGCTATGAAGTCCATGGAGTGCTGCAGCACGGAATATCCACGGGATATTTTCAATAACATCCCGTTCGTGCTTTGCATGCGTGAGTAAGAGCTGCTGGGTGTGTCCGAGCCCTCAGAGCTCTCAGCATTAGCTGTAGGCATCACAAGTCATTTGGTTCCTAAAACATTCTGTACTTAAAAGCAGCCCACACTCCAGCAGAGCCCCCTCCCAGCCCATCCCGCCGGAGCACGCACCCAGGGACTGCTGGCTGCCCGTCCTGCAGATACCTGCCAAGCACTTATTCCTGAGTGGGAAAGGATGGAAAACAGGCACTCTGGGTTCTGGAAGCACGTCTGTGGAGGCTGGAGTGCAGCAGGACCTGGCAGCAGTGTGGGGTGGAAGCAGCTCTGCCCTGGGAGCCATCCATCACTGCTGACCGCAGGGCTGCTCACAGCCCAGCTCCCGGCTGCAGACAGCAAATGCACACTGAACTTCCTCCCTTTGGGCAAAAAGGTGTCTTTGGAGGTGCACTGCAGATTCTCCTGTTGGTTTTCAGTGGGTGAGCTGAGGAATCTGCTCCCAACATGGATTTGGGCACTGTGGGAAGTGACTCTGCTCAATCCTTTAGCACTGAGGTCCAGCACAAGCAAAGGAACTCTCAACATCAGGAACTCTCAACATCAGGCTGGTGCAGTTTGTTTTCCCTCCAGCATGACAGTGTGAGGTTACCTGAGGCTCTCTGAGAGCTGTAAGGATGAAAGCTCAGCTTCCTTTACATCAGAGAAGAGCAGGAAATTTAAAGGAGCGACTGTCCCCTAGGAGTGTTAATCCTGTCATTGCAGTTTAAGGTGACACAGGATTTTCAACACTCAATTCCCACTTTATCTTTTGCAAAGAAGTTTCATTCCAGAGCTTATACACAGGGGATTAATGAGGGTACTGATTACAGAGACAGAGTGAAAGAGCCCAGAGACATTCCCTGTCCTCTCAAGGCAAGTTTGCATGGACAAAGGAGGTGCTGCTGTAATGTGTGTTTTAACCACAACAATCAGTTACAACTGGTCAGGACTCAGCCCCAGAGACAGACTGCAAACACAACACGTGCAGAGCTAAACAAATAAGATACCACAGATGCAATCATCTTTGTAAGCACATTTTGCTGTAATAAGGTTTTACTTTCCCTGTGGAAGAACGTAAGGGCTTGTTGGTGTGTGTTCTTTAACCCACACCAGGGACAATTTTCTTTTAGGGGAATCTAATCCTTATTGAAAACACAGAAAGGAAGAACAGGGAGATTGTTGGAAATGGTGGTGGTCTGGAGTTTACCATACACTTATTTCAAATTCCAGTCTGAAATTTAACAGCTCACTGTGCAAGTCTCTGAGCACGTTACAGTTGCTTAAGTTATTTGTAAGAGGAGTCAATAACTTACCTACAAAGCTGTTTTATTACACATTCCTCTCTACTAGGAAAACACCTCATGCACCCAGTGCCTGTGCAAACATTCAATAAGTTGACTTTTGCATGGCAGACATTAATATTTCCCTTAATTGCAGGTCAAAGCTCATTCAGATCATTTCCCCTCCCGCCTCCTTAACCCTCTCAAATTTCCTGCATTTCATAAAAACATTTCCCTTCCCGACACAGTTCAGTCACAAGATGGAGTTTTCCATTTCCCTACCTGTATCGTGGTGTTCCCACCTTCCAGCAGGGCAATGGCCAGCAGGATGCTCTCGTGGAAGACTCTGTCACTGGTGGCATTCATGATGAGGTCTATGACCAGGTTGGAAGCACCTTCTTTATCCAGGTGGCACTGGACATCTGCCAGGCTCATTTCCCCTCGGCTCATCGAGCTCGACCCAGAGCTTCCTCCTGGAAAGGTGATCAGGAGGAACAGGTTGGCACTGACTCCGTGGGGATGGCAAGGCCGGGTGGACAGGGCTTGGAGCAACCTGAGATAGTGGAAAGGGTCCCTGCTTGTGGAGCAGGATGAGTTTTAAACTCCCTGTCAACCCAACCCATTCTGGGATTCCATTTGTGACTTTTTTAACAATGGCCTCAAATGAAATAAACTTCACTGTATAAATGACTTCAAATGGAATTTTTGCCCATCCTACCCAACAGTCTCTGCAATACCATGAAATGGTTTCCTTTCAGAAATGGTTAGTAATCTGACATCCTAATGGACACATTTCCTAGATATTATTGCAAATATTAAATTGATCAGGGTTTCTAAGCACACGTACTCAAAGCAACGTCACAAACGTCCAGCCAACCCAAGGCAGTCACTGAAAAGTACCAAGAGCTCTGTCTGCTAGTTTTGCTCCCAACTGCAGCCACCCACGTGGACAGTTTGACTTTTTTGGGAGCTCATAGACAAAACCGTGAGGGCCAACATCCCGATTTGAGCCGTAGGGTGCTGAGTGGTCAGGAGAACACTCCCCAGGGCAGGGGAAGGGGCGAGCAGAGCGTGTCCTACCTCCGGGGCCGGCCTTGCCGGGGCTGCCGGCGGACAGGGGCCCGTTGCCGAAGGCGGTGAGGCTCTCGCGCCGGCCGGCCGCGCGCACGTTCCCGTAGTAGCGGTTCACCAAAACCTGCCTCAGGGCCTCGCCCTGCACGCAAAGAGCAGAAGGAAATCACCATGCCTGCTCCATGAACGAGCCAACCACCCACGTTCATTGGCAGCAGGGCTGCTGCTACCAGCACCCTTCTTGTGGTGAGGGAGGGGGAATGAAACCTGGAGAGTTGGAGAGATGCACTGAGCAGCTCCTGATGTGCTGGGACACTGCAGGGCTCTCATGGGGCTCTATAAGGTTATGGGTTCCCCCATGCAGCACAGAGACAGCTGCAGCTCAGGTTTTGTGTACAGCGTTCTACACAAATTTAATTTTCTGAGAGGTTCGTTTTAATTAAGTTCAATTGTCTCGGTCTTAAATGGAAAGGAGTTGCATCTGTGCAGTGCCAACACAAAACCAAGAGGTGGATTAGAGGAACACCAGAAATGGTTTTAGGAACAATTTAATCTCCTCGCACCTCTCCTGTTCTGCCATCCCACCAACCCTGCAGGGCTGTCCCTCCACCAGCAGCTGACGCGATCCATCAGCTGCGAGTGGAAATCCGAGCGATCCTGCTGGATCCCGGCTCTCTGTTCCTGCTGGCAGCTGCCCGAGCCACGCCAGCCCTCCCACCCCAACAAACAGCCAGCAGTGCCCAGGGCAGGTCCTCACATAACCCCCAACCCTGGGGCAGCCAGAGCCCCGGCACGGCCCCAGCGCAGATCCAGCGCTGCAGGTGGAACGTCATCCCACTGCTGTCACTCCAGCCTCCGCAGGAATTCCCGGGATCTGGGGAGCTGGACAGAGCTGGCAGCACTGCCAGCACACAGGGATTAAGGGGTTTTGGTAAGGTCTTTGTGCACAAAGGACACCTGGGGATTATTGTCCTGCCCTGCTATGGCAGCGTGGTTACAGCAGCACCATCCCGGGACAGTGCTGCACAGGGGAGGGAAGGGCTTTTCTGGGGATTCAGGGAAAAAAAATAGATCTAGACAAAATTAATTTCATATTAAAAATATGTCCAATTAACTAAAGCAACTTATTTTTAATTCAATTGACAAAACGTGCTTAATTTATTGATTTTCAGTTGTATTTCAAATTAAATTGCTTGTCTGACTATAGATTCAAGGTGTCATAAAAGTGAAGTCTTACTTTTCTAAACTTTCACAGGAGGCCTTTAAAACACAAGTAAATGGAACAACATAAAGCACGTTAATTGGCTTGTACAGAACTCCAGCCCTGCTGCAGTCCCACTGATTTTAAACACAGCCGGCACTCAAAAAAGTCACTTAAAGAGATCCTTATACCCCCAAAAAAAAAAAAAAAGACAAAAAGCTGTCTGATAATCAAGTTCTTTACCAAATGACAGAAATCACTTCCACACATGCCTGAGCTGGTGAGGGATCCCTGCCCTCCCCACAGGGCTGGGGCTCAAGTCAGGGCTCCCACTGCCATCCTGTCCCCACAATGCAGCAGCTCAGAAATGAATCCTGTGATTCTGCTGCAGCACGGGAGCTGCATTTGATGGGATCACATGGGAGGGAGCAAGAGTCAGGGAACAGGATGCAAAATAAACACGAAGTCAGTGTTCCAACCAGCTGCTTTCAAAAGCTCCCAAGCAACAGAAAAAAAAGAAAACTCCTGTGGAAGCAACAGCAGGAGGAGATGAGCACTTCTCCAAGGGGCATACGCTTCCCATCGCCACTTGGGCCAAAGAGTGAACATGTGTGAGAGGCAAGAGACAGCTCAGGAGCTCCAGCAAACCCTGTCCTGGAGGAGCTCCTGCGACTGACAGCGACATGAGAGGGTTTAGTACACGAGGCAGTGCTCCCTGCTCGAGTCTGGCAGGTGAGGGAGGCTACGTGGCAGAACAAGGCCAAGCCAGACAAAAAACCCCCCTGAACTGCATCTTCCTATCTTCCTTGTACATGTGCACTGATTGGAAAGGCAACTTGACACCCAGATAGGCCCTAGGACACAAATGGCTACAAGGGAGCTCTCACATCACCTTTTTCCTCCTCTGTTGAACTAACTGGCAGTCATTCTGTCAAATGGCATTTAAACCAGGGATTTTTACTGCTTACTACAAATATAAAACATATCCAGCCTCGAGAACAGCTGCTCAGCTAACTCCACCTTGCCTGAATTCAGGAAGGCAACTAAAGCTCTTGGAGCTGCCCCCAGATTCTCCTTGTGGAGCAGGAGGTGACTTCTACTCCATGTCAAAATAATTGGAGTGAGTGGAAACCTGACTAGGACAGGCACCTCTGGTGTCTGTAGGTGGTGTGTATCCAAAACCAGACAAACCACCAGAAAATACATCAGGAACAAGTATCAAGCAGTTGTTTCTAGTCAGTGTGCTGATCCAGTCACCAGCATTTCAAACTCTAACTGGGAAGAAAAGCTTTGGTTCCTACAAATGTATCTAAACCCATGGTACCAGCTAACAAAATACGAATATGTGATCAAAGCAGAAGGGATAAAAAATAAGTGGTATTTAAGAAATGTTCTAATTGATTCAGCTGCAATGCTTGGCTCCAGAACAGTTCCTTAGCCATCCTGTTAGTGCTGTGCACCACTTTGACGAGGGCAGTGTGCAAACAAATATCAGATGTTTGGCAGTAACCAGAAAAATCAAATATGGTACCTAGGAAAAAACCCAACAGCGTCCAGTTTCATCTGCAT
Organism: Taeniopygia guttata; assembly: GCF_048771995.1. NCBI lineage: Eukaryota > Metazoa > Chordata > Aves > Passeriformes > Estrildidae > Taeniopygia > Taeniopygia guttata. The sequence goes on from NC_133037.1 coordinate 1,291,891, forward strand.
TCACACCAGGTAAAGTAAGAGCAAACCACACAGAAATATCATTGTACATGCATCAACAATGCAGATGCAACACACAACTCTAAGTGACATCAGAAACCTGTCAGAAGCTTTTAAACAGAGCATCCTTAATATTTTAGAGTGAAGCAGTTATAATTGCTGCTGTTGTGTTCCCAGCTACAAGAGCAGATGAAATGGAGAAAGGGACCAACAATGCTGATTTTGCAGCTTGGCTGGCTAGAAAGAGGTGGTGTGGCCAGAGGAGCCAACTCCAGGAACACTGATGAATGTCACTTCCCAATGGAGTGATGAGCACCCACAGGGAAGGTTCTGACAGTGGGAATGGACCAGACCAGGACCTGAGTTCAATTCGGAGCAGCCAACACTCGTCCCTTCCATGTAAGCCCAGAGAAGGGGCTCCAGCACCTCACTCTGTCAGTATGGCTCATTTTTTGGATTTTCCAGCCAGCATTTAACCACACAAATTTCTTACATGACTTAGGCTTCACTGTTCACAAGGGAAAGGGAGAGATGAGTTCTGAACGTGCTCGACTGCTGTACATACCCTTCTATGATCCTCCAGCTGCCTCTGTGGTAGAGTTTGATCAAGCTCCTGCTGTGCGTGCAGAAAGTTCATTTTAAAGCAGAACAACACTCAAGAGAGACCAACACCTCACGGGGAGTACTGGGGAGCCACAGCTGGACGCGAGGGGGAGACGAGGGAGATGGACTGACAAGCCATCAAAACAGACATTGCCCTCGGGCAGCCCTGGCCCCTCTGCTCTGCCACCTCACACACCCCCTGGCATGCAGGTGTGCCAGCAGTGGTGCAGGAAATGCGGCGTGTGCCCGGCTGCCCCACAGCCCAGGGGGCTCAGCCCACGCATGCCCATGCACAGACACACAGGAACACCCCCAGCCCACTGGACACACACTCTGGGGGTGAGGGACTCCAGCACATCCCACCGTGGTCACTGAAACTCGTTTGAGACTGGGGAGAGCTTCTGGCCCAGCCTGGGGCTCCTTCCAAAGGCCAGGGTGGCAGTGGGGAGGCACCGAGCTGCCCCTTGGCACGGGCACGTCTCCAAATCAAATCTCTCTCACTTTAGGTGTTCGTTTCCAGGAATGCAACTCCCACTTTGCAAAGCTGAAGCACATTGGGGTTTTGCTGCTTTAAAGCATCTGGAAAGGTGTAGAATAACAGCTCTACACGGGGACCCATGAGAAACCAGGAGCATCTCCCACACATCTCAAATCCATTTGATGACCACTCAGAGTTTCAGGTTACATGTAAACACTATTCCACAAAAATTACAAATACAAAGGCCTAAGCCATCACAAACACTTCTTTTTCTACATGATCTCACATTTATAAAAACTTCACAGCTCAGAGAATCGACACTCTCTCAGGTTTAGACTTCCATGTTGTTTCATTTAGATTTGCACTGATTTGGCACCCAGTTGTACAATCTACCAATGGATGTCCCATGAATTTCAAAGGAATTTAAGATTTGATAAATTTTCCTGCCTTCTTTTTGGCAAATAATCTGCTTCATGCACATAAAGGACATGTTTCTACATATCCAATTCCCTTAGAACCAGTGGCCTTGACAATGTGCAGTGACCCTGAGCTTGTCCACTGGGACATTTTAAATGGGACACCAACTGCTCTGGAGTTATGAAGCTTCCACTAAGAACTTCTGGTACCTCCCTTTCCTTAAAGTATTGAAGTTTTTCAGTATGTGAGGCAAAGGGAAAACCAAATTCTTCATTAGGAGCCAAAATAAAATCTCATTTTGCCAATGTAGGAAAATTTGAGAGGAGACTTTTCCCAGTGCCACCCTTAAAGAATAAAGGAAAGGAACAGACTTAGGATTAGCTTACAATTTTTTTTTACATTTTCAGACTACCATGCTGATGGTGTATTGGATTAAGGCACTTTAACAAATCTACTTATTTCCACTGTCTAACACCACGCAGGAACACACATTCCACAGGGGTTTTTACCAACAAGACACTCCACTAGGACTACTGAAACACCAATATTTGTGTGCTGTACAAATATAGGTGGCTGACACACCTCTACAGGGCTCTCCGTTTCTGGAGCTTGCGGCAGCTAGTTGAAAGTAAAATGCAGAAAAATTAGTCATTCCTCCAGAATCCTTCATCCCAACAGCAACCCAGTGGTCAACAGTGAGGGGAAGGGAGCTGGCAAAGCACTTGACTTCAGCTGAATCATCACAAATGAATTATAGCTGTAATTACTGTTTACACTCTCTCACCCTGCTCCTAAAAGAGCCACATTTGGCAAATTTCGCAGGTATCCTTTGAACACCCCAAACTGCTTTGCATGAACTCAGAGGCACAAGCAAAAAAAATGTAGTTGCAGGTGCCCAGAGCACTTCTGGGGACCACACCCCCAGGATCTGTCACTGGAATGCTGCACATCCACCCCAGTGGGGAGGAGGAGGAAGCCAGGGCTGAATATCACAAAGGCAGCAGCCTTATAATTTTAGCTTAAAAAAATGTATTCTGTGGATTCTCATCTATAAACATACAGTTCTCAAGATAAAGGATACACGACGCAGCACCAAACAGGAGCAATGAAATAAGGGCCTGAATGGTGACAGCTTTTCAAATTTAAAATGCTGATCTTCAACTGAAACAGATGAAGACAAGTAACTTTTATCTAGTCAAGCACAGACACACAACAGAGAACTGAACATTCAAACTCAACTGCTGACTTAATTGTGGGGAAATTGCTGTAATTTCTCAGGAGCAGACTCCAGGAAATAACTCTCACAATAATGCTGTAACCCCAGTGAGCCAGGCACTCCTGGCACGTCTGCCACAGGGACAGACAGACCAACAGAGCACAGACTGGGGGAGCACCCAGCACCCAGAGGGAGGCCACAGATGCAGCAGGAGGAATAATGAGACTCCACGTCCCAGGAAGGAGCTCTGGGAGTGAGCACTTCCCCTGCAGGGGCTCCTTGGCCAAGAAAAAGACCCTTCTCCATTCTCCTCCCCAGGGACTCTGCTCCTGGCCAGCTCCCATGGCCTTTGGTGGTGGCTTCCTTGCATTGTCACTGCTCCTGGACAGGTCTCAAGCATGCAACCCCCTTGTGTGGCCAAGTGGAAGCAGGGAGGGTTTAGCCCAGAGGAAGCAGCTCGTTCCTGCAGAGGAACACACCGTCCTGCCCTGCCCTGCTCCCAGGCTGGAGCCCGACAGCTCGTGGGGAGCCTGGGCACATTGTCCCGGCTGCACAACCTGCCTGGGGCACAGCAAACATCCCTCTGCCTTCCCCAGGAGCCAACAGCAGCAAGGAAACCAGCCCTGTTCCCCTGCAGGGGAAGTGAGGTCCCTTCCTCCTGCGGAGGGGAGACTGAAGCTGACAGGTCAAGTGGGCTGCTGGACTCAGAATTCCAAACAAAAGTTTCCTTCTGGGCACTGGTACAGGTTTCCCACAGAAACTGTGGATTTTCCATCCCTTAAAATGTCCAAGGGCAGGCTGGATGGAGCTCTGAGCAGCCTGGGAAGTGTCCCTGCCCATGGCAGGGGTGGCACTGGATTCCTGGGTTGATACCTTGACCCCATTTCAACCAAACATACATTCACATTTTGGGGCTGAACAGCAGCACAGATGAAGGATCGTATAAAATTGATAGTTTGCTCCTTCCCAAGCTAATATTATCAATTCCAGCCCACAAATTCCCGTGCCCTCTCTCTGTTGCATAGACAGCACATCAGAGCCAGCCCCACACACTGACCTGGGAGCAAAACCACTGCCCTGGGCAATGCCCACGTGGATCACCCACAGCAGCACAGCCCTCAGCCCTCTTCCAGAAAGAATATAAACTCCAAATCCTGAAATTGTTATTCTTCCAGTCAAAATGGGGTCAAATAGCAAAGAATTATTGAGCTCTTGTTGCTGTGTTACGCTTTGCACACTCCTGTGTGTGCTGCAACAGCAAAATATCACCTTATGCTTTACAAGGATTGAACAGGGTGGGAGAGCAGCCCAAAGCAGGAACTTTCCAAGATTTCTTTGCCTCCATATATTTCAGCTCTCCAGCTGTAAGAAAGGGATGGTTTGGGGGGCAGGGGCAGGTTGGGGAATACCAAACACAGCCAGGTGATCAGCAGGACACAGTGGACAGCTTTTAAACTGGAACCCAGTGGGTGGCCAGGCCAGAGTCCAACATCTGTGCTTTTTACAGGAAAAGGGAAAGGCCCTTTCAGCTTGCTGAGCAAAACCCTCTCTGTTCCTTTGAAGTTTGCACTGCCCCAAGGCTGGCCAATACAGCACTCCTCACGAGCCACGACTGGAGATGCACAGTCCCTGACCCTGTGGTGACCGCAGCACTTCCAGCACCCACTTCCCCAGCACGGCCACGTGTGCTTCCCAGAACAGCCTGGCTGACTCAGGACTGGATGTATGGCCCCCAAAAACCACCAGAGCACGTGGCAGCTCCAGGCTGAATTCACTGCATCTCCATCTCTGAGATACAGATGAGCTTTCCTCCTTTACAGTCTGGAGGAATTCTTTGAAGTTTTAGTCTTATTTGCTTTCAAAATAACAATCACAATGAAAGTTGCTAAATCCTTCCTTCACAGAAAAGTCAAACTACTGCTGTGATAGAGTAGAAAATATTTAAGGAAAAGCAGAAAGATTTTCATTCAAGTTTGAAGCATCAGAATTGCTTTTCTCCACTTTTTTTACCCAACTATGCAGTGAACATCCAGACCACTGAGCAGTGAAAAGGCCTGAAATGCATTTAAAATGGCTGGTGGAGATTGCAGTTCACAGATAGGGACTGCTCCAGAGAGTGGCTTCAGCAAAACAGGCTGGAAAACATCTCACATTGTCATTAATGAGAGGGAAATAATCTGATCAGAAAACTCACATTTGTGTGACCACACATTCAAAAACCTGCTCCTTTTCTCTTCAGCCTCACCTGACTTGGGAATTTTGACAAAATAATGGACAAAGCAGCACAATTCCAAGCATCAATCTCCTAACTTCAGGCTGCCCCAGAGCCCAAAGGACTGAGAGGTAACAAACCTCAGCCTGCTGAACTGATGACGTTTTCCAAACCTCCACACAAGTCCTTCAGGTCTCTCCAAACATCCCCTCTGCTGTCCTGGGAGGTCCCTGAGCTCAGCACTGAGCACTCTGAGGAAGCTGAGCCAAACTCCACGGATTTGGCTCTGCAGACAGACAGTGGTGAGGAGCAGGATGCCCTGGGCTGTGCAGGAGGTTGGGTTCAATCACTGAGAGGTCCCTTCTGGTCCCAAAATCTGTGAATTCAGGAACTGACCCAACTCCATGCATATGGCATCTCATTACTGGGGTGGCAGGGGGAGACGTTTGGCAGAGAGGAGGAAATAAAAAGGGAAAACACAACTGCAGAGCCAGCCAAATTGCACATTAAGCTTTTGATAGCCAGGTTGCACATCCAGATGCGAGGAACTGGAGTGAAGATCTCCAATAAATGTTATTCTGAAGCCTCTGCCTCAGCTCCTGCATTGCCATCTCCAGTAGGAGCTGGAATTCCAGCGGGAATGGCTGTTCAGATTCAATCCTGCAAGTCCCTTTCCACTTTTTCCTCCCTTCTCTGAACTTCTCTGCTCTTCCCTTTGAAATACCATCAGCTCTTCCTTGAAAGGCACACAGCAAAAGCATCACCTTGTCTGATTCGTGGCAACAGACTAGAGCACAAATTATGTTGCTGTCCTTCATAACTCTTTAAAAATACCACAGAACTCTGTGCAGCCTCCTTGCCAAGTCCCGTTTGTAAAGCCAACACTGTTACCTCAAGGAGAAATTTGGATAGGAAATTTCTAGCCCTTGCAGATGATCTGTAGGTGTCTGTCAAACAAGCATTTGACTTGTTATGGAGAAGTTTCAGGGCAGAGGGGAATAGCTGGGACCCAGGAGCACTGAACTGCTTTGAGAAACTTCCCACGTTCCATCTCCCCCTGCACAGCCGTTGCATTTTCAGGGATGGAGGAGCCCAGAGCTGCCGAAATCAGGCAGCAGCAGGAGATGTGGGGCAGCACCTTCTTCTGGCACAGGTGCCCCAGAAGGCACGAGGGATTTTGGGGGGCAGGGACAACCCCCAGCTCCCACCCTGACCTGTCACACACGGCTGAACATCCTCCCTCATCTCAGGGAATGTGCAGAGATTCGTGCACTGCCAGGCGAGGAGATCTGCCACAAGGACTGCCAGTGCCTGCACTCCAAGGTCACCAAGATCCACCATGGGGAATGCCTTCCATCATTTTCCAGAGTTTTCAGTGGAGAAATCTTGTTTTAACTTGGGCTGGGACTTTCCAGGAGCTGGAGCCCTCAGTCTCTGCCCTTCAGCAGGAGTGCAACCACTTCCTCCTCTTTAAATCCTTGATCTTGCAGGACTTCTACTGAATACAGTAAGAACTACCTTCACAACACATTTTACAGCAGCAGTTTTAATTAGCAGTAAGATGGTATAACTACTATTTTTTTGGTGACAAGTAACTGTAAGAAATGTTCCAATCTCCTTTTCCAAGGAGCTCACCAATTCCAGTCCGTGTTAAAAAGAAAAAAAAAAAAAAAAAAAGCCCTGTCCAAAGATTGCAGGATTTCTCAAAGGGAAAAAAAAAAAAAAAAAAAAAGGCAGCCCACAAAAATTTATGAGTGCCTGCATTTCCTCTGCTTGAGACATAACAAGTGAAGCACTGTCTAAGTGCAAAATACACAAGAGAAATGACTGCAGAGTAAGCTCTCTACAAGGAAAAGAATTCCCAAGTGCAGATTTCCAGCTATGAAGAGGTTAATACATTTCCTTACTCCAATCTAAGATGCATAAAGCAGCACATATTTTGCACCTTAGCTATTGGAATTTTAGTTTATCATAAATAAAGAGCAGGGAAAAGGTTAATTCAGGCAACCCCTTTGAACCAGCATTTTCAGTTCCCTTTTCACCTACTTGAAACCTCAAGACTAATGCAAAGAGGTGAAAAAACCCCAAACCTAAACTCTACTGAGTGGGTCTGCAAGTGCATTTTACTGGCTGGAGCTGCCTGTAGATATATCAGCTGCATAAAGAAGTGTCACTACTGAAAAAACAGATAAAACACCAACACAACCCTAAAAAATAACTAAATAACTACAAGGGAAACTCCGGGCCGGATTTGGTTGGGTGGTTGCTGGTCCATACCCCAGCCCTGAGGGCTGGGGGGAAACAGCAGAACATCCCCATTTCAGTGTGGAAATTGGAATAGAGCTGCAGTGGTTGGGGTCAGACTGGGGGGAAGCAGAACATCCCTATTTCAATGTGGAAATTGGGATAGAGCTGCAGTGGCTGGTGTCAGACTGGGGGGAAGCAGAGTACCCCCATTTCAGTGGTGCAGTGGTGTGGGGTCAGCTGCAGTCAGACTGGGGGGAAGCAGAGCACCCCCATTTCAGTGTGGAAATTGGGATAGAGCTGCAGTGGCTGGGGTCAGCCTGGGGAAGCAGAGGACCCCCATTTCACCCTGGAAATTGGGATAGAGCTGCAGTGGCTGGGGTCAGGCTGGGGAAGCAGCAGCCCAGCCCCAGCTCAGGGCTACCAGCCCAGGCTGTGGGCCAGCCCCGGTGCCTGTAAACATCCCCACCGCCTTTATTGGCAATTACTGCTGAAGGTCACACATCAGCAGCGGGCCTAAATTCCAGGAAAAAAAACCCTTCTTATGTAACTGCTGCCTGAATGTTGGCAGGTGCCCAGCGGAACAGCTCACTGCAATGTGGCTGGGAGGGGAAAAAGGAATATAAAAAAAAATAAAAAGCAAAGTAGGCCATCTCACAGCGCGCTCGGCATCCTGCGCGTGCCACCTGCAGGTCAGCGGCGCCGGGCCCTGCCTGGCAGGCCACGGAGAGCCATGGCTCCTCCAGCACGGGCGTGTTCCAGCAGCCAGGACTCGCCCTGCAGGTGGAAACGGGGCCACGGTGTCCCCAAAGGGCAGCCCTGGCCGGGGAGGATGAGGAGGATGAGGATGGATGGGGAGGAAGGTCCTGTCCCAGCGCTGTGGCACAGCAGGAGCTGGGCTGGCCTGGAGCACAGGGAGCCCACGGTGCAGCTCAGCCTGCACACAGAAATCTGCATCACGCCTGCACTTCTCAGTGGGCTGAGGAGTGCATGAACAGCAAATGAAGCTGTTGTGGCTAATGACAAGCAGGGTTTAGTTCTTGCTGTTGTGTGAAGAGTCACACTTTGTGGCGCTCGGGAAGAATTCACCTCGGCCCTGAAGCTCTTCCCCAAGACGGCAGCACAGGCTCCATCAGGAACAGGATGAGAGCAGCTCCAGCCCAGCAGGGAAACCACCAACAGAGACCCAGCCCAAGGGCTTTTCAGGACAATGCCCTGCCTTGGGGTTTTGGCTTTATCACCTGAGCCAGCTGCTCAGAGCCCATGTCAAACACACCCTGAGGAGCCCTTCGGCTCCTGCTCCCACCCCACGCTCCAGGAGAGGCAAAGAGCAGCCACAGCACAGCCCCAAGGCCAAGCTCTGCGCTCACAGCTCCCCAAAATCAGGAGAGAGCAAACACAACCGTGGTGCCAGTGTGCTGGGACACAGCTCCTCATGGTGCCAGTGTGCTGGGACACAGCTCCTCATGGTGCCAGTGTGCTGGGACACAGCTCCTCATGGTGCCAGTGTGCTGGGACACAGCTCCTCATGGTGCCAGTGGGATGGGACACAGCTCCTCATGGTGCCAGTGTGCTGGGACACAGCTCCTCATGGTGCCAGTGTGCTGGGACACAGCTCCTCATGGTGCCAGTGTGCTGGGACACAGCTCCTCATGGTGCCAGTGTGCTGGGACACAGCCCCTCATGGTGCCAGTGTGCTGGGACACAGCTCCTCATGGTGCCAGTGGGATGGGACACAGCTCCTCATGGTGCCAGTGTGATGGGACACAGCCCCTCATGGTGCCAGTGTGCTGGGACACAGCTCCTCATGGTGCCAGTGTGCTGGGACACAGTTCATCAAGGTTTGGGTTTTCTATCAATGCTCCACTGCTCCTCCTTGGAAAACTGCAGCTCCTCCCTGTCCCTCCTTTCCAGCTCAAAGGGAATGACACGTAAACCCTCAATAAAAGTGTGAGTTAGGACAACAGCACCACCTCTGCTGTTCCCTTCCACTCTACTTCTCCAGTACCCAAAGCCCTCCAAGCTTAGCCCAAAATTGTCTAGGGATGGTGCCAACCCCACACTCAGGGCATTTCCTACCTTGGGTGAATTCCAGCATTATTCACCCACTTCCACAGGACACTCCCTTCTTCACTCACAAAAACATTAAAGAGGGTCTGTCATGACTTTCCATCAAGGCTTTCACTAACAAACACATGGATCTCCTGGCATTTTTAACAGCTTTGGGACCCCCTGCTCGCTGGGATTACCTTGCAGGACACAACTAAGATAACTCACATAAAAACCACCATGAAATCATGCCATCAACAGTTACTTCAGTGCAGCTTCCCCTGAGGGAACAAGGAGTATTTCAGCTGATCAAAACAATTAAAGTGTGCACAGTTTTGACAGAAAAACAAGCTAATAATTTTACTAATAATGCAGCGTTTTGTATCCTTTGCCCCAAATGTTTACAGTTTCCAGGGCTGACAAAAGGGGAAAAAGGAAAACCAGACAACCCCAGGATTTCTGAGCCTTGCCAGTGGTTCCAGCTCCATCTGAATCCCTTTCCCTGTGCAGCCAGTGCTCAGTGCTGGTGCTTAAACACACACCTGCTCCTTCCCTGCACTTGCTCCATTAAGGAGCAATAAAATTCCTCCTTTGCAGCCTCTAGACCAAATCCCAAATTGCTCTGCACGCTCTGGCTGATTTACTGCAGGCAAAGACAGCACATCACAGCCAGAAACCAAAGGGGAAAGAGTTTCACATTATGACTTAATTTGCAATTAAACAATTCAACTTTCTCTCTGAAGTTTCTCCAAGCTAAAATTATACATATACACAAGTGCTATTCTGGGAAGCTGCAGCAGCACATCATCCAAAGGACCTGGCCTGGTAGAAACATTTCTGTGCTACAGGTTAACTTCTGGAAACCAGAGCAGGCTGCTGGTGGGCATGCCCCAGGTTAAAAGGGGAAAAAACCTGGGTTTACTAACACAAAAAAGAGAAACAGACAGCAGAGCACCTCTGTAATACCAGAGGTATGTGTGGAGCTTGGAGACACACCTGAGATCTCACCCCAGCACAGCTCAGAGGTGATGGCAGGGCAGTAAATGAACTTGTGCAACAAGAAATTTGTCTTTCAGGTCAAAATCAGACTCTGGGCAGAAAGCAGTGATGGAAAACCAGTTTCTTAGGGAAGGGACCTCAGCTCCAGCCCTAAAAGCCCCCCTGAACAGAAAACATCCTCCAGGCCAGCTCTGGGTATGTACACAGTATTTGTCCACTTTACTGACAAATAGTTTGGCTTTCAAACCCACTTCACCAGGCAAGGTCCCCAAATATTTCATTTTCAGAATGAAGTTTACCCAGTGAATTCAGGTGATTAACATCAAAATTAACAAGTCACATCCTAAATTGCTTTCTGTAGATTTCATGACCTACTCAACTAAATAAAGGTCAGAAATGCTTTAGACATTTTAAGTGGTTGAGCTTTGTTCCAAATAAAAGGCTGGCTTGGGAGAGAACACAGGAAACAAAGCACTGAGAGGAAAATATTTCTTTTTTCCGTGGTATTTCAGTAAAATAAGGTGCCAGTCAATCACTTTCTCAGTATTATACATTTATGCAAATTCCACACCCACACCAGGGTTTTTTTGAGCTGATGAGGAAGTTGCACAGCAGAGGCAGCTCAGCTCCCTCCCCCTGCCCTGACCAGACACTCGGCTTGTCAGAGTCCTTGGAAAGCTCCACGTCAGTTCAACTCCAAGTTTTCCCTCACAGAGGGTTTTTCACGCAGGAACAGCTTCCCAAGTCATGGATTCCTCAGGGCTGCACTCCAACATCCCCTGGCCTCGCAGCCAGAGCCCACCGAGGCCCAGCAATGCCCTCACGAGCTGCAGGACTGTCCCTGTGCCTCTCTGGGAAAGGGCAGCACAATTTCTGCACATGGACCTGCCTCTCCCCATCCCACCTTCCTCCTGCGTGGACACCACTAAAGCTCACTGTTTGGCTTTCGAAATAAGAAGAAATAACCCCTTGACATCTGACACAGGGATGGTGGCCAAGTGCTGAACGCTGACTGCTTAGAGCAGTTCATCCTCCAGATCTGATCCTAAACTTCCCAGGATCTACCCTGGCACCAAAATGGTAACTCCATCTGGATTAATATTCCAAGAAATGCCATATGGAATTAGTTATGGTGACTATTCCCAGGATAGACACACAGCAGACTGCAAACTCCACTAATTCACTGACACAGGCACACAAACCAGAACGCTCAGTGCTGCAGAGACAGGACAGATCACAGGGCTACTGGTAAAACAAACACCACAGAAACAACACTGGAGAAAAGAAATAAAATTAAAACCTCAGCATTATCCAATTCAATGGTAATCTGCCGGGAAAGAAAGAAGGGGAAGAATTGAAAGCAAGGATTAGTAAGAGAAATGAAACATTAATTTCATGTAAGGATCTTCTAAATAACTTAACACTTTAATGCTGCAGTCCAACATTATTTTTGCAGTGGGCACGAGGAACATCTGCCAGCGCTGGGTTAGGGAACAGACACTGCTGGGAATGCTGTGCCAGGCAGCTTGGGAGGCAGGATGTACCCTGGCTTTGTTCCTGTGCCAGGGACAAACCATGTGGCCTGGCTGACCCCGAGCCAAGGACTTCACCCTTGGGCACGGGAGTGTCACGAGCCCTGAGCAGCAGCAGCAGCACAGGGGCTGCATTGCCACTCTGGGAGGAAAAATGGAGCTTTCCAAAGGCAGTCCTGCAGAGCTGGGGCGAGTCAGCTGGTAGGCACCCGCAGAGACGTGCATGAATGACATGTTTCAGCACAGTGAAAAACTTGGGTCTAGCCTACACTGTCAGTGTAGCGCAGTTTGGTGCCTATTAAATACTCCACAGTATGCTCCCCGTCACTGAGCCATCCTGAGCGCCTGCCAAGCCAGGAGTCTTCAGCAATATGGAAAAATTCGAGCCTTCCCACAGGCTCCTGTACATCTGTGCTCTGCCCACGGGTTCTGCTGCTGCTGAGGAGCCCCAGCTGTGGGAGCTGGGGGACAGCAGTGTCCCCCTGCACTGCCCACCCTCCTCAGGGCCAGGGCCAGCAGGGTGAGGGGA